>NC_140296.1:160779683-161450583 GCF_964211825.1 Aythya ferina
CATTGTCACAGCGATCATTCTGTAATATTATCAAGCTGTTGTACTCCTGTTACCTTTCAGACAGTTGTCATTACTCAGCGGGAGCAAACTGTGGGGACTGTGTGAGAGTTGTGATAATCTGATAAATTGCATTGTAATGTTTGCCAGATCATTTTGTTAACTCTGAAACTCTAATTCAAGTTTTCTTTCATTATAACATTATTCCTTTAACATATAACATTATACCTTTATTCACTAATTTTTTTTATTTTTATTTTTTTTTTTCTGAAAATGAGAAAATGATCGGTATGGAGAGGCCTCTTACAGGGATGTTAGTAAGAAACTCAAAATCCTCTGGAGGTACTTCTAGGCTTGGTGATATTTTTAAAGCTTAACATTTTGTCAGCTGTCAAGAACTGATCTGATCTAAGAAATTGCATTTGATAAAATTTAATGGTTTGGGAGTCACTTGAGTAGTAATTAATCCCTCTTGCTTAAGCATTTTCAGAAACTATAAACCCATTTGGCTGCTTTAACAGCAGAGACATTATGAGTTTATTGGGGAAGTTCTGCTAAATGTCCCTGTTTTGATGCATACTTTGAAGAACTTATCTTTATAGATAGAATTTTTAAAATGGTAGAAGAAAGTAGGATTTCCTGTCATGAAAAAAGCTATTTTATATCGTTTCTTCTCTCTGTGCATTTCCTTTTTAGATTCACAGAAATGGTTTGTAGGTAAATGCTGAGGGCAAGACTAGTCCACTTACAGTTTATGTAAGTAAAATTGTGCAAACTGCTCTATAAAATAAATTGTAGAAAAGCAATTTAATGGAATTATTTATATAAATCCAGAAAGTGTTATATTCAATAAAATTTGTAAGAGTTCCCTGTGGAAGTCAACAGGAAAGCAATTCTCCTGCACTCCAGTAAATTTCTTCATAGGGAACTTACCTTCTGAATAAGCAAGTAAATCTTATCACATCCATTTAGAGAGAGGAAAAAAACCCACTGATTCTTGTAGGAATCTGGAGTTCCGAAGCTAACACCACATATATCATCTTCAATCAGTGAGGGATTTGACAAGCTGGGTCACTAAGTCTTGTGTCCCTTATCCAGACTGAAATAGAAAAGATGGAATGCATAGACAGTTTTCAAAATCTTCAGACTAACTGCTGGCAATCTCTTAAATTTGCAGAGCCTCCTGAATAAGAGGACATATTTGAATTGACTCTGACCCATATGAATCTTTATTCTTTAAATAAATCTTTATTTTAAATGAGGTTGTTTGCGCATTCTTTGATAAACAAGAAGTGCCTACTCCAGAGCAAGACCCAACATATTCTTCTATTTTGCATGATGCACATCACTAGAAATATGAGCGGTTATTTTAATTCATTTTCTTCTACAATTTAGGTTGTGTCAACTTTTATGAACTAGTTTTTCTTTGCTTTTTGTTTAATATCAAAGAAATGTTAGGTTACGAAACCTTGGTAGAATAATACAGGCTTTTATATACATCTATATGTTTTCACAGCATGGTTACAAATATCATCTACTATCTGTATAATATCTATTCAATTTGTTACCAAATTCTTCCCTGCCATCAGTTCACTTGTATCTTCACTCTCCATATTTTCAGCACACTAAACAGAACATATTGACATTGTAAGATGGTGTAGTATATTATGTCATAACATGTCTTATGATAAATTTGGTGAAAAATGAACTGAAATGGAAATTTCTTGAGTGGATTAGACCAGTAGTCTTCATTCTGTGTCTTGTTTTTTATCTTCAGAGGGAAGTATAAGACTTCCTTAACAGAAGAGTACTAATTATACTTCCATAGAGGACCATATCCTTCTATTTGCTTCTGTTGCAATATACTGGGGCTCTGGGGGTCTTTGCGCCCTGTAAATGTTTATAAAGCCTAACACGTATTAGTTTATTTGTATCACATTGCTTTTCCACTTATAACCCGGTTATAACCCGGTCTTTTTTTTTTTTTTTTTTTTTTTTTTTTTTTATGTCTTCAGATTTTTTTTTTTTTGGACTTTTGTGGTTTTAATATTTAATAACAATTACACTTCTCAGAAAAAGCTGAAATGAGGACCCATACGGCACATGTACTGTGGTGTGAATATAGTCCTAATGATATACCTTAATTTTACAACATAGTCGTAATGAAGCTGGGCAATATTTTTATTGAATATTGCTGTCAAACCCATTTTTCACTCATACTCACATTTTTTTTTTCCTTTAACAGTGTTGCAGCTTAAGAGCCCATCAACATGTAGAAATGATTGAAATGTTATTTTCTGCAGCTGTTGTCAACTAGCATTTTTTTCTTAAATGCCTTGCAGAGCTTCTCAGCTCTTCTACTTCTGCATCTTCTACTTTTGCTGACATAGGTAACTATCAAGAGATTTTGTCACATTGTTACTACTTACTTCTAAGCTCCTGTATATTGCATTCAATTGTTTTGAAGATTTCCCACTTACTTTGATGAGGGAAGGGGAAAAAATTCAACAGAAAAAAAACGGACGCTGGATATTTATCCTCAGATATTAAGACATGTCATATACTTTAAATTCAGTAAGGAAGTTTCTCTCTTCTTCCAAAGACTCTATGGGCAGTGAGGAAAAAGAAAACTGCCTGATTATCAGATGTGGCTTTATGGAAGTCAAAACTTATACACCTTATGGCAGTGGAAGATGAATAGTGCAGATTGTCTTGACCTTTAACTAAGGAAGTTTCAAAGCTTTGAAAGGCTTTGAAAAGGAAGTTTCTTTTCATGGAGGCTGTGTGGTTAGAACCTGGGGGATAATTTCCTGATTGTTTTTGGTGATCAATTTTCAGATCTATGATTTATGGTACAAAGACGGTCAATATGATTAGACTACTTAATACCTTACTTAGTATTATTCTAAGAAGGACAAAATGTTTTCTTTTTAAATTATATGTTGTTTACTTTTTCAATATAAGTTTTTTATTATTTTTATTTATGTATATATGTACATTATTTATTTAGATATGTATGTATATATACACATACACACTGCTTTGCCTTGGGATTCTTTTATTAATAAAACACTAATATCCCAACTTTTAGACTAAGACTTTATTTGGGTAGCCTCTTACAATGCTAGAGGAAAAAGAAAGACCTTCCTCTGAAAGGGTTAAATGATCATTTAATAAAACAGTAGAAGTTATGGAGGCAATGATATGATACTGCTGATGGTCATAGGCAGTGATGATGAAATGACTTACAAAAATAATTAATAGATTAGCTTTACATTGTCAAGTCTTGTACCAGATTAGGTTTCATCTTTCCTGGCAGAGCAAATATATAGCCAGCAGAAACTTGGTATTGTGTGATCTGGCTAACACGGAAAAAAATGAGATTGTGTGTTGATACTTAATCTAGATCGAATTTGTATTGTTGAGTGATCCTGTAGCACAAGGATTTGTGCTGTTGGCACATGCAGATCTTGGGTTGCAAGGTTCTACCATAGGGAACAAGACATGGGTGAGTTTTGAGAGAGAAGGTAAAAGAGGTAAAAAATATCTATCTGGTCCTGTAGATATTTTTGGGAAGTCCTTGCACCTTTGAGGGCAGTGGAAGAGAGAGCATGAAGCATCCACTTGAAATTTTAACAAATAGCTTATACAGATGTTGTCCTGAGCTGTCCAGACCTGAAAAGCTGCCACTTTGCAGAAAGTTGCTTTGAAAATTAGGAGCGATTTTTTTCTGTATTGCTATTTATACATTGTAATATATACTTGTTTTGTCTGCTTTCTGATAAACATAGGTTATAGGCGAAGTCTTCTCTTTTTATGACAAAATATATTTTGTTCAGTTTTTAATATCAAAGTGTCTTTAAGTTGTTATTCCTTTAAAACTCTTTATGCAAAATGCTTTAAAACAATTTTAATGAATATGTCACTGTCAGTATTTTTGTTTTATAAGTTTTATCTCAGGTGCTAGTTTTCAATGATATCTTAAAACAAAGAAGAAAAAGAAGTAAAAAGAAAATTAACAGCTTAAGGGTTTCAGTTCTTGTTTAGTTTCTTCTCTCTGATAGAGTGTGATCTTATTTTTACACTGAGCAGTGATTTAGTTTCTTTAACTCTTCTACGGGGAACTTTGTCACAGATTGTTTGGAACCTCAGATTAAAATCAATCTAATTTTTCTTTCTCTAGTGTTTTGGTGAACTTTTCAGGAACCATGAAGGATAGGAACAATTATAGGATTTTCCTATACAAAAGGTGTTCTGCTTTGATTATTATAGATTAACTTAAGTAAATAGAGAAATAATCTATCTATCTGATGTTGTAAATAGTCCACTTATTAGCTGCCCTTTATTCTCCTGCATCTTGTTTTTTAACCTCAAATATTCTTCTGTTACTGGGTGGTAGGGATGAAAGAAACTCTCTTATGTATAATAATTTGCCTGATGTTTGAGTTGGAATCCTTTAGTATATATAAAGATTTCCATTCTGAATATAGAAAAAATATAGAATATAGAAAAAATATATTCTTTTGCTATAAAGTCAGGGGAGTTGATACATTGTACAAATTCTAAATGGGAAGTAACTGTGTTATGAACATTTTATTTAGGATGAAGGAGATCTAATTTGGTTGTCCTTGAGAATCTTGTGTAATACTTTTGGAAATTATTGAACTGAGGTAAAAGTCAGTGTCCCATTGCCTACTATCTTTTTCCTATTGGCAGTCTAATAGGCTGAGTGTTCTGCATGGTATATATTTTCCTCGTATGTAGTACACTGTATGTCGTTACACTGATGAAATATGAACATTACTCCTACTTCATCAAATATCCGCTAAATGACATGATGTAGAGTTACCTTGGTTTTAAAATTGATTGACCTTATGTAGGAGCGTAGTGGGCCATTGATAACTAATTGTGCCTAAGCCCTTTGAACTCTGAAATAGAAGTTAGGTATTTTTTCTGTTTCTGTTGTTGGTGGTTGTGGCAGTGTTTGTTTGTTTGTTTGTTTGTTTTCCATTCTAACCTGGTAACAGCAGTTCAATAGCAGAAACCTTGTTAAAGTAAAAGACATTTTCCAAACATCAACCTGATCTATGGCAGGGTGTTTGAAACTAGATGATCTGAGGTCCCTTCCCGCCCAAGCCATCCTATGATTCTATGATAGTATTCTATTAGTAATATAGTTTGGTTAGAATACAAGATATATGTGGTATGACTTTTTAAGATGAGGATTCAGTTAACAAGCTAGTTGAAATAAAGATATGTATATATATATATTATGTAGTTTTAAATGCTGCTTCTGTTGCTGGCTTACAAAGGAAAATTGAATATACATACACACACACACACACACACACATATATATATTATATATATATATATATATATATCTTAAACTACTAAATAATGAGGGAGCTGGGCTTGTTCAGCCTGGAGAAAAGGAGGTTCAGGGGTGACTTTATTGCTCTCTACAGGTACCTCAAAGGAGGCTGTAGCGAGGTGGGGGTTGGTCTGTTCTCCCACGTGCCTGGTGACAGGACGAGGGGGAATGGGCTAAAGTTGCGCCAGGGGAGTTTTAGGTTGGATCTTAGGAAGAACTTTACCGAGAGGGTTGTTAGACATTGGAACGGGCTGCCCAGGGAAGTGGTGGAGTCACCATCCCTGGAAGTCTTTAACAGATGTTTAGATGTAGAGCATAGGGATATGGTTTAGTGGGGACTGTTAGTGTTAGGTCAGAGGTTGGACTTGATGATCTTGTGGTCTCTTCCAACCTAGAAATTCTGTGATTCTGTGTAATGTTCCTTGGATGTATCAAAGTCTGGACACTTAAGGTTCTTCCAAAAAGATTATTGGAATATTATTATGATACAGTGATAACATTACAACTGCAGCTTTAAAATACTAGAAATACTAGGTTCTATTTAGTTTATGACTTAACATATTCTGACTGTGCCTTTGCTGCCATGGTGGAGGAACACCAAATTCCTGAATCTTTCCTTGTTACGAGTTGCAAAGGAGGGAATTCTAAAGTTCTAAATTTCTCAAAACCCAAACTACATGTAGTCCTTTCAGCTTTCTTACTTCTGCATGGTCAAGAAGCCTGGAAACACCAAATGATGATTTTAGCACTCTGTAGGACTCTGAATGCAGAACATTTTATGTAAACCCGCATAAGGGTAGAAAACTTCTGTTTATCTTAATCTTTCTCTTGTATTTTGCCTCCTGTCTTCTAAGGTGACTTGAGCTATTTGATACATGATGTTGACTGTACCTATTTCACTGGAAATTCAGTAATTTGCAACTACACAAAAAATATTCAATATCTCTACAGAACTCTTGCCAATTGAGAATATTAATTATTTATATAGAAGCCTTATCTAGTTTTAGAAGTTTTTCTGTAGATGGTGCAAACCCATATACTTGGTTTCAAAGAGTAAAGTATTATACAGATGCCACGTATTTGCATATGACCTTGGCCTTTATCCATTAAGGTGCTGTGGCTGTCATGCTACTTAAATGAAAATAATCTCTTACATCCAGTATTAAAAGGACTGTTACAGAATCTTTGCTTTGTGATTACACAAGAGCAACTAAGATCTGTTTCCATGCTTGTAGCAAGCCCAAGCTACTGCAAAATTATTCACTGTTTGTAGTTTCCTTAAGGAACAAAGGCATTCTGAAGAGTAGTCTTTGAGGTATTTAAATGTTTAAGATCTTGTGTTTGTGAAGGTTTTAATAATGAATGAACTGATCTGCTAGGGTTGACAGAGGAAGGGAGAAAGGTAATAAACAGTTACTCAGATAAGAGCTTTGATATAAGCTATTATAAGTAAACTGTTTCTGACAGCTGAGATGCTTTAAGAGGGTGCACCATGAGCAAATTCTTTCTTTCATAGATTTTCAAGATTTTTACTTTTTATAATTTCCAATAAGCAATTCCCAAGGGTGATAAGCTCTGGAACTGAATGACAAAATCTGAGGGACTGTATGCTAGTGAGGTCCTTCAGTCTGCTCTACAAGGTGATGGGTACAATGAAACATATTTGAAATATTTCTACACCAATGCACACAGCATGACGAGGGAGCAAGAGGAGCTAGAAGCCTTGACTCAGTCCCAGAGCTATGACATAATTGGCATAAGCAAAACCTGGTGGAAAGAATCCTGTGACTGTTGTGTTCCAATGGGCAGTTATAGGCTCTTCAAAATGGGCAGATGGGGTGGTGGTGATGGAGGGGCTGGACTGTATGGAGCTTGCAGTTGGCAGTGACATAGCTGAGAGCATCTGGGTCAATCAAGTAAAGATGATATCATTGTGAGAGTCTACCATTGACCAGCGAGCCAGGATGAATTATTTTTTAAGGAACTAAGAGACCTCTAGATCAGCTGCCCTTGTCAGTATGGGGGACTTCAATTTCACAGACATTAACTGGTGAATATCACATACCTGATACAAACAGGTTCAGAAGATTCCTCATACACCTTGATGATAACTTCTTGGTACAGGTACTGAGGGAGCTGGCTAGCAAAGGTGTCCTCCCAGATCTGTGACTTGGCAACTGGTGGCTGTCTTGGCCATAGTGACCATGAAGTAAGTAGTTGAATTTAAAAACTTTGGTGATACCAGGAAAACTGCCACCAAAACTTCAACCCTGGACATGAGGAGAGCAGAATTGAGACTGCACAGGGAACAAGTTAATAAGGTCCATTGGGATACTGCTTTTGAAAACATTGGGATCAGTGTCAATTTTTAAGTACCACCTCCTAAGAGCACAGGAACAGGCAATTCCAAAACGTTGGACATCAAATAGGTGGGGCAGAAGGTTGGCTTGGTTGAGCAGGGACAATTTTCTAGAGCTTAGGTGAAAAAAGAAAGTGTATGGTCACTGGAAGCAAGTTTGGGTGACATGGGAGGACTACAGGTACACCTGAAAGGAGAAAATTAATGTGGCCAAAGCTCAGAATTGAAGCTAACCAGTCCTGTGGGGGAGAATATAAACTGTTTGGTTGTTTTACCTATTTATTTTTTTATTATTATTATTTTTTTATTATTTTTAAATATGTTAATAGGAAAAGGAGGACCAGAGAAAATGTTGGTCTGTTCCTTGATGAAGACGGTCACCTCACAAACAGGGGCATAGGCAAAGCAGAGACATTTAATGCCTTCTTCACCTCTGTCTTCAACAGAAATGATGGGCTTTGTGATTCCAGGCACACTGAGTTGGAGGATTGTGACTACGGTATTGACAAATTTCCAGCCTACCCTGAACTTGTGCTGGATTTGGTGCTCCAGCTAGATGTATATAGGTCTATAGGGCCCAATGGGATTCATCCCAGGTTACTCAGAGAGCTGACTGATATCACCACGAGACCTCTTTCAATTATTTTTCAATGGTCATAGGAATCTGGAGAGATCCTGGTTGACTGGAAGCTGGCAAACATCATTCCAGTTTTCAAAGAAGACCCGGGTAATTACAGACCTGTCAGTCTCACTCAGACCCTGGTAAAATTATGGATAAAATTATTCCAGGAGTTATTGAAAAACACCTGAAGACTAATGTAGTCATCAGTCATAGGCAGCATGAGTTTGTGAGGGGAAGGTTCTGCTTAACAAACTTTATTTCCTTTTGTGACAAGGCCACCTATATAATTGACCAAGGGAAGCCAGGTGATGTCATCTTTCTGGATTTCAGTAAAGATTTCAATGTTGTTTCTTACAGTATCTTTCTGGACAAAATGTCCAGCATACAGCTAGATAAAAACATAATGTGATGGATGAATAATTGGCTAAGGGGTTAGACTCAAAGGGTTATAGTAAATGGGGTTACATAAGGCTGGCAACCAGTCACGAGTGGGGTTCCCCAGGGCTCCATTTTAGGGCCTGTTCTCTTCAATGTTCTCATAAATAACTTGGATATAGGTGGATATAGGGTATATATCTCTTCAATGTTTTCATAAATAACTTGGACTAGAAGGTGTTTTGAGTGTTTGCAGATGATACTATGGGAGGAGCTGTTGACTCTGTTGAGGGTGGAGAGGCCTTGAAGAGAGATCCAGGCAAATTAGAGAGCTGGGCAACCACCAACAATATGAAGTTTAACGAGCAAGTGCTGGATTATGCACCTGGGAAGGGGCAGCCCTGGATATATGTACAGACTGGGGGATGAGAGTCTAGAGAGCAGACCCCACAGAAAGGGATCTGGTGGTTTTGGTTGACAGCAAGTTGAATACAAGTCAACAATGTGCCCTGGAAGCCAAGAGGACCAACTGTACCCTGGGGTGCATCAAGCATAACATTGCTAGCTGGTCAAGGGAAGTGACTGTCCTGCTCTGCTCTGGTGCTGCCTTACCTTGAGTAGTGTGAGCAGTTTTAGACACCACAATATACGGAGGATATAAAGCAGATAGCATCTAAAGGAGGGCTACAAGGATGGTGAAGAGTCTAGAGGGCAAGATGTATGAGAGTGGCTGAAGTCACTTGGATTTTTCAGTTTAAGGAAGAGGAGACTGAGGGGAGGCCTCATGGTGGCCTGCAGTTTCCTCATAAGGGGAGTGTAGGGGCAGGTGCTGAGCTCTGCTCTCTGGTGACAGTGACGGGACCCAAGGGAATGGTATGGGGGGGAACAGAGGAGGTTCAGACTGGATATTAAGAAAAGGTTCTTCACCAAGAGGGTGGTTGGGCCCTGGGACAGGCACCTCAGGGAAGTTGTCACAGCACTGAGCCTACCAGAGTTCAAGAAGCATTTGGGCAGTGCTCTCAGATATATCTGGTCTGATTTTTGTGTGGTCCTGTGCAGACCCAGGAGTTGGGCTTGATAATCCTTGTAGGTCCCTTCCAATTTGGGATATTCTATGAATCAGAGGAAAAAGAAAGTCAGGTTTACTGTGAGGAGAAATAATCATAGAATGGCTCAGGTTGGAAGGGACCTTAAAGATCATCTAATTCCAAACCCCCTGCCATGGGCAGGGATGCCACCCACTAGATCAGGTTGCCCAGGGCCTTGTCCAGCCTGCTCCAGGGATGGGGCATCCACAACTTCTCTTGGCAACCTATTCCAGTGCTTCTTCATACTCTGAGTGAAGAATTTCCTCATAATCTATATCTCCCCTCTTTTGCCATTTGAAGCCATGAAGAACAACTAGACTTTACCATAAAATTCTGAGCTTGTATTATTTGGTTTAGAAATCACCTTCACCTATTTGTTCTGAATCAAGTGTGATGGGAGTTTTTCATATTCTTTTTCTCAAGTATCAAATGGTTTTATATTTTCAAGCCAATACAAAAAGAGGATCATAGCTAAGTTGATCATACTGAAGAAAACAAGCACAACTAAAATAAATGAATAAATCCCCATCTCTCTTTCCTTGTTCCTTTGTTCATATTAAGAGTGTTTGGATGTTGCATTTTGATTTCAGAATAACTGACTGGTAACTAAAGTGTGTATATATATATATCAAGTGTGTATGTATATATATACATATATACATACATATATACATATATATATATGTATATATACACGTATATATATATACACACATATATGTATATGTGTATGTATGTGTATATATATATACACACACACCTATTGTTAGTTAACTGACATTCTCATGACTCAGTCCAATCCATGCAAGCACATACTTGCATGAACACAAAACTTTGAATGTCCAAAAGGTGGAATCTTCTTTAGCAAA
Organism: Aythya ferina; assembly: GCF_964211825.1. NCBI lineage: Eukaryota > Metazoa > Chordata > Aves > Anseriformes > Anatidae > Aythya > Aythya ferina. Next base: position 160,790,368 of record NC_140296.1, read on the forward strand.
GAGCAAATTACAGAATCAACAGCCATCCTAATAACACTAAATCATTTGCAATAAATCTGATAGTTAACAGTGCAAATCTCTGTGAATTGTCTTGTAAATCTAGTAGTTGATTTAAACATCATATTTTTTCTGTTAATGAGTTTGAAGAAGCTTGTTTTTCCTAAGTATAAAATATGCATACAGATTTTTTAAGAGGATATTTTTTTGTTAACTCCTATCATTGCTGACAATAATACAATGATTGCTCTCTACAGGATTCTAAGAACAGAAAAATAATGATTAGAGGCAGAATGTTTTTTAAGGTAGTTCAGATGGAGTTTTATTGCAGATGGTAGGTAGAAATAAAACATATTTGGTATTCAAAAAGTAAGGAAATATTTCTTTGGCTTGCAGTTGAATTTGATCTTTTTTGATAAGCCATGACAATTAAGGTGAAAATCTGTTCCCTTCTTGAAACTACATTTCCAGATCTTCACTTTGGGAATCAGAAGTTTTGCCTCAGAAGTTCTGGAACTTCATGGAATTAAACCATTAGGACCTATGAGTATAAAAGTTTAAGGATCTCTTTGTTCTCACGGGTTATAACAGAAATACCCCTTCCTGTATGCTAATTTCATTTTTTTTTTTTTTTTTCTGCTAGCAAAAGTAACTCACTGACACTTGTCTTATTTTATAAAATACTCTTTTATTACTTAGCATTAACTTGTTATCTTGAGCCCATGCTTTTAGATGTGTAAATACTTACTCTATGGTATCAAGTATGCTATCAGGTTATGGTTGCTTCAAAATCACTGCAGTGAACAGTCTGTGCATGTACTGCTACCATGCAGCAAATCTGGGGTAATTTGCCTGAGTATGTTTCTTTTGCATTAGAAACATGGCTAAGTCCATGTAGAAGCTTGTACTGGCTCCAGTGATAACCCATTCAGGTAATCTACTAATTAGGAAACTGAGTTAAGAAACACTCAATAAGAGTGGAGATCCTATGTATCTAAATCACTTTTATAAAAAAAATAGATTTTTTTTTCTGTTAAATCATGGGAGAATTTAAATTTTTATTAAAGGAATGCTATTAATCCTACATGTTGTAGTTTAACTTGGCAGACAGCTGAGCACCACACAGCTGTTAATTCACACCCCCCACCACAGGGGGAAGAGAATCAGGAAAAAAAAAAAAAAAAAGTAAAATTCATGGTTTGAGATAAAGACAGTTTAATAGGTCAGAAAAGAAAGGAATAATAATCAAAAAAAAAAAAAAAAAAAGAAAAAGAAAAAAAATAATATTAAAACAAGCGATGCACAATGCAAGAGTACAAGTGTGTGCCATGTGGCAAGTTGGGTTGAACAGTTGCTTAGCCCTCCATTCCTCTTGACAAAAATAATTTTCAGGTATGAATATTCTGTTCATTTTTTACCTGGAGTTTGTGCTTGCACAATGAAATTTAGGACTCTGCTGGTTTTGATTCCACTAAGGATCTCTGAGGCCGTTAGTGTCAATACTGAACAAGAAAAAAATATATAATATTTTAATTATAATTTGATATAAAATATATATCATTATATTATATATATTAATTATATATCAAAATATAAAATATATTTTATTTGATATAAAATATAATAATTATATTTTAATAATATAATTTGAAAGGCTGAGGAACTGCAGCACCCAGAACATTGTTTGATGAGCAATTGTTTTTGTTGGAACAGTTTTATTCTGATATGCAAAAGGGTAATTGATCTGGTAGTGTTCCAATGCTAATGATCTATCAGTATCTGTGGAAAGACTCAATAATATACAGGGCTTTATCAGTCAGTATGGCCTGAGATGCTGAGTATTAAGAACAGTGATTTATACTCAATGCCCCTGACATTGGTAAAATATTCAGAAAGGCTTATTATGATTTGTAAGGAAACAGGAAAGTCCACAAGAGCACTTTGACACTTCAGTACCTGCTATGACTCCTGTGGGGTTTCCAGAATATGCAGAAACATCATTGAGATAAAGTTCAGGGCAAATCTAGAAGAAATGATTTTTGCCTTTTGACAAAGTACTAAAGCTATTGTGCAGATTCTTCTCTGCAAGAGCTTGCCATTAAAAATGCATTTAGTAGTCTGAGACATATGGAAGCTATAATACATCTGGTCCCTAAAGCCAAATTGTGTATGAAGCGCTATTGGTCTTTTTTTCATTCCTAAATGTTTTCTACTCTGATGGTAGATTAAATGGTTTGTAATGCTTCTCAATATGTTGAAGTTCATGTAAATCAACATATAATCTATCAGCATTGTATCCTTTTGTCTAGTGAAATTTCTAACTATTGATTTTGTGTAGGTTTGAATGCAGAATACTGAACTGATTACCTACACTAAATGTGACATAATCTTGATGCATCTTTTTTTTTTTTTTTTTTTTTTTTCCTGGATTAAAAATTCTAACACCAGCAGATGGTTTTAGTTAAAGAAAAATTAAGACTGATGATACAAATACTTGCATGAGGGTAAAAGGTACTTGATGTGTTATAATGTTCCCCAAGCAAAGCATTACTAGGAAGTAAAAGAGAATCATAACGTAAAAGATAAATCTAAAAGATGGTAAAGAGAATCCACAGAATTGATGCATGGATATACATTACACCTGAGGCAATCTAAGAAATGTAACACCAAGAAACTGTATCATTTGTATTCCCAGAAGCGCTTATATCGATTATTATCCTAAATTTCAAAAACATATTTCCACCTCTTGGCTAACAATGGAAAGCAAACTTGAAGCTGTTAGGGACTGCAGTGGCATGTTTATGCTGCACAAGAGAACACAATGTGGATCACTCTGGAGGTAATGGTAACCACTTAGCTCTGGACCTGAAAAGCAGTGTTGCTACACTACAGCAGGAAGATATAGCACGTGACTTATTTTTCCAGATCAGACTTTCTGAAGGCTTCTGATGAAGGGATGTAACGTGTTTCTAAGCCCACGTGACACTGAGAGATTCTGACCTTGTTAAGTATTTCTAGCGTTTGCATGCAGTATCTGCTCAAGAGCAGATGTAGCACATTAGAATCTGAGCTTGTTTTGAGTCTAGGATTGTACTGACATCATGGATTTACATCTCTAAAAGCAGAGTTATTTAATTCACTTGTTAATTAAATGAATGTTAATTAATTTAAAAAGTCTTTGAAAAGACTGTGGTTTGATATTGTAAAATGTTCTGGCAGTTTCAGATTGATGTTGCTGCTCCCTGCTGCACATTTCCACTGTCACACGTTCAGTTTTATTGGTGCAAGTGCTTTTATGGTCATGTACAGTGACTGAATTAATGGGCTGATTGAGCTGAAAAATAACCCAGTGAAATCAAAATGTTCCTCATCTTTTACCATTTCTCACACACAACATGACCAGATCCCCAATCTTGTGTGTCCTCACAGGAAATTGAGAAATTATGAGTCAGGATGGTGCAGCAAGTGGAGAATTTAGGAGGATGATTTTGTGGTAACAGACCACAACTACAGATGGAGGGTCTGCAGACTTTTATTCCTAGTCTTCCACTGAATGCTTGAGTGACTTTGAATTTATCATTTTCTTGCTGTTTGTAATTCTTTTGAAAATCTGTTGAAATTTGGAATAAATCATTTTTTCATTGGAAGATGCTAGCTCAGAGAAATGTAAATGTTTTAACAGACTGCTGCCCAGAGTGTATGCTTTGCTGCAGTGTCTGGTGGGCTGCATGAAGACTGTGGTCTTCCTTGACTTTTCCCAGTGCCCTGAAAGTCATCAGCATTTGGTCTTAAATACAGTTTTTTCTAAACGTTTGCATCTTCCTGCCATGTAGCAAGCAGCTGGAGAACTCTGGGAATCCCAGTTTTACCAAGATCCTTTCAGAAATTCAGTGCCATTCCACATTTCCATTAGGGAGAACTAGTTATATCTGTGGGAGTTGAGACAGTATAGTTCTACTGGCAGTCAGGGTAAATGTATCCTTAAACTGGAGGTTTAAAGAATTCAACTCACTATAGAGGGCACTTGTTTTTCAAAATATTTGACTTTTGGTAACAGAAACTATGTTTAGATCACCTCTTTTTTAATGTTTTTGCTTGAGGCGTCTATCTGGTTTAGACATGTGTTGTATGTTTGGTTGGTTTTAGCACTCTTTCTTGATGATGTCGTATGAAGATCAGTTCTTTAAGAGTATATTTGAGAAATCTGCTTTCTTCTTCCTGTAAATTATAGTCCTTTCAGGCATCGCTGGAATCCTTCCTTTTCTTAAAAATATATTGACATGTCTCAATACACTATATATTCTTTGTAAATTATTATTTTTTCCTCTTGGAAGATCAGTTATAGGTTTCTATAATATTCCTCTAGCTAACATATTTTATCTGGGGATTGTTTCATTTATGGAAATGTTAGTAGGCTCAAAAAATTGTAAATAAATAACTGCAACCAGATTTGACAGACTGCAATTTGACAGAGAAAATCTTTTGCATATGGTACATTAAAAAAGTGTGTTAGCTCAACATTCCTTCCATCCTTCCTTCCATCCTTCTCTCTCTAATTTAGTGCATATTCATATTGATCTTGGAAACTGCATGTAGAAGGAAGGATATGAATGAATAATCTTTGGCTGTGCATATATGGAAATCTCAGACCTTGTCATGCCATGTAGTGAACTGGAGGTCACCCAGAACATGCTTATTCTGGATCTGAATAATAGGATGGAGGTAATGGACCAGAGCCCTGATGTCATGGCTGAACATCATGCAGCCATAATGCCCAGTGCTCATTAGTTAGCTGTGGCATCCTAGCTGTGATGTAGCATCTGACTGCAAATTTTATGTGGTCTGTCCACAAGAAAGTGGAGTTAAGCTGTTAGGATATTTGTCAATGTAAAGAAGCAGTCTGAAAATGGTAGTTCGTTTGTGCTAGGAGATGGTTCAAAGAACTGCTTCTTATCATTTCTCAGCTGTTTCCTGGCCTTCTGGCTGAGAGGTGATATGGACCCATAGTATACAATAGCAGGTCAAGTGTAAACATCATATTACAATAGTAGCTTGCCATGAAGAAGGCTGAGGTAAAGTACCTATCTGTGTAGTTCTACAGAGAGATCTTCATGTGTTTTTTGTAGCTTTTAGTTTGACTAATAAATAGCTAATATTTATGTAGATTTTAGTTTTTAGTGGCTTTATATTAAAAAAAAATCTTTTTACTTTTTTTTTTTTTTTTTTTTTTTTTGTGTGTGTGTGTGTGCTATGAGATGGTAGTATTGACTGTAATTGACGTGGTGATGAATGCTTAATAGATGTAATTGTTATCAGTTTAAACATGAGGTTGAGTTATTCCACTCTGGGGTCTGGGACATTCCTTTCTGTGTACAATTGGCTACAGCCTGTGGAAGGCTCCAGATTCTTTGTGGAAAGTCTGAGGACAGCTGGGGCAGCTGTTTTGTTGAAAGACTGAAGCTGCAATAGTTTATCACTTGGGAAAAAATGGTGTGGGTATTTTTTTAATCCCGACATAACTCACAATTGAGTTAGTGTAAAAATGTCAAACTCAATAATCTTACTCTCATCAACATCACCTTGGATGTCCAGTATTAAACTGATCTTCCAATGATACATTCTATGTGGCCGGTTGAGCTTGATTGACGATGTGTGGATTTTCAGCAGCAATTGGGACTAGTTGCTACCTATAACCGGGCAAGAATTTGTTTAGATATTTAGTGTATGCACAATGTATACAACATGCTTTCCTGTGAACTGCTTATGCTGAATTTATCACTTTTCCAATTCCAGTTTATCACAGTTCCAGTTCAGTATATGGCTTTATTAATGCTGATCAAATAGCTTATAGTCATTGACAGGGATGATGCCTCCTTGGTGTTTCTCATCTCCCAGAAATGCAAGTAGAATCTATCCTTAGCCCAGCCTTCTAAAGTAAGTGATTCTAGACTGTTAAATCAAGAAAAAGCAATTCACTCTTTTTAATTGTTTCCATAGGTTAATTTTCTAAGAGTGCAGTGAAGTGAATTTATTCATCAAGGAACAGATGAGAACCAGTGCCAGCAAGGACAAAATTCCTGGTAAGAAACCCAGGATGCCTGATAGCTACTTTCTGCAGCAGCGAACCATTAGATCACTCCAGTCACTTGGTGTAATCTCAGCCCATGTTGCTAGCTATGGCCAGAGAAGAGAAGAAACGGCAAGGAAGACAAGTAATAGAATCTTTTTATCCAGCCTTTCACAGCAATTGGTGAACTATTAATTCAGCCCATCTTTTGCATAGGCAGGCACAGAAGTGCTTTTTTATAGCTACAGACTAACACTTAAATTTAAAAGCACTACAGAGACACTTTAGAACAGAGCACTAATTTGACAACTTTAGAAGCAGCAAGTGAGTTCAGATATGGAAAATTTTTCTGGCTATATTATTAACTTGGCTGGAAAGCTTAAAAAAAATGAAAGCAAAAGCAGCCTGCAATATGCCAGGAAAGCAATTGATCTAAGCTAAGCTTGGAAGCCCATTCTAGTTGAACAGAAATCTAAGAACAGCTTTATCCCAATCTACTGACAGCCTGCTCACTCAGAAGAAAATTTTGAAACCCTATGTCAGGGAAACCAGGCATCCAACCACAAAGCAGCTTAAAAAAATAAAAAAAAATAAAAAAATTAAATTGGCTGTACACTTTGCTCCAAAAATATTTCACAGAGTTTAATAATCCTGCCAAATATTAACTTTTTGTTTTCAAACAATTGCTCAGGGAACATATGCCTCTACAGATCTCTACAGCATACACAGTTGTTTATGATATCATGTCTTGATGTCTTGAAGTGAACTTCCCATAGGACTTTAAAAAAAAAAAAAGGTATCAATGAATCAAGGAGAGGACTTGGCAATTAAATTATTGCCTCCATAGGATCCATCATTTTATATGCATTTGTTAAAAATTAAGTACCAAACGTTACAACTTATTTCAGAATCTTAGGCAGAATGTCAGTCCCCTCCTTAGCATTAGCAACAAAAGGAAACATCTCCAAAGCTAGTTCACTGGTGCCGCTGTCTAGTACATTCATCATCTTCAAATTGTATTCTCTTTTTCACCAGCACAGTGAAATAGCCTTAAAAGATTTTGTAAAGGGATACATTGCAATTATGCATATAATGTCAATAAATGACGTACCAAAAATTAACAACACCCAGCTTGCTTTCTTTCAGTTACTCACCTTAGCTTTAAACATCCAAAGATGGGACTAACTTTGCTTTGTTAGAATTTTTTTGAGGTATTTGTTGTTGTTCTTTGTATGTTTTACCTAAAACATATGGACACCATCATGATTTCACAAAATTAACAGGTTTAGTGAAGAATAAAGTACTTTTGGGGATCACATATTAGAGTAGAATTGCTTTTTAGATAAGAGTTATGTAATGTTCATTCTCTGTAGCTATATGTGACCATGGGGATGCCATGCTTCTATTCAGTAGAAATACAAAGCAACTCTCTTTGCTGTACTCAAGTGATGCCAGACAGCAGAGATTTAATTTTTATTATTATTATTATTATTTTTTTAATTGCTTAAAGGAAATACTGGGAACACTCTGGCAGAAAAGGTAGAGACAGCTAATGGGGTCAGGGAGAAAAGGAAAATGTACCAACTTAATTTTCCCCTGTGATGCTTCTGTGAAGCTGACTATAAGCTATTTGATCAACATTAATAAAGCTTCACTCTTACTCAGCAGATGCTGAATGTGGCTGATACATCAAGATGGGCTGAAGTGATGCTAACTACATTTATCAGGTACTTAGGTTTGCCACAGCATTTATAGTAGCTTTTCTTCCTGCCTGATTTTCTGTAATTACAAACATGATTTTGGCACATAAAATCAGTATCTCCTAACACAGTGGGTCGGAGCCCAGAACTCAGTATTATGCCTATACAATGAGACTATATATTTTTGGGTGCAAGCATGCTATCTCTTTTGAATAACCAATAAGAACAGGCAGTAGTCTAAACTCCATCAGGGAACTTCTCAGTAGTTTTCACCCCCCACGGTAAAAATCTGGAGTTCAGTAACAACAGGAAAATATCTTTTGCCATTTCACTAAATGAATTGTGGGATACTGGGGTGGTTTAACAATGATGAGCTGCTTGGCACCACAACACTGTGCTCAACATGATGCGGGAGAAAATACACTGGAAAAAAAGGTTGTGAGGTAAGGACAGGGAGATCATTCCCTGTTACTTCCTTTGCCCTATCATGTGCAAAACTCAGCATCCAGGAGTTTAATGTAATTTATTGTCTCATGGTAACAAACTAGAACAGTGAAAAACTTCAGACAAACTGAAAACACCTTCCTCCCTTCCACCCTCTTCTACCTCCTGCCCCTGAGCAGCTGTAGTGGGTTTATGTGGCAAGGTTTTGGTAGTGGGGGACCATAAGGGTGGCTTCTGTGAGAAGCTGCCCCATGTTAGAAAAGTGGCCTGCTGGCTTGAGCTGAGCCAATAAGTGATGATTTTTGTGCCTATATGAGAGCATATTTAAGAAATGAAACAAACAAACAAAAACAAACAAAAAAAACCCAAACCAACCAAACCAAACCAAACAAAACAAAACAAAAGAACAACCTGCTGCAGAAGAGCAGCCGGAAAAGAGAGGAGTGAGAAACAGCCTTGCAGATACCACAATCAGTGCAGGAGGGCAGGAGGTGCTCCAGGCATGGAGCAGCAGCTCCCCAGTGGCTTGTGAAGAGGCCCCTGGTGGAGCAGGCTGTCCCCCTGCAGCCCATGGGTCCCACATGGAGCAGATCTCCATGCTGCAGCCCACGATAGACCCCATGGTATGGACCCGTATTTGGAGCAGTTCCTGAAGAGCTGTAAAACCACCACAGCAGTGCAGGGGAACGGGGAATGGGGGCATCTCCACTGCTCCTTAACAGTCACTCTCTGCCCCTGCTCCATGTGGGATCCCTCCCACGGGATGCCGTCCTTCCTGACTGATACTGTGGGGGCTGCCCACAGGCAGCAGCTCTTCAAGAACTGCTCCCACATGGCTCCGTACCACAGGGTCCATCCCCCAGGAGCAAACTGCTCCAGCACAGGTCTCTCACACAAGGCAGCTCTCCCCAGACCCCTGCTCCTTCGTGGGCTCCTCTCCACGGGCTGCAGCTCTGGCCAGGGGCTTGCTCCTACGGGGGCTTTCCATTGGCCACAGCCTCCTCCAGGCCACATCCACCTGCTCCACTGGGGCCTCCTCCACAGGCTGCAGCATGGAGATCTGTTCCATGTGGGACCCATGGGCTGCAGCAGATCCTTTTTGGAGCTGTTTCTGATCTGACATGGGGCATCTGCTGGCACAGGACAACCCCTGCTATCAAAACCTTGCCAGAGAAGAGCAGTGCAAATACTTTTTCCTACTGGGAAAAAAAATAAGCCAAATTTTGAAATCTTTAGGCAATACCCATGCCATGGTCTAGTCTAGAAAACTCTCTCTGCTTTGTTATCTAGCATCTCAGAAATACAGATTAGAAACACTTCTTTATTTTCTAATATTACGAGGTAATGATCTGGGCATAAGCACATAAGCATTCTATCTTATGGGCATCATCATTCCCCTATCAATTTATTTTATTTTTTTTTTTCTGCTCAAGAAAGAGGCCAAAACCCAGTTATTTTGTCACTTCTATAATCCTACCAGTTCTAACCAGCTCTAACAGTGTGACCTGCTAGCTTATCACATGATCATCACTTAAATCTGTATGTCATTTTATCGTAGGAGTTCAGTCTACTGTATTTTAATGTACTGCTAGTATTAAGCTGCTGGAATTGACCCTCTTTACTCCACAGACTGAAGCAGAGGTTTTAGTTCCCTGCCTGCAGATCTACAATTCTGGTGTCTGTTCAGCATATGCTAGCACCATATGTGAGAAAGGGAGGTGTTAGCTTTTCCCTTCTCTCTGTGTAACCCGGGAAGCTGTGGGTTATGCCTTACATATGCGTAAGGAGTACTGACTGTAATTCATGTGTGATCACAGCAGGCTGAAGTTCTGTGTTGCAGTCTCGTAGATGTATAGATGGCCAGTTCAGACTGTATCAGATTCCTATCCTGCCATATTCTTCCTTGCTGAATGTTGTATTTTAAAATCAGTCACATTCACTATTATTTATTTATTTATTTATTTATTTAATTTCGTTAAATGGACTGAGTTTTAACTACAGTCTTATGTTAACTGCATGATATTGAGAAATCAATCTGTAGCAGTTCAAAAGTGACATCCTCCAGTGTTCCCTTTCTTATAAAATATCCTCTTGGGTCGTATAGGACATTTATATGTAACTGGGACAGCAGTGCAGAAGAGACAGTGAGTTCTGGGGACTGGAGTGGGAGAAGGATGGTGGAGGGGATGAAGCCACTTCATCTGGAATGGCTGAAAGAAATGTCTGTCTCCTGTGTCCCCTGCTCTGAGAATCACTGGAGCAGATCATCCATTTGCTTAGCAGGTTGCTGGCACTTAATGAACAAAGTTCACAAAGGTGTGAAAGGGCCATTGCAGTGTCATCGGCAATGAAAAGCTATCACTTACTGTGGGAACAGAGATTTGGCTGGCTTTTGAAGTCTTGAAATTGTTTTCGCCCCATTCCAGCCTGATGCCACACTTGGATGAGACTGAGGCTTTTTGTTTTTGACATTTTAGTTGACCATTGGAGAAAATACTTCAGATTTTAGAATATATGTATATATAAATAAATAAAAATAAAAAATAAGACATTATCTTAATGAGGGTTCTTTCTTGTGCTTAAAAGCAGGTGGAAGAAGGAAAAGCATAGCTTCTGTATGGGGATATCAGAACTTGTAGGAAAGAAGAAAACATTTTGGGGATGGGGCTGTCCTTCATGTGCACGTATGTTTCTTTCTTCCTTTTTTCTTTCTTTTTTTTCTTTTTTTCCTCCAAGCTTTGAGGTATAACAAAATGTACATGAGATGTTTCTTCCTTTAGAGCTCTCACAACTTGCCAAGGCATTAAAGTCAATGATTGATAATCTTTGTTTGTTATACTGCTCTTAACTCTAAGTGCTGCATAGATGCACTCATTGTGGTTACTTTTTCTTTCTTTCTTTTTTCTTTTTCTTTTTTTTTTTTTTTTTTAAAGATGTTCACTAAACATGCACAATCTAATAAGCAGGCAAACTGTCTCTAGTATTACTGTTTAAATGTCTTTGGTTTCCCTGCGCTACCAGTCTTCAGTGCAAATAATGCTTGAAAAAGTGTGTAGTAAAGCTTCTTTCAAATAGATCTTACAAATTTGACAAGGAAATCTCTCTCTCTGCACCATGGAAACTCTTAACTTCCATCAGTGAAAATTGTAAAATGATTATAATTATCTGGAACTTTTTGGCTGTACCATAAGAGAATGATAGTGTCACCTCACTAGTAATTTTATTTTCAAGCTGATGATGGTCTTTATAGACAAGAGTATATCCTTACCATCCAATGCATTTAATGTAAATGTGCATGTGCACGTATCCAACTATCTTTTATAACTCCTGAAATTTGAAATAATTGAGAAATGTCTGCTTCATGTCTTGGCAAAATGCACGTCTGTCTCAGATTCCAATGAAAAGATTTTGATATTCTTAACAATCACCTAGTTTCATAGATGTAAAAGAAAAACTTAATAGAAATATTTTTGTGGGAGTGAGCCATGACACAAAGATAGTTTTGATGAAAAAAAGATGATGGATGTCTTTCTGTGAGAGCATGGGAATGGGAGAAACTGAAAAATCTAGGAAGAATGGCACAGTACAGCACAATGATTTTTTTTTTTTTTTTTGGGGTGGTTCATATTTTTGAGTTTTGGGCAGGACCTAAAGATGAAAGGGCATATCTCAGGGTATTATAAATTCTAATAAATTCTTTGAATCATTGGTACTTCTGAAATTGTTGAAAGCTATGCTTGCTGGGATTCTAATCTGTTTCACATTTAGCTTGTGTATTCTCTGCCTCTTCCATTACAACTGAAGTGGGGTATATGTGGGGGTGGATTTGTATTAAACCAAAACCTTTGCTGATCTATGCCTGTTAAGAGGTATCTAAAAGATTTTGAAGCTAATGGAAAGATTCCTACTGGCTATAGTGTACTGTGGATAATATACTTTGTGAATTTTTCCTTTATTGTGTCATTCTGTATCTTTTACATAGCTAGTATTCTTCAGTAATTTATTACCTGCTTACTGACATCTTTTATAGGGCCAAGGATGTGCTGTTGACACTTAGCATGTAGTAAAATTATAGTGTGTTTTTTTTTTTTTTTTCTTTCCCTTCCAGAACAGGTTGTTCTTCAATAGGTGTTTTGGATTTGATAAAGATTTTGAAAATCTGGTGTAATATAAACCTTTGAATTATCAGGAGGGACTTACTGCAATTTTTCTATAATAATATAAATTATGTATTAGTAAGCTGCAATAAAATCGTGGTCTTAAGGCTATAAAAATAATCTTTGTCATCTGTTAGTTCTGGAAACCTTAAAAGTTAACTATTCTTGCTGGTTTTCTTCCACAGTGAGAGAAGATTGTATATATCATGAACAATGTGAACTACAACTAAAAGGAAAGAAAAAATAGGGAAAACAGTTTGGGCAACTGTCTTGCCAGTTCTAGGATGATCCCTATAATAATGTCCCTACCAGTTCATTTAAAAAGTGATTTGATAATCCCTCTTTCTCATTTCCCTACTTTGTTAGATTTTTATTTATTTATTTGTTTATTTTTTCAGCCATTCATCATTGTATTTTTGGTGGTGAATTCTTTTCTCACTTTAGTTATTATTTCATTAATCTTCTGGAAGAGAATGAAAAATTTGTCAGTTTGAAAGAATAGAAAAGGGGGAAAAAAGGTTCAATTTGGGTAGATACCCAGATGATCAAGGAGAGATGGGGTCTGTGAACCGTGGAAAATAAGAACTCAGAAAACTATGAGATTCATAACCTTGCTGTATGTACAATGAATAAACTATTGTTAGACACATCTACTTCCCAGCCAAATACTAAAATATATTTTGGTAAATTATTATTTGGCAAGTAAAAGACAATTTAAAAAGAAATAATCTATTTGTTGATAAAGAATTTAAAATATTTCTAAATATGATACATTTTATGTACTATGAATGGGCTAAAAGGTCACATTTGCAATTCTATAGAAGTGAACACCAACAATATATCGTTATTCATATAGGTTTAGATATTAAATGAACTTTTTGCAATTTTACACATGTGCCTCATGATGCAGCCGACTTTGCAAACAACATGAAAAGCATTCCTTTGTACATGTCAGTCTTCAACAAAGTGTTGTTTACACCACGGATCAAATGTACAACATTTAAAATGCATTATAGGCATATTACTGACTCTCATTATGTGACAGAAGTGTGTCAGTGAAATTAACAGCAACAAAAAAGACAAAGATTTTCTTACCCCTTAGTTGGGAGGTAGCAGCTGTTTGAGTAATTCCACAGAGAGGTAACAATGACCAACTGACTCGCACGTTTTAAAGAAAAAATGATATCAAATCCTTTGAGGATGCCATATGTTCTGTGCTTTGAGGCAGGCTGTGAACAGTATCATAGCAATTAGACAGACTGGAGACTCTGCTAAAATTTTATCCAAAATGCCAGCAGAGATGAATTTCTTGGGGCTTTTTAACTGGGGACAAAGACACATACCTATGCTTCCGTTATTTATTACAAAATAAGTTAGTTAAAATACTGATTATTTTCAGTCCTTTACCATATGTATATATATATGTATGTATGTATATGTACATATATAAAAGTAAGCAGCTTACTTATTTATTTATTTAAATTATAAATTATGGCTAAATTGAGCCTTCTCCTTTTGCTCACAGAAAGTCTGTGAAATAATGTTGCTTAGAGTAATGCTAACTTCTTTTGTCATTTGTGGAAGGGATATGAAGTATGTTAAGTACTCTGAAACAGCCTCTGTAAATGCCACTGGGAGCTGGGGCATTGAACAGAATTGCTGGATCTGTTCTGAAGCTTGTTATTGACCTTCTGTAGTTTGATGTAACTTCTTCCCAGATCTATTCTGATTTAAGAAATCCCATATTGACTGCATTCCTGAACTGAGCACGTACAAATAACATGTGCTGATGTTTTGGGGATAAGTCTCTCACCAAACTTCAGCTAGCTCAATGCAAGAGGCTTGTATCACGATAGATATATTTAGAGCCATTAGAAAGCAGAAAGGCCTATTAGCTGAAACTGCTACAAAAATGTTTTCGGTCTGTGCAACACGGTCTCCAGAGACCTGCCAGGACATATAACCCTCCGTTAACAAGCTGAGAGATGGTTTGTCTAAGGCTACCAATATATACTCAGAGTTACTATATCCATTTTGAAGCAAGGCCTTTTCTGCTGTACAGGTCGCATTATTTCTTTGCCCAAAAACTGACAGCAAGATCCACAGTGGCACTGGACTCTTTTTCCCATGTCTTGGTTCTGTCTGGATACTCACAAAGAGTCTGTTTGACCCTGTAGGCATTTTTGCCATTCAGCTTTTCTTTTATTTAAAGCGCATTCCTTGTACATGTGCAATAAATAAATAAATAAAAATAAAAGTAAATTCCTGCTTACAATGCTTTCTAATGTGATATTGCAGTATGGAGACCTGGGGATCTCCTTGTAGCCCCTCTCTCCCTCACCCCAGCCTTCATCCAGAATCCAGAAATGCATCTAATCCCCAAACTGATCTCTGAGGTCAACGCAATTATTTTGGTTTCTTGTCCCTTGATAAAAAAAAACCAAAAAAACAAAAAAACAAAAAACAAAAACCAAAAAACTGTGAAAAAAGCCACATAACCAAAGACTGTCTTAAGAGGCAGAGCAAAATTACGTGGTGTTGAGGGGTTTAAGGTCTGTGATTTTGTGATCTGTTAGATCTAATTATAGGAAGTACAGAGGAAGGAATGAGAGATTGCATGTTTATCTGTGATAAAATGAGAGAATATAAAACTCTGAATCAGTATTGCTCATCCAAGCCTAAGAGCAGTACTATGGCAAGGGTTATTTATATTTTTGAGAATATGAAGAAAAGTACTTTTTGAAAGTTTTATATTTTGTTTCTGTTTTTTTTTTTTTTTTTTTTTTTTTAATAGATATATACATACACTTGAATTTGAGTATTTATTCCTATATTAAAAAAAATATGGTTTGTTTGTTTGTTTATTTATTTATTTAAAGCATCAAGTAAGTTTGGTATGTATAGTATAACTATGTAATTTTCTACCTGATCCCCATGTTATAAGCTTAGGTATTTATCTAGTGTAAAGAGAGGAAAGAAAATATCCTTCCCTTTCTTTATATGCTAGGAGCTTCTACATTTTCTTTCCTGCTTCTCAGATTTTGTGAACACTGACATCTCTGGCAAAGTCCTGGACTGTCAGTGAGTGGAGACATGTGATGCTCAGTGGATCTGTCTCCATGGCTGTGGTATCAGTTCTTCAGAGCTCCTAATAGCCTATCAGGGTAAATCAAGAAACCCGTGATTATTGTCTGTTCCTTTGAAATGCCTCTGCTGCTGCTGCTGCTGCTGCAGGAAGAAAGACGGGGAGGCATGCAGTCCTCTCACACTGGCATTGCTGTTGTCTGTTTTAATGAGCCATGGCAACCAAGAAGAGAGGATCCTGGGGCATCTCAGCTCTCAGGGTGCCATCTGCTGCAGATCATCTGAAAAAGCCCCCATCTCCCTGTGTTTGGTGGGAAGGCGGTAGGAGGAGGTGCTTGCTCTTGAGGAATATGTTGTCCCAGAGGGAAAGGGGGGGAATAAAGATCCTCACTGGGGTGGGGGCATAGTGAAGAGAGAAGATTGTTTAGCAAAGGGATTCCTTTCCTTTTAAAGAAAGAGTATTGCTGTTTGTCTTAGTGTGATGGTGGACTGTGTCCATCACTTTTCACTTAATGTTTTATGTGCTGTTGTCAGTCATTTTGCATCCTCTGTAAACAGCATTCAGTCACTTTTTGCTCCAAGTGATGTAGGGCAGTCTGGTAAAAAGGATTAAGTGTAGGTATTGTAATATCTCCTCTGTTACCCTTGAGAGGTCTTTTCTGCTGAAATTAAAATTAGTTGAAGTGGCTGCCTGGATACCTTACAAGTAGGGTGCTTTGGGCTGGAAGAAACAGCCTGCAGCACTCTGGTTAAAGGTGGCATATGGGGAAGTTTTGACAGTAGGGTCAGTTCAGAGCCAAGACCTGGGAGCCAAGATATTTCAGGAAAGAGATTTGTGGAGGCTCCAGGCTAGCTCTAAATTCAGTAAGATCCTTGGCTTCAGCATTGTCTACTGTCATGCTTAGCTTCTCATTTGGAAAACAAAAAATAGCCCAACACCCTTAAAAGGCTACTGATCTTTAAGAAACTAAGCAAGGAAGCATGTAAAACAGATTGTTTTGCATTTTACCAGGTGTTGTACACAGAATCGGAATTGCCTCTTGAAGTAGCTGTAAGGGAGAAGAAAGTGGGGTCAGAAATAGGAGACGGGGACAGCATGCGCACAGTGAAGTGCCATTTTATTCAGCACAATAGTGATTGCACTTTCAATGCTTCTTTAAAGTTTTTGAGCCTTTGTAAATAAAGTAAAATGAACCATTTTTGTGGAATTCATATAAGCATGCAAAAAGAGTAGAAAAATGAATATCAGCTATAATTGTCAATCAAATCTGGGTGGAGGCAAAGTGAGTACAGGGTCAGTGCAGTATATGGGAAGTTGTGATTTTTGTTAAAGGGTCAATGATGTTCAGGTATATAAAAGGGATAAGATTTGTGTTTGGTATTTGGGGTCTTATGTATCTACAAATTTTTTTTTATTTTTTTTTTTCCCTTTAGGATTCTTAGTGTGTCAGGCTGTTTCACTGCTGTTACTTTGTACATCTGCTGATTTAATTTCTACCGTAGTTTAGAGTGTTAGCAAAAACACTGTTAGTGCTTTTATAATTACAGTGTATTTGTTATAGACTTTATATATGCTTCTCTATGTAAAACAAATCTAGATTTCATAACATAAATAGGGATTTCAGTTCTGAAAGCTGACTGATTTAGAAATGGTCCAGGGTTTTAGTGTTACATATACCGTTTCATTTTATCTCACTGTGAATTGGCAAGTTATGTCAGGCAGTCGAGAAAGGAATATGGTTTTATTTCTTCTGTACCACTGAAATTTTTTTGAGGTAAAATACTTTTAATTAAGAAGATAGCTGAAATCTTAGCTTGTTATACTTCCTTTATCAGATTTTTTATTAGGTTAGGTTTCTGTCTTAACTATTTATGGATTCATATCTTTATATTAGATATCTATTTTAGGAAGCTATTTTTTCCCATTAAAAAAATATATATTTTTAAATTTCCATCTGGAGGTTATATTTAGTTTACTGATCTCCAGAAGAAAAATATGGCAACACTAATTCCCTGACTACCTGTTTCTTGTTTGAAATTTAAACTAACTTAAATTAGCATAGGTTTAAAGCAAAAGTCTATTACCAGACACTTTGATTAGAGATTAAGCATTAGATTATTTTGATAACAGAACTGGACATGAATGATGCAAGAATTTACCAGCTTATTAAAAATAACATATAAAGTAGAAGTTTTTTGGGGGTTTCTGCCTCTAAGAATAATCTCTATTTATTTATTTCTTTTTTGACTTGTTCTTTTGTCAGGAAACAGGTGGCTGGGGCATTTAGAGCAATAGATCATCCTGCTTGTGATGGCCGTGTCAGGCCTCTTTTATCTGTGTCTAGATTGATCCTGTCCTCAAGCCACCTATCATCTTTCTTCCTCTCTTTTTCTGTCTGAGACACAAAAGAAAGGTGTTGGGTGTGTGTTTGTGTGGGGGGAATGAACAAAAGGGAAGTAAAAAGTGAGGGAGCCCATGGAATGGCAGCGGAAATGGCAGAGTGGGTTTCTGACAGAGTTTGTCCCATACATGTATGAAGATGAGGGACAATAATCTGTGAGAGGGATTTGACTGCCAAAAGAAAGGTGTTATCCAGATTTCAGGGAATCTGGTTTTCCAAGTGTCTGTTCATCATGGTGTTCCCTTCCATTCACAATGCTTCTTATCCCTGCAAGAGACCGGGGCTCTGGGCTTAGCTGTCTCCCTATCTGGACTTTGATCTGGCAGCAAATACACAGTAATGACCATATGCAGACCATCACTATTATTTTTAGTGTACATCTTTCCTTTAACAAGGAGTGCTACTGGGTTTGTGGATGAAAGCCCAGCTACCCATGTTGTGTCTTTTCTGCAGCTCTTTGTGTTTAGAGAGAGAACTGGTTCTGAAGGAGGCAGTTCAACATCAGAAAAAAATGACACCAGTGATGGTATTGCTTCAGCTGCATTGGAAAAGATCATTCTACTTCGTTTCGAAAGCTACAAGAACAAAGCTCTCTTTCTCTGTAATAAGGCCTGCGGCTCCTGCATTCCTCTGCACATCATCACAGAAGGTCAGGCAAGACAACGCAGTGGTTACTTCTCTGGGTCTTTGATAGTTCTGTCACCTTGGTTTCTAGAAATTGATGAGTCTGGCAGCTCATTCATTTCTGGACGCTTTAAAAGACACTGAACATTTGTTTCAGTGCCCTGTACTTCAAAATCCTGGGTGACTTTTGAAGGTGACTACAAGGAAGATGAGCAGAGATGCTTTATGCAGCCGAGTTTTTCAGCTGTTGCTTGCTTTAATAGCAACAAGACACTGTGTACACGAATTCTTTCGTTTTGCAGGTGAGAAGACAGTGTAGCATTGTCAGCCTCTAGTTTCCTCTTGAACATTTGGAGCTACTTTTATTAGGAGCTGATAAAAGCCAGTAAGCCTGAGGTATTCTCCCTGCTAGTAGTCTTGTAATTAAAAAAGAATTAGAAAATAAATAAAAAAAAAAAATAAAAGAGGTTAACATCTCAAGGCTTGCAGGACCCTGCTTTTCATCCTGAGATGCCAGTGTGGGAGCGTTGCTTTGGTTTCAAATTCCCATGGAAGGCTCCATCGGGAATGCTTTGCAACTTCTTTAAGTAGCATAACAGCTTTCATTTTTGTCTAGCAACAGATTAAGGAGCTTCAGTGCCATAGGAATTTTATTTTTTTCTTACATAATTTTTCTTTTCCTTTTTTTTCCTCTTAAATTTATTGAACAGGTTTTGCCCAATATTAGACCTAAACTACTGCTCATCTTATTAGCTCCCTTCTTATTATCTCCCTAACTTTTGCAACTGCTGTCAATAAGATTTCTTTTGAAAGCTTTAACTCCTGCTTGGCTGCACAGAAAACATTTTTGATTAATGGCTAGAGCATAGTTGACTCAAATTAGAGGTTACTATTCCTAGATGCTTGTGCAAAAAAGAAGTGGTGTAGAAGTTGCTACCGGGAGTCCATTAGTAAAAGGCTAGACAGCCTTTGGCTGGGAGTTGGAGCAGTATGAATAACGCTGCAATGAGGCAAGGGAAGGACTGGCTGTGCTCCTGGGACCCCTTCTTTCAATTGCCTCAACTGCACACTCTGAAGACTTCTTATCAATTTGCAGAGAGTTGAACTGTGGTGTGGCCAGGAAGGGCTTGTCGCTCAGCGTTAATGTTGTTTTGTTCAACAGTTGCATCCAGACCAGGTGTGTGCCCAGTTCCCAGCAGATTTTGAATCTCTCTGACAAAAGAGGGGTGTGTGCATGAGAGAAAGAGAGACATGCACATTGTGGCTGTTTGCACATTAGGAAAATGATTTCACAACTGTTTTGCCTCTGTGCTTTCTGATAGATGGCACCATATTGCCAACTCTGTGAACTGCTTGTCATGGAGAGGGAGGAGAGCAGACTATGACAAACAACTAGTGGAAAGTAATTTTTCTTCATGTCAGTAAAATTGAATAATAGAGCAGCATACAGAAGCATAGCAGAAGCTCCTTTTGTAAGCGGTCAGTTTCTAATGCGTATTTGTCATTTTAATTGAGTAAGGCATTTTTCAGCATTAAACAAAAACAGAATTCTAACTAAGTCCAGGAAAGGCATAAAGAGAGACAAACTGATTAATCTTAATCTTGTGCAGTGTGAAAGTTTTTATATATAGTCACTATGATCTCTGCTCTGACTTTTTAATCCAGGGTCCTGGGAGCTGAATAGCAACCCTGACTGTGCCAGAATGCTTCTGCAAATCCAGATTGAGACATCTTTTGAAAAGATTCCCTTTGAGTCCCCTCCTGCCAGACCTCTGTAAACCTCTGACCCTTGCAATATCTCCATTGTCTGCGTTTATAATTGTAAACTCAAAAGTAAGGAGTGAGATTATGGACCTCCCCCATGATGGTGGAGGAAATGTGTCCTGTATCCTTGAGTTTTGTAGACAAGGTTAGGTCAATGTGGCTTTATATTAATGATCATTGTATTTATTTATTATTTAATAATGAGTAATTGAATTGCACTATGGAAGCTACTTAATCTCCAATTAAGTCATCTCTCTTGATGACTTTATGGATGACAGAGCCTATAGTTTCTGAATTGTATAATTTAGCCAGGATTCCTTTGCTGATATTGAACTAGGACCTACATGGGCCTTGTAAATGTGGTGTCATTTCCACTGGCACATGCCAGGGATCAATTTCTCATGCAGTCATCATCACCTGTTACAATAGTATTTAAGAAACTTTTCCAAATAGGGTGGAAGGAGGAAGGGAAATATATAATGTGTTTCTTGGTCTATCTTGGTTTATATAGGGGAAGCAGTATCATGGATTTCATTTTACATCCATATGCTAAAAGCTGTGCCTATGTAGTTTGGTTTGATAGAGGCAGTTAAGGTACTTTAGCTTAGCTCTCCAGCTGAGTGCAGGGATACTACTTCTCATACAATACAGGAAAACAATTTTGTTCTTTTCCTAGGACAGAAAAGGGAGATATAAACATTAGAAAGCCTGTGAAACAGATGGTGATTTAACTGGTAAAGTTATTATAGATAGGATGGCAGTCATTCAGACAGAAGATGTGCAAATCGTAATAGCTTCTCAGGTGCATATGCATGATATGAGCTGTGTTACAGAGCAGGTCAAGCAATCAGTTTTACATTCATTTCCTGAGTCTCCGTCATTTTTGTTAGATCACTCTCCTGTGAGCAGCCTATTCCATCAGGGCATAGAAATTTATTCTCAGATGAAGAACGTTTGTTTGGCGAAGGAGGCAGGAAATTCAGAACTGTTTTGACCTGTTTCTAGATGACCAAGATAAAATTACTTTTAGTCTTGTTGGGAAATTGTGGTGACTTATTTGAAATGCAAATGGAGTTTTAAACTTTGGGAAAGTAACAAAAATATTGCTTTTTTAATGAAAAGAGTATCTCTCTTAATTTCACACTGTTCTCTCATGCTTATAAAGTGGTTTTCATTAGAAATATCCCAATTCACTTTTTAAGAGTTTACATATAGATATGGACCTGTCTGTTTTGTGATTCTTTGTAGAATCCATTCATTAGCACAAAGTCATGTAGATGAGTCTTAGAGTTCTTTGAATAAAGAAAGAAAAGAACATTTCCAAATATTGAACCAAGTATAAATTGATGTACCAACATCTCCTTGAGAGTGCAGAAAGCCTGAGACAGGAACTTTGATCTTTTGAACTATTCTTATTATCTCTTTGGAGTGTCAACACTCAAACTGTGTGATAGAAATGTCAGTGGCAATGTTATCCATTTTTGTGTTGATCACTTTCACAGAGGTATTCAGGGACTGAGCCTGTTTCTCAATCTTAGGTCACTTTTTGAAGCACTAAATCCTTCATCCCTCTTTTCTGTGCAGCTGACAAATTTTCCTCCTGTTTCAATGACATTGATCATGCACTCTTAAAACAAAATTTACTTATTTAATACAAAATGTAAAGCAGGTGTGATTATGCATTTTAATATAAATTTCTGCCTCATTAAAAACCAAAATTAGCACTCTCTGTGATGGAGAAAAAGTAAATTGAATTTAATGTCAGTGAATATTTTACTGACTGTATTACCAACTCACATATGGTTCAATAAAATTTCTCAGGAGTTGCAAAAGTATTTCCAATCTGTCCAGTAAAGCACTACAATAATAGGAGACTGATAAAAAAAAATATATATCCAGCTATAGGCTTCAGAGAAGGAACTATTTAGCCAAGTTTAGAGTCAGAATTAACAGATGGGAGCCTTGTAGCTCTGATCCATTTTTAAGGAGATGATGATCTAGAGAAACTGAGCAAGGCTCGGATGTGGGTACGCATCTGTTTGTCTGTCATTGAATATATGTCTTCTTAAATTGCAGTCTCTGATAGTGTTTTATTAGTGCTTCTAGATTTGACATACTGCGCATGTAGGAGTAGCAACCAAAAACACCTGCCTTGCCTGTGAAATAATCTTTCCTATTCCAGGGGTTTGGAAGAACAGAGCATTCAGGAGCTTCACTAGCCCTGCTTTTGCCACGGTGCCACTCAGATTCCCAGCCAGATGTATCCATCTGCAAGAAAATGGAAAAGAAAGATGGACTAGAGAAGGTCTAGCAGAGCTAGGAAGCTGCTCAGGACTTCTTAATCCCATGCAAAATGGGTAACTGCGGAGGTGACCATGGTCAGTAAAAGTCACAAAGGAGATGTGTTTGGATTAGGCAAATAAGTGGAAGTCAGAAAAGCCGCAGTGAATTTTTATTTTATTTTTTTTCCCCCAAGAAAGACCCATAAGGATCATCAAGTCCAACTCCTGGCACCACACAGATCTACCCAAAAATTCAGACTATATGACTAAGTGCACAGTCCAAACACTTCTTGAACTCCGACAGGCTTGGTGCCATTACTACACCCCTGGGGAGCCTTGTCCGGTAGATGTAGGCATAGAGCAAATCTATATGTGTTCTAAAATGGAAAATCTAAACAAAACATCAACAAGCCAAAAGAACAAACTTTACATGAAATACTTACTTAAGGCTTGAATATGGGAAGTGGGATAAATACTGCAGGGCTTTACTAAAGGTGGATTATGTCAGGCATTTTTGATATCTGTCTTTGCTGAAATTAATGAATTTGTAGACCAAGGAAGTGTGGTTGATGTAATCTATCTGTACCAGGAATCTGGAAATTAATATCTGGATGTTAATAGTAAAAACTAGGAAAGTGGGGATAACTATCAGTTGAATGACAAAGGACTGGGTTGTACAGGTGTCACCAGTGAAGTTGCTGAAGGATGAGTCTTGTGATCGGTCTCAATTTTTTTCCCAGGTGACTTTGGCACCAAGAGTGAGAGCAAGCTGTTGAAATTTTCTGGTGACACAAAATGAATTAACAACATAAATATAAGAGCAATTAGAATTGCATATAGAAAGGTCTGGATAGTCCTGAAGGTGGGAATAATGTAATGAGGGGAAATTCCATAGTATAAAATGAAAGACTCTGTGTTTATGGGCCAATGAAAATAATTTCTGCTATATGAGTATGGAGGAAGAAGGAATTAGGTCAATTAGTTGATCATTAAATAATTAAGACACTACTATGTACGTCAGGTGGAAAGCAAATGATGGGATGAATTTGAAGTTAATTCTGTGTGGAGAGAAGTATTTGTCTTTACTCAACACAATGGAGAGGTGTCTTTTGGAAGTGCTAATTGACAATTTTGTTTACTTGTCAGGAAAGAGAAGTTATAACTGTTTTAGCAAACTCTGAGATGGAATGCTCATTTCATTCAAGGGGAAATGATGACTCATTTATTTTAAAAGACAAGACTAACATACAAACAAGTTGTTATAAAGTGGACATGACAAATTTGTAATAAAGCCAGAAGTTAGAAGCTTTGTAAAAACAGAGCAAGGAAGTTTTGATCAGGCTCATGAGTATGAATAGAAAAAAGTGAAATAGTTTGAAGACAGTGTTGCAAGAAAACTTTATAGAAAAAAATATGCAAGATGTTATAAGGTAGCAGAGAACTGGACCAGGTAAGCCTGAGAGGTGCTGTGCCACCAGTGTTCATCATCCTGTTTAAGAATGGTTGCATGTACGTGGTTACCTGAGTTGAACTCTTGTCTTTCAGGAAAGCTGGTAGTTTCTGCTTCCCTATTCTACCAGGGTTATTTGAAAGGGAGGAGGAAAAGAAAGGGAAGACCACTTTCATCCTTTTTTTTTGGTCAGGGCAGTTGTGGTAACTAATTTGGGAATTATCTGGAAGAGGTGGTCTGTTAAATGGCCAATAACTCACGTACATACAACAACTGACACCCATGTTGACCCTGGTTATACTGAGAGCTGAAAATGTAAATCTCTGCAGCGGTAGTTTTGGCCTCCTGAGCTGATGTAACTAGAGTAGTGGGACTGATGTTAGAGGCCTACAATTTGGCTTTCTGTTTGTTGCTATGCAGTTGTTAGGGGTGTAACTTCTGTTAGATGAAGCACAATTAGACAGTTATGGAAAAAAAAAAAAAAAAAAAAATCAACCAAAACCAAACAACCCTGTTACTGGCAGAAATAGCAGAACTAAAATTACCCAAGAATCTCTGGTGACTCATTTCAGCAACCATGAACCATGAGCAGCAGTACAGGGTAGTCACCAGCCAGAGTAGGGCAACCAACCTGGGAAATGCTTACCGCCTCATCAAACTCACCTACCTCAGACTGGCCATCCTGGGGACATCTGACCACGCAGGGTCTCCAGGGGTGCCTGGGACTAAGTTTGCTTGGCTAAAGGCAATGCTAACAATACTGTGTTCCTCCTCACTTGTGACAAGGTTTCTTCCTCCCAGCAAAGACGAGGGAAACAGAGAGAACCATGTTTCTATGGTTTTGTATTGTCCTATGCATTAGTGAACACTCCTTCACAGAGGCAATAAACAACCAAAAATATGTATCCAGTTATTTTATAGTAATTAATGCATATGTTAAGTTTGTCCTGACCCAAACCACAACAGTAATCAAGCTCAGAATTGCAACAGATCTTTTTCTTTTGCAGATAAGAAACTGACAGAGGGGATACACAGGGATACCTTAACTACTGTACTTTACATGGAAATGAGCCTAATAATGCAGTAATATGAGGAGGAAAAAAAAAAAAAAAAGGACAGGGAAAGTGTTTGGGAGATTTAGCTTGTGTGTCTGTTGTAGGACCAAGGATTCTTCTGCAAATTAAACTGACTGCCATTAGCTTTGACACAGTGCTGAATGGTTTGCAACACGGACTTGCACACCTCTGCAAATGAGAGCAGAACATTTTTCCTGCAGAATCAATTTATGAGAACAGATCAGAGAGAATTGGAGGAGAAACAGTACAAAGGAGACTGAGAGAAGGGTGGTGCAGATAAGGAGAGAGAAGAAACTGGAATATCAAAAGATGGAAAGAAGAAAAGGATAAAGATAAGCAAGGCTAAGGGATGCACAAAGGGGAACTGTAAAAGGAGAAGAGGGCATGCGGAAAGAGGCAGACAGAGGATGGTGTTCATGAATGTGTGTAGGAGTTGCTGAGAAAAGACTCATGCACAGCAGAAGCAGAGAAAGATGCACGATGGATGCCTGTACTGGGGGAGGGGAGCAGCAGTGAATACACACAGCAGGAGGGGGAGAGAGATAGATGGCAAAAGTATATAGGAGTAGCGGGGAGAAATAGTGGATGTACACAGCAGGGAGAGAGCAAGTGAGAGAGAGACACAACAGATGCACACAGCAGGGGAGAGAAATGCATAGAAGGGGAGAGAAGCACAGGGAAAGTATCAAGCAACCTTAATAAAATCAAACAATAAAATAATAAGAAATCATAAAATTCATTATTTGAACATTCGTTGTTATTTAACACAGAAAGCAAGAGACATCGAAGAAAATATACATTAGTTAAAATTTAAAGCACTTCAAATGTTGTTTGTTTTGAAATAAGACTATTCTTGACATAATGAATTCCTCTTCACATTTGCAGTGAAGCAGATGTCTGCTTTCTGTCTCTGACAGGGGACCCAATCCATTGCTTTTTGACGTCAATAGCACTGTGGCTTTTTTCAAGGGCATGCATATATCTTGTCAATGTGGCTTAACAAGCCTGCATCACTTCTCTGCTGTGGTCTTGCACAGGTAAGGATGGTGAATGAGAAGCGTTGTTACCTAAATGTGGTGAAATCTAACAGCTGTCAGATGCCTCTTGATACTCTTCTGCATGTTTGGGCTCAGGTCTCTGTTAATCAGTGCTGCATGCAGTTTAGGGGAGGTTGCTTTGATGTGCCTCCCTGTGTGGCTGGTAGAGGTACTTGGCACCAGAGCCATGGCACCGGCAGGGTTAGACTACCTTGATGATAAGTATAAAGCAGCATAAATAACAAGGCCATCAACAGTGTGATTGGTTAACAGGCAGCTTGTGGAGGTTTGTGTGTTGTTTTTTTATCCTCTTATTGGACTAGATGATGTGTATCTTTTCCCAGGTTCTGTGGAAAATATATGAGAAAAGTCCAACAATTTTTATGAGCCTAACATAAACCCCACTGGTATGCATATGGAGGGAACACTAGCATGCAAGCTATTTTTGTTATTACAACTGTTCACAAAGTTGCTTTTCCATGACTGAGCTGGTAATTTAATAGACATCCTATAAGACAAAATAACAAGGGAAGAGTGACGCAAAGTGAGATATTTCTCACTTGTTAAGAGACAATGTCAGTGTAGCAAAGGTGTGAGAAACTGAAGGTTAAAGAAGCTGTTTCTCAACAAAGCAAGGTTTCCTCAACAGGAAAAGTGCCTTCAGTATGGAAGAAATGTGATGTTGCTGAAAACTTGGCCTCTACATACTGTTTTTGTGGATGGAGTTAAAGGAACATACATAAGATGGCAGCAGTGTGGGCTGTTATGAAAGACTTTTTCCTGCAAATGCTTTGTACCCTCTAAGATCATTTATTTCCATTGGTGTGAGAAAGGCTCTGCATAGCACTGATTGTAGTCTTTTGAAGGGACAATTGCCAGTGTCCAAATTCATGGGACAAAGTGAGTATAGCCAATGTGTACGTGCAAGCCTGTGCCTTTGGCTGGGCAATAGGAATGTGAGGCTTTTGTAGCTGCAGTGAACAGTAGAAGCATAATGACTGGATTGCTCAAAGGTGGAATCATGAAAAAAGGCATGTTCAAAAAAAAACAAGTGCTGTTATTCACGTCACTGTTTTCCCTCCTTTTGAATTCTTACTTTTTTTCCCCTTAAAAGCTCATATAGAAAAAGATTTATTTTCTTCAAGTTTCATTTAACTTATGCAATATGTTCTGTGGTTGCTGCTGTCCTCCTACAGTGTAGCAGGCTTCAGGAAGCACTGCACTTTGTGGCCAAGCAGACTTAGCATAAAGGAAGGAAGGTGGATAAAATATGTGAATTTCAAGAGAAAAGACTTCAGAGACTCATGTCAAAAATGGTAATGCTATAGGATACAGTGAGAAATTAGAAAGTCATAGAAGCCCCCAGTTCAGAATTAGAAGGATCTTACTGTCCGTTCCCTTCCTGTCATAGGTGCATTATTTGATAAGTAATGTTGAAAAGTAAGGAGAGAGAGACTCTGTCTCAGGACCTTGGCTTTTTGTATAAGTGGAACCAGAAATAATGGGGAAAAGTGGAAGAGTGATGTATTCAATTAGATTTTAATGCATCTGAAAGGGTAATTCAGAGACAAGCTGGCTCTTCTACTGTGTGCATTGGTACCTGCTCTGAACGTGCATTAGTGCTCTTAGTGTAAGTGGTGTATGCATTCATTGCCTGTAAACGTGTCCCTTTAGTTTCCTTCTAGCTCAGCGTTGTGAGTTTCTTCTCCTTTTTATGAACAGATGGATTTTGCTTAGGGGTTCATGGAGCAGGATGAGGTTCTTATCATGGCTGTCTCTGTCCTCAGAAGTTCTCTTCTTTGGTAGTATCAGCTGAGTCTCTTGTTCTGTGCCTTCGTACCATTTTAAATACAGCATAACATTGCTGAACAAATGGCCATTCTAATTAACCAGAATGAACCAGAAACAGAACAAACACTGGTGAATAAGCTCTCTTCTGCATGTCATGTGCAGCCATGTTTTCAGAGTGCTGCTGTGGTTCAAGCAGAAGAAAGGCCTCATAACATTTCTATGGGCTCTGTGCAAAGCCTCCGGAAGTCGATGGGGAAATGACTCTTCAGGCTTGGCCCTGTATACATGAATGATGAAATGATTGCTTTTGGAATGCTAAAAATAGCTAAAATATTTGTATTGTCTTTTTCCATGTTGCCCTAATAAGTTTTGTCTCTCTTCTTAGATACTTTAAATTTCTATATGACGTTCAAAATGAAATATCTCATTAGTCCAGATGTTTGAATAAGGCTTTGAAAAAATCTCTCCTGGCATTTGGATAATTCCATTTTGTAACCTGGGAAAGCATGGATTATCTTGGGCAATTCAACTGTGACAAGATGAGCTGAATCTTATTACCAGGAGATGAAAAAAAAAATGGAAAAGAAAAGAAAAAAAAACCAACACACTAAAATACAAGGGATTCAGCAAATGGTGAAAATCCAGTTGATACAGTTTCAGTGAGTCTGTTATAAAAGGAAAAGCTTAGCTGAGAGTTTCAGATGGGTGAGAGATGATAATTCTGTGAAGGAAGTGTTGCTGTTAAACAGAACTTGTGGCTGTATTTGAGTGCTGTGGTGCCAGGAGCACCATTTGGTTAAGGGTACCAAGATTTCTCTAATTCTTTGATGAAATCTTTGCCTTTTTTTTTTTTTTTTTTTTTTTTTTTTTTTTTTTTAAGATGTGCTGATATATTAACAGCACAACCAGGTTCTACTGCATACATAAGTAACACCTCATTAAACAAATCTTGTAAACAAAGTGGCTGTTGTGCAGATTTAATTCTAGAAGGAAAAAGTTTAGATATACCTATAAAATACTGAAATTTTTCCATTTTTCATCAGCCACTCTACTGAAATTAATTTTAGAGAATATTAGATTAGATGTTGTTTGTTTAACTACTTGAACTGTATGGGTTATGTGACAGATACAGTAAAATGTTTTGAATATAAAATAGTTTAAAATTAAGTCATTTTAAATTGAGAATGAATACTGTGAGAATAACTCAGTCCCCTTCAGCTGTGATTAGTGACTGTGTGATGTTTAAAGGGATAGACTTGAATTTTAATATGGTTGATGGGGCCTATGTTACACCTTCTCTATAAAAAATTAAAACCACAGGTACAGCATAAATCATATCTGATTCTGTTAATTCATAACGTGTTGTGATTTTTCTTTTTTTCTTTCTTTAACTTCAACATTAGCAATGATGTATTTTAGGTTATACTTTATATAAATAGAATAAAATTAAAGGACCTTATATGGATGTTGACTGCAGTTTTATTGATTATTTATGTGTTTATTTATATATTTGTTTAGGACCATGTAGTCTGCAAACACCATAACCTCTTTTTCCTGTCAACAAGCAAAAGAAAAGAGACATTGGATTCTCACATGTGATGAAACACCAGAAGGAAGAAAGAGAGAGAAAAAGAGCAGAAATAAAATGTCAGATAGAGGAAGAGAGCAGTGTAATGCAGCTGAATTTATGTGCATTTATGCAGTACAAACTGGGACTTATGCAGCAACGTGACAACAATGTCAATTATGACCATATCACTTCTACTTACCTAAAAGGAAAGGCCTACTCAGATTGATGTTTCTTGATATATTGCAATATGTTGCATGTATAGTATTTTGATTTCAAATATAGTATTTTGATTTCGAGTATTTTGAATCCTTTGAGTTCTCTGGGCTGAATTTAGGCAATGTCATAATTGCAAACGTATTAGAAAGGAAGAAAGAAAAATAAAGTTTCTATATGCTTTCAGACCTATCAGGCTATCCACATCTCATTTAATGGTGGAAATCAGTTAGAACATGCCACACATTTTTAAGAGTTTTTTTTTGTAATACTCCATTCTTAGTAGGGTTTCTTTGTGTATATACAGACAGGTAATGATACAATAAGCACAAAATTAATTACCTTATTTTAAAATGTAGTTTTGGATTTGCTCCTTTGTTTGACAATATCAATTATAGAGTCTGTGAATATTTCTCTGTTCTGTTTTTAATATGGTCTCTACCTAGTAGTTAAATTAAATGATAGTTATATTAGATTAATGAGAGTACCTTCTTTCCTTCTGAAATCTTCGCATGTAGGGGCTTGGCATAAGAGACCGTGATGACAGAATTCAGACCATTATCTTTTGTTGTTGCTTCTCTTGTGGCAAGTCTTACACCAAATCTAGACAAATTCAGAATAGTGTGGAGGGAGAAGAGTAGAAGAGACTATTTTTTTCTCCTGAAGGTTTTTCCCCTTCACCTTCCCCTTTCTTTTTCCAAAATGATTACCGTGTTGACTTCCTGAAATACACTAAATAGGAAAAAAATGTGTAAGTTCTAAGAATTGCACAGTATCTATGTGATCTGCACTAGATTGGAGTAGGACAGTAGCAATAGATTACAGCTAATGTTCTGCAATTAATTATTTAGAATATAGTGTGTCAGATTCAGTTCTGGTTTCCTGAATGTACTACCATTTCTGAAATAAGTTAAAAATAAATATAATTTTTACAAGGATATGGCAAATTCTGACATAGAACACATTCAGAAAAGTATGTTGGAAAAAAAAAACAAAACACATTATAGTCTCGCAAGGTCTTATATATTTTTAACATTTTGAATATTTTGAACACAATGGTGGTAACATTCACAGTTTCTCAGAGAGAACTTTAAAGAACTTTAGGAGATTCTGAAAAATTCTTTTGATACATTTCCCATACACAGAAATCCTTTCCAAATTTATATCTTCCTTACACAAACTGAATCATATCAAATTGTAGTTGATGAAAATATTGTTGCCTCATTGGTAAATTTATTTTCTCTGAGGAGAAAAAAAAAAAAAGTACTTTCTACAGGAAAGTACTACTCATATGTTACAAGTTGCACAAGGGTTAGCACAGCTGAGAAGATGTAATGCAGTGTTTGTTTTTATTATTAAGTTTTAAACAGACAAACACAATAGAAACTGATCTTGTGCATACAGTGGCCAGTTAAAGCATATTAAAACAAATGAACGATACCTCTCATGGTATAATTCAATTAATCAGCAAAGTAATCATTACTATCTAAATTGCCTCAATCCCCCTTGAGCCTTTGCAGTTTAAGTAACATATTTCATAATCCATCAAGCCACTGCTCTGTCTTTGGTGTCCTGTGTCCTTCGTGTCCCTCACCCTCTCCTTCTCACGTGTTGAGAAGAATTAGCCATTTCACTGTTTATAAATTTTTATATGAGGAAAAACTAACTCAGGAGACTCCTGGACAGCAGTGTGGTCTCAAGTAGGGAAAGGTAAAGGTGACATAGCCTGTATTCTGTACTGTTTGCATTTAGCCATCACTCAGGGCAGGGCAGTTTTCTAGTTACAGGGTGAAAAGTCATAGATACATAAGACACAAGGGATGAGAATAAAGAAGGCCTGTTAGCAAGCCTTTCTAAATCAGAGATAGGGATCACATTTGAAATGCTCACTGAAATATTGTATCAGCCTATTTCACACAAAAATGTTGGAGTACAGAAAAAATTGGAGCCCAAAAGCTCTCATATTTAAAAGGATAAATTACGAAGGGTGAAATTTCTTGTTTTCAAAAAGGTGATTTTGACAGAGAGCTTGTGGTTAGTAGTTCTTTCAGAGATCTGTTGTGGTATAGTACTGAAAATAAGCTAACAAATAAATATGATACATTGCAGAATAGTTAACACAACTTTTTAAGAGAGAAACGTAATTCTAATTTATTTGGACTTTCAGACTTCTTTTAAAAAACAATTTATTTATCAAATTTTCTTGAAGGGAAAAAAACACACAACTACAAAGTATACCTAGATGACTTTCTAGATGAGGGCATGCTAGTCAGATTAGAATTTTTAAGTGTAGAAGTATGTACCTGGGAAGTATTGTGGTTGAGATGAATACAAAGATGGTTGCCTCAGGGGTTATAAGTAGGGACTACTTGTTCATCATCCTCTGTAAGATCCAGACAAATCCAATGTTATCGTTAGCTAGTAGGCTTAGAGAAGAGAAAAAAATAATAATAATAAAAAAAAAGACATTGTTTTTGGTTTGGCTTTTCCAAACTACAGAATTTAAACTGTGAAACTCATCTCTACTGCTTGGAAAAGGTCAAAAATACAATATGATTTAAAAAGTGCTCTGAAAATCAACAGAGAACTGGCTAATGTATAGCTATTGAAGACAATGGTGTGGATGAAACCTGTGATTTGGAAGGTATTATCCTCATTCACTTAATGACAGGTACTGTGCACTTTCCCTAGATGTTAGCAGCTACGGAGATCAGCTATGTACTAGGTGGACTAATGTTCTGATCTGTGGTTGTATTTTCTAGACTCCTAATTCATATATGGTTGTATGTACAAAAATCCTCACTTCAATCTTTGCTGTAGTGTATCACCATAAGATACTCTATATAAAACATAGGCTGCTGTGTAGTTCACTATAGCTGTTTTCTACTCAATAAAGATGCTTTGCAACATCATGACCAAAGGTGATGATGTTCTGCTGTTAAATTGGGTGGGTACGTAATATTAACAATTCTTCTTGCTCTAAAAAATACTTCAGGGTGTGCCAAAGAGGCATGTTTTGGAAAGTCAGCTTTGTTTTGGAAAGTCAGTATTTTAAGGAACACTTACATTACTGAGTGGTGATTGAACCATTTGGAAATATTATAATGTTGTTGTGTGTGGAAGAAAGTGATATCTTTCAATATCCCACTTTAGGACCCAGGAAATAAATGCACTGTGCAGTTCTGAGTAATTACTTGCACTCTGTTCAGGAATCTGTCTCTGCAATTTATATATACATAAACAACTCTCTGGTTGCCTCCAACACTTTGCCTTTTCTTTTCTGAATTCTTTGGCAGAAGAATGTTTTCTCCTCTCCTGCAAGTGTTTAGTTGCTCATCAGCCTATCCAACCCACCATTTTCTGAGATCCCAGTTGGGCAGCAGTCAGAACTGAAGCCTGTCTTCTGAGCTCTTCGTGCTCATTGGTCTACAATTGAAAAAAAGATCCAGTTTAAATCCATTTTGTTTTATTTTTAACTTAAAATCATATGTTTTATTTGAATGGAATATTTAAAAGCATTTTAAAATTTATTTATTTCAATCTACAAACCTGTCAATGAGGCAATTCATATGTAGGTTCAGGTACAACAGTCTTTGATAAACTACATATTATAAAGCATAAGTATTATATAGCACAGAAACACCAAATAAAGAAGAATTTCTAGCATATGGGTGTGACCTTTATCTAAACAGATCCAACTGGAAAATATTGCTGAATTTATACCTTTAAACAATCTAAAAGCATAAGGAGTCACCTGCTGTTTACACAAAACACAAATGC
The DNA here is from genome assembly GCF_964211825.1 of Aythya ferina. Lineage (NCBI taxonomy): Eukaryota > Metazoa > Chordata > Aves > Anseriformes > Anatidae > Aythya > Aythya ferina. The sequence continues at coordinate 160,823,806 of NC_140296.1, forward strand.
AGTTATCTACTACTTATTACTTCACTATAGCAGCAGAGCAAAAGGTTATGGTTTTGTCCACTCGTATCTGAAGAACGTTTAGGTTATACTCAATTTTTAGCACAGTCTTATATTCATTGGCTTCTGCAGGGAAAGTGAAGCATATGCATGTGTGGTTTGCTGAACAGTGATGGACTTTAGGACACTTGAATGCTTTTGTGCACTCAGGTCTAATCAAGAAGTATCTGTAGGATGTAGCAGAGTTAAATTGTTACCAATTTGATAGTTCTCAGATTCAAGTGGTTTTTCACACAGCACTGTTTTCGCTAGAGCAGTCTGCTTTGACTTGCAGAGTTTTATGCTTTTATAAGGGCTCGGTTGTATGATTTTTTATTTTTTATTTTTTCTTAAAAGAGAAAAACTGTCATAAATCTAAAGGGAAGAGCTGTACTTTGTTCCAAGGTTAAAAAGGAAAATTGAAACAAAAGAAGGACCAGTTAATAGCATAATAGAATAGAATGTAGAATGTTCAGGTAAAATGAAGTCGAGTTTCAACTATGATGAAGATGATACTGCCTGGCAAGCGCTGTCTGAAGAAGACATAATAACTAATAATTTATCTGTACCTGGATTATTAGGATAAATCTGCAGATAAAGATATGTGTATAATGGAAGCTTCAAAAGCTGCAAATCTCATGTGATAAATGATTCAAAGTACAATACATTAGCTTGGATTTTAATGTTTGTAAAATGAATGAAACAATATATCTATATGCCAAAGCCATATTATCATAACTGCATTTGCCAAAATATAAGACATAAATTGCACTTAAATTTAGTAATCTGCGATGGTATGCTTGAATGTATCTTTGTGATTAAATGTGAACAATTGCTCCTTTAAGGTAAAGGTCTGTGTATGTGTGATTAATCAGATTGAAATGACAGGGCGGACAGCTCATGCCATGCCTAGTTATCAGAATGATTGATTTTAGTCGATGCTGCTGGATGAAAAAATATCTGTTAATAACTACAGCTGCAAAACTCCTGATGTCACTGATAGCACAAATCACTTCTCACATTCTGTATTATCTGGCTCATTTGCAGATACAGAGCATACAAACTGATCCATTGGAACGCAAAATTACAACTTACAGATTTATGCAAGAGGGATGACTGCAAAGTGCTTTGCATGAGTAGTGTAAGAAGCTGAAAATTGCTCCTGTTGTAGCTGTCATAGACACGTTGTTTTCTTTGGTATGCGTGGAGTTTTTGCTGTCAGGCTTTTATCGTGCAGACTGTGCTGTACCTCTCTTCCTGCCTAAAATAGAAAATCAGTTACCAAACCCGGATGCTATTAAGTGTTCTTAGAATAGTTCTTAACTAACTTGGTTGATTTGCACTTTCTGATGAAAGAACATTAGGTTGTTTATTACAGGTTCTGAACAAACATGTTTGGAAAGCAACAAATAAGATTACAAATTGCATTACATCAACATAACTGTTTACCATAGTTATATTCCTTGAAATATAATATTTATCTGTTTTGTTGGTATGCTTTTATTTTGGAAGATCAGGAGAGCTCATCTTCTTGCAACATTATATCCTATTTGCATTTTGCAGGGGTTAGGGGAATGGTGTGTGTCTTATGTTCCTCAGAATAGGAGAGGGCAGCAAATAATGTCTTATTATGTATCTGGTAGAATACACTGTTCTTGCATTCCGTCTATTTACTAATGCATGTAAGAGACTACACTGTCCATTTATATTGCCTTTTTTTTTTTTTCCTCCCCTTTTCCCTTCTGTTCTGAGTGTTTAGCACCAGAAGGTGTAATAAGCTTCATTTTTTCCAGCCTCTCATGTCCATAAACTGCAGAATGAACACAGGACTGAGAGAAGTGCAAATCCCTTTGCATCAGTATTAACTGCTTCTCCCCCTCCCCCAGCAATTCACCTCCTGTTGTTCTAAATCCATCTCCCTTGCCCAGCTTTTCCCCACTGTCTTTTCATCTGACATTCCCCACTGACCCACAACAAGACATTTCATACGCCTCCAAACACAAAAATCTTCTGCAGGTTTTTATAGTCTTTCTTTGCCCCCAGAATTCACAAATGCATCAATTTTCAGGAAGCAGTGGCCTGAAATGCTGGAATTGTTGCTTTCTTGGAATGACAAAACCTTTCTTTGCTCTTTCAAGCTTCTGCTTTCTGTTTCATTGGTAAGCTCTTCAACTTCAAAAAGATTCATACATTTGAAAAACAATTCAAAAAGATTCATACATTTGAAAAACAAAAACAAAAAAAAAACCAATCAACCAAACAACCAAAAAAAAAAGATGAAAAATGAAACACCCACAACAAATACCACACAAAACCCAAACTTGTTGAATGCTGTTCCATTACGCTGCTGTTTAATTATGGCTGGTGTTCTGCAGCAAACCAGTGTGGTCTGGATACTAGTTAGCCTTAGCATCTTATGGATATAAATAACAGGGGAAAAAATGTTAAGTTACAAGAAAGCAGAGATAATTCTTTCTTAGTAGGATATTAAAGCATTACTGTCTTTATTATTTGTTCTTATTTCTCCAGAGGACCCTGGTCTTGATTATGATTCTGTTGTGTTAAGTGCCTCTATCAATCACAGGGAGATCATGTCCTTGCCTGAAGATGTGCATATAAAGATACCCCATACAGCAGCATGCCCTGAAGGAGCTTGATGGTAATTTCATAGGTGCTAAATATATTAATGTGAGCTCAGGTAGACTGTTGTGTTTCTGAAGTCTGAGGTATTTAAGATAAAAACTTTTATTAATTAGCTAACTTATTTATTTATTCCAGTGAGATTCCCCTAGTCTATCACAGTAACTATGATGCAAAAACAAAATACTTGCCTGCCTTTCAGATCTGCAAGCTGCTGAACTCTGAATGGAAGAATAATGTGGGATATATGAATATTAATGTATAAAATAATTTTAATTGTTGAAGAATTTCTATAAACATAAAGAACATAATCTTTGACAAAATCTGTGTGGATATTGCTCTTTTATATGCTGAGAAGGGATGTATAGGAATTCCTTGTTAGAGACTTTCACTATAGGAATGGAAAATTGAGGGTGAATCCTTTTTACTAGTACAATTTACTTTTTCCTTAGTACTGAGGAATCGTCCCTTAATCTGAAAGTCATAGTATTTTGAAGAAAAAACTTTTAATATTCAGAATGGATACAGATGCCCTCTAAACAGCTAATAATTTTGAAATATTATTGGCTGTAGATGCCAAAAAAATTCCATTTTCTCACTTTCCCTTCTTCTAAATAATGAATGTCACACTAAGCTGCAAATACGCTTTAGTCTTTTGTTCAAGCAAAAGAGTCAGGATTGATTCTCACCATAGTTATACCTTTCTGTTTTTTCTGGGTTCACCATCTAGTTTGTTTGCAAATATGGCAGTGGGCATTGAGAAGATTTGTTAAAAATACTGCCAGTTCTTTTTATGAGCAAGACAGCTGAAGAAGGAATTGGAAGAATCTGAGCCATGAAGGAACCTGCACTAGGAGAAGGAGATGGGAGTTCCTGGCAACATTCTTTTCCTAACATCAGTAAGCCATTGTTTTGGCTGTAAGTTTGAGTGAAGATTAACTGTCTAATGAATTTTAGATATGAGGTCACAGTTTGACACTGAGTACAGGGCATATGCATCCGTTCCATTTCACAGGGCATACTCACTGTCTCCAGGCAGAGCTGCAGGACTCCTCATGTATAAATAAATAATCTGGTCTAAGACAGATTACGTTCCTCAGATATCAATCACTAGTAAATATCATGTTCTACTCACAGTGTAGGAATACTAAATGGAAACCCATGACGATTTCAAATTGCTGTGATATTTACAGTCCCAGGGCTCACTGTAGAGACTTATTGGATGTCTTTACCTCTGAAAATGGGCTGAAAGCTGTAGTGGGATACTCATTCCTAGCTTGCCTCTCAGACTTTCAAATCAACTTTAATCTTATTTCCTTCAACCCTATGTCTGAATTACTGGAAATAATGCAAAAAGCTACCAGATTACTGCCTGTTGGGTTCACTGAGGAAACAAAGCCCCATCCCAACCTTTCCTGATTCCCTGTCTGGCAAATGTTTTGGACCACTGTATGCTGGGTTTTTATACGAATACAGTGTGTGAATGCAGTGGGAGAGAAAGGAAGAAATGTGGTAAAGCAAGCTTGAAGCTTGGTGTACTTGTACAAGCTGTGCAATTGTTTATTTCCCCTTCTTTCTACCTTGCCATCAGCTCTTTTTCTGACAGTACTCGCACATCACCCATTTCAGGTTGCAAGCAACACATCCCTCCATGTGTTGGCATCTAGAGACAAAGTTGGTTCAATCCTGGAGTATTGCCATCTTTCTGGTACAGTGACTGCATTTTATTTTATTTTATTTTATTTTATTTTATTTTATTTTATTTTATTTTATTTTATTTTATTTTATTTTATTTTATTTTATTTTATTTTATTTTATTTTATTTTATTTTATTTTATTTTGCAGTCAGTTCATACTCTCCCCTTAGAAGCTTCTCTTCTTCACTGGCTGAAATAGAGGTGAGAGATTGTTTATGAAACTCATGAATTCTGTGTTGGAGACTGTCTTTTTTTTTTTTAAGAGGCCACAGTTGGATGCTTTGAGTCTGGACTCTGTTATTTTTCAATACAACTGTAGCTGCTGTTTCATTCTTTCTGAATTTTGGCCTAATAAAAAGGAATTCTGGACATGTTTTGATCTATTTTTCTTATTCTTAGAGGGGAAAACAATCTACATAGATTATTTTTTTTTTTCTCATTTAGTATATTAGATATAACAAGCAAGTTAGCCTGTGATAAATTTTAATGAACTATAAGAATAAGAAGGAACTCAAAAGTTGCTAAATATTCTGGTTTTAATCATTGTTGGTAGGAAATATACACTAGATGGATAGTTTTTACCCTTTTAAGTCTTGATGTAAATGCTCTGATTTTGGGGTTAGATTATTTTTGTTTCTGTAACATCATCATTTCATAACAAAAAGAAGATGTAAATAAAAGAACAGCCCAGCCATGGACCAGTGTTGGCAGAGCAAAAACCACATTGGTCAAAAATGCCATCAAAGAGGGATACACAGCACTCTATTAACCTGTCATTGTCCAGTCCTAGAAGTAGGTCTAAGGAAATGGTCTAGAGAAGTCAGCCAAACTGACTTTGTAAAGTCAATTTACATTGTAAATTGATACACCAATTTACAATGATGAGAATCATTGCAAATTGATGTATCCAGCTTTAGCTTTAATGAGCATATGTGTGGAACAAAAGAATTCATGTTGATCAAAGTTCAGGTGTGTGTCTAGAAATGATTATTTTCAACTGGAGTACATGCAGAATTTGATTTTTAAGTCCTTTATTGGTTCTATTTTGAACTGCAACCACAAAAAAAAATTAATTTTAGCGTGTGTCTTCATGGCAAGAAATTGTGTCTTCAACAGTAACGTCTTCCTTCATATAGCATCATGTTTACCACATCATGGACTTCATGCCAATGGGCCTCCTGAATTTTCAGTAGAGATGGCTTCACTGTGAGGGAAAGCTTACTGTTTTATAATTAGTTCATATTACAGGGTAAAACATTTACATATATAAGTAATTTGGCTTACCTTAAAATGTACAGTATTTTCAAATGTAGAAGTATGAAGCTATTTCTATGAAATGGTCATATAGGAGAAAGCCAGTTATGAATTGAGAAAGAGAAGCAGAGACTTTTCAGAGGCATATCCAGCCAATTTTGATTCAGGTATTTTCAAGCAGTTTTTTTTTTGTTTTTTTTTTTTTTTTAAAGTGAATTCATATTTCAGGCAGTATTTCTGACAATCTATTTTGTGATTTAGGTTTAAAATTCTAAAATTTCAAGGTTTAAAATTCTAGTCCACATTGAAAACATAATGCCAAATTTGTAGTGATAAATGAATAGATTTATTTTAAATAAGTCTTTGATGTTTAATTTATACTTTTTATTTTATTTTTGGTTCATTACTTTTGCTATTTTTCTGTCTAGGAAAAAGTGATCAAAAGAGACAGAGGGATCAAGGGGGAGCATTGCTTTAGACTTGTCCATATAAGTAAAACAAGAAGAAATACATTGGCCAAGGAAGGGTAAGGGTGCTCATAATCTATATTTATTTTACTTTATTAGAAACATTTTATTATATGTTCCTGATTTTATTTTTTTTTAGCGATGGATAAAAGATCATGGTGACACTCGTTCTCTACCAACATTGCTACCCTTGGAAATCTATTTAAAACTGGTAACCCATGATTCATAATTGGCTAATATGCCTGCTAATGTTATTTTCATAAGAGAAGAAGTTTCATTTAGCTGAATTTATTTATTGACTAAATATCTCGAATTTCAACAGAGTGGTATGGTTGCTAAATTATAACCTCGTATACTAAAAGTGATAATACCTCTTATCATTATTTAAGTCTGTTGTACTGTGCAATTATAAGGAGGAGGAGGAAACTGAAGAGGAGATGATACACTGAGCAAATGTTTCAGTTTTAGCATTTTTTGTTCTTTATTATTACTTACCCGTTTTACAGCAAACCATATTTCCTTATAAGTGGGCTTTGAATCGAAAGAGTTAGTCATGTTGTTTGTCTAATTCTAAAGAAATGCACATGTTTTATATTACTCATGTAAAGTTTTCATGATCTCAGTCTTTAAAATTAACACGCTGCTTGGAATAACAAAATCTTGGTGTTTAGCAAGTGATCACACGAACTAAGTGGCAGAAAGATGATCTGATCTTACTAGGATATACTTTTTCCATAGATTTGAATTACAATTTCCTATGGAAATATTCTGAAATATTTTTTAAAAAGTATGAACTGATGGACATAAACACTATGGCTTGACATAGCTTGCAGTGATCTGTCAGGAAAATACATAGGGACAATTCTCCCCCATAGACTTTTCTTCAGTAAACTCATACACATTCTGATGGATGTCCCTACTCTAGAAATTAAGCTGGAATAACAACATTTGGTTCTGATTGTGAGGCCATTAATTTTTTATGGTTTCATATATGCCAAAAATGTAATAGCTTTTAGAGGAGCTTTTATCTAGTTCCAGTCTGAAGCTACCAAGTATGAAAGTGTGAAAAGACATTACTTAGCATGAAAAAATGGGAATGCGAACAGGTGGAAAGCAGCGATTCAGCAGTTTTAAACAATGATGAGCATGCAGGTGTTGTTCAGGAACTGGACTAAAGTTAGCTTATTTGTTCTCTACCATTTGTCTTATCTTTAGCTGTTACCATAGGCAGTCTCAAAATTTAACTTTTGAAGCCCTTGTATGTGATATTGTCAAGGAATCCTGCTTCAAGAACTACTTCATTAAAAGACTCTAATAACCTTTCAGGTTAGAGCTGGAAAAGTGGTTGTAATGCTCAGGAGGAATAGATTGGGAGATCTATTCCACAGTATTTTGGTTGGTTGCGGTACTTTTATGGTATTTTTGTTGTTGTTATTGTTGTTCCTTTCTTATTTATGTATTTATTTATTTATTTTAAAAACAGGTTATACACAGAGATGCTTTACTATTTAAAAATATATTTTACTTTATGTTTTCAGAGCTCCATAAACCAAACTTAAACAGGGCAGATTTCATTTTTCTTTCTTTCTTTTCCTCACCCGAAACATCCTATTTTTGTCCTAACCCCTCAGAAAAATTGAGAGCTGGAATATTTGAATAAACTCTAAAAAACAAACAAAATCTTCTTATGCATGCCTACATCAAGTCGTTCAAGAAGTCATTAAATACTCTCAAGAAATTCTGTTAAATATGTCTTTTTGTGATGAAGAGATATATTAGGTGTATACTAAATTTTAAGGAATGAAATCTATATATTCTGCACATATGAAGTTGCAACTTCCTTGAGTAGGAATTTAAAGTCTTTGGTGGACAATAATTTTTTTTTAAAAAGATGGGGTTGGGGGAGTAGAGAAATGTTGTTAGGTAACTGTCATTGTATACCTGCTTCAGATATTGTAGCCTGGATTTTTGAAGTCTTTATATCATTGTATTCACCTATATTTTATATCTAAATAAAATATGTACACATTATTTTTTTTCCTTCAAACTGGTGTAAAATGTAAGAACATTTTCCTGTGCTGTAATAACTAGGGAAGTCTATCTTTTATATAGACTACAATTAAATAGAGAGGACACAGAGTGTGATTACAGTATGTCAAGAGGGCAAAGAAGGGAGTTGCCTACCTGAGGCCACTGAATAGCTTCAGAGAGCTGGCCAGTATTATGTTATATCTAAGGGCAATGTAGAAAAGTAATTGATCCTTGAACTGACAATAAAATGCTTGCTTCTGAAACTGGTGAGATTCAAAGGCATCCTGTTGGTGTGGAATAGGACTGATTTTGCTTTCCTTATTCACTTGGTTCTGTGGCTTGTATGCACTTGTGTATTACATTTCCCTGAGAACATTTTACATTGCAAACTATTCAAATTCCTGGATTTTTATATGTATCAGAGCTATGCGTGCTTAATTTCATGAGGAGAATTCATTGCTGAGGGGTATGGGTTTTTATTTTTATTTTTGCCAGGAACCCATGACAGTTCTCTATTTTGCTGTTGTTGAATTTAAGCTTCCTTTTGCAGTGTTTTCAAAAATGTGATTGTTTCTACAAATGCTGAACATTTATACATTATAGTACAAACATACAGTACATATAGTACAAAAAAGAATCATTTAGGTTGGAAAAGACCTCTAAGATCATCTGTTCCAACCTATAACCTAGCACTGACAAGTCTGCCATTAAACCATGTCCCTATGCTCTATATCTACACATTTTTTTGAAGACCTCCAGGGATAGTGACTCAACTGCTTCTCTGGGGAGCCTGTTACAACACTTCATAACCCTTTCAGTGATGATTTTTTTTTCTAATATCCAACCTAAACCTCCCCTGGTGCAACTTCAGGCCATTTCCTCTTCTTTTATCACTGGGGAATGCTTGGGAGAAGATATGTCCTTTGGTCAAGAAAGGATGAAATGTTTCAACTGGCATATATATTTATTTGTGTGTGTGTGTGTGTTGCTATCCATCTATAGACATATACATATTAAAAGGTACATATTATATTATATATAATATAATATATCATATTATTATATAATATAATATATAAAATATCATCTAAATATTATTATAATATAATATGTATCGTAACATATAAAAACATTAATATGTTATGTAATACTTATTTAATGAATAAGTAATAACACATATATGCTGAAACTTGAACAGTTATTTCAGAATGCCCAGGAACGTTTTTGTCTTTAAAATTCTAGCTGAAAAGATAGCATCTTACTATTTTCTTAATTGTTGCAATATCACTAATATTATTTTTCATTAAAAGGAAAAAAAAAGGGAAATGAAAGTAACTCAACACAAAACACTCTTTGGAGTGTTTTGGCAGGCTTACTGTTGAATTTCAGCAGATATTGCTTTTCAGAGGTTGGCTTGTATTCTGAGGTATGCTTACTGTGCTTACCAGTAAGCATACCTCAGAATACTGAGGTTTTTGGTAAGCTACCAAAAACATTAGGTACTTGTAATATATGTTGTTTGATCATGAGATCATTCTCCCACTCTCAGATTTAGTGGAATTTGGCCAACAAATTGAAAAATCACTGTACATAGAAAAAGCACAATCTCATTAAGCATAATTTCTTCAGAAATCAGGCCAAAGCAGTGTTAAAAGATCACAAAAATCAGAATGCTTGTATGAGGAAATGTAGAAATATGTTGAGAATTTAGATTTTATTATTATTTCCCCCCCCCCCCCAGAGAACTAAGACTTTTCCCTGGGATAAGAGTGGAGACTGTTTACTGACTGATCTCTTATATACTTCCTTAGTCTTCATCTTTTATTTTGATACCTGTGAGTTTGCAGTATAGGCAATGACAGTTGGAAACAAAATGATTCTTCTCTTCTTTTTCTCACTGATTTTGTTTAACTTAAACTGTGTTGACACAAAGGAGTTTGAAGGAAGGGAGTTTGGACAAATTTATCTCTGTTTGGACAATTTATCTCTGTCATAAAGAAAGTCACACTTGGGAATGAGAAAAGGCAGGGAAGAGCTTCTAATGTTTTAGCATGCATTAGAATATTAATAGCCAATTATCACAATTAAATAATAAATTCTGGCTTCTAAGTATTGTGCCAGTCTTGAAAACAAAGCGTTCCTTGTTATCTCCTTGAGAGAGATAAATAAAATTGTCAACTAAAACTGGGAAATGCTAAAGTACATCTTTTATTTATCATGCCATGTCCATCTATTTGTATTCTCTCTCATTGAAAATGTAGGTTGGTTTGAGATTTAAAATTGTTAATTTTCTCCTCTCTCCCTTTACTTGAATGTCCTTTATTTTCATGTGCAGTCAAAGAAGCGTGAGTATAAGCTTCCATGCTGTGCGTATAAATAACTCCTCTAGCAACTAGCAAGAATTAAAACATGGCATTATCTGTGATAGCTGCATTAGCTGGAATGGTTTACCCAGGATACATTAACTAATAAACTTGTATCTATTTAAGAAGGAGTCTAATTAGGATGCTTTTGTTATATAAACCAAACCACATTGTTTAATATAATAAAACCTACATAAAATAATGAATAGAACATCTTCTATTTCATTATTTCTTCAAATGAGATGACTTAAAGGTAATTTCTACATTTTAAGCATTTAGTTTCATAGCACTCCCTAGTAATTCAGAGTGTAATGCCTCAAATGTTTGCCATTATTAAGAAACATTTAATGTAAGATTAGATTAGTCATAAATATTTTATAGGGATAAATATTTCAGGTGCTTTCCAATGCCTTTATGCCTTTAATTTTGTACATCTACATACAAATAAAAGGGACGCTCCATTAGCATATTTTACTCCTACCACATCCTTCTGTTTTGGGTGAGTCATTCTCAAAACACTCTGAAGTCTCTTTTAGTTTTGTTTCCAAAGTCAGATAGGTAAATCTCAGTCCCTGCCACTCTCTTCCAAGCCGCTTTTCCTTGGATGACAGCAGCCTTTGTGGTAAAGTTATGGCTGTTCTGCCAATGTCCTCCATCATTCATGACATGGATTGTGCCTGGCACTGAGAGGGACAGATCATGCAGCCTCTTTGCTGATAATGGGCAGCAACCTGGAGACCACTGCACCCCCTCCAGATATACATGCCTTGTTGGTTCATTCTGTAATTAAAAGCTGAAATGCTTTGATGTCTAAATGATGATCTGGGACTTCTAGGGGCTAGAGGTGGTTTTACTTAGTACCTTGAATCATATTTTGAAACATATCACTGTTGATGGATTTGGTTCTCCCTTCACAGGGAAGACAAAGTTTGTACCATGGTAGTGCCATCTGAGTAAGGCAGTTCAGTCTGTCCCAATCAAGCCAATGAAAGAAAAGCAGACAGAAGAAACTGAATTTAATTTCTTATGGTGTGTTACAGTAGGAATGCTACAAAAAGAAATATTGTACTTTTGGGCACTCAGTTAAACAAAAAAAAAAGGGAAGTTTCTGAGAAAATGAACCGAATTCTACAGTTGTTTTTTCCCTCCATCTTTTTTGCTTTTTGTAATGAAGGAATTGTGTACCACCTGCTGCTGTTCCATTAGGCCCACTGACTACTACTCTTTTTTTAAGACCAGAACAACAATATCCAAAGTTTCTCTCTCAGGGGCTCATGACACACATCCGGGTTGTGATTCACCTGTGGTTGTCAAATTGTGGTTTGTGACCCTGTTTCTAAATGCATCTTGTCTTACAGCACATGGACCCTAATTGAGGAGCTGCTGATGTGAAACATGCACAAGAGTCAGACGTGAGCAGAAGCAGCCTGGTGTGGAGCTTACTTGAGCACGGCCACAGCCTTGTAAAGAAACGCCACACCCTTGTAAAAAACATCACAGCCTTGGAAATTATGCTTGGTACAATTAGTCTGCTCTGTGCTTTAGGGTTGTTCTTCACTGTGGAAGTTTAATAAGCTTGAAGGAGGCATAGTGTCTGCACTGCAGCCTGGCTATTTCATTTATGCTCTTCCTTTCTGAAGATAAAACAATGCTGTGTGTATATTCTGTTATGATAATATGTTAAGCTAATTTCGTTCAATGACTGAAAATGAAATAATGTTAATTGCTAAAGAGAGAAAAATAGTTTTTCATAGCACCATTTAAAACTGTTTAACTAAATTGAATTAACAATATATATATATATTATTTTTATGAAAGTTGTTTTCTAGTTCAGATCTATCCTCTGTTTTCTGCAAATTTCTGTGCATCTATAAAATCTGTCAAGTCTGGTTTTGTTGACAGGCAATATTGTTCTTCATTTGGAAGTTTGATTTGCTTCCTATGAGTTTTCTTGATATATACTACAACTGCAGCTATAACTTAAGCTTGAAAAATCCCACCCTCCAAGTAGATGTAAGTGAAGATACTGTAAATCATGAGAATATTCCTATATATACTGTTTTTTCTAGCTTTTCACTAGCATTTTGGTGAAAAAAAAGAAAGAAGCTTCAAATTAGATGGGTTCATTAAAATCTTCCTTGCAATGTACCATTTTTCAATGTCTGCAAAATTCAGATATAGAAATGTTAATGTCTTTGAATGTTTAATTACCTCTGTGATAACCTTAAAAAGCTGTGATCCTTATGCTACCACATGGAGACCAGGGCAATAGCATTCTGCATAACAATTAACAAAACTGTTAAGAAAGATAAGTGACTAAAATAACAAAAAAGAAAATATTTTGTAGAACATGTGGTTCTTATGCTTTTTAAGTAGTTTCCGCTGTATACTTTTTTTTTTTTTTTTTTTTTTTTTAAAGATTTGGATTCTCCTTAATGGTCTTTACTAATGCAAACATCAGTCTATATTCAGTGCATATTAATTTGTATGAATATGAATAGTGCCTTCACATATTTCATTCTGCTTTTTTTTTTTTTTTTTTTGGCACACAGGAACTGGCAAGAAAGAGGAAACAGACTAGCAATATCCTTCCTTGCTGTTTAATGAAATACCATTACAAAGTCAACGGTATGGCAAAATTTATATCCTTTTAGCACATATAAAAGAAATACCAAATTGTTTAGAATACCGCCATTTTTACTACTTAAATCTTTTTTAAACTACTTGATAAATACAATATTTTACACATAAGAAGACTATTTCTCCTCTTCACACATCCCACAGAAATAATAAAAGCAAGTAGTTCCTTCAGCACTTGTACTAATGAAATCTCTTCTGCTGATTTGATCTTGGGCTTAATTTTACTTTGGAGCCTTAGAAAGATGCAAACTCTGATTGAAACAGCGATAGGTTTTGTGTCTGAGCTGTTTCCCATGTTGGCTTCTCTTGTTTTATGTTCATGCTATAGCATGTCTCTCTCCAAGTTAGTTTATTGGAAGGCTCTCCCCTTTGCCAGAAATCTCTTTTGACAATACCTGTGGGAAAACTGCGTTTAACCCCTTAACCTCTAAGTTAATTTTCACCAAAACCAACAATTCGGAAGTGATTAATGAGAGCAGCAAGCAGGATGACAGAGTAGATAGTATTGACTGCATAAATCTGTTCAGCTAGGAAATTGGGTTAAAATACCTTTTTTAAATAATAATAAAAAAGTAACTTTTAATGTTACCTTATCATGCGGTATAAGAAGTGGGAATTACTCATAGTAAGTTATAGTTCTAAGGCAACCATATACCATTATAATAAGGGTGATATAAATATTGTTAGGTAGGCTGGCTTTCACAGCTCCCTATGACTAATTACAGACCTAGGTTGCCTGTGCTGTAATCATTCACAGATGATTTATTGTATTGAATCAGCAAAATTCTGGTGGTACTTAAAATTGGACATTATAACTTGTTCTTAAATCACTCCTCTTTTAGAGATGCACTAGAAGCTGGAACTAAAGTAAGTGTAGAAGCTTCCTCCCTTTCTCCTTCAAGTTCTTTTGGAAAGAATACAAGATTTGGCGCTCCTTTTATGAAGGTATGATGTGGTAGATATTTTTGTGTGGTTCCAAGCCACATTATTTGTGGTTCCAAGCCTTCATTATTTGAAGGAACTGGGGGAAGTTGTGGATTTGTACAATGTTTGAGCCAAAAGCTGGGGGTTAGTAGTCTTGCCTGTGGTAATGTTTGTCTGCATCATGGAAGTGTAACAAATAAAATTGGGAGAGCTCATAACTTTTGGATTAGTTTACCTAATAAAAGTAATTTTTTTGATGCTAAAGTCAGGAAATGAAAAAGTGAAGGTTCTCATGGAAACACTTGCTAAGCTACTTCACACAAACACTTTTTTTTTTTTTTTTTCCTTGTATGATGCTAGCACGTATTGTATTACCACTTGTTTTGCTCTGCTTGGAAGAAATTGACTTTCTTGTAAGGTACATTGTCTTCTGTACACTGTCAATAGTTAAATAATACTAATAACAATGATTAAAGGATGGGATGTATAGCTTGGCTAAGTTCAATTAGTAGAAGTAGGTTTTCATTTCCTGAGTCTTGACTGTTGATGATATTGATACAACCTTAATTTTAACTGTCTATAAGCTTGGAAATGTAAATATAAAACAGCTCATCCAAAAATGTCATCAACTGTGATTAAAATGCACTGAACTGTATATCCCACCAACGCAAAGCACAAAAAGCAAGGAAATCAGCAGGTAAGCTATTTGTTACCCTGTGCTTCACTCGGGTCTGCATCTCAGCCATTATTCCTCCCTTCCACCACACACAGCTGACCTATGCTTAGCCCCTTGTGCAACAGTCTTTATCATCCACAATTATGATTCAACAGCACACTTGATAGAAATTATAGACCTGAAGTTTCTAAATTAAAACTGTCACATACTTCGAGTATGCTCTGCATATTTCTGCTCATGCTGGTTAGAGCAAGCTAGACAGCAAAGTCTTGCAGCAGGGTTTTTAAAAGTGCTTCCCCGTCTTTTTCCGCGTTTTTGAGGACTGAAGAGGTATCCTCAACATTGAGTGTGCTGCCCTCTGCTGCTCCATCTTCTTCTAGCCACTGCTCACAGTGAATGTCCCTCACTCGGGTGAGGGACTTTGCAAAACCTGGGCTGGTGGCAGTGAGGTCACACCAGGACAGGTGGGTGAGAATCAGCACGGCACAGGCATACACATAGCCCGGTTCAGGCAAGGACCATAGGCTGGGACTTAAGTATAGCTCCCAAGGTGATGGGCAGAGACAGGTTTTTCTCGGCCCTTTCTCACAGCTCTTTTTCCGGCAGCAGATCCATGGTTGCACCGTAGTACCATTGCCAAGGCTAGCCTTGAGCACAGGCAGTTAAATCCTGGGAGGGGTGGGGGGAAAGGCTGTGGGGCGCCACTCAGGTCTCTTACGTACTCTGTCTCTATAGAATTAGATTTTATAGATAGAGTTAATGGCTCCCTCTGCCTTCCCTGCTGTGAAATGGTATGAGAGTGGGAACAGGATATGTGGAATTGGCACAAGTGGGAAATTCTCCCCAGTAGTATTTGGCACTACCCAGGCACCTTTGAAAACAGTACAATGGAAAATCCTATCATCAGCAAAGCAAGCTTGGATCTGAGCATTGCAGATCTGATGGCAATTCTAGTCTTAGTGACTAACACCGCCAGAGGAAAGGGAAGAGCTGATGTCTTATGTAGCATACTTGCAACTAGAAGCGAATGCAGAAGCTGAAAAAAAAAAAAAAATCAGCTTCTGAGAATGCCTTAAGATTGAGAAGTCTTGTAATAGACTTATAATAACTCTAAAACTTTTGTTGGGATCTCAGAAGAAAACCTCCCATCCAGTATTTGACACTTTTGCTATTACCTGAAATAGCACATTTTCTCTTCCTGTCTTAATTTTCATGAACTGGAATAAACAGCCTAACTGCTTTGCCTTTCATTTGTCATCTGTTTTATGTAGGAGTGGGAAGTTATGTTGTTTAACATGATGACTGAATTGAGAGACCCTGCTTCCTTCCCTCATCAGTGTGAATGTCAACAGTAGCTGATCAATAAGGAGAGCTACACTACAAAAAAAAAGTAGATTTTGATGTGACATTACTAATATTCTTCATGGAAGAAGTATTTCAAAAAAATAATTCCAGAAGATTTATTTATTTTTTTGATTCAGAAGATTAAAGATTGGCTAATTGAAGGTCAAACAGTTCCAAACTTTGCCCTCAGGATTTCTTTTGGTCTTTCAGATTCATCAAATGGGATGGTTGCTTTTGGTGCTTTTCCATATTATTAATGCGTTTCATTGTATGTCCTAAAACTACGTTGAAGATGGTGAATTTCCTTTTTTAGAGAGAACACATTTCAGAAAATAATAATAATAATAAAAAAAAAAATAAACAAACACCAGCAAACCAGACAAAATATTAGAAAAGAACTTGTGGCCTAGAGCTGTTATTTGGGTATCTTTCTGTCTGTGAGGAGAACCCCTGCAGTGTTATATTCAGAGACATTTATTCACTGTCTTTTTATTGTTTGCTCAAAGCTCTAAATATCAGTTGTCAAAACTTTCTCCTTTCAGATGCAGCAATGGAAAACTTTAAAGCCAAGAAATAACCTTTGACTTGAATTTAAACGCATGTCTTCAGAGATTATAAACTCAAATTCTTCTCCCTTTTACCCAACAGATTCTACACTATAATTTGGAAATTCGCAGTTAACCTTGCCCAATCTCTTTTACACACATTTGTGCACAAATGCACACACACACACACACACACTCATTTATGGGGGGGAGGAAGGGGGAAGGGGAAGAGGAAAAAGAGGGAAGGAATGCAGGGGGGGAAGAGGGAGGGAGGAGAAGGAGAAAGCAGACATCCCAGTACTCCAGACAAAAAGTTAGTTTCTTGTAATGACTTGCATTAATCCTTCTTTTTCACCTTACATCAACTGGCACATCTTTGGCAACTGGTGCTCATTTCCATCTCTCTCTCACATCAAGTTGCTCATAGCAGTTTTGGTTTTGTGGTAAACACTTCAGCTGCAACTTTCCTTTGATTTGGCTGGTGTGTTTTAGAATTCGTGAAGTGCATTTCCATTTGAGAAGAGAAGGTCTCAGTGAAAGCACAGAGAAGACATCTTAAATAGACTCTGCATGACTATTTTGTTAGTTGTGAATGCTCTCTGAGAAGCTGTAACACTAGGGCTGTATGTGTGCATGTATCTATATTTCAGTATAATGTAGATGTATGCGTATAGTACTGTTTATGGCTTACACATACAATCATTATCTTTGCGGGGACCTTCTTAGTTCATAAGATGCAATTTTCTCCCACACAAGAGAATTCTGAAACCATGGTCATTCATGAAGTTCATTAAAAGTTAAGGGACACAGAGGCCAATGTCCTTATAGGCATTTAAGGGCACTGTGGTTTCATACCTTGTGTTCATATCTGGAAAAGGACTCTGTTCCAGTGGCTGGTGTCAGGTTATTAGATAGGTACCTGACCTTCTCTAGTGATGTGCTGCTATTCCTCAGAAAGCTAATATTCTGGAAGGAGCCTTGCTCAGCCTTCCAGCTGCAGTGCTACAGCACTCATACAATAATTCCAAGGACTGGAAGATGTGTTAAAATGCTTGTAGGAATGGCATAAATTCCATTTGCTGATAGCAGTTAAACAGTTCTTTTTACACATGCTGGAAAGGTTCAGGGTAAAAGAGTGATTCAGCCTATCATGGACTATGCAACTGTGATGCAGTATTTTTACTATCTAGAAAACTCATCCCGGCTAAGGCTCACCCTGCACCATAATGTGCACCATTGTTTTATCCAGTACACACATTAAAAGGGAACAGAAACAAAATCACAAACACTCAAGGTCGGTCTGTCCAATTAATGACAGGCAATACAATTGCTTTTTTATATGTAAACAGCAAGGGAGTGGGCAAACTCTTTTGTACTATGCCAGCTAGCAGTCTGGCTATGATTTAAGGCATTTGAAATTAAGTCTGTCTCTTCAGCTGTACATTTTTACTAGGTCTGCAGAACAGACTGGCAGACAGTATGAGCAGATGCTTCTAGTTGGATCAGTGATAGAAAATGAAGGGTAAAGTTCTTTGTGCTGGCTTTTCAGTCTGAAATCATCCTTTGAATCTTTGTGCAGGACAACAGCAGCAGCAAACTTTAGGTGTTTTCCAGATGAGGTATTGGACCACATGAGTCTACTGGTGGATCACCCCAGGGAATCTGTAAAGGCAGCATCTGTTTAAAGATCTCTGTCTACTGCGCATGTAAAGAACAGTTACGACTCCATATGAATTTAATCTTTTTCCTTCTTTCCATCTTCTCTTCACTGCATAAAAAAAAAAGTTTAGAAAATTCTTGCCTTTTTTTTTTTTCACCCAGACAATACAACACCTGTTTCTTTTTGGATGTACAGTATGTGAAATCAACACCTTATTAAATAAGTAAACCAAAATAAAGTTGCATTTATATTTTTTCTTCAGTACAAGAAGAAATAATAACTTACTTTTTCCACTTGCTGCCTTATATGTGTGGGTGTTCCTGTCCAGTTCTAGTAGCTGTTCATCAATAGCTAACTCATTAAAGGCTGAGATCCCTACTCCAATCCCACAAGCAGAATGTGACTCAAATGATTTTTTCCTCAAGATTATGGAAAACATACCTTTCAATACCTTTCAACCAGATGTTCTGAACCTGGCATCTATCTTACTTCAGTAATACCAATAATACCAATAAACAGACTTCCAAGAGCTTCCATGATATAACCAAAAACATGTCTGGAATGAGGGCTGAGTGTTGTTGATTGAAAATATTAGAGGTGTGATTTATTATTCTAGATGTGTGTAGTCAATATCTTATTTTTTTGTTTTAAAGCAACAAATAGTCTACGGACTCTGAAAACTGATTTTGACTACTTTAAAAATAAAAAATTGCATTTGATGGAAAGGAACAAGAAGGTAAAGAAAAACTAAAGAAGAGTTTAAAAATGCCCTTCCTGATGGTTATCTCTGCATGCATGATTTTCCTTTGTTCCTCTTTTTATTTTTTATTTTTTTAAAATTTTTTGTTCTTTCTGTTTAGAAGCTTTGTTACCTGGATCTTTAGTTCTTCCCATTTGTTTCATATCTTAGCTGCTCTTTCAGCAAGAGTTTATGGCCTGAAAGACAATTGTCTTTTTTTCCCTTTTTTTTTTTTTTTTTTTTTTTTTTTAATTATGGAAGTTGAAGGCCATGTAGTTTGAGCCGAGTGCTTAATTGAAGGAGAACCATGCTTGCTTTTTTGTTCCTGTCTAGCTTGCCAAGAGTATGGTGCTCTGCATAGGCAGGACAACAGCTTTTGTGGTGATTTCATTTTAATTGGCATCCTGGAGCAAGGGATGCCAATAAGGCATCCAAGGAAGCCAATAAGGAGATAAGGAGATTATAATACTTTTTCCCTGGTTTAGAAGGGCTGTGATGGCACAAAGTAAATGTAGTGTATGTGGAACAGTTTTCAGTTTTGCTTTTACATCGGCAAAAGCTATGGAAAGTTTTTTTTTTTTTTTTTAAGTGGGCATTTAACATCCCCTGTGTCTCTTTTCCTTACAAAAAAACAAGTGTTTTTGTTCACTGGCCCCTGCCCCTCCCCATGCTTACCTTTTCATCACTAATTAACATTTTTCTCATTAATTTATTTTAGTAGAGGTGTACATATAGTCACTGCAAGCTGGTTATATTCTGTCCTTATGAATCAGTCAGAATGACTTTAGACAATAAATACCTCCATTCAAATTCTAGTCTGTGTTTGCCCTTGTCTAACATGTTTGCCCATTTTGACATCTGAGTCAGTTACTGTTTTATAAAAGGAATATCTTTAAAGTTGTTAAATACAATAATAAGATTTCTAAGAGGCAAAATGTATTTGAACTGCTTTTATAGTATTCATGCTAAAATGACACTCAGACACTCCAGTTGTACCCTGAGATACTTTCTAATATGGTTGTGGCTCTGACTTTTCAGAACATGCAGATCTTATGAATGAGTCATGAAGGTGGACCATCATATATCAAAGCTTAATTATTACATAGATTTATCTTTCAACCATTCTCCTCTGATCATCTCATACCAAAACTAAAATATTTCCTGTTGTGATGTGGTTTATTTTGCCAGGAACAAATCCAATGATGCCAAAGGAAGCCGTTGTTGCACTTTAATGACAGAATACAAAAAGGAATGTGATAATTAAATTATGTTATGAATATTGGCTATAAATTATGTTGTCTCATGTAAGCACTTGGGACTTCTGTTTTCCTTTTCTTCCTACTGCATCATTTTTTCACAATATTGGGAGCTTGGCCATGTGCAGAGATTTTCTTATCTAAGGATACCAGCTGTTTACTGGTGGTTGAAACTAGTTGTTCCTTTCTCAATCAATGTCTGTCACAAGGAGACAAAAATGTGCATATGACTTACATGATTTGTTTTCATAATGACAAATGTAGTTTAGTTAGGAAATTGATTATAAAAATAGAAACCAGGCTTTGAAAAGCAATTTGAAGATACAGTATAGGTCTGTTATGATCATTTTAAGGCTAATGAGTATATTTCACTTACGTAGTTAATCTTTTCAGTGTCTAGCAACAATGTTAATGTGGGAAGCTGATGTTGAGGGTAGGATGCACGCTTTGCTGATATGCACCCAAATTATATGCTATTTAATGTATTATTTCAATTGAATGAATACATAGAATGCAAATGTAATATAAAGCTGAGGCATTAATCTTCTTCAGAATACACAAGTATCAACATAGAAATGCAGTAACCTCATTTAGGCTTTCTTTGAATAATGCTGAGAGATTTTGAATCATTACTGGTTTAGAAGTATGTACAACAGTTTGAAGAGTTAGGTTCTATCAGATCCAAACTACCCTTCAACCACATTTCAGCTCCCAACCTGGAAATACCGTAAGGTCTAGATAAAAGGGAATCTACGGGAATCTTCCTTGTTTCAATGCAATATTGTCTTAGCGTGACCCAGACAGATACTGGACCCTGCATCATGCTATTCCTTCACACCTTCTAGAGCATCAGTTTTGCTTTCTTATTCTGTACTAGCTTTGATTGAAATTAGGGGGCATCCTTTGTGGAAGAACTCTCTACCCCCTGATATCAAGAAACCACTCGTTTATTTTACAAAGTTCATGGGCTTTCCCTGAGCAGGCCATTTACTCCAGATTTCCTCAAGGAAGGTTTCAAGGTTTTGATTATTTTCTCTGTACACTTTTGTCATCTTTGATAGGTCTTCACCAAATGAGGAAACAGAGCAGGTGTCATCCCCCTCCCCCCCACCCCCCCCCAAAAAAAAAAAAAAAGTATATTGGAAAAGTAGATTTATCTTTGTTTTAAATTATGTTAATTTGCCTTTTAGCATAGCAGAATTGTAAACTTTCAAGTTGTCTAGTTCAGCATGGCCTTTAAACAAGATCATCTGTGGTTATTTTGCTCTCTTGACAACTGCAAGAGAGAGGCAAAAGAGACAGTGACAGCAGCCTTAAGGAGGTGTCAAAGAAAATTTTAGAATGATGATCACTTTCGGTGATTTGGTGTAGTCAAAATCAGTATGGAAGTTCTTATGTTTCTGCTTTGAATTTGATTAGCCTATGCAAAATTTTGCAATTTAATTTTTTACTCCCTCCGATGTATTTAATAAATGTCATAGGAGTTCAATGGAGAAGGCATAATTAATGAGTAGTTGCATATCTTTAGATGCAACAAGAGTAGATTACCAAAAGGTTCAGTTTTGTCAAGGAAAACAAAACTAAAAACACCCTACACTGCTAATACTTTATTCAAATCCTAAATGCGTGTGAGTAAATTAGAAGAAATTCCACCTTATATAGCTCAGAAGACCAATATAAAGTCTATAGATTCTTTGCAGGTCTTTCATTTCAAGAAGACCCCAACACTTTGTCTGGTCATTGCACTTCTCAGGTTATGTAATCTAAAATTTCCAAGTATCGTTTTAAGATACTTAAATACACACTGCGTAACCTGGATATGTAAGACCTGAGATACTTAGGGGTTTGTAGGTTGGTTGGTGTGTTTTCAATTCTTGTAGCCCTGTTTTGCCCAGCTGAGCATAAGACTACTTCGGGTCTTGGGGGAATAACGTGTATGCCACAAAAGAGTGTGTAATTGGTTGTTACAGTAAGTCATTGCTTTTATCAAAGCTCTGACAAAAGTCTTCATTGAGGAGATGGGAGTGGCTGAAGTTGATCAGAGATGATTGTTCATATTTTCTTACACACCAGTTCTTGCAATTTTTTTAGTACTGATGCCTTCAAGACAGGATTAATATTTTCATCTTTGCACGCAAGTGGAGATCAGGTTATATGTAAAAGAATCTAAACAGAGTTGTCATACTAACATTTAAATCTTTTCTTTCCAACAGTGTCACTGTGGGTGTGTTACATAAATTGCTACAATGGCATGTACATGTATATCAGATTCTTTAGCTCAGAGGCCATCTGTCATTGAAAGTGGCACATTCTCCTGCTCATCATTTCTGTAGCACTGTGCGTTCTGGACAGGGCACATCCAGGTGAAGTTAGCAACCAGAGCAGCTCTGTTTGGAAAGGCTTAGCGATCAAGTCACTCCTTCAGAGAGGAGCAAACACCACAAATAGATTTCGCTTTCTATCCAAGAGAACACCAAGTGCTTTCAGCTTTGCTTCAGAAAAGAACAAGCTAGCTCCCTGAGGGATATTTTTCTACTCAGTAGAATTCAGCATCACCTCTACAGGCACTTCTCTGTAGTGCCTGACCGACGGGTAATCACAGAACTCTAATAAGAAAGTTGTCCTATGATAGAGCTAGGCAGGATTCAGCATTTTCACGATTATCTAGACTTATCTGTGTCTCTCTCCCCATTTTCCTGCCACCTTTGTTATTTCCTTGAAATCTGAGAAAGTGGAAGTGAGCCAGGGCATGATGCTGACCACTTCATCTATTATTTGCCTGGAATGTGTTTTGGCTTGAGAATATGTTCACATTTACATATTTGCCTAACTTTTCTTTGTTCTATATTTAATGCAAACTGTAAATTGCTGAAGGAAGAACTTGACAGTGTGAATGTGTGCTGACAATTTGCTCTAAGAATTCCAACTATGGGTCAGAGATTTTTCTTCCTAATCGGTGACAATGTATATAACCTCTCTGTCTACTCTAAATGTTCCTGTCTGTAAAATGAGGTTTTACTTGCCTGCCTTACAGGCATGTTGAAGCTTAATTAGTGTAGGTAATAAATGCTAAGTTTTTTTATTATTATTATTTTATTATTATTTTTTAAATATCTATTGCATTCCAAAATGATCAGGGTTGGATCTTAATTCACAGCTTTATGGGATATGGTTCACTATTGATTACCTGGGGTTTTCACAAAGCCTGTCCTGAATTTAATAAGGGATTTAACAAAAATAACTCTTGAAAACACTTGTGATTCTTGTTAATAGAGAGCTAATTTGTACTTGCATTAAACTAGTGGAGCTCTGTTCATATTCTGAGTTTTCTTGATTGACATAGGCTTTGAAATGTAAATGTTGCACAGGTCTTCCCTTTCTGAAGAACATATGCTTATTATTGTATTAACATGTTTTTCTTATGATATTTTCTTAACTGGTTGTCTTCACGCTCCAGTATAAAGGAATAACATAATTTAAAATCGTACTCGTTTGGACTTCTTTCAACATATCATAAGTAAAACCAAGTTATAGAATAAGACTGGATTCCATTGTACTGGGGTAGGAAGACAAAGAGGAAAATGTTGTTTGTTTGTTTGTTTTGGGGGCGGGGTGTTTGAATTTGTTTTTATGCCTCATCATGTTTAATCAGATTCATATCAATAATGCATGGCTGTAGGTGTGAGATCCCTCTCTCACCAATCCTTGGAAGACCAGTATTGTTTGTTTTCTCTTGTTTTAGGCTTGCTCTACAAAGACAGATTTTTTTTTTTTTTTAAATCAAAGTTACTACTGGAAAGTTCCATCAGTAGAAATCAGTAGAATTAAAAGATGGAGCATAAAAACAAGAAAAAATGTGTGCTCCATGGAGTTTAAGAGTTTAGGTAATTTTAGGAGGAGCTTTCTTGGCACCAGAAATTACAAGTGCCTTATTGTAAAGCTATTGTGCCTGTTGTAAAGTTAGCCACATCTCCTTCTGTGTGTTGAATGTGATTTTCCTTTTCCTTTATATTCTGTTTCCTTCTTGAGGCTATTTCATGCTATTTTGCTATGTGATGAAAATTAACCTTATGTTAATCAGAGATTCCCAGAGAATTCCTCTTATGGATTCTTCCAATCTTAACGTTGTCTAAAGCTCCAAGATGAAAATTTGGCTGAAAGTGTCATTATCCTGCTATGTTTCTTTGGTTGAGTTAAAACATAGCCTCTGCATGACACAGAATATTATTGGGGATCACTCCAAGACTTTGCAATTCCCCCAGGAGCTAAGAATCATCATAAATTTCATTTTAATCTGTACTTTCATTGGTAGGAACATTGCTGACCTTACCTGTGCAGGTAACATGGTTGGTATGAATCATGTTGCTGGATGCCCTTTTAGAAGATGCTCAGATATTATTGAGTTAAGGTTTTAATGTGTGTGTACTTGCCAATGTGCCAGAATCAGTAGTTCTCATTTTTAATCTGTGCACTGTGGAAACTACAGATAGTTGCCTTCACAGCTGTGCTAGATGCATGTGCAAAAGCAGTCATGCAAAAGCATACCCCCATGTAATGTGCAAATAGACATAGCTTAAAAAGGATTTCTCTTGGTGTTGAGCTGTTGATTTCCAAAGAGGAGAGGATGCCTTTCTGCACTTTCTGGTGTGGTTGTTAGGTGCTCCAGTAATGGAATTCAGGTTAGTTCTCTTCTAGCAAAAATTTGCAATGTCTGAGAACATTTGTTTTACAATGAATAGATAAAAAATGTATGATGATTTTCTGTATAGCACAGTTATGGGTCTCCATCTATTTGAAAGGAAAAAATGTGTGCAGATTTTCAGATTGAACTGGCATAGGCTGTAAGTTATGTCCTTGATTCAGAGCTCGCACTCTTCTAGATGCATCTGATGCTTTCGCTCATTAAGGAAGATTTCCAGCAAACATCAACAGTTTTATATCTACATATTTTAGCGAGTTGAGAAGTCACTGAAAACAAAGCAGCAAAGAACTTTTGTATGCTTTAACACTGGCCCAAATAAAGTGCATGTTTAACCACCCTTTAAGAGCTTAGGTTAGCTCACAAAGACTAGTCTGACACTTCAGGCTGCTTTTTCTGTACTTCAGTAATTTATTTTCTTGTTAGGAAGCAAATGACTTCTTAGATTCCACTTACTGCACAAGAGAAACATCATTGCAAAAATCTGTCTTTTTTTTTTTTTTTTTTTTTTTTTTTTTTTTTTTTTTTTTTTGTTCCCCCAAATATATTTTTCAAGATCTCAGTGAAGAGCTTTGGTTGTTCTATCTCAGGAAAAGACTGACAGTGCTAGGTAGGGAATTCTTGGTGCTACGTAAGTCACTGGCTTTGATGCTAGCTGGTAGAAAATGGGCTACCACTTGGTAGTCCATTTTCTTTTTGGATAGCGCTTTACCTAAGCATTGGTGGGTAAATTAGGTAGTATTTCATTTAACACTACACTTTGGGGTTGATTGTACCGAGGCTGTAAATATTAAAATATTTTGTCTTGTATTTCATGTCTTATGGTAGGTTGTGGATTTTTTGTCTTTGAATAAATGCACTCACTATTTGAAGTTTAGAATTCCACATATTCCTCTTTCATGAGGGAAAGAGGATTTTAAGAAATCTGCTCCTTAGGAGCATTTTTTTTCCTTCCAAAACTGAAAAATTAGGGAGGTACTAGATGAGTGAAAAAAAGGATGTTTTTCTCTTTTTAAGGAAATTATTGTCCCTCACTACTTGTCCAGGAATGATAGCAGAAGAGTGTTTTTCATTTCTGTTGTGGGGTGGCTTGCTGGTTGATATCATTATGTAATCTGTTTCTTTGGTTATGTAGTCTGTCCTCTCCCACTCCTCCCATCACTCTTCCAACTTGGAGGATGTGAAGAAGGTTCTTCATCACTAGGGAACTGGTGAAGAAGGAGAATTCTCTTAATTTTATTTAATTTTATTGCCAAATATTTTAATGAATGTCCTTGATCTAAAACTATTTGCTTCTTCTGCCTAAGCTACAAGGTAAATAGCATCTTTGTGAGGTCTACATGTGGAGGGGGGAAGGATATCATACTCTGAACTTTACCTATTTTTCTTATTTGATGAAAAAAATGAATGAATGTTCTGGACACCCATCAGCTGCACAGCTGAAGAATTATTTATGCTAAATGAGATCTTACTAAAAGTATATAGCAATAAATCCTTACTTCCTTTAGTTATATCAGCTGTATATAAAGTTTTCTCCACGGAAAAAATGCAGATCCATGTGTACATGTGTGAAGGAGCATAAAGGTTTTTTTGTTTGTTTGTTTGTTTTTTCAACACTTAAACTGTTGACTCTTCACTTCAAATGCCTTGTTTAGTCCCTGATGCTTAAAAAATACTTGGTCTGTGTTTTCCTTCTGTGAAAATAATTTCCTGAGGGTTCCCTGGCTTAGAAAAAAATCAGTGGATAAACTCAGAAATCTTATACAAGTCCCAGAAAATCAGTTGCCTTGTGAAAGGTGCAGGAACTGTTTGAATATCTGACTTATGTAAAGTCTGGAAAGAAGGTTCTGCAAGAACATAATTTAGTGTTTCAAGGTACAATGAAACTGATTTCAATGTTTCTTATACTTTATAATTCAGATTTCTCATCCTTGCTCTTCTGGGACAAAACCTTTACATATTTTTTATTTATTTATTGATGAGTTATTTTTAAACTACAGCAATTTTTCCTCCTTGAACAGAAATTCTCTTAGAATGATTCAGCTTTGTGTTACACATAACGTTAAAACAAACAAACAAACAAACAAACAACGGATTGTGAAAAATTATCATCCTCTCAGAAATTTTGGACAGAAATTACTGTTTAGCATGTTTTTTTTGTTTGCTTTATGTTTTTGTTTTTGTTTTGTGAACAAAAAATCTTCACAAAGACTGTATTAATTATTGTAAGCCAGATTGAGTTATTACTTGAATACATTGTTTAATTGGCACATTAAATTACCCTTGAGATGGTGGAAAAATAGGTATGAAGAACAGGTCCAGATTCTGTCAAGTTTGCTAAAAAAAAAAAAAAAAGTGACTGTTCACTGGTTGCTTACAGAGGGGCAAGAGAAACTACAGGAGCTCCACTAGCCCACCCTCATATCCCAGGGCAGATCAGCTCAGATCAAATCCCAAAAGAGCTACATCTGTCTGTATTGATTTTTGCCAGGACCACTTGTGGAGCATGTCAGTAATCAACACAGTCTTAATAACTGTCTGTTTTTTATTTCAAATCTCTATTGATAATCGATTTACATTTAGTTCTTCACTTACATCATGCTGCAAACTCTTTCGTCCAATAAACTTTATCGACAGTAAGTATTAACATACTTCATGTTTGCAGTTACTGCTTATTTAATGGATGTGAATGCCTAACGTTAGATTTTAATTTCCCAACAACAAAAGTCAGTTGCATAACTCCCCTCATAAAAAGATGACATGAAAATAGGGAATTTGATTGTTTGGCATAGATAATCTATTTGGAAATAAATCACTTTCATAAGCATATCCAAAAGAACGTTGCCTGGTATGGATTTTTTTTTTCCAATTTTGTAAAAAAACAAGGAAGTTAATGCAAAATTCACAGGGACAAATATTTCATTCTCAGTATTTTTATAGTCACCTGGAAAATTTCCAGTTCAAAGAGTTTTTGTAATATGTTTATCACTACATGATACGATTTCAGTATTTTTAATAGGCCATTTCTGACTTATAAGAATAGAAACTCTCATGAGGCTGAAGCAACTGGCTAGGATTAGCAGTATACCCATTTTCTATTAAGCTGCTTGAAAAAGTGGTAGGGAAATACTGTGGATGCATTCTGTAACCTAAGACTCCATTTTTAAAGGCATGATAACTGAATTAAAAAACAATGTTTATATAGCTGAGTTCTGTTTTGTTGAGGAGACGACTGTCTCATTTGTTTAGCAAGGGGTTAAATAGAAACTAATCCTCTAGGCTTACTTTGAAAGGTGGTTATCTTTCCAGCAACAGAGAGCATTGTTTGCTTTGCCAGAAACAGTGTAATTGTTTCTTAAACCAATTCTCTAAAAGAGTAAACTTATGAGAAAGAGGAAAAATATCATTGGCATAAGCATTGTCTTTGAAAGATTCAAAAAGAATGAATGAAATTACTTTAATTTATATCTAACAAGCAGACATTTTATACCATGTAAGCTCTATTAAAGCTTTTTGTGAAGAGATTATTTTGTGTGAGACAAGTGCTCTAATAGAAGTTTCATAGGTTAAGGGAAACAGAACAGGAGTATGGTTGGCTCAAGTTAATTACATTTACTTAGATGAAATACTATTCTCCGGTAGTGTTCAGACCAAGCAGAGAAAATACGGAAACCTTTTTTAGCTAGCATTTATCTATTTCAATTATTTTTGACAGTATGTGTTGCATGTGTGCTTTTGCTACAGTGCCTTTCTATCGACAGTTGGTAGCACAAGCCTTTTAAAGCACAAAGGGTAGCAGTACTTCAGCCAATCTGTGATAAAAGGGGAAAAATGAAATCACTATGGAAACTGCAGGAAGAATCTAAAAGCTTTCTTTATAAAGTAAACGTCTGATGTTTGTGACTGCGGGGGCAAAAAATTCATAAATCTGTACGATGCTATCATTTCTGATTTGTTATCGCAGCAAATGCCAAGTCTAAGCAGTCTGACCTTAGCCTTATTAAGTGCTTTCTTTTCAGATACAGTTATTATTTGACAATAGAGAGACTGCAGTGCTGCAGGGGGGAAAACTAATATATTTAAAATGTGTGTGTGTGTCTGTGTGCATCTATCTATCTATCTATCTGTCTATCTATCTTTCTTTCTTTACTCATGAAGCTTCTGGAGTTGGGAGCACTGAATGTGGGAACTCAGGGACTACTATTCTGAGCACAATTCAGAAAACTCTGTTGCGTCCCATTACGTGCGTGTCTTTGATCTCAAATTGAAAATCTCTGAGCCTCTTCCTCCAATCCAAAAGCAAATAAATACCGAAAGGAAGAAACCTCTCTCCTCTCAGCAGATAGGGCCTGCAAGACTGAAAAATGAAGGTGACTGTGAGAGCTCTGGTGAGCCTGTTTGGACAACAGACAGCACAAATACCTGTCTCAGTGGAGGAGTTTAAGAGCACTGCAGAGATCCTCAGACAGTGCAGAGTCTCTTGGCTTACACAGGCCACTGTCTTTCTCTCTAAACAATACCAGCCAAGTTTCCTCTGTACAACTGAAGAGCTGCAGGAACAGAAGGACAGTAACTAAAGCTTTTAAATTTCAATCTCCTGGTCTTATTAGGAAAAAAATAACAATAATAAAAAAAAAATAAAATAAGAAAGGAAGGAAGAAAGAAAGAAAGAAAAAAAGAAGAGAAAGAAAGAAAAGGAAAAGAAAAAAGACATGAAATATAAGGAGCATGAGGGACTCGGTGAGTATTTTCATTGCATTTGGTTGCTTTAGCTTGGAGATTATTTTTAGTCATATGTAACTCATAAGTAGGATTAGGGCTTTGAATGAGTTTATTTTTTGATAAAGTTTTGTAATTATGGAAAAATTTAATGCCCGTTTTTGTTTTTCAAACTTTGATAGCTTTTGAATTTCTTTGTTTTGTTGTTCTGCTGTAATTAGTGTATTAGCTTTGGAAGTTTGATGTTTCAAGATGCTCAAAACAGCACGGCTGTTCCTAGTCTTTTTGAATATCAACATGTCCAGTGGTAATAGGCACTATTATATGTTACATATATAAACAGAATAACAGGCATTAATATTGTTTTAGTATAGCAGTTTTGAAATATATTTATAATGACCAAAGCCAGGTACTTTCCAACTAAGTGTCTCAAGCTCTGAAAACTCTGTGAATGTTTTAACTCATATTGAGCAAGTTTATATATGAAGATTTAATCTATAACAGATGACAGCATGGAATTATTTGGCTATAAATGTGAGAGGGCAAAGGAATTCTTGATTACATTCAGACTTTATGGTGGATGTTACTATAATGTGTGCTTATGTTAACAGTAAGACTTTTCAGGTTAACAGTAGAAAAACAGAGACAATACGATTCTTGCAAAAACAGGCCTGTCTTTCAGTAATAAATATAAATCTTAAAAAAGATATAGTTTGACATATTGGCTTCATTGTAGCTTTTTATACATATAATGAAAACCAATTATCTGTGGAGAAAATTTGACTTTGTGGAATGGAATTAAATTGCTTTTTAAAGGCTTCCTTAAACAGCACTAGCTGGAGGGAAGTCCAATAACATTTTTTGCTCTGAATTGTAATGACTTTGCTACATCAATAAATCATGTTGTATTCTGACTTTTATCAAAAGATTCCAAGGAAGAAAACTATACACGGCAGTTTGAAGCTACAGGGGCAGTCCTGCCTGTTCCTCCAACCAGCTACTTTACTTCAGGCCCTTTGAAACCAGCAATTCCCATGGATCAGCACTTAAAGCGGTAGGTCCACATTGGTTCTGAGTTGACGAGAAAAATTGCTAAATACAAATTCCTGATAACAAGTGAATTGTAAAACTGGAGCATCTGTAATGTACTATGGCTACTTAAACCAGAGGAACTCTCTTCATGTTCATCACATTTGTATTGTGTTTTGTTGTGCTTTGTTTTTAGGAAACATCTCATTCTGTTTATTTCTTGTGTCAATATGGAACAGGGTCCAGCATTGATTTTAAAAATAAACTTTTTATAAATAGAAAATTTACCCTGTAATATACAAACCTGCCCTTTTGGTTGGGGCTTAGTGTTGAATGGAGGGAGGTTTTGTGAAGTATGCATTTGGGATTTGGAATCTGAAGCTTTACAAATGAAAAGCTTTATTTTGAACCATGGTTCAATATCCTGAAACTAACTAAAGTAATAGAATGCTGAGGGGAGAGTGGGGTCGGCAGGAGAGGGGGAAGATGCATGTACTGTCAACTTCTACCCATTTTTCCCAACAGATCATGTATCAAAAGTGTAATCTCTAAGAGGCACATGAACTGGTGAAATGATTCTCTGATGCTGGTTTCCTATGTTATTATGTAGAATGTTCGTAATTATCTTGCTGAGTCCTAATCCCTGACATTTGCTTTCACAAAGCATCTAGTAGAGAATGCAATACCCTAATTATATTTCTGAGAAAGAATGGAGTGGAAAAAAAGTTGTGCTCTTCAGCACTGCATTTTAAAGAGAAGCATTAGTTATATATACATAAAATTTTGGGAAACCTAAGAACACTATCAACTGTAATACCTGGTTGTTTTATATCACAGTGTACAACTATAGTTGAGTATATATTAACCATAAGTTCTTTTCTAAACTATGTGCTGCACTTGCCTACATCCTAAGCAAACAGGGCACTTGCTCCAGTCTAAATATTTCTATATCTTGCTATTTCCTATCTTATCTTTTAAAGTATTTTCTGTGATAAATAAAGATTAGTTACCACATTTTAAGTAATTTGTTTTTAATTATCAGTGCTTCCTCATATCATGTTTTACAATACCTTTTATGTTAAGTAAAAGAAGAACTGACAAAGTCAGTTAAATTTAAATTGCAGCTCATAAACATCTCCTTGAGTTATATTCTTTTGTATAGAGAACTAGCCACAAACCACATGAAGTATTAAACCTGATTTTTGATCAGAGGGAGAGCTCACTTTTTATAGATAATTTGCCTACAAACTGAGGCAAAAGGTTAATTGAGGTTACGTGCTGGGATATGTGATGTTTATTTCACCTCTATAACAGTTACTGAAACACCGGGCTTTTTTATATCTGGTATGAATAATCTCTTAATACAAAGCTATTTACTAAAGAATCATTAAAATGGGATCTCTAAAGGAAGATGGATACATGGTGCTGGCATGTGGCTTTGTTCATGCAAGTATGACTGTGGGTTAGCTGAAAGAAATCACCACAGCCGTGTGGTCACAAGCAACATTCTCAGGCAGAAGGTTATTATGCAGGGCAGACATGGTTTTCTTTATGCTCTCCTTCTGGGAAATCATTTCAAACTGTTAAAATATTCTATTTTACATGAGATGAAATATCATTGTCGTGCACACAATGCCTGTTTCTCAAGCAGCAGTCTGCGCTTGTTTTTGTTGTTAAAAGATTATTTTTTTTAAGCACTTATCAGTATAAACAAATATTGTCCTTTACAGAAATCACACCATTTGTACTTTATAGCAAGGTGGTTGCTGTCAGTTGTCAACTCGGGTAGAGTTGACTGGAAGGGCCATCTTCCTGCTCAAAGGCAACCATCAGAGGTGCAGAAGGTCTTTTGGAAAGTATTTTTTCTCCAGTATTGTCTGAAAACCCAAAGAAAGCTGTTTTCCTCACAAACGCAGCCCGGAGATTGTTCCAGTAAAAACAGCAAAGGGTTTCTGGGGAGGAAGTCATGTGTTCACAGTAAGCGCAGATTTCTCCATCCTCCTGTGAGGTGCCCAGCTCTGTCATTATCTCACTGTGGAAAGTTTTCCTTTTCTTTCTCCCACAACCTTATGCTTTTTAATACTATGTTGTTTTTGAACAGCATGTGCATTTGTATAGCTACCCAGCCAGGAGTCAATCACAACAGCGCTGGAAGATGTGTGGGAGACTCCATTCAGTGTGAAATACCCCAGGAGCAAGGCCTAGCCAAAGACTAGGCAGCAGATATGACCAGCATATACTGAGCAAGGCCTAGGCAAAGACATGTGTTTTCCTTGGCTAGCCATCAGATACGGCCATGCTCAGAAACTTCTCACATGATCAATACCTGTGCTTAAGACTGCTCTTTTCACAGGGTGGTATTGGTGGCCCCCATTTTGCAGTGCTGTGTAGGGTAGAAAGGACCGGGTTGTTCTCTGCTATCCACCAGTGTTGCAGCTTCGTGGCCAGCTTGTCAGCTGGCACAGCTCCTCGAGCCTCTGGGGAGTTACACCAGCACCTAGCAGCAGAGAGGCTGCCTGGCAGATACTCCCCCAACAATTTTTAGTTACGCTTTAAGGTTTTAGTGGCCAGTGTTACTGGTTTGCTCAAAAGAGAAGGGAAACGGGTGCAGAATGCTTCAGAATTTGTAATAAAATCACATTTTATCGAAGAACACTATTAATTTGTAAATATATTTTTAAGTGAAAGCTTTCTACATGTTGCTGGGCACTTCTGTAAGTTGCTGAGAAAAAAATAAGTACAGTTCAATAGATGTCTCTGTCCTTAAAGACTGATACTCCCCTTAAGTCAGATACTGACTGATAAAATAGAAGTAGGGTTTGTGAATGCTGAATCCTGCTTCAAAACACATCTGGTATTCTAGGGGTATTCTGCCACACAGGGTACACTGCCCTGTGTAACACTGATTTGCTTTCTTGCTTCTCTGCTTGTTTCTTTGCTGTACTGCAAGAATCCTGAAAGTCACTGGACACTTGGCATTTTTGTAGAAGTGTAAGAAAATTCTCAAATATTAAGAAAAGATTACTTTGAAACACGATAAAATGACCAATGGCAACTTTTCAAATAAATTGCATGCAGATTTTTATGAAGTTACTGATAAAATGATTATTTATGTAATTGGTGTTGAGGCTTGTCTGAATTGATAGGTTCTGCCAGGTCTAAATATTGTTTTTGACATCGTGTCACTAATTTGCACTTGTGTTAGCAGTCTTAATATTCAAAACAAAGCAAAACCACAAAACTGTATTTTATAAATCAGATTTTATTGTTGTGGGGAAAATGTTGTAATCTTCAACCTTCACACCTTAAAATTGCCTTAAACAATTCAACCAACCCACTCAAAAGAAAGTATGTATATCCTACTGCAACCTGCTTGAAATAAAGTTAAGACTGGCTTAAACTGAAGAAGGGAAAAAAATTATGTTTAAAACTGGAGTGTATACCTGGGCTGAACTTACACAATATTTAAACAGAATGCAGAATCTTTAGTTTTTCATATGACAACAAATTGTTTGCTAATAGTCAAGCACAGAATATAAATATCAGGATATCTTTCTTATCTAACAGATTCATTGATCATGTCATTGTGAAGACATTCTTAAGCTTCATGTCATACAAAATAAAAATCCTTCCTATTAAGTAAAATCTGCTTACAAAAAAATAAGACCGCTGCAAGACTGACATGAGTATCTGCTTCCTCTTACTGCAACTAACTGGCTAGCTACATCCTTGCTGTAACAGTTTGTGTTGGGGACCCTAACTTCATTTCCATTCAGTGTTGCAAACTGATTTCTGGTGGAAAAACACCCTGCCCATGACGAAGCACTTGCATTAAATTACACTATTTTTTAATAACTAGAATATTTGTGCAGAGATGCACAGTGTCTATTCAAACTGTTTTATTTCCTCATGAATTATGAGAATTCAAAAGGCAGCAGAGCAGGAGTTATTTACCTTACAGAGCTGGAATCCTGTTTGACTGCTGAAGTGTACTATTGCTGTGTTGCCCAACAGTAGGCTAGATCAGATTTCAAAATTAAAATTGATGCTTCTAAATTTACGTAGGATTTCTTCCCATGTACATGAAATTCAGAAACACTTTCCATAACAAAACCAGAACAATGTACCGATGGTCTTACGTATTTTTTGCTTTTTCTGCCCCTCCTTCTCCAGAGCAAAAGGAGACCTTAGTAAAAAGTAAAGCACTAGTAAATAAAGAGTTAAAATGAAGGCAGGCTCACTGGTTTGTTGAGATCTGTCAGAGTCTGAGTGGCTGGCTACATATCTGTCTGAGGAACAATAGCTACCTGTATTCTGCACAGGCTGCTGGGCAGGCACTAGCAATCAGGAGACGGTCTGCCTCTGCTAGAGGTTTGCTAGTGGGAATCCCTATTGACAGCCCTGCTTCGCTCTGGGGGGCTGGGGGGGGACAAAACCTTGTCTGCTCTGCTGATGAGGGACAGAGCTTTGATCATTTTCATCCAGCCTTGGCTTGGCCTGAGGTTTAGGTTCCCAGTCCCGAAGTCAGTGGGCTCTCTCCTCGCACACACGCACACACTCGCACACACCCCTTTGCCGGCAGATTCGTGTCACGGCTGTAACTGAGGCACAGAGCAATAAACATAGCAGAACCAATCTCCATGGTGGCAAGAGGGGGCACTGGAGGTGACAACAATGGAGAAGGATCTTTCTGCTGACAAGTTTTAGGTAAGAGAGACTATTTATACCCGCAGCCAAGTATTTTATAGCCTTCTAAATAAGTTAGAAATTGTTAGCTTTCAAACGTGTCTTGTTATAGAAATTTTTCTGTTTACTGTGGTATCCAGGCTGTTACTAGCTTTTAAAACTGTGGTTGCAGTGCTTTGTGTTACGAGACTGTTTGCAGAAAGCAGGCAGGGCTTTTGCATAGAAGTGGTGGCTACTATAGTTACGTTCTTAAAAATATAACATTTCTAACATTTGCATTTTTAAAATTAACTGTGAAGCTGCATTGTGACTGAGTTAAAATTATGCTTAGCTATAATTCATATACATCCACAGTAAAATGCTGTGTAGCTGATAGTACACATGCAATATTAAAACAGTGCTCCCTCAACCCTAATTTGTAATTATTTTTACACCCTTAACTGCACTGGGGTCAGAGAGTTTTAAAAATTAATGAGGTTCCCTGCTGAGTTCAAATAGTATGATCTACATGAGTTGTTGCTGCAGAGGACTGAAATTATTTCTGCATATTTTTATTGTAGGTTTAGAATTCTTATTTTAATGTATTGCTTCTGAATGCTTTCCTTTAAATGTTAGTTTATGCAACCTGCAATAAGAGGGGAATGATGATCCAGTTTTAGTAATGATAAATTTTGTGCAGGGGAAAACAGAGCATACAGTGAAAATACAATGCAAACATTTGCAATATGTTTTCTGATCTCATGTCAAACCCGTGTTAGATTCCTGCAGCTGTGCTCAGCTTTTACCTATTCAAAAGTAGCTACCGCTCTAGGGAGAGGTAGAACAATAATACCTGCTGCTTTGTCTGAGAAGGACATAGTAGATTACCTATGTGTTTGCTATGTCCAAACGTGTTGTTGGAGTACTTCAAAATATATATAAACGTGAAAAGCAATAGTGTGAAAAGAGGCAGTCAAAACGAAATAATGTACCATGCCTTTTCCTGGAAACGCTAGACAGATAGTATCATCGGCGCTCCTAGAAAGTAGAATTTGCTGAATATCCTCAAATGGAAGGACTGGAAAGGAAAGGGGGAGGGAGCTGTTTACTATGTGATTTCCATATTGAAATAATGACAAAGTTTCATCCTGCAAGATTTAAAGCATTGTTTATATTTATTATAATCTACATTGCATTATGTTTAAAAGAGAAGCATTTTAAAGCTGAATATACTGTAATCAGCACTAAAGCTGCCTTGCACTCGGTCTTCCATTTGTAAGACCCACTCTGAGCTTCCTGTGATATATTGTTATGTAAATACGGTGCAGCAAGGGAAAGCAGCACTATGGAGATTCAATTTACTTTGAAAGTTGTTCATTATGGAAGGGATGAATGTTATTTATTTGATGTGAATCAAAGGCTAGAAATGACTTTTTCACTGTGAAGTCTATTGTGGTGGGTGCAGCGTGATCTAATCTTTTTAATTTTGGCTTTCACACCAGTGGAGATGAAAAGAGATCTGAGCTCATTTATTGGTTGCTAAGTCTTACTGGAGGCCTAAGTACCATTCTTGGTTGCTATGGCCAATCTGACCTCAATCTATGCAGTTTTAGGGACTTAAGCAATCCCTTTTTTATTTAGGAGCATGTACCTTGATTTATGTCCAAAATTGTGCCTGAATGTCTTTGTCTACAAGTGATAAATGGCGGTGTACAATTCATCAGTTCTTACAAGTAAACACTGCTGTCCCACTAAAAATATGTTTTGTTCTGAGTTAATGGTATGGAACAAGCCAGTCTCCACAAACAGCTATCTTTTATTGTAGAGAGCCTCTGAAACTTGGAGCAAAGTGAAGGAAATTGGCATTCATCTTCTCTTCCATTAGCATTTCATTTGTGCTCTCTGGTGATGAGACTGGATGTCAATTGACAATGAAAGGCCAGCATTCTGTTTCCCCGCTTGAATATATAATTGATCAATTAGGAATTTATTTATTCTGTACAGATATTAAAAAGTCAGGAATACGATTTCTCATGCTGTTTGTCTGCTGCTTCATTATTACTAACTGTAAAAGTATTTGCAGTCAAATAAACCGTGGCTTGGCTGTAGGAAATTCCCAGTTTCTTAGACACGTTCCTTGTATTCAAGTAGTATCAGATATTTGCTACTATCAGATATGTGCTACTTGTGTGGTTCTTAATGGCACTTAATCTTTCACATACATTAGAATTTCTTTCTGTATGAGCTGTTCTAACAGGTCATTAAGAATGTAGAGTGCTTTTTTGATACTCTGAGCAGTAATAATTTTGTTGCATCAAAATTTCTCATAACCATTCGGGGTGTAGATACACCAAACACTTGTGATAATGAATGCTCAGTAACAGAAGCAAAATCTTTTTTAGGTGGAGTATTAATAAATAAATAAGGTTACATTAAGCTGTATGTTAATATAGTTTCTACTAAATTGGCTATCACTACTTTGTAGAGGGGAAAGTCATATCAATTGTTTATCTTAGTACAGTGTTATAAATGTATTGCCTTGAAAAAAGAAAAGTGAGTAAAAAAAGAAAAAAAACCTCATTGCTCCTTAAAAATGTGAAGAATAGCTTGCTGTTAAGTACAGGTAGGCAGATGTGGAGCTAAAATAACTCAATTGTGCTCACATTTAAACTAGTGTAGTTGAAGTAAAAGTAGTATTTCTGAAACCTATTTTTTTTCATAGCTCATTTTCAATAATAGGCTAGAGTGAGTCTTAGGATTTTAATTGAGCCCACTGTGCCAATTTTTAGTCTTCCTGAGGTGATTTTGAAAATTTGAATCTACAGTGGTGACAGATTTATCTGTAGATAATAATTGCTACTGGAATAAATTCTCCAAGAAATGGAATTTGCAAATGGAATTTGGGACTACTGAGGTGCCTTTCAGATTTAGATTGATAACTGAGTTTGCTGAGGCATTTCCTTGGTGTATGTTCACAATAGCGCTGTTGCTTCAGGTCCTCAAGGAGTAGCAGTTATTAGTAGCTATTACTAAAAAGGTTTTAGGATACAGGTGACAAAACTAACCTGGATGTTCCTCTTGAAGATGTTCTTTAGAATCGTCTGATGTTCATATACTGATTGTTTTGTATAATAAAAATCTGTTAAGCCAGTACTTCTCACTTTGAAGTAGATGTTACCAAGCAAAAAGACCTAAAGACTACTGGATGTTTTTAAAAGGTTTTTGAAATAGAAATGTCTTAGAAAAACACTTAAAATTACTGATCTGGCATTACTTATTTTGTCCATGACAATACTTCAATGCGCAGTACTTGTTTTTTCAAAGTACAAAAAAAGTTAATTCTTTAATCTTATGAAAATTCTTAATTTGATAGCACAATAGTTACAGAAGTTGTGCTGAGTGATGTATATCTTTTGTCTTTTTCACACCTATATTTAAGTTAACTGGTTTCAGCATACACAAGCAGAAATTGCTTTTGGAATAAGAGATTGTACAATCAGGACACAGTCTATGTCCCTGTTTTTCTTATATTTTGGTTGTCTAAATACAAGTATGATAACTGAAATAGTTGCTTCAGAGCTTCAGAATTCAACTTTAGAAAGGAGAATATAGAAATTATATCTTCTTATTTCAGTCACACATAATAAACAGTGTTGATTAGCCAGCAAAAATATCACCACCACCTTACTGGAGTAAAAAAATGAGAGAGAAATTCATCACTGCATTTTATGGGATATCCTTCAGATTATGAAACAAGTTTCCTTTACTGGTATTACAATTTAATTTTTTGTAGCAGACTTCCCATTTATGAAACATTATGTAAGAAAGATGCATCAAATTGCAAACTACTGCAGGAAAGCGGAAACAATTTTAGGCTTCTACTCAGTTATCCTCTCCTAATAAAGTTAATAATTATTCTTTCTTGTCAACAGCTATCAGTCCAGCTTTTGAAACAAAGGTATAACGTTGGATAAACTTGCATTTTTGCCTTTAAAATGCATGATTTTGCATGTAATTTTGCAGATAACATGTAGATAGTTTGGATATATTCTGTGTGGTATCCTTTAACAATATTAAGTAATAATTCTTATATTTTCGAAGAATAGAGTACAGAAGAATAAATCATAATATAACCATAAATTGATGCATACTCATAAACTGTAATTTTGTTGTTGTTGTTTTTCTCTCCTTGATGTTTTTCATGAAATATATGCATGTTCCTGGAGTAAAACACCTTGACATGTAACACTGGTCCCCTCTGTTTGAATTTTGGAGGTAGCCAAAACTGTGTATGAATTAATTTATTGAAGAAGATATATAGTTTTTAATATTTGTTGTTTGTTTTTACACCATAGGTGATTATAGTAGGTCATATGTAGCTCAAACAGTGCAGAGAATTATAAATTAAGGATTCTTTTATTTTTTTTCCCCCACCTTTGAGTTTTCTCGCAGCTTTGGTACAGTGCGTGCACTGGGAAACCAACTGAGTGAGCTCCCAGGTGAGGTCTGGTTTACCCAGCCTGCTGTTGCCCCTGGCCACAAGTGGCCAGAGAGACAGTGACTCAAGGGGAGCAAGTCCTCTGCTCCTATTTTCTTTTCCTGGGACAACTGAGTCACCCATCTGCATAGGCTGTGGACAGTCCTCTCTCCCTCGTGAAGACCCTATATTTGTCTCTATCACTGTAACTGTTTTGGTCAGATATGACTTTGCTTTTACATAGCTGGTATAAAGCTAATAATTTATTAATTTCCTGATGGGATTTTCCATACCTCAGTGTCTGACTGTCCACTGGTGTTCATGTCCTTGTCTCTCTTGAGATGTTTCATTGACTAAAGTCTCATGGAAGCTGGAAACATGGTCTGGGTGACTTGCGTGTTTTTTATTTCACCTGCAGAAGAGGGATTTTAAGTTGGATGCTGAATGGCAAAAGCTTGAATCGTTTTAACATCTGATGGTTCTTGGCCCTGGTATCATCAGCATGCCATCCCTCCTCCCCACTGGACAACTTCCTTGTCTTTGATTTTGTCTGCATATCACTTCACAGGCAGAAGATGCCTGAGAACAGAGTCATTTGGGTGAAATAATCCATTACTCAGTTACAGTCTTCCTCTACACTTAATAAGATATTCCCCCCACTCTCCCCCCCCCAAAAAAAAAAAGTTTGTAACTAAACCCATTATCATAAGATCTGCTGCCCCAAAATAAAAAATATTTTTTATAATTACCATTTATACCTTATAATTTATATATTTATAATTTACCATTATCATAAGGTCTGTTTCTGAATTCATGATCAGCCTTAATTTTGGTACCTCTCCTGTTTGTTATTTAACTTTGCACCCTCTATCATAATCTTCAAGATTAGTATCTGTATTTATATATGTGTGTAAAGTGTGTGGTCAGTGTATATTTTGTGAGAATTACAGTTTTGTATAACATCCATTTTGTTGAACTAATGTGGCAGTCAGAATAAACTCTCAAGGTTGTCTTGAATATTGTTACCCGTATTGTTTTGTTTGCATTAAATCAATAGATTCTGCCAGAGCCCGGCTGAGTGAGAGCAGTGTTCTTTGTCTCTGTGCATCAATTTCATCATCTTCAATCATCCTGATGATGCTACTGACCAATGATGTCAAATGTTTGCAAGCCCCAAACACTGTGTGACACGTAGGTCTCTCTGCAATACCCAGGGACGAAGCTGTTGTGATCTTTTCTGCTGGAGACCTCCTGGGGCAGCTGCTGGATAATTTAACTCCACTTGAATTGCAGGCTGAGCCGCCCTCTGCTAAGCCCAGTGCCTTTCCGAAGGATGCACATGCAGATGGCTGCTGGGATCACCTGGCGTTGGGCTGCTTGCTCGGCTGCCTGGTGGCTGTGTGCCTGGAGGAGCAAGAGTTTTTGAATCAGCTCAGCTGACCCGGGCCAGCAATACCACTAAAAGCTCCGGTCCTCCCTCCTCTTTGTTGCAGAAATGACTTCTGAAGCTCTCTGACCAACTGAAAACTAATCTGTCTTTTCTTTCCCTGGTAGGGTTAGTTTCAGGCAGATCAATCGCCTGATCCAGCTGGCTGCATGGCTGCTCAAGCCCCGGTGTCAGTGTGAGAGAGGCAGCTGTGTCAAAGCACAAATTTGGGGAGGGCTGGCCGGCCCCTTTGGCAGGTGCAGGCACAAGGCATCAGCATGAGCTGGGCTGGCGTTGGTGGAAACGTGGGTCTGGCTCGCTGCACCGCCCGCCTCGCTTCTGTGCCTCCTGGGGGAAAAGCTGCCTGCCTCGGTGGTTTCCAGTGTCAAGTACTCGTGTGATTAGGGTGCTTTTTCTTTTCTTTTCAATTTCCTTCCCCCCTGCTTCCTCCCCCCACCCCGTGCTTGCATCTTGAAAGGAATCGGATACAGTCTTTCTTGCCTGAGTCTGGTAACGTGATTTCTTGCTGAAACACTTAGATTAGTCCCTAGATCTGTCTCCTAGACGAAGGTGTTATACCCCTTGAATCTGAATGAGCACTAAGACCTCTTGATTCCAAATTCAGTTCTTGATGCTCTCTGTGCTGTTCTGTGAGTAAATTGCAAGCACACTACTAAAATAGGTAGGTTATGTCTTCCAGAGGTGTCTCTTACCTTTGTGGGCTTTTTGCTAGATTATTAAGGTATTTCCTTTAGCTCCTTTTGCTTTTATTCAGTCTGCTGTTATTGATTACATGGGTG
This sequence comes from Aythya ferina, assembly GCF_964211825.1. Taxonomy (NCBI): domain Eukaryota; kingdom Metazoa; phylum Chordata; class Aves; order Anseriformes; family Anatidae; genus Aythya; species Aythya ferina. The sequence continues at coordinate 160,865,893 of NC_140296.1, forward strand.
CCAGCCCTCTCCTTTAGAGAGGCAAGAGAAGTTTGTACTTTCATGTCTAGCTGGTAATTCCTCAAGCACTTCCACAAAATCATCTTTATCTTCCATAGCAGCTGTCATCTTAGTCTGGGCCTGCGGCATGAGAAAATGGTGGCAGTGTATTCATTGCTGATGGCATGGACTTGATTCATTTTTGCAGTGTTATTCTCAGCTTCTGGCATTACATTTTTAAATTTTGCTGCATAAACCATGCTATCTAAGCAGCAATGTGATCTGTACCAATAACTTGTATAGCAATCTTATTTTCATTACTGCTTAATTTGATCATCTTAAAATCTAAATTCCTGTTACTCTGCCAGGGCCCTGAGAGCAGAGAGCTGAGGCCCCCAAGGCCTTGACTTGGCCATCAACTGGAAGATGTTGATTTGGAAACTGAACGCCTTGTTGGAAACTGAACTAGCCTTCAGTGTGCATTTTAACTACTGCACTAACCTGTCTTTCCATAACTGAGGAAATATGGCAGATTGACACAGGGTGAGTATGGTTGGGGCGCTGTAAGTTTCTCCAGCAAAGAAACCAATTCCTAGCTCAGCATATCTTAGTAGGGTTGTTGCATTGTCACAGACAGTAGCTGCACTATCCTATACCAGCAACACTGATACAAATGGAATTTTTTCTTCTATGATGAGAACCCAAATTTACACTTACCATTCAATGAGATAGTAATAGACATTAAAAAATAAAAATCCATGATACTGGGTATCATTGCTCCATAAATTATACCTTTGAAATGTTTTATTGGAAAATAAATTATTTACTTCTAGGCTGAAAAACACAGTTGTAGAAAATTGCTCTCTGAAAGAAGGAACGGTTAAGTGCTTTGGACACAAAATTTTGCCAACATAAATGTGTGTATACTGATATTGTTGAAAATAACAGTCTTCCTGAGAAGTAACTTGAGATCACTGCTAACTGCACTCAACCTATTGATTCAAAACTGTTACTAAACAAAGATGACATTTTTTCTTTCAGTTCATCACCTTCCATATCCGTGAAATTCACTTAGATATTTATTTTACGTGTTTTTTGTAACTATAAAATATTTGCAGAATCACAGAATGGCTGAGGTTGGAAGGGACCCCTAGAGGTTGTCTTGTCCAATGCCCCCTGCTCAAGCAGAGCCACCCAGAACAGGTTGCTCTGGACCATGATGGCTTTTGGGTATCTCCAAGAAATATGCTTCCACAACCTCTCTGGGCAAATGAATCCAGTGCTTGGGGCACCCTAACTGTATTTAAAACAAAGGGAAAAACCTCCCTTTCAGTTTATGCCCATTGCCTCTTGTCCTGCCACTGGACACCACTGTAAAGAGCCTGGATCCCTCCTCTTCATACCCTTCCTTCAGGTACTTATGTATGTATTGATATTGATAAGATATTCTGAGCTTTCTCTTCTCCAGGATAAACTGTTACATCCTTTCCTCATACGAGAAGTGCTTCAGTCCCTTAATCATCTTCATGGCCCCTCATTGCTGAGGACCCTCCACTAGCTCCATCTGTCTTGTACTGGGTATAATTAAGAGCATGCCAGTTGTTTCAGCCAAAATGAGCCCTACTCTAAGATCAAGGAAATGGTAAGAAACCTGGACTGGGGAATCTAAGGAAAATTTGGATCAAAATTTACAAAACTACACAAGGGCCAGATTCTTCACATTCTTCACAAGTCTAGATATAACAAAAGCCTGTTATGCATAATTCATTCTTGCAGCATGATACACATTTTGATTGTCGGTTTGTTCTAGCATTCCATTAAAAACTATAGATATGGAGCATCTATAATTTATGTATTGTGGGTGTACACGTGTATTCACTTACATGTTAATCATGTTTATTATGCAGTGCCTAGACCTACTCACACTCACCAAGCTCACAAACTGTTCTGGAATGTATGGTTTGATATTTTATATGTACAAGTTTCATATAGAGCTTGAGGCATTCATACATTGGAAAAATAAAAAAAAAAAGAATTCTGTTTCTTCTAGATTGTCAGGTGATCTGGCATGCTTTGGAAACATCTCTCGAACAGAAACTGTCTGCAGGGCCTAGTAGGTACAAAGAGGAGGAATCATGTTCAGATATTATTGCAGTAGTTCCCAGATATGTAAGGATACTTCCTCTTTTCTTTGGATTTCCACAGGTTAGATTTTGCTGCTACTTATTCACTATTGAGTGAGTGTTTCTATGGGCTTCCTTGTTGTTAGCGAGTTGGTAGCAGCCGTTATTGTGTTTTTTGTATCCATAACCAACTTCTCCCTATCAGGGTGTGCCTGAGAGAAGATGAGATTTATTTTAAGAACAATTTGCTCGAACTGAAATAAAATTAACTGTGGTTGACAGGGTAAGCCATACTGAGTGACTGTCTCACTGAACATCTCTGCTCCTTTTGTTAAGAGGAATTCACCATCTTGGGTTTTTTAGTAATCCCCTTGGGCAGTCTGTAGTGAGTAATACTTTCTTTTGCATTTGACTAGTCAGTTTTGGTCACCTGGTGACTCAAACTGTCATCTCAAAATGTCATTTTCTGGGTATATTCTGATAGGGATAAAGGTGGTGCAGAAGGTAAAAAAAAAAAAAAAAAAAAAAAAAAAAAAATCCACCTGATTATTCATTTTCAGACCATTTAAGTAAAAATAATGAATATTAAGTGTCTTCTCTTTATAAAATGAGTGAATGGCACTGGAAGGAGCTTTCTTCTTCCTAGATGAACTCATTGAAGTAGACAAATACAATGGACAAAAGGCTTTTGAAGTGTATCTTTCCATGGCACCTGTGTACCTTTAAATATTCAGATTTTTTTTTCTTACCACCTCCCCCCGTCCCCAAATTTATTTCCTGAGACTATCCACCATACTTTCCTAGAAGCAGGGGAAAGGGGCCGAATGGAGAAATCTGCTACTTAGTACCAACTGCCTTTTTGCTGTGCAGATTATGTACATCAATGTCCCCCCATTTAACTGTTTTTCCAACTTTTGTGGGTTTTAATTTGAGGACTGAGAAATGTCCTTCATCCCTGTTCACCTATGCATTCATGTGGGAGTGATGGAGAAAAGGTGAAGAGTTTCTGCAGAACCAGCTGGGATTTGGACCAGGCTACTGCCCCAGTCCATACAATATGGTAGAAGTGACTTCTCTCTTTTATGTATATGGTCTCCATATGGTGGGAGGTCAGCCACACAGACCTTAGCACGTAAGCACTGCTGCCATTATCTTCCACCTGTGTGCCCAGCCAGGTTTGGAATCGACTGAATTTGAAGACTGGAATAGTGAAGCAGGCAATGATGCTGTGATGGTTTCTATGGAAACAGAAGTGGGAGATGAGAGGCAACTAATAAGAGCTCAACTCAGCCAGCTCCTGGATGGTGATTTAAAAATACGGACTTTTAAAAATAACCCTTTACCTTATTTCCCCCCACCTAATCTTTGTTTCTGAAGAAAGGGATCAGAAAGGCAGTGGGTTGCTAGCAGCAATGAATGAGAGCTCTCACTCATCGCTTTCATCTGTTGGCTGTCATGCAAAAGCTGTAAGTAGCAGTTTACTAAAGCTGGCTGCAGGCTTATAAAGTGTGTGGTAATTGTAATTTTGGACTGGAAGAAAACATGAAAGGCATTTTAAAGGTGTTCTTCCACTCCTGTTTTCATCCTTTTGAATGCGATGACTTCAAGGATAGCACAAAGGCACTTTCTAAAGTTACTCTAGATGCCTACTCTGTCAGAATGTGTGTGTATCTTACTGCATGCAAAATACTGTTTTGTATATTTTACCCATATTGCAAACAGGATCTAGGTCTGTTACTCGTTTTAATCTGTCTCACTCCTCTTCATTCTTTCCAGCATTGTCCCTACCCAGGGAAGTTCTGATTTGTAGACACACAACGTTTTAAGAAATATTTTGTGAAGATTTTTACCAAGAAGTATCTTAGAAGTGGATTATTATGTATTGGTGAAAAGATGAATTATTTATTAGTCCTATGCTCTATTTAAATTGCTTAGATTTATTTTTTCTTTCCTCAAATGATTTAGGAAGTGGGAATTTCTTAGATAAAATTGAAGACTGATACAACAGGTCATAGTTGGGGTTAAGGCTGAATTTAGTGCATTCAATCTCATGCTGGACTGATTTTGCTGTTGTTATGTTAATGTGACTCTTGGCTGCTTGTGTTAACCTTTTTAATACAGGAACTAGATCAGATTATGACTCAGCTTCTTAATCAATTTTTTAAAACCTGAGAATTTTAAACAAAAGAAATAGCAATGCCCAAGAGAGACAGGAGCTCCACAGTCCGTGTTACATGGCAGTTCCCATCCCTGCAGATGGTGAGCCAGAATGAGGAAATCAGCTAGATGATGTCCTTGTGCATCTGTGTAACTCTCCTGAGGATCAGCAATATTGTCCTGTCCCATCCCAACCTGTCCTGTCCCTGTGGCTAATGCCTTGGGGATTCTGGGAATTCTTGAATGGAGGTAGTGGGATGCTGCTTTCTCTGTCCTGTCTCATGTGCACAGGATTTCCTCCCCAGGGAGTCCGATTTATTCCCCAGGGCCAGTCTTCCTTCCAAAAGGCATGGCTGCAACTGCATGGCTGTGTGATACGGATATTGGTGCTGAGAATGCACTCAAGAAAGGAAGCAGTGGGAAAGACCGGAAATCAGCAGTTTGGGGAAACTGGGAGGTCTGTCAAGGGATGTAGATAAAATTCAGTTCTGTGGAAAGGGAAAACACTCCTGCATGTTGTGCCACAGATAAGCACTTTCAAAAATAAATAAATAAATAACAACTGGTTCTATGCATAAGTGGGGGCAGAGAACACAGTGGCCACTTAAGTAGAGAAAAAAGAGTAAATTTGCTGGAAAAAGCCATGTTTAAAAGGGCAGCATATAAAATATTTTCTCTGTCCATTTAGTAAACATTTTTTTCTAAACTTTCCCATGGAAAATTCAATTACCTTTAGAAAAAAGTTACCAAAACTGAAGCTCCAATTTATTCACTGTAATGTTAACCAAAGGAACTTTAATTTACCTCTAAATGAAAAACTCAGTGAATTTTAAGTTTCCATTATACAGATATTTTGTGATTCTTTGAGGAGTGCAGGGGGAGGAGGATAAAAAGGGAATAGGGAGGAGAGAAAGTAGCTATGGCTTATTTTAATTAATAGCAATTTAAGTATGAGCAATTTTCAGCATCTTAGTATTTTTTCCAGAAAATAAGAAAGTGGTTACTATCTACTGTGACTTTTATTTTTCCCTTTGAGGTACTCTGCATTCCTCCTGTTGATTATAATACACTTAACAGTTGTGCTTGCAGACTTACAGATGTAACACATGCTGATTTGTCCTCCCAGAGGCATGGTAGACTTGACATGCAATTTTTGAAATACTGTGTTTGTCGCTGTTGAAAAGCTCCTAAGACTATAAACATCATTATTTCATTAAAAAAAAAAAAAAAAATGAAAAAAAATCAATTTATATAGCATGCTGTGTTTGTACATATATGCAGGTATGAGTTCAGAATATTCATAAAAATATTGAGTGCTGTGATGGTGTAGATACCATAATATGAAAAAGCACTTTTCAGTAGGTTTTGATGTAAAATAATCACTATATTCATAATAACTGCCTTTTTTAGCGCTGTGCTCCCAAAGATTTGCTTCAAGTATCTCCTAGAGATGCCAGGATAAAAGTATTATTATCCTGCTGGCAGTTCAGAAAGTAGGTCCTTTTCCAGGCACACTTAAGATCTAGTCTTGTAAGTGTGAAACATCTCCCTCAAATGTGATCAAGACACTTAAGCACTTCTTATTTTTTATAGCAAATTGTAGCCTTTCCTGGATTGTCTTTTTAAATCTTCTATCAAGTGACAGCAGTGGAAATACTTCCTGAAGGACTGGTAAACATACTAATAAATTTATCGAGAAAACCTTAGAATTTCTTGAAGTCTTGGTTTTCTTATTGTAACACTAGTCACCACAGCATCTGAGCAGGATTTATTGGAATATATATTTTTTTCTTCTTAACTAGCCTTGTTGGCACAAGGTAAGGTTGACTATAATATATTTAAGGATGTTTAATAATATTTAGACTAGTCCAGCTGGCATGAGTCACACTAAGAAAAAAAAAATTAACAGTTTTGATATAATTTGCTTAAATAGTAGTGAGATAGGTCCTAACACGTCTGCAGAAATGGAACAGTGCTGACTTATGATAGCACTATTGCAGGGCGCTTTCAGGGTGTGTGGAGCAAATATTAGCATTTTCTCTGAATGCTTCTTTTGAAAGGAAGAGTTAGGAAATGATTCTACAGCCTCGGCTCTGTTTCCATGCAAGTTTTTATTTTATTTTATTTTATTTTATTTTATTTTATTTTATTTTATTTTATTTTATTTTATTTTATTTTGTTTTAATTTTTTTTAAGTCTATGCTTATGAGGTTCCTTCTATTGCTTCACCAATTTCATTGCTCTTCTGGAATGTTGCTGTCATGTGAGATAGTGCCCATGGAGAGAGAGAAAAGGGGAGGGGCTTTTAGTACCTTGTGCTAATCCCATTCAGCCCTCAAATTATCCCTGTTCTGCAGGGGCCTTCTATCTGTGAGTATATGATATCCATCCATCAGCATTTGCAGCTCTGTGGAGGTTGTTTCAGGCTGAGGTCAGATTTACACAGCTTTTATTAAAGAATCACTGATGCTGGAGGTGGAGAACAACCTGAGAGAAGGTCTCTTATTTTGTTTGTTTGTTTTCTTCCCCGTGTGAAATTATATCTTTAACTTATTTTTCTGTTTTGTTTCTTTGTTTGTTTCTTTGTTTGTTTTTAGTGTTAGATGTTCTTCGAAACTGAACTTGTTGCCATGATGAAGAGAACTGTTTCTTAATTTAACAAATCTCACTGATAGTGTTTTCCAATGTTCAATCTTATTTTTTCCCTTCTTAATGTCATCTTAATAAAACCATCCTATCTTCCTGCATCACACTAAGCGGTTTACTGAGTCTCATGACAGACAATTGTGTTCCTTTGGTCACTGGTTCAGGCAATAACTGCTTGGTTAGCATCATCTCTCTTTTATCCTCCCTCAACAGTTTCAGTTTCCTTTTTATTTTATTCATTTTGGTAGGGCTCAGAGTAAATGTACTTCATGTCTGAGGAGGTTTTTGGTTTGTTCGCGCATGTTGTTTTTTTTTTTTTAATACTACTTCTGACGAAGACCCTGAGCTTTCTTTGAACTACATGGAAGTTTTTGGCAGGTTACACTTACATTAAAATAAGAATCAGTTAGAAGGTCAGAAAGCTTTCCCAAATGGTTGTTTTAATGAGCACAAATATTAAGGCTAATTTAGATACAGCCATAACTATATGTAACTGTCAGCTCAGGAAGAAGGGCACTGAAAGCCTCATGGGCTAGAAATGATACATCGAAGTGCTGGAGCAGTTGTGAATCTCCTGGCAGGAGTGCTTTGGGAGAGGAGAAGTTTCTCTTTAAAGGAAATTACTGTTTTATGCACAGCAGCAGAAGTGGGGAAAACATTTAAATAAGAATTTAGAGAGAGGAGAGGAGAGAGGGAGAGAGAGAGAGAGAAAGGTGTGTCTCTTATGGCACAATTAGTTCAGAGTTGGCTCTCCTTCCATCAGGACACGCGAGGAGAAGGTGACAAGAGAATAGTTAGTAAATGTTTCTTCTGGCAGCCCAATAAAAGGAAGTTTTGAAACCCTTCCTGGCAGCATGAGCTTGAGTTGCAGAACTCAGTGCCAGAGGACGTTAAGGAGGACGAAAGTTTAAACGAGCTAAAAATGGAACTAGGGGGGTTCACGGAGCTGTAAAACACAACTGTCTAGATGTTGTCTGCTTATTCTCTTTAAATCATAAATTTAACAGAAAGTAGGAAGAATACGTCCTGTTTTTATATTCTTCACAGACTGCTTGCTCTATGCCATGGTCAAGGACAACATTCAATGTGAGTTAGGGGCCTTGGATTTCTTTCTGCAGATATAGGAGATACTCACTTCAGTGGATATTTCTTTTTGTTTGTTTGTTTTTAAAGGATGCCCTGAAAAAAGATTTTCAAGTGGTTTTCACTCTGCTCTGACATGTGTAAGGAGGTAATGCAGAGATGTTCAGTAAGACTCTGTAGTGATCAGGGAGGTCAGGTCTTACAGTCTTCTACTCTTTGACAAGCTTTGCAGGTCTTGGATAGAAATTGAATCATGTATTTGTCATTACACACTCACCTTCCAGAACAGATCCAAATTTCACTTCATATGTTTAGAAAAATGTGCTGCAGTGTTCTGTACTTCTTTAGTGATGGTTTGTGTCCTTTAAAATTATATTCTAACCAACTTCAGCATGGAATTTTTTATACAATATTTTGTCAAGAAACATAGATTTAATAGACTCTGACTCTCTTTCTGTCCTTGATAAGGTTTTGATATAATTTGCTTAAATAGTAGTGAGATAGGTCCTTGATAAGGATGCTAGTTGTTTCCTTATTGGTATAGATACTTTGGTTGAATTGCCTATGTCGATTTTGATTTCAGAAAATTAGGGAAGAAATAAATACCAGAACTCGCTACTTCTTACACAAATGTTTTTTCTTCAGCTTCTTGGTAGGTGACAATCTCAGACGCTTTTAGGAATCAGTCCATAATAGCACATTTGTGGCTTACATTTCAGGGTTATGGTAGTGTAGTGATTAATTCTGAAAAAAAAATGTGGCCTGCAGCTAGTGAATTTTACCATTAAGGTCTTCAGGATTGAAATGAATATTTGCAAGTGCACTTTAGTCCATTCTCCACTGTTTTTAGATTCTTCTATTCTCCTTTCCTGGAAGAAGAAGTAAGATAAGACTGAGGAGATAGGGTTGGGGGTGGGGAGGTGTGTGGGAGAGAGATTAACAGTGCTGAAGACAAATAGCTATTTGGCTTTTCTTCAGAGGTTTGAAATTCCTAAAATATTTGGGTTTTGAGAATTAATGTATTTAGTAAAAGAGAAAAAAAAATGCTAATGTCATTAGCATTTTCATTTATGGATAATTCTCTTTTAAGTTGTCCTTTCCCAAGAGTAGTTTTAAAATTGGTGCTAGTTATTCCAGAAGAGAAAGCAAAGATTGCTTTTAGACTGGGGGTTGGGACTTTACTTACACATGAATCCCTGAAGAGTAGAACCACTTGTTCTGTTTAGCTCTACCTTAATTGTATTGAAATGTTTCAGCAGATAGTTATTATTTGAAATATCATCTGTCACTTAAAAAGGTATGTGAAATTATCTTAGAATATCAGTCATAAGAGTTCCTTGAATTACTAGTTCACAATTTAGAGTCGTGCAAAAAAATTTTCATAAATTGTTGGATGAACATTAGTTCTCTAGTGAACTAGCTGAATTATGATGAAATACATATATCATTGAAGTTATATCTATACAAAATAATATATTTTTTGTGGAATTACCATGGGTGTATCCTGCTTTAGCAAGATATATGACTTGATCTGAAACTACTGGAAAATATTTTCTGCTTATATTAAAAAGCCTAGGAAAGCTGCTTTTTTTTTTTTTTTTTTTTTTTTTTCTCCAAATCTTGGCACATGAGTGCATATGATGTGTATCCTTTGTCTTCTAAAATTCCAGCAGCCAATGAACACAGTTATGAAATTTTGCTATCAAAATCAGCATTTAATATCTGTATGGCAAAATTCAAGTGACTGAAGTCTACAGATGCATAAGCTTATGTGATTGGTCAGATTACAGATTTGGTTCCTGAAAATATGTCCTCTCTTTGGAAGAAGATCTGAAAGGATGTGCATTGGTCAGAAACAGGCAGAAGTTCCCAAGCAGCAAAGATCTTAGTATTTCACAGCTCTTCCCAGCTGGGTTTCTACCTAATTTGGCACACATATTGTAGTTGACCTCAGACAGAATAATTCAGATGTTTGAACCTCTTAGATGTGTAGCCAAAAGCGAGCTGTCTTGTTGCATGTATTTTTAAACATCTGCAAGCTGAGCTGGGAAGCAGAATGCAAATTCTAGGGCTTGAAGATACCTGTGAGGTTATGAGAATCCCTTTGAGATCATGGGGAATCCTGGTGCCTATGAACATATGTTTTTCCAGGCACACTGTGTTTAGTATTTGCTTTAGTTTCTGGTATTCCAAGCACAAATGACAATAGAAATAGCTCATCAATAATTTAAGAGTAAATGTACAATCTGACATAATATCTTTTGTTGAACCTTTTAATGCATATCCCATGAGGACTAGAGAAATTATTTCCTGCAGTTTGTATTACTGCTATATTCTGCTATAGGAATAATTTGTTGTTCATGTATGCCAGAAATATTTAATGCAGTAGCCAGTTAACACTAGCAGAATTGTTTCTCTTGGTAGCTCTCTTTTATGCAGTGTAAGTACCATTACATAGAGCAATGACATTTGCAATAATACATGTACACTGCAGAGGAATTCCCATGCCTCATAGTTATGGGAAGACAGGGGCTAAGTCCTCCACTCATGGTCCTGTGGGGATTAGGTGGGGAGATTTGGGTTAGCATTTTGAAGCTATAGGTTAATATAAAGATGTCCTGATTGTTTTAGCCTGCCTGAATATTGTATATATATTCCCTGTTTTCACTGTATAGTACTTTTCACTTGAGATATTCCGTTATCTGACCGTGATTTTTAAACGCATAGTGGGGAAGCTTGCATTTCACCAGGGTGCCCTACATTCACTGGTTAACCTTTTGAGGCAGAACTGTATTCTCTAAACATTGATTTTTGAAATACTTAAATTGTCTGCAACTATAGGTTTGATTCCAAGAAAGGATAATTGGTTCTTTATAAAGCCACCATTGTACAGAATAGCATGAACTCTGTTGGTGTTTTTCTGTGGAGGTCATTCTCATAAACACATGATAATCCGGGATTCTTTCTGCTATGAAAACATCACTGTTTTTTTGTTTGTTTTTGATTTTTGGCTGTTTCTTTGTTGTAATGGTGACTTTTGGCCAAACTGGGGTTTAGTCTTAGGCACAAAACTTACACCTACCTTCTTGTGTTAGCCATGTAACAAAGTTGCATTTCAGTGGCTAGTGAAAGGACTTGTCTTTGCAGGTATTCTTAAAGCCCTCTCAAATCCCTGAAAAGTTGCAATCTCATTTCAGAAACATTGCAAGCATCGATTAACATAAGGCAAAGAAATGGATGCGTATCATCACATTAGATGATTTCACATCACTTGCTAAAACCCAACACCACAAATTCAGTAGGTTCAAAACTTCCCTTGGGTTTGCGCAGTTCCAGTCTGCGAGGTCCTTTGTGGCAAAAGCTGTTGTTTTACAAATGTGGACAAAGCAAACGATGTGGGCACCTGCAAGTTTGTGAGTTCATATAGCTTTCCCCATTTGGGATCTGCTGCCAGTATGTACTTAAAGATGAGGCATGCTGTCATCTCTCTATAGCAATCCTTCTTTTTTTTTTTTTTTTTTTTTTTTTTTTTTTTTTTTTTTTTTTAATAGAGAAGTGTGTTAGCTTGGGAAAATGTGTTTTCTCAGCCTCAAGTTTTAGCAGGATAGTGGAGAGGGTAGCTTGAAGAAGCAGTTGAAGTTGCCACAGATATGGTTTCATATGATATTGGGGTCATGTGTGCTTCAACATCTTCAGTTAGGAGGCACACAGGAGCAACTTCCCTGAAAAGTGCCCTCACTGATTTTAGCTGACTGAACTATGTTTAATATCCTGGCAGTGATAACTGAGCATGGTATCTTCTTAGTCAATGAACATGAGGAACTGCAGTTATGACCTTTTTTTTTTTTTTCTCCTCTGTAAATTGTTGGCTTTGGGTTTTGGGTGGAGGAAAGCCCTGGGTGGAAGAAAAGGAGAGAAATAATTGAGCCTCACTCCATAAATCAAAATATCCAACAAGATCTAGACAGGAACTCAAATGTATTTCTGAACACTACAATCAGTATATTTAGGATTGATGATTTGGCACATCAGAAACCCGTAGTTTCAGTGGCCTTAGCTATGCTGATTTCAATCGAAGATAATATGCTCTAGTAATTTGCTGACTAGATACATTACAATAGGTCCATACAAAACTGCCTGATCTAAAAGAAATGTATTAGAACTGCACCCTTTTATGCTCAAATAAAATGTTTATGGGAGATATGTCACATTTTGGAAGGTGCTAACAGGGATGCACATCATTTGGAAAAACAGAGCACCTCTGAGAATGGCAATTTTGCAATACTGAGCTGAGAAACTGCTGCCCAAGCAGTGTTTCAGGAGAACAGACACAAGGCAAAGAGATCTCCTGGAGATTGTTTTCAGGGAACAATAGTGGTTCATTTAGTGCTTGGGTTCCCCCCCTCCCTCCTCTCCCCTTCCCCCAATAATTGTGACATTTGATTAACTCTGAAGTTTTCTGCGGTGTCTTATGATAAGGTAAACTATTTGCATTCTGAAATGTGGAGCTCATTAAAGAAATAATTTGGCTATAACATGAAGAAAAGCTTAATTAATAATAAGCTTGAGAGGAAAGTACATTCTCTCTGGAAAAAGAAAAATAATCAGTGGACTATCAAGAGAAAGCTTTGAGTTGAGTCTAAGTGTATTTGGCAGCGTGGCTGTTCTTGTGGGTTTATTTCTGTCATCTTAACACCGGGCTTGTCACAAAGCAGCTCCAACGGTGTCATTTCAAACTAGGATGTCACCCACAGTGTGGAAAACAACTTTTATACTTTCTCTTCCTCAGGAGTTGCTGACAGAGCCGTGAAGTTGCCAGAGATCCTCCCTGTGGCCTGAGCCGATGCCCCTGGGGAGCCCCGCACCGAGAGCCACAGACCTCCGGGTGTGACGCAGGTGCGTGAGAAGCACAGGGAATGCGACTCCCTATTGATTTTACATTAATGTTTGACACTTAGAGTGGGGGTCATATTCTGGTGGCAATTACCCTCAAGACATGCACCATTGTGTGAAATAAATGTCAGTGCTTACCGTCTGTAGAGCTGGCACTCTGCTGATGCACACAGTTGAAGATTATGAAATTTTAAGCCATCTCCACTTCTCTCCTGGCTGTATGTCCTAAAAAATAATTATTAAAAACATAATGTAAAGGTTATTTTTATGCTCCTTGTTGCTGTTCTTTAAAGTCTTAGGGCAAGAATAAACGGTCATGCTAACCAGCAAGGGTGAATGTTTGCCTGGTCTCTCCACTGTGCAGCACCTTCTTTAACTCCCTTAGCCTCTCTGTTGACTTTTTTCATGAAGGTCAGATAATAATTACAGGAGAGAGAACACTAATGTTTAGTATACGTTACCTAGTTCTGATAAACCATGAGACAGCGATTGACAGAAATCAGTCAAGTTCTGAAAAAATATGAGTCAGGTTTCCTGTTTGATGATGTACACACATTTATATAAATATTCTAATATTTTTCTTGAGTTTTGGTTTCTAAGCTATTAGAAGAGCACTCAGGTGCAAGATGAAGCTTTTATTTGTAATTTTATTGCTAGTGAAAAGTGCGTGCCTCATAACTACAACTGAAATCCGCTATTCTTTTAGTCAAATACCGATGCACAATAAAGGAAAAAAAAAAAAAAAAAAGACATGCCCACCATACTATGTCAGAGTATAAAGTTTACTGCTGTGGGAGCACTCTGTGATTTGCAGAGAAAAGCTATGTTTGTTTTGTTTTAGCCTACTGCTGAGAATAACAACTGCTTCGCTGTGGAGAACACTGTCCACTGATATGTGGAGAGAAACATCTTATTAATATATTTTAATGCCAGAGAAATAATTTGATAATGTGAAATAATTTGATTGTTGCTATTCTGAACCTGAAGACTGGACTGGAAGAGTCCAGGGCATAAGCTTTCCATGGTGACTGAGATCACCCAAAGTTATGGGAGCTGTGCACTCTGTGCTCATAGCTGGTACCTTCAGAGATCAGAGCTTAATTCTCACTGGAACTTCTCTGGAGCTGTCAGTGGCCTTTAACTTCTTATAGATGAAAAACAAACTTATCTTACAGATAAAAACAAACAACAAAACAAAACAAAAAACTAATATAAATGATCCAGGTTTTAGGAAAGATGCCACATTATTTTCATAAAAACAAACATTTTTAGAAGAAATACTTTTGGCTGGACAAATGATTATGTACTTCTCACTTTCAGTTTTCTCTGTGAGTTAAGGAAACTTAAAAATGTATGGCTACAATGGTGTGTTACCTGTTTTAACCTTAAACATTACTTAGTCCAGTTGTTCTAAAGTAACTAAGAAACATTAGAGATACCAAATGAGCTGCTTAAAATAGATAAACTCTTTTGAGACATTACAGAAAGAGTGACTTGTTTGCTTAAACTTAAATAAGAATTACTTCCTGGTGTCTTTCCCAAGTTTTGGACAGGTAATACATTCCAGGCTTAACATCAAAGCTTGTGAAATCTCTCTTCTCATTAAATTCTTTTCAGTTACTGTACAATGATTTATGTAAGTGACTTCTGTTGCTAGTTTAATGATTACCTGCTTTTCTTGCTTTGTTTTCTTGCATAGGATCACAGGTTCACTAGCCAGCCACTTAAGTGATATCAGTACTGGACTAGAAATGTTAGATTTTTATACTGGAATTACTGGAATGTCTCCACAGTGTGAAAAAAAAAAAAAAAGGGGGGCGGGGAGAATTATTGTTTCACCCTTGAAGAAATATAACACTGATTAGAAACTAGGTTATTAAGATTGGAGAGAGATTGCTTGAAACTGTGCTAGCTTTTCATATTGTACTATATTGGAAAATGGTACTATGACACAATTAAAAAAAAAAAAGAATTAAAGTTACTTTTGACTGTATACCATTTTCAGTGTTCTTTGATTCACAAATACTTTTATTTCTTCACTAGTAATCTGCCAAGTCTAGAAAAATTTTTATTTTAAATTCATAGTAAGTTACTGCATATGTTTTTAACAGGGTATTATACTAAGATTATTATTTCTTTCCTTACTGGCAGGATGTTTTCCAGGCATAAATGTAAATGTTATAGCAATCTAATTGAACAATATTTTTATATTACTTATGTCGTCAAGCACATAAGGTTATTTTTCAACAAGCTAGAAAATATATGTCAAGTTTCAGTTACATAGAAAGACTCTCATCCAATTTTTATTTTATAACATTCTCTTATTCAAGATATTTCTAAGAAAAATATGAGAAATATTTAATTATTTTTTTTTCCCCAACAAGGAAAACAATAGTGAGAATAGCAGAAACTGTTTATTTGGTGCATAAAAAGCTTCTCTGTTCATAGGAGATGCAAGTACCATTTGTTACAGTGTGTCAGCGAAGTCCTTTTTTCACGTTGTGGATTATAGTTTGCTTACAGTTTCCAGTACAGAAAATTATTTTAAGGTACGGTTTAGGCAGTAAGCCTGCAATAGTTTATTATGTTGTGAATTTCTGTTGCTTGTTCCTATTGTGCAGGTAATGACTTTGGAGGTGGAGAGTAAAATGAAATTCCCCATTGAGTAGATAAATACCCATTTATTATTGCTTCTCTAGGTGCCAAATTATAGACTAGTTGATAGTGAGAACCTCTATCAGATTTTAGCCTTTGACTTGAGATGAGTGAGCTAATCACATGACTCATATCACCTCCAAAGAAAAAGCACCTCTTCAGAAAAAGTGGTTGAAAGACTGTTGCTGCATTATTAATAAAAACAGAGGTAACACAGAATCCCTGATCTCTCAGGATGATGAGGTGAGACTTTGAATTGTCCCATAGGAAACAGCTTTATTTTATTTATTTTCTTCCAACAGGTTTTGCATTTCCTTTGTTGCCAGAGGCAGCTGTAATGCTTTCAAGTATGGAGTACAAAATGCAAATAGCAACTCTACAGTTGATAAGTGGTTGGAAATGTTCAGTGCCACAGAATGGCAAACCTGCTTGGAATGTATCTCGTACATATATTTCCACTTTGTAATACATCTGCTTAGACTTCCTGGGTAGCTTTGACAAGTAAGGAACAATGTGCAGTGATGCTCATACTCTGCTAATGTCACAGAGCTGGCAATACGGTATGGTAAATACAGTACTTAGGGTGAGCATCTAAAGAATATAATACTGCT
Source organism: Aythya ferina (assembly GCF_964211825.1). Taxonomy (NCBI): domain Eukaryota; kingdom Metazoa; phylum Chordata; class Aves; order Anseriformes; family Anatidae; genus Aythya; species Aythya ferina. The sequence continues at coordinate 160,882,040 of NC_140296.1, forward strand.
TTGGTGAAAAAAAATCACTGTTGCTTATCAGTAACTATGAACTTTGAATTTTTGAAGGAGATACATGTCAGAGGCTGATCATTTCTTTAACGACAGATGGTATCGTTTAGTGACATCATTAAAAATGAACAATTTGGAATCAGCTATGTTTAATGTGTAGTATCACTATTTGTATTTTGACAATTTGGAATCTGTGCTCTAGTAGCTTTGCCCTGGGAATAATGACTATCAAGTTTGGCTGGTAATGTATAATGAGAGCCAGGCTGGTAATGTATAATGAGACTGATGACACCTAACCCATGTAAAGTACGAGGAGCGGGGGAATCCCTCTGGTCTAGTACAGCCTTAAAACTTACAATTCACTGTTGCTCTTTCAAAAGTGACTGCTTATTTTCATAATATAGTACACTATGATTCTTGCTTAATGGAAGTAACTTTGTTCAGGTATGTGAACACAGCATGTTTATTTTTGTGACCTTATTTTTGAATAGCAACTCTGACTATGCAAAACGTCTATTAACCCAGTAAGTACTTAGCTAATGAAACAATACAATACACTTCAAAACCAATATGCATTCAATAGGTAATGTAATGAAGCAGTGTTCACACCACAAAACAGATTGCAGATTATAAATTAATGAGTTTTTGTTTTTGTTATTTTCATGTTAGTTTTTTCTTTAGGTTAGGTGGCTAATAGTTTTTATTGCCCAGTCAGTGATTTTATTATTAAAAACTGCCAAAGGACAGTTTTAGTTTAAAAACAGCACCACTCAGTAAGTGTTAAGTGCAGTAGGCAAGCACAATGTCTGTATGTCGGCAGTAAAGAAAGTAGTGCTGTGGAAGTTAACAGTGTGTTTACAGTTGCATATCATACTCCTTTAGGTGGTCCATGACTTTCATGAAAGGCCAAATGAAATCAGTCAGGAGGACCAGCAGACTAAAAAACTTGCACACATACACAAAAAAAAACAAAAACAAAACAATTATTTTGAAAGAATTATTTTTTTTTCCATCTACTGAATAATAATAAAAAAACATTTAGGTTCAAATAATTCGAATACATGAAAGGTTGCTGCAAAGAGGAGAAGAATAAGCTTTCCTCTTTGTGGGGAATAGAACAATAATAATAATGCACTTAAATTGTAATGAGGGATATTTAGTTAGACATTAGGGGAACATTCTGTAGGTAAGGTTAGTGAAGGATGGCAGCTGATTGATTGGAGATGCTGTGGATTCTCTGCTGGAGGGTTTGGGAATGAGGAAACATCCATCAGAGTTGGTGCTCCTCGCTGGGAGGAGAAGGATGGATGAGATGGCCTACTGACATCGCTTCCCACCCTACCTTGCCCAGGTCTGTTTTCATGCTGTGTTGGGACCCAGTGAGGTTAGAAACTGACCTGAAACAGCTTCTTTACCCTAAACTTTTTATGACAGTACATCTAAATTTACTCTGCTTAGGGCATAAGATAATAAAGCTTTAATATACTTTTCACCAGTAAGTTTCCATAAGACTTCTTCCGCAAAAAGGGTGTTAAGAGGACAGTCAAACAAAATTTGGATTTCACTTGTGAAAATGCAGCCTATGTATGTAATCCTATTTAAACCCCAGTATTTTTATCATTGGGCAGTATTCTATGTGCATATGAAATCTTTTTCTTATCATTTGAAACAAAATTTGCATATTGTCATTGGGGATACTGTCATGGAGCCTCAGAAATTCACGGCTTCAGTTCCAGTTTTATTTAAACAGGATTTGATGAGATTAATTAAAATGGGGGTTGCAAATGCCCTTCTGTTTTTCTGGATGTAGGAACATAAAGTCAGTCCTTCTTATTCTGAGTCTTTGTGGCATTACATCATGTCCCACATCAATTAAAAATTTCTTCTTTAGGGAAGGTGTTATTTACAGTAAAATCCTATGGTATTCAAAATAATATAAAGTGCCTGGTCACAGTTGATTAAGACGTTTTCTAGAACAGATAGCAAAGTTCATCGGAGCATTAAGGAGGGTATTCTTGTTATCTTGTATCTACAGTCTAGACACTTGAATAATCAGCAGAGCCATTAGAATGTCTGCCTGTAAGAATACTAGTATTGGTATGAGAAAACAGAAATATTTCTTGCTCATCATGGCCTGTCTTCCCCATTTGTCCTTGCATCTGACTTTTCTTGTTTAGATTTTAATTTGTCCTACTCGTAGTTTGTTTTTCCATTTCTTCTTTTTATTTTGATCAACAGCTGGAACAGAAAAATAGTATTGGAGTCGTATTGATGTTTTTTCATTGACTGCTAGCAGAATTAAACTGGCTGATATTTTTCAATCTTAATTCATTTTATTGACAACACTGGAGAAGAGAAAAGCCTTTTTTTTTTTTTTAAAAAAAAAAAAGTAGAAATCAAACCATTGTCTTTCACAAATGCTTATTCCAGCATGCTCTTAGATTTGGAAAGATCAATGCAAAGTCTATCTAATCTATCTAGTCTTCTAATTGGGAAAAAATTTAATTGTGAGCTTGGACTTCAAGTAGAGCAGTGGTCTTTCTGAGTATTAAAACAGTGGCATATGTGGCTCCTGCTTCTCTTAAGTTTCTTATTTAAAAAGCACAATTAAAAGTATATTTTGCTGCTGCTGTTAAAACACATTTGTTCTATGGCAATTTTGGAGGGGGAATTTGCTCTGAGTCCAACAGGATGAGGCTGAAGTGCTACACATGAGAGAGAATATATTCTAGTGGGTTTTTAATAGATTTAGAAAAAACACTGTTTGTCTTACAGAAACAAGTAAAGGGCCTCCTGTGACACATAAGATTTTGTAAGCACACTGAACTGGCAATCAGCTAATCTCCAGTGTCAGAATGATATCAGTAATTGGATCCCCTATGAAGCAGCAGGAGTCAGTGGTGGGTGGATTGTGTATGTGCAGTGCAGTGCAGGCAGCTGAGTTCTCTGTGCTCAGCTGTGAGGTTGTGGGAGCACAATTGCCACAGTACCAGGAGATTTGAGGCAGGTTTTTAATTACTGCTTTATTGAATTATTTGGTATTATTTCTTGCAAGTGTGCAATGAAACACCACGTGAGAATACTAATTTCTACTCCATTAATCATGGGCAGTAGCACTTCCGTTGCATGCTTGTAACCTGCTTGTGTGTTTTAGTTTTATATTAATCATGAGAGATGCTATTCTTACATTTCTGTAGACAATTTAGGTAAATTTTTGAGTCAGAAATAATATTTTTATCATGCTTGTGATAATAGGATTGAAACTCACAGGAGAGATTTCAGCTTTACTGGGTAACACCATGGGAATGCTTTGTTGTTTGACAACAAAAACCCAAAATGTGGAAGGCAGAAGTATGAAAGGGTTTATTTTCTGTTCCGTTTGTAATACGTACTCCTATTTTGACTCAATTAAATATCAAAAGTCCCTGTTCTTCTGCGAGCATTTTCACCAAGAGCAATAACTCCTACAAGACAGATGTCCTGATATTTTTGAAAGAGTGGTTTAAATATGTATATGTATTTTTTTTGCATCTATTTGATGTTTAAATTAATTTTAGACACAGACATGGATGTAAGGGATGTAAGATGCTCTTTCTCTTTTAACTGCCTCAGTCCATACTCCTGTGAAGAAGTATAGCATGTTTTTCAAGTCATTTTGGGGCCATAACAGGCCAACTTTTTAAATCACTAAAGTGCCAAATAAAGCCAAGCCTTTGAAACTGTATAAAAATGGTTACTATCATCTGATGTATTTAGAATCCATGAATTGAACAACAGCTTTTGAAATTGATTTTCTTCCAGCTTAGACATAATTTCCCCTCCACCACCACCTGCAACTGTTTCTGGCACTTGAATGAGTCAAAACACTCAGAATATATTTTCCTATCTTATGCTAAATCTGAAAGACCTCAAAGTAAGTCCCTACTGGAATGATCTCCCTTGAGTTGAATTTAAAAATGGAGAATGCCCCTGTGGGGAATAGGGAATATATATCTAAGGGAATGCACAGAGGGAGCATTTTAAGTAGAGTTTTATTTAAAATAGATGTTTGTGTGTTCTACATTTAAATTCTATTTCAGTAACTTCATAAAATCAGCTTAGTTTCAGTGTTTGTCCTCCAGCTTCTGGATCACTTTATTTGTTGCTTTGCAGACCAGCACTAGGCAAACAGGGGCAAAACAGTGTTGTGCCTTCTCAGTTGTGTGCTGCAGATACATGCACTGTAACAGCAGTAAGCTGTTACTGCATGCAGTTAAAGCAAGATTAAAAGTGGTTTGCAAAGAGATCAAGGAAGGCCGGTCAAAGCCCAGTACATTTTAGTAACTTTTGAAAAAAGGCAACTTTTGATCTGACTTGGCATAGAGAAAGAAGGAGTATCTTCAAGATCTGATCACAAGGAGAAATCACCAACTGTTCTAGCAGTTCTTGACTCCATTTTTTTTTTCTGTCAATTTTATAAAGTATATATTTTTCTCTTTCAAACTGACTATTAATTGCTTTCTCTTACATGATATTGCAGAACTGTTTCATATAATTTTTCATATAATTTTTCATATAATTTAAGTGAAAGTATTTACTTTTGGTGAACTCAAAACTGTTTTGTCTTTTCTGCTTTCTGTAAGCTAAATAGAAAAAAAAATAATTAGCTGTACTGGTTTAATTATCTTATCTGCCTAGCAAATGCTACACAGAGACGTAGTCTCCTCTGTGAGACATCTTATATATCTGAGTATGTCTTTAGCTTACCTTCTCTGGGATGCTCTCCCTAGAGCATAGGTTCAGATTTTGTTTGTTTTTACTTCCTTTTCCATTCTCTGCTTTTGTAGACAGTTATGTGATTATTTAACAAACAAACAAACAAAATTTGTTTTAATTGTTTCCTGACCACCATTTCTTGCCTTAATTTCCCTAGTCGTATTTTTCATTCTCTAACTTTCTCCCCTGCTTAGAGCAAGTTTTCTGTGAGAAGGGTTTTGTGCTATGGACACTTTTCACATTAACTGAGTACTGCTTTTCCATCTTATTTTTGCAGATTGTGTGAAGTGATAAGATCACTGTATAAGAAAGTTGGACAAATACATCAGTGCTCTTCTTGGCATCAACATTTGTGTTTTTCCAAATACCCTGATTTCTTGGTTCTCTTTTTTATAGTCCTTGCAATCCCAGTATCACAGTTTCAGGCTCTTAATCAGATCCCAATTTGATGACGAGAGCCTCTCTTTTGGTAAGATTTTTTTCAACAAAGTTATACAAAAGGTATCCTTCCCTTTATTTTCTTTATGTAAAAAATCTGTTCAGGATTTGCTTTGCCCAAATAGACATTTTTACACCTGCTGTTTCTGTGGCTCGGTGTTTGGAGAGATAGCTCCTTGGTTCCTGATGCTGGGTTGCTCTGACAGGCCGCCTTGACTAATTGGTCTCTGCCATTTTCTTGATCTTTATCTCCTTCTGTTCTTTCCAATTTTGAGCAAAGCCTCACTGACAACAGCACACAGGAAGGTGCTCTCCTTGAGCTTCCAATGACCGCCTCATCTCTCGCTCAGTTCTGTTATTAACAAAATAGCAAAAAGTCCTTATGTGGGCTTCTTGCAGGTAGTGAGGACCCAAACTGTGAATTAAATGTCTCTTGCCTACATCGCAGCTGAGAAAGAAACAGCTGAGTGATGTTTCCGAGGTGGTTTCTAAGAAAAAAGAGGGGACTATTCAGTTGTGGATGTTACATTTAGGTTTCTTTAAAAATAAAAAAAAATATATATTGTAGAACAGTTTAATTTCACATTTAGTAAGGTAATACTGTTAAGAACTGACTCCCAAGGTAGGTATAATATAATTACAATACTGCATTCTCACACACAATATGTAACTTTTAGCATCCTTCTAGTCCTCAAAATGAGTCCATACAAAAATGGATAGTATTACCAAAGTTTAGGAAAAGGAAGGAAATTAATGCCATGAGTTAATCCTGTATTTACTTGCTTCACTAGAATTTTAATTCAGTTTGAAAATTATAGAGAAGCTTTCTATTCATGGTGTTTTGTGACATTATTTTAAAAAGTGAATTGGATGGCATCGTAGAGCAAAAGAACCAACTTTTTAATGTGTAATTCAAGTCAGGAATTTTCAACAGATACAGAGGCACAGATTTGATGCCTTCAGACTTAAAATTTCACTTTTAAAAGTAACACTGAGCAAAAAGCAGGAATTTACAGAGCAGCTAAGCTGTCTTGATGCTGCCACTTAGAAAGGTCCTGTAAGAATAATATGATTGCGTTTAAAATGTTTTGACATTCCTGATTATAAAGAAACACATACCAATTTGACTCTTCCTATGTTTTCTTTTTTTCTTATGACAGACATGTTGTCCAAAGTTAAAGCTTTTGGGGCATCTTATATGCATTTCCTTATTTATCCTGCTTGAAGTTCTTCATTTACCCTGCTTTTATTCTAAACGTCACTAAGGCAATGGCTCTTGAGTAACTGCTGGTCTATTTAAAATGTGTATGTATTCATATTTCTGATATAAATTCTTAGCCTTGATTCCACTTCAAAGTATTTTAACAGTGAGTGGGCTTAAAATTAGGTTGTTCTACTGTATTGCTGATGATCTTTGCAATATTCAGGATGATTCTGTTGATAACGTACTGACATTAATTCTTAATGAGCTATAGCTTTCAATCTTATGTTAACGCAGAGTTACACAAGTGTAACATTCACATCTAGAGCAACTTTGAATTAAGCTGGATTTGATATTGTTTTGTGCTGTTAGAGTAGCATGGTCATCCAACTATAGTTCAAACTATCTGTGGGCTGCTACAAGATATTCTGCAGTTGATTTCTTGGAGGATTTGCTTTGTAAAATCAGTATTGATGTTTCTGGATGTTAAGGATTTCCCTTGTACATCAACTTCTTCAGTGTCCGCAGTATGTAGTCAAATCAATGCAGCTGCACAATGTGTCAAACAACACCAGTTACCATGGCAGATGACTACCAAAGTCGTTGGCCTTCAAGCTAAGTACAGATCTAGCTGTAATTTTTGACTCTCAAATTCGTTCTTCCTTATCCTATGTACTCATGAAAATCAACATAATTGCTTCCATGGAAGTCATCAGTAGAGATAGTGTAATAGTTGTTTCATTTACTTTTTTTTTGACCTTACTTTAGAGGTGTGTGCATGTGTATATACGCACATATTTATATGTATGTATATAACTTGTACTGCCAAGGTATATAAAGTTCTTTGATAACATGGTTGAATTGCAACTTAATATTTTCAAATGTAAATTTGCAGGAGACTTAGGATAAACAATATGAAAAGTTTAAACAATTGAGTTTTACTTATGATCAGTCAGGATTAAGAATACAAAGTGTTAAATTCGTTAATCATTAAATACATATATATATACTAGTCTACACCTGTATAAAACTAGTTGTGTAAAGAACACAAATCTGAAATTCAAGGATACAGTATATTTTTCATACTTCTCAGTAGACTAAATAGCTTATAGTAACTTGTATTGAAGTACAGCACCAAAACTAACTTCAACATTTGCAAATACATAAAGCAAAATTTTTTCAAAGTTCACTAAGTTGTGGCATTATCTGGTATCCTGATGTATAAGAAGAGAGTTAAGATCTGAAATGCTTTTCCTAAGAAACAATGTGACAACGTGCAAGAGACTATCTTTTATGGCCTATGCAGTGCTTTTGCTTGCTCACCATCCATAACTATCCAGATAACAATGTGACGCTGTTTTCTTCTCGTATTGTTTTGTTTACTTTTGAAGCTAAAGATAGGTTCTGTTATGTTATTAGTAATTACTATTAGAAATGTTATTAGTAAGGAATGCTAGAGGCTTAGAGGAGACCTAGGAGAGGCAAAACATTCTTAGAAATGCAAAGGAAACTGCAAAAGCAAGATCTGTGTGTTCACTTTGTCACTGCTACAGTAAGGAACAAATCACCATTTGGTGTTTCCAGGCCAGGCATCAAGAAATTGATAACCTCATTGTTGTCCCAGCTGGAAATGAGTAAACTGTTCATGTTATACTTTCATGACTGCTAGTTTTCTACTTCTTGATGCATTCAACATCATTTTTTTCTGCTGCACCATACATCATGTCAGTATTTGTTATGTCACATTCTCTACAAAGACATTAAATTATATATATATTTTTTAGATTTAGCAATTTTTTCTTTGGCTCTTTTTTTCAAGCTTGGTACCTCTGCTGTGACATTTCAAACAGGTGGATCAAGCCTTAGTCTTGTAGCTGTACAGATCAGGCTATAATGTTGGATATAAAAAGGCTGCCCCATTCCTTCTTTCTTTAGTAAGAATGAAGAGTTTATGTGCTACCCATCACACTGGAAATTGTGGCAGCTACCTATGGGAACTGGAGACAGAGTGGGGAGCTCCAAGAGGACCAGTGGCCATCTCTTTTACCCTTTCACAGTCTGTGCTCTGAGAGGAACTGATACCAGCAGATCCCTGTGGGTAGGCAAAAGGGGAGGTAGCAGATGAAGTCACTGAAATTTGTCCCTTCTGCTTAGTGGTGGTGGTGATGGTGGTGGTGGTCTCTTTCTGCTGGTCCATAGAGGTTGACACTTTCCTTGACATGCCTTTGAGCAGAGGCACAGATTAGGAGAAAAAAAGGAGGTCTGAGTTCACAGAAAACATGTTTTTAAGTCTACAACTAAAGACAAGAAGAGAAGCTTAGGGAGGAGATGGGAGTGCTGCACAGCCTATTTAAACTTTCTGCATTTTCAGTGAGGATGTTTTCCTCAAGAATCTAATTGAGTCAAATCTGGTGTGCAACGTGCAGCAGAGACATCTTTCAGGACCCCTTGACTTCAAATCCAGTAACTGAGAAGGCTTAACTTGAAATGAGAAGAGGTGTTAGCACACTTTGTGAGTGGAAGCAAAGCAGACCTGGGACAATTTATTCTTCACTAGAGTTTGTCACTTCCACCTTCTATTGTTCATAGCTGTGGGTATGTGTGACCACCTTTGCTGTTACTCTGCATTCAGCTTCAAGGTAATGCCCCTTGCAAAAAATGGGGGTGGAAATGGGCACTGAGGTAAAGAATTTAAAGATTTTTCTCAAAGTGTGAGTATCTAAGTATTTAAAGGGCATGTTATGCAAATTATCTGTCATAGTTACTTTTGGAATTGAAGATGAGATTTTTAAGAAGGAATTAGAAGATAGCTTGTATTGGTTATGGATTTTATTTAATAGTGTATGAAATTTTGTCTGTTGATCGATTAGATTTATTTGCAAATATGAAGGGAGATATTTCAGGGTAAAATCTATATGGTATAAAGCCTTTCATTAAATTACAGATATCAAAATCCAAACTTGTCTAGTAGTTGCTTGATAAACAGTTAATATCTGGTCAATAGCAAAATAATAAATCGTGATGGTATCTACTTCATATTTTGAATAACTATTTTTCATCTGAAGTCAAGCAAAACATATTAGTGATGCTTAAGGTTGTTGTAGTTGAAAAGAGAATGAAGCTGGTGGTCATCCTTTATTTAATGGTCATGTATGGTAAATGAGGCCAGATATTTAATGGAAAATCCTCTATTTTGGCTGTATTTTAGTTCTTTAACCTTTCTTTCTGTACTGTTTATGCCAATGTACACTTCTTATTAACTTAAATGGGTGTAGAATCATGCCCTTGCATCATAATTTCATTGAGTCTTATTGGAAAAAAATGTTCATGTAGACCCTTAAAGTGTTTAATATTTCCAAAAAAACAGACTGTGTTAGGGTTGTGTTTAGAAACTGAGGAAGAAAACTTTAAACTAGATCATAATTTCTACAGATGGTATTTGCTTAGAAACATTTTCGGTATTTGCTGGAAACATTTCCGTGCTTTAGTTGTCACTTGATGACTGGGGAGAAGAGTAAAGAAAGAATGCTTTCCTTTGCCACTGCTGTTACTCGTTGGTCTGTTCTGTGAGTATGACAGTATTTCTGGCTGGTCATATGGAAATGAATATCTATGAAATTGAGAACAATCATCTGAAAATTTACGGCGTTCAGTAAAAGCTCATCTCATTTTAATATATGCTGTGGGTTTAAATTTATTTCCCTTTGTCAGTAAGCTAATACAAAAGAGTTTAATTGGGAAATACCTTTTACCCCTACCCTCAGTGGGACTGTGCTTTCAAACCTATTCAATTTCCTCATCAGTCTTCTACAAATTATCTCCGAAAGCCCAAGGAAAAATCAATGGAATATTTCCCTTAGGGTCCACCATACTGATTACAAAAATATCCATACTTAATACTGAGTTTATTCTTATATCTTCCTAACTGATCATGAAACAGATCCAGTGTATACATTCATATGGAGACAGTGTTTGCAAGTATTTCCAGTGCTGGTAAATTTTCAGAGTCACATTTCCACCAAATTGTGCTTTGCACTTTTGGCCTAAATACACATGCAATTTCCAAGACGTAGCATGTGTATACATCTTCTCACCACATGTGCAAATTTGACACATCAGACCTGACCGTGTAGATCAGACTTTTCTGTTTTGAACTAGCCCTGCTAACATTCTGTCATCTTTTCTAGTAACTCTTTAACTTTCTTAGGGTTAATTACAAATGTTTTCACTCATACAAGGCATAAATATAGATGGTGACAGTGTCATTCCCAACAGCTGCATGTTCCTATAGCATACAATAGCAGCTGGAACTTGGTGGTGGGAAAAAAAGAAATATAGTTATCTTTGTGGGGACCCCTCTGTTAGTGTTGCCAAATTCCTATAGAGTTTGACATCCTTTTTTTTTTTTTTTTTTTTTTTTTTTTTTTTCTATTTCCTTTTATTTTTTCTTTTGAGAATGCAAAACTTCTGCATGGTATTGCTGTTTCCCTTCTACTAAGCTTGCAAAATTAAATTGTCGGTGATGATGTTTTGATAGAAGTTTATTTTCCTTTTACTTAGTATAAGAAACTCAGCCGAATTTTTTCGGGCTGGAGTTCAAATTCTCTTACAAACAAGGACAAAATTAGATTAAATTCCCTTTTTCTGAAGAACCTCAGTAATGTCAGAAATCCTCTACTCTTTACAATGAATTTCTGATGGTCAAGTGGTTCAGTGTTAGCACCATTTCCATCAGGAATGAACACAGTAGTGGCAGTATAGAGTTCTAGTTTACGCAGATATTTTTAAATCCATGATAGAATGATGAAGGCAGTAGGAGATGCAGATTTTCTTCAATGTCCACCTTGTTATAGACTTCTGTTGCTTAGTCTTATTTGTTTTGTAAGTGGCTAGAGACAAGGAGGTGTCAAATTGTGTCTCTTCTATTCTCCTGTGTCTGAACATGGGTGTTGGACTATTTAGAAGCTATAGAAAATTATTGGCATCTTTAGCAATCCTAAATTTTTCCTGATAATGCTCTTTTGCACATGATGAAAAAAACGTTCCTCTTTTCCTAACACCTGTATGCCAGGCTCATTTACTCAGTCTGTGGAATTAGAGCATGAATGTGTTTCACCATGAGCAATTGACTGATTGCCTTTTGAGGCATTTAGAGATGTGTTTTCTTTGGTGCTCTGTGATCTGGTGGATACCTTAGGTTTTAAAATTCATGCTGTTTCAGCTTGCTAGGAGCCTCGGGCAGGTCACTGAAGAGGGTGCCCCATTTACGTCCAACCCGGAATCAGAGGACTTTCTTAAGAATAATGGAGTTAAGAAAGGAGGCAGACAGCCTTTTCTTCGAGCCTCATTAACCCTTGCATGATGGAAGAGCAACGTGGTGATGGTGATAATGGTAGGGCTGGGATTAGCTGTTGTTCTCTTTAGATCTCTGAAAGAATTTCATGAAGTAGAACTGAGGGTCTCTCCACAGTGAGGAAAGCCAAAAGTAGTCCATCCTAAAATACAAGTTACAAGGAGTGGATTGCCTGACCTTGGTGACTTATTGCCAAGACATTTTCAGGTGTGCCTAGCAAAGTGGTAGCCTTGCAGCAAAAGTCCACAACTGTTACACTGCATTTCTTGCTGCTGTGGCCAGTGAAATGTGTCTGCGGTCAGTGGTGCCCATGTTCTCCTGGAGGATGGATAACTGCAACTCGCATGTTGGGTGCTGGGTTTGCTGAGCCCTGCAACTTTAAAGCATTGTTTATTAAACCAACCAAACTAGGGAATTAAACAGATTATAGGTTTATTGTACAGCAAGTGAAAGACAGAAATCACGTAATTGGAAGGAGGAGTGTTTTGACAGCTTCTGCAGATGGCAGTAGACAGAAGGGAGGATTGCATTCCTAACATGTAACTTTTTATTAACAAGGTTCAAATAATACTACCAGTTCTTTCGAGGATATTGTATTTGTCATGAAAAGTATAACTGGATTTATTTATTTTTTGTAGATATTGGTTATGACAGTTTAACCATTTTTTTTCATTATCCAGAACACATTCTTAACAATGCCACTGTGCAGATTATGTACTAATTTTTGAAGCAAATCTCTGATTTGTTTTTATAATGATGTGTTCTCCAGAATGATCTGGAGTTCAGTATTACCTCAGAGACTTTGCACTATTTTGTCACTTAGCAATCAGAAGTATTTTCATATTCAGCATCATCTCTGAAGCAATATATTTAAATGGAAGATTATTTCAGAAAACTTATTTTTTCAGAAACATATATAAATACAGAAAGAATACAGTGAAGAATTTCTCTTTGTACATGCTTTTGGCTTTTGCCTTTAAAAAAAACAAAAGGATTTCCTTAGGGATTTGCTTGTCTAAATCTATTTTCTTTCTAGCATATGAAATGACAGGCTATACAAAATGCCCAAATATTAATTTTGGTGGCATGTCTGTATATTCATCTGTCAACCTTCAGTGAATTTTCTGGTTTTCTATTAGCTTGTCCCAAACTGCTGGCAAGCTAAATTTCTCTAACAGGCATCAATTCAGTGCATTAAATGCCTGTTCTGCCCTGCAAGACGTATTGATTATTTTTTTCTCAGCGAAGTGACAAATACCATTTTCATGACAATAATAGAGATTGATTACAATTTTATGGAACAGAGAAGGAGCCGATATTGCTTAGAGAACCATAGGGCTTATAAAAAATTTGAAAAAAAATCGTTTGAATTAATAAAGAAATTAATGAATTCATCTGTTGCTGACGAAGCTGAAGCATTTTTGATATAACAAAAACTACAGTAAATGCATGATCATTGCTGAAGTGAGGCAAGCTTAAATGTATTTATAGCATCTGGTGTCTGAAATAATTTGGAGAAATGCTTGTGGGTTTGGAGAAATCCATTTTGAAGAGTACAGACTAAAAAGAACTTTCAGATCTATTTTCCTATGGATTTAAGTATACATGATTATGTACTATTGAATACTGCAGTACTATCTTGATTAGTGGATGCTGAATATGAAAAGCTGAGGAAATATTGTCAGGTTTTGTGGTATTTATTTTAAACCTAAAAGAAAATACATTTCTTTAGGGCTTTTTTGTTCATTTGCATTTGCATCTCATGTCGTTATCTCATTTGCTAAAGGTACAAACTGTAGGTCAAGTTTGAACAAACCTTGTTCAGAAGAACAAGGGCAAAGCTTATTCTCTTTGTGTACCACCTTATCCGCTATTTAAATGAAGCTGAACAGATAGACAAAGTAAGGTTTCAAGATGAGACTGAGTATTTGAATTTGACACAGAGTTAGATTATTCATGACATTGCATCAAAGCAAGTTGTAAAAGCAGAATTCATGCTGAGTATAATAGCATTTACAATTTGTATGTGTTCTTATATATTATCTTAAAACAAAACCTGTGTATGAAGATTTTTCCACATAGACAGGGTTTTGAGTATGTGATGCAATTGTAAAACTCACCTCTCTTATTCAATGTGACTGCTTTGTATCAATTTTAATACATTTTTTTTTTTTAACTTCAGAAAATATACTTGCCTGATTGATATAAAATTGAAAAACTATGGTTAGAGTACGATGGATGTGAGACTTTCAGACAAACTGGAAGGTAGGATGGAAGAAAAAAGATTACACTGATAGCTATAGTTTCTGAAATGGAACTAGAGTCTGCATATAGTTTATTTTCTGATCTGCTGCTTCAAGAAATATGAAGAACAATATTTTAAGTCTAGGAGATTGAATCCAGTGAAATAAGTTTACAAAGACAAGCCTGAGGGATATGCAAAACTGATCAGTTGCATATGTCTTGCACACATACACGACTTGGCAAAGAAGGAAAGTTTTGGAGTTATGTGCAATTCATGCTTTATTTATTTATATATTTATTTTGGTTAGGCTTGCATAAAAGTAAGTTCAAATGAGCTTTTTTTTTTTTTTTTTTTTCTCCTTAAAATTCTATTTTTAACTATGCAGCTTAAAAGGAATTTTTGTTGCTTCTTTCACTCGAAAGAATCAGATAATACATTGTTTCCCTTCTGCCAAATCTATACACATTCTTGTCGGAAAATCTGGTTATTTTAGAACAATAGATAACAAGAGCTGACAGATTAGTACTCAAATTAAAAATGAAACAAATAAGCTCAACAAATATTTTAATCATTAAGCTCTGTGCTCTTGCATAGAGCTTAATGAGTAAAATTCCAATAGAGCCTATTTCATTTATCAGCATCTTTCAAACTTTTACTGCTGTAAAATCATCTACTGCATACTTCCAGTGCAAAAGTTACTTCATGAGTATATCTAGAGCTGTCCAGCAATATGTAAAGGCAGAGAAAGCAAAATAATGCCTTCATTATAAAAAGGGATGGCTGCGACCTTTTAAATGACAGCTGTAGTACCAAAACAGCTGAGGAAACAGTTTGAAATTTTTCGAGGTGGCAGCCCTCTCTTGGGAGAAATGGCTTTGGAATGTCTCTATGGGAATGGTTCTCTATGGAAATTTTAGTAATGGTATTTCTACCAAGTTATTTGGAAGAGAAAGTTGTCTGCATCTCTGCTTGCTTATCTTAAGTGATTTTTGCAGGATGTTCACCTGGGATCTGTCCTGGTGTCATTCACTGTTAGTTGTAAACTGTAAAATGATGGGCTTCCTCTTTCCCGATTTACGGTGTGCTAGCAAGCATGTTTGTGCACTGAGAAGTCAGGCAGTTGGTATTGTTAAAGATTTAGGCACTGTCTTAGTTTTCCCTGTGTTTTCCTCTTCTTGAAAAGAGAGCTCTGCTCAAGGTAGATTGAGAAAAGCTGCAGTCAACCTTGCTTGGAGCTGAACAGAATCCAGTGAGACCTTAGAGCAGCCATAGTACTGCATGAGCTTATCTGCTCTGCCACTAGCATCAACTTTGGTCCATGTGCAGGTGGAACCATATTCCCATGATGCTTTGGCCATTTGGCCTGTTAGGACCCAGATTAGTTGTGTACAGAAGCAGCTGTCAAGTCTTGATGCCGCACTCCCCAAAGCAGCTGCAGTGGTGGCCATACGTCATTGTCCTCCTGCATACCTCAACATTGCTCCTTAAACTGTGGTGAACTCCATGCAATACTGAGTGGGTTTCCACAGTGTGCCTTGGCATATGAGTTAGGCTGTGTCCCTTATGGAAATATCACGAAATGTTTAATATTTTTACTTTATATATTTCATTACTGTTTCTGGTTAGTACGGTACAAAAATCTGCAACATAACTTCAGAGTTGTTGCATTAGCAATCAGTGTGTTCTTAACAGTGTTGTGCTCCTACACCATTTTGTGAAGCAGTAAAGTTCAGTGGCCATAAAATGGCATCAGCAGATAAAATGTGCTCAGTGACTTTTTTTTTTTACAAAACAGGAAATTAACTTGATTTGTTTATAGAAAAGCAATTCTCTTTGACTGCTCAGAGCTAGGCAAATGTGTTGAAAAGTTATTTTAAATATTATCCACAGCTTGAACATATGCAATCAGGAAGTAATATATTACTGATGAAACAACACATAAAATTTCTCACAGGAATACTTGCTGAATTTGGTTTTAATGTTCTCATTTTGGGTTAGTGTGCTGAAAGCAACCCTGTAGAAATTTGGCTTAAAATTGTGATATGCAAATTCATTTTTGTAAATAATTTTGGAAACAGTGAGATTTGAACACACTTTTTTTTTTTCCCCCCCATTTTAAATTCTACTTGAAATATAAATTCATTTTAAATCATTAATCTTATATATAATGCTGCTGTGTGATTGATGATTTTAATTTTGCATTTGATACTTTTAAATATTCTATTTTTGTAATGAAGTTAAGAATTTAGTTAGATGAGGAATGGTGGGATGAAGCCCTACTTTCATTCAATAGGTGAAGGACTCTTAAATCAGTCTCTGGAGTTATTTAACTGTTACCAATTACTCCTGCATTGTAAACAATCAAAGTGCTTGTACCTGCAGGCAGTAGATAACCTGCAAATCAAATATATCAGCTCTGCCCAGATCCTTGAAGAGATTGTCCTGTCAACTAAAACAAGAATAAAAGATGTGATTGTAAATAACATTTGTGGGACAAACAGGTTAGTAACATTCATTTAAAAAATAAATAAAGAGCCACCTGTAGCAAGCAGCTGACATTAATTGAACATCCAGCAGAAAGCAGAGCCTTAAGAAATTTCCAAGCCTGTCTATGTTCAATCGTTTTTGTTCCCGATTGTTTTAAGTTTTGGTTTGCTGCCTTCTGATGCAAGAGTAAAGAGTATCTTTCGTATGTTCATTGCAGTGAGGTATAGCATACAGCACTCTTCCTTTTACAGGTGGTAAAAAACTGCAGTTCTACGCCTTTGAGTAATAAAACAACTGAATTCACTGGTAGTACTATCTTTTATTTATTTTTATGTATTTATTTATTTATTTTTATTACATAAGGGTTGTGTTTATGGCTAAACACACACCACATGGATTTTAATTTAATACCAGAATTAATCAAATTAGTTCAGGTAAATGGTGTTTCTTACTTGTTATGAACTTTTTTTTTTTCAATTTTTCTTGATAACAAAGATAACAAAAGTAAAGAAACTAGTTACGAATTGTTTTCAGTTGTTGAAATATCTCCATTTCAATCTATTTAGTGAGTAGGACAATAAAACTGAAGATTTCTATATAACTCTATTTAACTATATTAGTACGAAGAATAATATCATATTTAGTGACCTTTAGACATATTTAATCCTGCAGCACTGAAGTTATTAGAGCTTTGGCTATTTAATATGAGTGAAAGAGATTCCAAGCCAGTAATTTTTTGATAGGTATTTTCATTGAGAATTCTAGGCCAACCCTGTTATATAGGCATGGTAGTGTTCATAGGTTAGGTATGTGGTAAGCTTTTTTTCTTTTATTTCAAGGGGATGAGAGGATAGTGGTAACAATTTCTTCATATTCAGTTTTGACAGAAATGTTTGGTAAACTAACTGGAGGAGGAAGAGCAAATTTGTTACCTGTCATTTTCTTGTATCGACTCTTTTTTTTTTTTTTTTTTCTCTTAAAAGATAGCTATTTAGTCCATTAGTGGATTTCTTTGCCCTTCCAGGCTGGCTTCCTGTAGGTTCCACTGTGGAGTAGCAGGTGTACAATTCCAAAGTGTCTTTACAAGTGGCTCAGCAGGGCTTCCTGTGCCGTACATTCACTGGAGACAGCTCATCTGTTTAATCCTTATGTTTTAGTCAACCTTTTTTATTATGCGGACAGGGCTTCCATGCTCAGCTGGATTTTGACTCTCAGAATGAATTGATGGAGCTCTTTGATCTTTGCTGTGTATTGCATCTGTTTCATCTTTCATCTTAATGCATGATCTTCCTAACTCCTTGCTAGCATTTTATTTATTTATTTATTTACTTATTTATTTCACTTGAATCCATTAATTTTACTTTGTTCTTTTTGGCATGCCTTTTTATGTGCTATGAACTCAATTGCCAAACTTTAACACAATGATAATTAAGTTGGTATGGGTGTTTAAAAACACAGGCCAGCCATGCTTATTTGGGATTGGCACTTAACATCTTAGAGACTCAATCAGAATTCTTAAATGAGATTCATGCATTTCTTTACAAACTTGCAGAGCATTGCACCTGGTATATGTGGTAAATTGGGGAAGTACCAAAGAATCAGAGAATGTAGCAAGACACTCATTGGAGTAGCCTGCTAGTGGGTATGGAAACCTGAACTGCAGGAACACTGGGCAGTGTTCTGCAGAACCATAATAATGCAGTGGTTTCCTGAGGTTTAGCATCTTGATAGAGCACATATTTAAGTTCATTCTTGCTAGAGGGAACACCTAAATTTCTGTTCAAAATTAAATGGCTCCTTAGGTACTGTTAAGCAGGGATACGTATCCTCAGCTGTGGGTTTATTTTGCTCCAAGCAGTTTTGATTAAAATATTCAAAGGTCCATGTTCTAGCTCTGTTAAATGTAAGTTACTGTTTGGTTTTAGGCTTTCTGTTTCTTCGTTTGTTTCCTTGTTTTTCCCTAAGTTTTAGTATGGCAACTAGCAAAGAATTCTCTTTCAAGTGAAACCCACAAAGGAACAATTTAGGTAATATTTTTTTAGCTGAAAGTAGCCCTATCAACAAAGCATTTTGTAGTGGTATATTTGATTCCTGCACTTACACAATAGAGTTTTAATTCCCTTTTCAAAAATATTTAAATTGGTGTTTACTTTTTGAGTGACAGTAGCAAGTTATTTTTTCTAGTGATGCTAGAGTAGCAAGAGCATTTTCAGGGGAGCAAGGAGCTTTTGGACTCCAACAGCTAAGATCTTAAGGAGTCCTTTCTCATAAGAGATTTGATATATTTCACTGCAGTGCAGCAGCTTAAATATATGGCATTGTACAGGGCTGTTTCCTATTTTGCTCCACATACAGGTCATATTTTGACCTAGAAATGCTTTGGGAATAGGCAATACCTGGCTTGTTTGTTTGTTTGTTTGCTTTCCCCTCTTCCTCAGGAGAGGGCTCAACTTCCATGCCCCTGTGTGGTGAAGTCTAGGGCAGTTGATTGTTGCATAATGGAGAAACTTCTATGTGCAACTGGAAAGGGATCCTTGAGTGATGCTTCTATGGACAAGTATATATGACCTATTTGGTCACATTCCACAGCAATATTAAAATATCTTTCTTCAAAGAGCATAAGGGTGTTCCGTCCTTCATAAGGAGAAAATAAAAGCAGGAACCAGTAATTTTTGAGAAACAGGACCATTGTTCCTTTTGAACTTGCTAGGATTCATTTAAAAATAACAGCATGGTGCAGACTGAACTTAAACATCCAGAAGACTTGGGTATCTGCTGTTCTGACAGATTTGAAAGCTTCAGTGACATGTATTCTTTATCGCAAGTCTTTGCAACATGTCTGGTTTTGAAATTTGCCTCAAAAATTTATAAATGTTAGGCTTGGTTCCGCTGTGGCACAGGTACTATTCATAACAATGTTCATAACAATTATTTCTGTAGTGAAAGCATAAAAGGATCTTGATATGATACAATCCAACTACATCTGCTGCAATAAAGGGTATTTTTTTCCTGCTATAATAAATATCTCTTTTCCTCCCAACTACATTTCTTTTGCTGTTGTACCATCATCTTTTAGGTGCTGCTTGATATAAGTCTTCATAAGAGATTTCTGTCCTCTGACACTGAAAATAAGAGCTATGGCCATTGATGTAGGGTCTGGTGTTTAGGGTCTATAACAAAGAAATGGAGATTTTGAAGAAAAAACTGAGTTTGACCACTTTGTCTTTTTTTTTTTTTTTTTTTTTTTTTTTTTTTTTTTTAAATTACCTCTGGAGCTATTGCCTTTTAACTGCTATGCAATTAATCAGGTGAAAAGCATTTTCTGTCAGGAAATTAACTAATTGTATTGAAAGGAGCTTATTAAGTCAATCTGGAAAATTACTAAAATCCTGAATGTCCATGGTGGGCAGTTTCACGATCTGAGACCTACCCTTGGAGAATCCAGACCCAAAGTATATATATATTAACTCCATTACTTTTTATTTAAAGAATGAACTCCATTAATTTTTATTTAAAGAATGAATTATCATCAGACAATTAATTAATTTGTTTATTTATGTGACTGTTGTGTGTTTTAGGTTATGTTGCTTTGGTTGGAACACTGCAGATACAGCTTTTCTGAGGAGTCACATGGCAATTTGTTTCAGCCACATTATTAGTGTTTTATATGCACTTATTAGTGTTTTATATTCAATTTTGTACAGACAAAATGGATTCTTTTGGGAGGACAGTTCAGTTTTAAGTGTTGTTTTTGTTTTTTTTTTCTGTAAAAATATAAAACAACATGTTAAAAAATAAATACCATGTTATCTAAAAAGATTGTGTTGCTGTAACATGGCTGTATGTTTTCACCAATGTACTTTTAATTCATTGACTCCAGAATAAGCATTTGTTTAATTCAGTTGTCATTTCACTATTTTTGTATGTTTGTGTGTTTGTCTGTCTGCCATCATATAACTATAAAGTAATTTGTTCCAGTTTACTGCAGAGAGGAACTTTTGCTTAGAAGCCTCCAGGCTTTAGAAAAGACTTTTTAACAACAAAATTGGGGTTGAATTTCTGCACACTAGTTTCTTGCATAATGGTGCAAACCCTGCCTTCAGGGATAAGCTATTGCCAGAATCTGGAGCCCTGGAGCTAAGATGTCTCACTTGACCTAGTGAGGGGCTCTTTGAGAAGACGCTTTATATATGAAAAAATCTTTCCACTAAGACAATGCAAGATTTTATTGTCTCATTTTACGGAGTGATACGAAGAAAGCTCTCACTCAGAATTGTGCAGATTGGCATTCTGAATGTGAATGAATGACTTGCTTTCTTTTTATTTTGTTGTTCACTAAGTTAGAATTGTTTTTGTAGACTTCCTTTCACTCTTGGTTTCCTATTCACACAAGCTTTTCTGTTTTACACCTATGTTGACAGTTATTTAACTGCATTCCTCGTGCTGACTTTTTGTCGTTCTATGTGACAGGAGAACTTTACTGAAATTTTGCCTAATGTGCTGCATTAAGACATCCTGACATTCTGAGTACAAAATAAACTTCCTCACCACAGATGGCCAGAGGTTTTGGGGACAAATTGCCCTGTGTTTTCCCTTATATTTTTTCCTGGACCCCTACTACTGAATGTTGTCAAAGGCAGGATGCTGATATCTGAGCCAGTGTATATATATAAATATTCTTACCAGGCATTTTAAATAGATGTATATGTGATTACAAGCTTGGGTAACAGAATATTGGTGCAAGAAAAAGGGAGTGTCCAGCAATAAAAAGGATCATAGTTTCAGGCTTCCTAAGAGCTAGTCATAGAGGAATAGAACAAAAGTCCTTAGTTCACATGTACTGACGATGTTATAACAGCAGAAAACTGAACCTGTTGATCTAACGATGGAGGTGGAAAAATTCTTCTTCCTTGGTTAGTTCCTAAAGTGTAAGCAAGGTCATTTTTCTTACAACATGTTAATATTTCACTTCTATTCAGTCTGTTCTAAGAATTGACACAACATGTGGCCTCTTTGCATCTGCTTCATGGAGCTTCCCCCAGGAGAAGCTATATATGACCTTTGCAGACATTGTTCAGCACTGTGAAACTTCATGGTTTCATTCCATTCAATGAAATATATGTGCAGTTTATGATGCAGGGTGACTCTTGATTTGTACTGCTAAAAATAAAGTAAAATAAATCCGTGACTATTTTTGATGCTTATGACATGCCAAAATGAGAAACTATACCATAAGCTCTCTGTCTGTAGCTGCGTATGTTCTTTCCTAGAATAAGGAGGAATCATTCAGTGTGTTAGTGGGCTGGTGCATCATTAAGCATCTGAAGCTCCTGATTTAAGGAAGAGGTTCATTGCAAAGGAACATTGCTTCTCAGACCCTTGCTCTGCCATGTGTTCCCCTAAACCTGTTGATCAGCATTCTGTGCATTGTCCTGTATTGGCTTTGTGTCCTTGTGCTTGATCCTAGTTTGTGTGTTGTAGTAGGCATAGGGGTAGGTTCCTCATTAATTGGGAGCCACTGAACATTAAAAGTTAATTTAAAAGCCTACTTGATTACAAAGTGTATCCCCTTCATTACACTGTCCCCATTTTTAAAGCTATAATTTACATGTATTATTGCTTTTTTTTTTTAATTTTTTTTTTTTTATATAATGAGGTACTGAATAGAAGATTCAGTATTTAGAGGATTTAGAGTACAAATGAAAAGTTTATTAGGCTGGCATTTTTAAGGTAAACGTAACAGTAAATGGATTTATGTCCATCTGGAATTGTGCACTTCAATTACGACTATTGATCAAAATATTTTAGAATATTCTTTTTAGAATATTATTTTTTTTCTTTTGATCATATATCCTAATCTATGTTTTTGTTTATTTTAATTTTTTATTTATTATTATCTGTGGAAATCTTCTCTGTTATGTGAGTGCAGCAAATATTGTGGGAACCCAGAGATAATTTTGTATTTACCAAAATAAACTTCTCCTTTGAACCTGGACCAACATTATTGTGGGAATAGCTTCGATGTTTTTATTTATTTATTTTTTAACTCGTACATGTTTAAGGTTAACTGAGACCTATCCTTTGCTGTATCTCCCTCTCCGCTAACGAAAATTTTCTTTTACTTGAAGCTAAGTTTACTTTTGCTTTACTTCTTGCCTTCCTTTTCTCCTCCTATATTAACTATGTTGTCCAGTTACCTCCACTAAGGTCTTTCTGTACTTTCTTCTTTGTGTTTTCCCTTTTAGATATTTTGTTTTCTCTGAACCTCTCGTTGTTGGATGATGCGGTAATTTTTATCTGTTTCAACTGAGAGAATGAAAAAAAAAAAAAGCCTGACCTCTTGAAAGAATTAGACATGTAATTCATGTAACTGGGTGCATCTCTCGTAACTTTTGTCAACTAAGTTGCTTTTGTCTTAGCCAGTTCATAGGCGAATAGAATAATTCAGGTTGGAAGAGACCTTAGGAAGTCAGCTAGTCCAAGCTCCTGCTCAAAGTAGGGCTAATACCAATTGGGTTCAGACCAGTTTTGTAGCCTCCATTGTAGCCAACAGAGTGAGTGGTAAATCCAGTGGATGAGGCATTCCACTGGTGTAGGTATGGAAATTGTATTGTGTCTCATACTCAACAGATCCCTGTCAGGCTCTCCCTGATCCTAGTGGTAACAGAGAAGAGCACAGACGTCCAGCCTAGTTGCCTTGTTTCTAACAGACTGGGAATAGGTGAGACTAATAGACTTATTCTGTATTTTTTCACAGTGAACTTTGCAGTAAGGAAGGGGAAAAAAAAAGTATGAGAAAAGCCTGACATATTTATTGAAAATGGACAAACGTAAGTGCTGCTAGGGCACCAGACTTTATCATTCTTTCATGATGCTCTTAAATAACTTTCAATTTGGACCTGTCAGAGACCATCCTATTCGTTTCCCAGTTCCGCCAGCTCAGATCTGCTCTGGCAGCTTAGAAACCTGGTCATGTCTGTGCGGGTGGCTGACTGGAGATACTACTGTGTCTGAGGCTTATGTGTCTGATGATTTGGTTCACCTTTTGGAAAAATGAATCAGTTACTGCAGCCTTCCATTCTTGTGTCTTTTGCAAGTCACTCCTCCTTTTGCTACATCCAATTATTTCCTCTTGCCTAATGTCAGGATCAAGACAACTATTTCATATTTAAAAGCTGTCTATAAAAGCAAGATATTGAGTATAGCAATAGAAATGAGAAGGAATAATGTACAAAGGGCTTCCTTAACTTCTGAGTAAAACCCTCTCAGTTGTAAATATTTTAACAAAGTGAATGAGTCATTTTATTTGGGCTAGGGCTGAGCTGAGCTTTCTAACAACTTGTCTACCATTGCATTGGTAACACTATGGTGGGGATATACTTAGCCAGATCCCAACTTGTTAACAATTCAGGTATAGGTAGTGGCACAGAACTGGTGCAGTCTTCAATATTTGCCTGAGATACTGGTGAATCACCCAAAATGACCGGAGTGATGACATTACATTTGAAGATATAATTTATTTTCCTGTCCTCATCATTTTCAACACATAGCAGAAAGCAATTAGTTGTGTTTTGACCAATGAAGAATATCTTAATGATTCCCATATCTGATGTCATATGCTTTCTAAATGAGACAGCAGTTATAAAAGAAAAATCTGACTTCTGAAAGGTAAAGCAGGTTCTGGCAACACTGTAATTTCAAGGAGTGCAGTCAGGGAATAATTGATACTCCCACAAGCTGCTGTTTTCTAACTGTTGCTATTTTCTGTTTGGTTTCCAAGAAAGTGTGAAAAATGTATCTGAATAGCATGGGACAACTTCTTTCAAAAAAAAAAAAAAAAGTATTGTTTTCAAATGATTTGTTAAAGACAGTGATATTTTTATGCTGCAAAATCCAGAGTGTCATCTCGTTTGACATTAAGACAGTACATATGAGTATGCACAGTATTACTAGGTACCACCGTTAATATAAAACCAGCCTTAAATTAAAGTGAAGTAAACATAAGATCACATTGTATGAAAATATATATAGTTTTGGGAAAATGATCTTTGGTCCAAGTACCACAGCAGCCAGTGTACCATGAATCCAGAAGCTGGCATAAAACTGTTTGTAAGTCCTTATAAATTAGTATTAGTTGAATAATGCACTTAGCTCTAATTAGTTAAATGGAATTGTTTGCAGGCATTTCAAAATGTACCAAATTGGTGGTTTTGTTTTGTACTGGAATTTGTTACTGTGATGGCATTTATCCTACTGCAACCTTTGTTTCTGCTTTATATGAATTACCTTCCAGTACTTTGCAGCGCATTTGGTTTATGAAAAAAAATTCTTACAGCAGGAATGCCAGATTGTCCAATGCTGCAGTAAAGGAAAAAGCCAAGCATTGTTTTCTAGAGCACTGCTGAAACGTTGCTATCAGTTCATATTTTGTTAGAATTCTTTTATATTTGGGGCTTATAATGCGTTTGCATTTTTAAACTTCTCAAAGCGTAGGCTTTGCTAGTTGCGATTTATAGACTATCAGACTAGTTGAGAGGAAGATGTATACAGAGAAGCCTTTAATGGTAGCTAACTGCTTCTGTGGACCCAATTAAGACTATCCAACTGTGAAACACAGTCCCCTGAGTACTGGTATAGTCAGCTTGCCTTTTTAAATATTTTTTTTAATTTTAATTTTTATTTTTTGGAGTTGGAGGGAAAGGAGGCCTGGAATAAGGGAATAGTGCAGCTGTAAAAAAAAAAAAAAAAAAAAAAAAAAAAAAAAAAGAGTAGGGATAAAAATCAAATCTCAAAGAAACAAAAAAGCAACCAACCCTCAAACTTTTAGTATGCAGTGTTAATAAAGATTGGGGTCAGCTTTACATATGCACCACATTCTGGACTGGTAGCTGCAGTAGCTGTGCCTGAGATCTGGATGTGTTGTTGGTCCAAAATCAATCTTGTCGCTCCTCAGAAGGCAATGAGAGATAATAAGTACTATTCACCTGATTGCCTTCCTGCTCTGAGACAGCTGGTGACGCTTGTCTTCCTGATAACCAGGAGTTTCAGATCTAAGGCAGGGATAAAGAAAAGCTGGGAGCTTGCTGAATCTAAATTTGACAGTCGATGGCTGTGTAGAGGGTCAGGAGGGATAGAATCTGTGACACGTCTAAGAAAGGAACAAAATTTATCTGCTCTGGTTGCAATGATTAGATGTCTCTTTGTCTGGCTTTCTTACAGTGGATGATTGATTGTACCCGCCAGCTGGCTAATATCATAATTAACAAAGTTGCTACCATGTCTGAGAAGTTTAATCGAAAAAATTGCCGGCAGTATGATGCCATTGTCACAGAGATCACAAGCACTGCAGTGTTGACTTTTGTACTGGTGGAGCCGCAGGACTATGTAGATGTGCAGAGAAGTCGTTCGCTGGGATAACTAAAGGTATGTTCCTTTCCCCACACATTTCTCCTGTGTCTAGTCTTTTGAAAAATGAAGTAAATGGTCCTTTGATGATACCTTTCATTTCAGGGTGCCACGTGAAGCTATTCAGTTGTATTTTAAAGCAGTGGCAATGGCAATTTAGAATGTTTTATCAGTGAATCAAAAGGGA
Organism: Aythya ferina; assembly: GCF_964211825.1. Taxonomy (NCBI): domain Eukaryota; kingdom Metazoa; phylum Chordata; class Aves; order Anseriformes; family Anatidae; genus Aythya; species Aythya ferina. The sequence continues at coordinate 160,908,111 of NC_140296.1, forward strand.
CATAATCAAAACTGTAGTTAAATACTACTCACCATTTCTAGGTGTTCTTCACTGTATTGCCAGATGCTTATTGCAAAAAATATGGATGTGATTGTTTTCGTAGTTAGTTTTCTTCATTATAGGAATAACAAATGCTGTTGACAGTCTATATTCTAGGAACTCTTAGTTCAGTTCAGGTTTATATTTCATAATATATCATTTTATTAATTTCTTTAAGTTAGAATGCATTTTCAAAGGCAGAAGAAAAACAGAAAAACTATGCATTCTTGCATTTGTAATTCAGTGTTAAAATATCCTTTTAAAACATGTGCATTTGTATATACATCTTTCTGTGTGTTTGAAATGAGAACAGCATCAGTTCCGTCAGCTGGAGAGCCACTTCACAGCACTTTTATAAAATATTGCCTGAGAATGCCACTTATTCCTTTTGCACGTTTATGTAGTTTTCCAAGTTAAAAATGAGCTCTTCTCTGCGGTTGTATTTTTACGTGTATGTGTGTGTGTGCTCTGCGTGGTAGTTCAGTTATGCTCTGGAGTATGTGTTGAAAATGCCAGCCTGACATATTGCTAATGAGTGTGCATATTGACAGTGACGGGGGCGTGTGTCTGTCTGTGTGCCATATATTAAAACAAAAAGAGGAGAGAGACGGAGACTGAGAGAGACAGAGACAGAGAAGGAAATATTGGGATGGGAAAGAACAGTTTATTTACATTACGGTATGTCAAAATGTTATTATGGCTAAAAAATCCATTTTAAATAGAAATGAGATAACATATGACGGTTCGTTCTCTTTCTCAAAGGAATTAATATGGCCATAGTGAGAAAATAAGCAAGAACCATTTTTTTTGGTATTATTAGGCTGTTCATTTTTGTTTGTTTGTTTTGTTTTCCCTTACTAACGATGACTTTTTGGTGCTAGATTCTAAAATTTGGGAGATGAATTCTTTGTATTATGGTTCAGTTCTGTAATGAGATCTCCCTGAGTTTTCTCTTGTTCTTTGTGTCTTTACAGGTAAAATAGTTTTGAGAATTCAGATGAAATTGTTACGGTAGACGCTTGAAGGAATGCTTTGCTGTATAGCTAACGTAGCTGTATTTAAAAACAACTTATTTGGGGGACGTACTCTTTTCTATTTCACAATTTTCTGTTTAGAGTTAAATAATTATATACCTTTGAGCCACAGTTAATGCCACAGTAATTTCAAACTAATCCTGGCTTTTATTTTTGAGAAAGGTTTTTCAATTCTCATTTAATTTAATTTCAGATAAATTATTTTCAACTAGTAGACCAGAAATCAATCTTTCTTTCTTTCTTTCTTTCTTTCTTTCTTTCTTTCTTTCTTTCTTTCTTTCTTTCTTTCTTTCTTTCTTTCTTTCTTTCTTTCTTTCTTTCTTTCTTTCATAATGAGCTGTATCTCAAAAGATACGTCTGTTTTGAGAGAAAAATACTGTTTTTGCAGGCCATGAAAATATTTCTATCATTGCGATTATTCCTATTGTCAGTAATAGAATCCAGGTTCTATCTTAGCCTTGTAAATCTACTGCTTTTCAAGATCTACTAAACAAAATTAAAAATCAATATTTTATTTTGAATGGAAAATGCTGTGAACAGTGGCAAAATAGATTAGTATTGTAATTGCAGACAATAGGGAAGATTAAGTTACTAAAACAGTATATTGTTGTTCTAAAGTAAACCCTGTAATATTTTGTGTAATTGAGACTTTGTGCATTGTTGGAACTCAGTTGGAGTATCAAATGGTTGTGAGGATTAGAGCAGACAACTAAAGCAATGTCACAGTAGATGTGGCTGGTTTTTAACAGGATTATCTTCTAAGATGTGTAGAAATGAGCTCTTGTAATAGTTTCAGAGGAATTAATAATTTTAGTAAAGTGTTAATGGCAAATGTGCTAATGTAAAGAGTTAGAAGATTAGCGGTGCATTCTTTTGCATGGAAATAAGAATATAATAAATGTCCTGCAGGTGACTGAAGCTGCTGCAATTTTATTGGAGATTAAAGTTTGATTGACCTTTGCTGAGGTGATTAACCCTTTTGAAATTAAAAGCCGGTGGTAAATTATTCTGTCCAATTTAAATGCAAACACAGAACAGTATGCTGTGTCATTCAAGTGTAAGGGGAAAAAAATGTTTTAATTTTCCTTTTGCACTCAGTGAGCTGTGCTTGCAGACGGCGTGACTGGGGTCTGCTGGAGCTGGCCAGTGGCATACTGCCTCCACTCTTCTCATCACTGTTGGAGCAGCCATGCTGCGGGAATGCCAAACCTGGGAGCAGCTGCCTGAGGCAAGCCCTCGCATGCAGGCATGTCAGCAGAAGCACATGGAACCGCAGCAGCAAGGTAAGTGGTAGAAAGCAATACCAGGATGCTTTATTTTCTGGTTTTGAACCTGAGCTGGCTGTAGCACACATGAGCGGGCAGTGTAACACAGATGAGGGGTCCTGCTGCGACTCACAAGGCAGCTTGCAGGAGTTGGGTGCTTACCTGTGAGAGCCATGCTGGAATTAAATGCAGAGATGCACGTGTTGATTTTTTATTTTTATTTTTTCCCCCTGGCCCTTAAAAGTCAGCTTTAGAAGCTTATGGAAGCACGCTTTTTGACTGATAGCAGTTACTAGAGAGCAGCTCAAGTGCAGGTATAGGAATGGTTGCACCACTTGAACACGTTGGTCCCAATCCTTCAGACCACATGTGCACACTTTCTTAGGTCAGAGCCAGTGCAGGTAGGATTAGGCCATGATCTTAGTAGATGACTAAAGCCTCTGGGGGTTACTTCTAGGTGTCAATTCATGCAGATGATCATGAGAGTCGCTGTGGCTATGCTGCTAAGCAGTCCTTGAAAATGTCTTTGAGTTAATTTCTAATAGATTGTGTAACTTTGTTTCACAGTACATTTGGTAACTGAAAGTGCGCGCTTTATTAAATAACGATATATTTTAAAGACCTGAGTGATACATTCACTGTATTTTTTCTAATGGGTCTTTCATAAAAGTTGAGTTTTCAAAATTCCTCCCAGAATATCTACTGTTTTGTTTGTTTGTTTGTTTTTGACAAAAAAAATAATATTAGGACCATGGTTTGTTTTGTAATGAATCTCATTTATTTTCCCAGAGTAAGATAGCAGTGTGTTATTATAAAACAGCATGCTGTCTAAAAGCAGTTCTCGAGGATTGTAGTGACTCGGAGTGCTTAAATTTACACTAACTAGAACCCTTATAATTGGATCTGTTTTAAATTCACATCTTTCTGTTGCTTTTGGTGAGCAATGATGCATCTGGTTAAAAGCCTTGCACCAAAATAGCAGTAAATTTGAAGCAGATTAATTACCTGAGGTTGAGTTGCATAAAGAAGCCCTTGAAGCATAGCTGCCTCCTTCCTTTGCCTGCCACTATAGGGAGGGAGGCAAGTGGATCAGATCTGCACCCAGGGGGTTTTGTGGTCCTTGGCACAAAGTGTACTGGATCAGACTACAACCCCCCCCCCCCCTCACTGCCCCAAGTCCACTTCTCTCTGATCATCTGAGAAAAGATAAAATGGCTCTTTGAAGCCTTTTTCTGGAATTCTGAGAGTAGTAATGGTGGGATTTGCAGAAGGAATGCTGCAACTGTTTGGCCTTGACTGGACATTCTGTCTAGTAAAATTTCCTATTCTTTAAAACAGCTGCAAAGCGTTAAAATGATAACGAATGTGCTATTTGCATTCCATATTCAGTCTTCCTCCTCAATTTTCATCAAGGAAGACTTCATATTGCATCTGTCAAGGTAGGGAAGTCCAAGGAATTGTAGTTTAGAAATAAGGACCCTGAGGTAGTGGCTCACTTCTATCTAGTCTTTTCATTTACACTTTAAACAGCCTTCAGAGAGATGGACTGCTGCTTCTGGGACCCAGTGAAGAAAGTGAGGAATAGATAAAAGTTAAACTTGTGGTGGAGTGACCTAAATGGAACAGCTGGCAGAATTATAGAGGGGATCCTCCAGGGTACTGAATTATACCTTCAGGCTTGGATTAGTAGGATGTTTAACAAAGAGATCCATTTGCCAAAAGGATCTCTGCCTGATTTTTAATTATGGAACTTCAGCACTTCAACATTTGTAATTTACTGAGCTTTTTTTTTTTTTTTTTTTTTTTTTTTTTTTTCCCTCTGGTAAGGTGTAGAGTACACCTTTTTGTACATTCATGATTAATGCTATAAATTCTATGGATATGAAACATTTCAATAGTTTTTATTATGAATAACAAGATGCATTCTCTATATACAAAATAAACATGAACTTTATATACATATATATATATATAGTTTTGTTTATAATCCTGGAATACTTTTGAGTGCTTCGAGTATACTTTTTCTAAAAATCGAGGAAACCAGTATTTCACGGGATCTTTCCAATCATATATATCCATCATATTTCAGTTAACGATATTTAGCAACCAACTATTTATTTATTTTTTAATTGGGGTAGTTATATATCTCCATTCCTTTCCATATTTTATAATTGAGCAGCACAGGAGAGGATAAAGAGTGGGGCTGCGTGTCTGAGAAATTACTATTGTACCAGGCAAATTTCATATGATGCTGTGTTTTTTGAGATACTCCTTATGCAATATTATTAGCTAATACTGCCACATGTTTACGAAATAGCAACACGAAAGAAAAATTACAAGGAACAACGATACTCTAATAACACAGAGTTTTCAAATGGTGGTACATCAGGACAATTCATGATAAAGTAATAATGTAGACTATATATGTGATCAGTGAAGAGATGTTTATATTAACTGATACTGTTAGGCAGAAGAAACAGGACAACATAATAAAATATTTCTGGAAAAAATATTAGAATATTTACTAAATCTGATTACTTTATGTTAAAAAATATAATAATGGGATGGGGGGTGGGGCTAGTGTGTTGTCACAGTACTCACTTCCTACAGAGTATAATATTTAAATAAACACTGTTAGTCATTACACCTTCTGTTTTGTTCTTTCAAAAGCCCATTTATCAAGCAGAGGAAGTTCTTTCAGAAACAGGTCACATTCGCTGTGATATTTGCTTGGCAATATTCACTATATGTCAATGTAAATAAGCTATATGGGAGATTGAACAGCTGTTTAGACTGTGCTATGACACATAAGTGCACATGAATCTGTCTTGCAATAGAGAAATGGAAAAAAAGGTGAAGTTATAACATCATTTCCCATTGCCCCAGACAGAATGACATAGGGAATTGCATATAGTTTTAGGATGACCTGATGGTTTTTTTAGAAATCACATTTTTCAGCATTCTAACATATAACTACATCAGTCATTTTCTAGTTGAATAGAAAATACTTCAAAATCATATTTCTTCCACAAGTTTTATTTTTCTTCTGAACTCGGTTAATATTCTGTCAACATCCTGCTCTGCCAATAGCTAATTTAAATGGGAGTTTTATCTACAGTATATACTAAGCATTTTTCATAAAAGAACAAATTATACTTTTCTACATAGAGGAAACTTTCTAAATTGTGATATATGCACTGTAGTGTGACCACAAAATATGCTGTGCAATTTCAGTAGCTATATGCTGTTAAACTTTAATGTTGTAAAGAATTAGCACTGAAGTTTTTATCAAAAAAACGTGTAATCCATGTTGTATGTTTACACATGATGAAAATGTATTATATACCTCACCTCAAAAGTCACCGTGAAACCAGGACAGAAGATGCAAGCTGACTAATCTGACTAAATTTATCATACTACTTTGGAAGTAAAATTATTTTGTCTTATTTGTAATGGAAAGAATAAATTAGCTGGAAGTAGGCAAAAATGGTAAATTCATGTTAAATTCCTGCTTCTGTTTAGGCATATATTAGACAATATTTTTGTCGGTTATACAGTTTATGGAATATTAGCTATAAGCTGATAATGGAATTTTTGTCCATCGGACTTGTGTAACTTTCTTGAAGTGTGCATAACAGAGAACTGATTTTGAATAACTTGAATAGCTCCATACGAAAACTTTTGAAGCACAATGTTACAATGAACGTTCCTTCTTTGAATTTCTATACAAATTAAAATTCTGATTATAAATATACAGCTTTTTATATAGCTTTGACATTTTTGGAGGTTTTAGAGGTTTTTAATTATTTTATTTTGTGGTGAGAGGAAGGGAAAAGGAAGGAAATTGAAGAGATATGAAATTGTAGTTATATTGTGATAAAACTTTGTAGGTCAAAGCAGAATGTTTTTGAAGTATTTACTATTTTACAATCTTAAAATCTGTGGCAAGAGAAATTTCTAGAAACTTTTCTTTAAAATAAACTAAATATTTCGTCTTTGAAGAAATTAAATTGAAAATGAAGTGAGGGCATTTTTATTAAAAGTTGCCTAACTAGATATGAGAGCAAGCTGGACCATTATGTTCAACAGTTCAAAAATTACTTGAGGAACCATTAACTTTTAAAGTCCTCTCTTAACAATCACTAAACCTTTAGTTGGAATTGAATCCACTTTTCCATGCAGAAATGTTGAGGCAAACATTTATATGAAAAAATATAGTCCAATTGCTGAAAATACAGACCAATTACTGAGATTAATTTAGATATTTGTCGCTGAGTATACATCATCTATATGTTAGAGCTGATTTACCATTATTTCCTTGTCTTATTTGCAAAAGGAGACTCCTACTTATTGAAATATTACTGAAGAATCTAGCTTTCCCCACAAATTACACACTTTTTGCATAAATGTGCCTAATTACCTGAATTCAGTTTTGATTAGCAGTGTTAATTGATGCAGCTGTGGATGGGCTCTGTTTACCTAAATTACCATGTGCAAACAGCAATACGTCTGAAAGTGAATATGCTAAACTGAAAATACTAATTAGCTAAGACAGATTGTTATTCAAGTCACATCTCAGAGCTTTTTAATGAAAGCCTGAATGTGTCAAGGTTTTATGATATTCAGACAGAAATGTCTATATTACATATGATTTCTAAATTTAATTCATTGGAACAGATGGGATGTCGGCCGGGGTTCTTCTCCATCGCTTCCAGTATTAATGTGAATATTTTACTCCACTGGAGACATTTTTGAGTGTGTATGTGTGTATGTTTGTGAGAGAGAAAGAAGTGTGAGAGAGGAGGGAGGAACTCATTGTGTGCACTGACAATGTGCCAGCCAAGAACAGCTAACTAGTCTATTTTTGACTGATATATTTACAAATTATAGCCACCTATTTTCCCTGAGTGACGATAAACAAACTGTTTTGCAAATTTAATAAAGCCAGATAGTAAGTGCAATAAAACCAAATAACAGAAAGTTTAAACAGATCTCAATAATAGAGAGATCTTTGGCAACAACAGAGATTATTTCCTTCAATAACAATAACAAATGTGTCTGTTTTGATATAAGACGATGATTGGATTGTATATTTCAAAATATTGCAGAAAAGCTTTAATTACATTAAGCTGTGCTGCAAAATGCAACGGTTTTCTCAATTTTGTTTAGAACAGTATGGATTTCAGGTATTCAGCTAATGCATTTAATCACTCAATAGTATTGTTGGTTGCAAAACTAAATACATTTCAGAGTAGTATAAAAGAATATTTAGAGGAGATACATTGACTTAAATGTTCTCAATGAAGATCAACTGTCATAACTGCATATGCCTATTCTTCAGTCCATTTATTCTTACTTTTGCTATAGAGCTTAAATATTCTGAGGTCAGCTCCCATGTGAAAGTCAGTAATTCATCAAAATCTTTTCCAACAATATCTTGTCAAAATGTAAAGCGAGGATTATAAGTGCTGTGCATTACTATATGTACCAAAATAATAGTTATAGTTATAATGTTTCAGTTTTCATATTTGGACAGTTCTTGGATAAATGTTCTCCAGACGTCTGTAAAGGTCCTAATTCCATATAGGTGACTATGGTTATATTTATAAAAAATGTTTAATCTTTTCAACTACATTGGTCAAAATCTATTTTCATGTGTGTGTATGTTTGCAATGGGAGAATTCATTTGAATCTATTATTCCAGAATTATAGAGAATATACTGAATAGAATTCAGCCTGGTTACTTAGTTTTGGTAGCACAATACTCCTTTTCTAAAGTCAGTAGTTCTGTTTTTTAGTCAGTTGACATGTAGAGCTGATCATATTTTCTACAAGTAATTATCTAAGCTCCTAAGCTTTATACCTGAATCTTTTAGTCATGTCCTCTTATGCTTCATTTATGTAGGCTTTTATGGAGTGTATTCCTAAACAAATCAGCCACATGTACCTGCATTGTTCAGCTGGCAATTAACTCAGGCTAGAGAGGAGAACAGTAGTGATGCACATTAGATTTTGACCACTTTGGTAAAAGAATCACTTCATTCCCATTACAGTTGCAAAATAAAGAGTGATCCAGTATAATGAACCGTCTCTTCAGTCCAGACATCTGACCTGGTAAAGAGCTTTTATCCAAAATAAATCATACTTAACAGGAGTTCTGAGTCAGAAAATGTTATAGTAGACCATGTTATGACACATACTCCACCACCCTCAATAGGGCTTGACTTCCTTATGCAAGGTGTAGCTGAAAGAGTAAATGAGAAACAGAAGCATCATCTTCTGGAGAACAGAAGAGGAAAAGAGGCAGACACCAAAAGCCAAACTAGTTTTAAGATGGCGCTTGAAAATATCATGAAAAACTGCATCCAGTGTTCGCTTTCACTAGTGAAGTAAATGGTCCAGAATGGAATAAATTACCCAGAGATTAGCTCTTTGGGGCTGGTGATAGTCTTCAGGTAGACTGGTAGATGAAAGGAAGAACAAATTAATTAATTGTTTAAAAGTAGCTAAAAACACATCTTTTTTTTTTTTTTTAACTCCCCAAATAAAATAATGGAGCAACTTCCACATAAAGGTATTGAGAAAGCCAGCACTTGATGGCTATACTTTGACCTATATTCAGCCATAATTTATGAACAAAACTGTTGAGAAAGAAATTCCTCTGATTGTAATATTTGGCTGTGTGAGAAGCAAAGTCTCTGACCCTCGTCAAGCAGTACTGAATGACAACTAAAACATCTGTGTGTTTTCAACACTCTTTTCATCACAAGTCTGAAATATGGCACTGAATGAGCTACCATGATGCAAATGAACGAAACCAGTACAATACCATAATAAAAACATCTTCAAGTATACATATTTGGTTCTGATGAAATATACCTAACAAACTGCACAAATGAACTAAAGGGGGAAAAGAATAAAACACTCCTCACTCAGCACTATCTTCACAAGGTTTACATTGCCACATCATGTAGTGACATTAGAGCAGTGGTTAGGGAGAAGCATTTAGAAGAACAGAAATGATTTCTAGCTCCACTCCTTAGTTCACAGAATCATAGAATGGTTTGGGTTGGAAGGGACCTTAAAGATCATTTGGTTCCAACCCCTCTGCCATTGGCAGGGATGCCACCCACTAGATCAAGTTGCCCAGGGCCTCATCCAAGCTGGTCTTGAACATCTGTCTTGCTCCCTACTCAAAAGTTTATATTGAATTCCATTTTACTTTTCTACAGCAGCAGACCAATCTGCGACTAATGTAGAAAGTGTCTCTTCCTGTCCTCCTTAAATGTTTATGATCTTCTCTTTCACCACATGCAGTCTGTGTTATTGTGAATCTTGCAATACAGAGATGACCTATAAGGAAAGTTGATGCACTGTATGGTGTTGGATACTGCCCTATGAAAATGCTGGGACACCATAATATTCACCCCACTCTGTTGTGATATTTCCGTTGTATTCAAAGTTTCTGCTGTTGCCAACTCAGTGACATGTTTCTCATCTTCAAAGCAATTCATGTGTCAGCATTGGCTCTGTTGGCTACCTCTGACTTTCCAGTGTGATTCTCAAAACAAGTAGGATGTTATTTCTGTATTGGGAAATCTCTTCATAGACTGCAAGTCAAAAACATCTCATTTTTGCTTTTATAAATAGTATTTGGCATTTTCACAGCTTTCTAAATTTAACATGTTGTATTTTCTGGATACAGTCTGCTTTTATTCTGAAATAGTTTGTAAGTTTAGAGGAATAGCTCTCAATTCACTTACAAGAAAGCAAAGTTCAGTTACTTGCTTGAACTGTATTTTAAGTCAGTATTAGTTTAGGTCAATTGCACACTTTCTTGTTCCTAAACTAAGTGAATATGTTTATTCCCCAAGAAATCTACACAACTTAAATCGTTTCCTATTTTCAAAGTTAATTGCATAACGTTGTAAAATTAACACTCTAAAAATAGGAAGATCATTTAGAAAATGTTCTTTCTCTTTATTTTCATGTTTGATCCCTAAGTGTCCATTGCTGTGTAGGGTCTTCGTTTAAAAGAAAACTTCCTTCAAGACTCTGTCAGAGCAGAAGTCCTCCAGTCACTTCCATGACCCTTGCATCCCCCTTGTCCAGGTTCCTTTTCACTTATTTGTTCTGTTGCTATTTTTACTTTCACACTGATTTCTATTTCTTTACCATCACTATATCTTACCTCATCCTGAACTTCATTCCTCTCCATCTCTTTCTCCTTATTCTTGCTACATACTCTGGGTAATTTTGATTTCTCCCGTTATCATATTTCCCTTCTACTTTAGGGTCTTTTTACTGGCTATGAGCTTTGGCTGCTCTTGCTTTTTTACTGTTGCCGTTCGTTTCTAATAATATGTGAATGATGCTCTGCACCTGAAAAAAAGATCTTTAACCTTTGTGTTAATCTAGTAGGATACTGTAGTAATCTAGAAGTACTATACTCAATGATGAATAATGTTTTCTAAGAGTCTTGTGTCAGCACAGATTTCAAAGACTTGCAAGCTACCACTTAATGAACTATTTCTGTGTAATGTTTTCACTCGCTTTGTATGTGAAGTTTTCCAAATGCTTTTCTCTGATAGACAGTCATCTCTATTCTGCTCAGATTTAGCTTCAATCTAGTGTTTTTCATGCATTAATTTGGTACTTGTCTAAATTACAAGCCACTGCAACAGTATGTATGACAAAAAAGGAAAGTACAACAACTGCATGTTATCTGCAAAATTCCATCAAATCAAGACTGGTTATCAAAAATGTATTTTTTTTTGTTGTTGTTGTCACTGATCTTAGTTATATCCACTGAGAAAATACATTTCCTAAAATTTTCTCTTTTCTTTAATCCAGGCTACATCATTCCTGTTATACTTCTCTACATGAAGTACAATAAAATGCACCTTTAATCTAAAATTATTTACAACTATATAAAACAGAAATAAAATAGTACCATATTTTCCATCAGATTACAGCTATTCAACTTTTCATGTATGTTGAGTATTGTTATGTTATAGTATTAATGAACTATTTTGTGTGTCGATTATCAGCTGTGAGAAGTAGAATAAGCAGTATACATATTTGCATTTAGTTTGGATTCTTTCCAATGTGTGTATATATGTGCTAACTGAAGCAATCTGTGTGTGGCATTTTTATGTTGATAAACTTAGGGCATTCCATTTGTGTGAGCATCTACTAAAAGATACATAATTTTGGATAGTGCTTTTCTAAGCCTACAAACTCAAAATGAAAATTTCATGACTAGATAAAAATATGCTTAAGTGCATTTAAATTAGTGAAACTGTCTGTCTGAAAAGTTGTGTTTTGCATAGTATAAAAAGTGTGCTTCCATCTCCATTTAGAATACTCATATGTGTATGCATACACAAATGCATAGCCCACCAAAATGACTAAAGATTACCTAGGAAATTTATATAAACCCTCATTGTCTCTCTTTTATTTTTCTTTCCAATTCTACTTTGGGTGACCATTGTTAAACTGGGAGCATCATTCAACACAAAAAGACAGAATTAGTGTCTTTTTGCAAATATCTTGCAAAAGTTCTTTTTCTCTTAGATGCAAATTTTCTGTATGCTTATTAGTCTCTGGAGTAATATCAGGCCATATTTAAATCAAAGAATATTTTTATGTTAATTTTCTCTCTGGGTAAAGACTTTTTCTTGGAAAGAAGGCTTAGCCAGATTCCCAGTGGAAGAAAATATTTCCTTCCAGGTACATGAGCTCTCAGATGTGTAAAATAAAATATTGATATTGTCATTACCTGCTTTTTTTTTTTCAGTTATATTTTATAATTATTTTAAAATCCTTTTGCCATGATTGTACTTTGAATTTTAGATCTACACAACTTGAGTTTCCCTTACACAACATCAGTGTGTTGTAGAATATTGGGCCCTATCTTCTTTCCCCATTTCATTGTTATAATGCAAAATTCGATTCCTTACTTATACCATCCCATTTCTCTGTAAGTTTACGTCCACCTCTTTTACAGAACTGTGTGGATGGAGGGATAAAAAGAAGTTTTGGGGCAAGTCATTGCCCAAAACTCATTCAAAACTCTTTCATTTCCAACTGCTGTTTCCTGCCTCCTAAAAGCACAAGATCAGGCAATTCCAAAACATCAGAAGGCAGGCAGGCAGGGCAGAAGGCCGGCCTGGCTGACCGGGGATCTTCTACTGGAGCTTAGATGGAAAAAGAAAGTGTACGGCTGCTGGAAGGAGGGTCACGCGATGAGGAAGGAATATAAGGATGCTGTTCGTGTTTGTAGGGAGAAAATTTGTGGAGGCAAAGCCCAACTAGAGTTGAAGCTGGCCATGTCTATGAGAGACAATAAAAAAAGTTTTTTTTAGATATGTTAACAGAAAAAGGAGAACCAAAGAAAACATAGGTCTGCTACTTGACAAGGAAGGTCTCCTCACAGACAATGACATAGGCAAAGCAGAGATGTTTAATGCCTTCTTCACCTCTGTCTTCAATGCTGATGATGGGCTTCAGGACCCTGGGTGCCCTGAGTGGGAGGACCATGACGGTGGGAATGACAAACTCCCAACCAACCCTGAACATGTGCGGGATTTTCTGCTCCACCTGGATCCATACAAGTCCATGGGTCCAGATGGGATCCATCCCAGGGTGCTTAAATAGCGGGCTGATGTTATCGCGAGACCTCTCTCAATTATTTTTCAATGATGTTGGGAATCTGGAGAGGTCCCAGTAGACTGGAAGCTGGCAAATGTTGTGCCAATTTTCAAGAAGGGTGAGAAAGAAGACCCTAGCAATTACAGGACTGTCAGTCTCACATCAGTGCCTGGTAAAATTATGGAGAAGATGATTCTTGAAGTTATTGAGGTGCACCTGGGGGACAATGCAGTCATTGGTCCCAACCAACATGGGTTCATGAGGGGTAGGTCCTGCCTAACAAATTTGATTTCCTTTCCTAAGATCACCAATCTAGCTGACCAAGGGAAACCAGCTGATGTGATCTTTTTAGATTTCAGCAAGGCTTTTGACATGGTTTCCCATAGGATCCTACTGGACAAATGTCCAGCATACAATTTAACAAAAACATCATACGATGGGTGAGCAATTGGCTGACAGGCAGGGCTCAAAGTGTTGTGGTTAATGGGGCCACGTCTGGCTGGCAGATGGTCACTAATGGGGTCCCTCAAGGCTCCATTGTAGGGCCAGTCCTCTTCAATGTCTATATAAATGATTTGGATGTACGACTAGAAGGTGTTTTGAGCACATTGCCGATGACACCAAACTTGGGAGTTGTGGACTCTGATGATGGTGGAAAGGCCTTGCAGAGAGATCTGGACAGATTGGAGAGCTGGGTGATCACCAACCACATGAAGTTTAACAAAGGCAAGTGCTGGGTCCTGCACCTGGGATGGGGCAATCCTGGCTATACATACAGACTGGGTGACGAGATTTTGGAGAGCAGCCCCGCAGAGAGGGATCTGGGGGTTGTGGTTGACAGCAAGTTGAATATGAGCCAGCAGTGTGCCCTGGCAGCCAGGAGGGCCACCCGTATCCTGGGGTGCATCAAGCACAGCATCGCTAGTCGAACGAGGGAGGTGATTGTCTCGCTCTACTCTGTACTGGTGCGGTCTCACCTCGAATACTGTGTGCAGTTCTGGGCACCACAGTACAAGAAGGACATTAAACTGCTAGAGAGTGTCCAGAAGAGGGCGGCGAAGATGGTGAATGGCCTATAGGGGAAGACGTATGAGGAGCGGCTGAGGTCACTGCACCTGTTCAGCCTGGAGAAGAGGAGGCTGAGGGGGGACCTCATCGCGGTCTACAACTTCCTTGCAAGGGGGAGTGGAGAGGCAGGTGACCTATTCTCTGTAAACACCAGTGATAGGACCCGTGGGAATGGTGTTAAGCTGAGGCAGGGGAAATTTAGTCTGGACATCATGAAGAGGTTCTTCACCGAGAGGGTGGTTGCACACTGGAACAGGCTCCCCAGGGATGTAGTCACTGCACCAAGGCTGTCTGAATTTGAAAAGTGATTGGACTGTGCACTTAATCACATGGTCTAAACTTTTGGGCAGACCTGTGCAGTGCCAGGAGTTGGACTTGATGATCCTTATGGGTCCCTTCCAACTCGGGATGTTCTATGATTCTATGAAAGCATCAGCTTCTTTTAGGGGAACAATTCTGAGTGCTTCTTTTTCCTCACTATGGCTAACCCTTCCTGATCTGCTTTTAGGGCTATAAATTTCTGGAGGAGTGAATAGATATGCAACTATTCTGCTGCAATTTCTTGTTACTCTGAATGTATGGGGCTTGAGGGGAGGGAACATGACTGTATGGAAATGGCTTTCTTATCCAAGTGGAAACAGTTTTAGTCATCTTTCAGGCAGGCTCCATAAACATAATGCAGTGGAGGAGCTCACAGAGCCATACTTTAATGGCCATTAAAATTGCATCTGCAGTGCATTCAGTGCCAGGATACAGTGAATACCCATGTTTGTATTATGAATGGAAGACAAATGTCTTGTGAGTGAAAGAAAATCTAATGTTAATTAAACTTTTTCTAGGGGTTGGGATGGATAATTCTGCTTTTGTGTTGTTAAATCTACTTTGATTTTAATTGCATGACAAAAAAAATTGACTGCAAATGTAATGTGGGCAAATGCTCATATTGATTACGAGCTCCTGTGTATGCTAAGTCAAAGAATTAAATGCTTTTAATTGGGGTGGTTTTGTATGTGTGTTTGTGTTTTTTGTTTGTGTTTTTATTATTATTTTTTTTTCTTTCCATAGGATATCCACATTGATAACAAAGCTTGTACTGTCAGTATGTTGAAGGTCACTCTTATAACCTGTTCAGTGAGAACTGCTCCCCTTTAAGTGAAAAGAAAAATCAACTGAGCATACCTAAAATTGTCAAAAAAAAAAAAAAAATCCTATTACATTTACTAAATTTCAGTTATATATTTCAGATTTACATGGAATTCAGTGAACTCTCAGGTCAAATATGAAAAATTGTAGCAAATTTTCAATAATACGCACAATTTTTCCCCCTTTTGTGGCTGACTTAGAGAAACAAGGCACGTTCCTCTCAGTGATGACAAAGGACAAACTGAAATGATTAACATTAAAACATACATAATACTGGTGATATGTTTTAGAACTGGAAACAAAGGTACGATATGTCTTATCCATCTGTCTTGCCTCCCTGTGCATCTGTCTGTCTCTCTAGAGCAAGTCAATAAAAATGATTAGAGCTGGCATCTCACAAATGTACACCCTTAAACCATGAAGCAATAATACTGTGAAGGAAATTTTTTTCTGACCTTTTCAAATTACATCCAACTGTCTAGGGAATTTCTCAGTGACTAGAGGTAATAAGGTTCAATCCGTTTTGCTGGTTGGCTTCAAATTTAGCTCCTCAGAAGCCCTAACTTATCTATTCTTTTTATCTTGGCCTTGGCATCTATTCAGTACAGTAATCCATGCATCTAATCTTTTTTTTTTTCTCCCCTCTCAGGTTTAGCTGGTGGATCACGTTGTAAAATCTGCAGCCATGAAAGGCCCTCCATTTATTGCACCCTTCAAAACGAAATATTAGCATGGGAGGCTAAGCTGGTATGTTGCCTTTGAGAGGCTCTTGTTGAATTTAATTAGCTTTTAGATTTCATCTCCATCTCACATCTCAGCTTTCACTATTGTATGTGATTTAGGCTTCAGTGATTTTCATTATTTAAAACTTTTCTGACTTAGCTTTGCCACTTATGCCCTATAGAATACTAAAAGGGGGGGGGGGGGGGTGGGAGGAGGCAGGGAAAAAAAACTTAAAGTTCATTGTCTTAAATTGATTTCTGTTGTTTTTATGATGTGAACTCAGAAACAATAGAGACATAGCCTTCCAGTAAGTTAGTGAATCAATCAAGTGAGAAAGGCAAACAAGCATTTGTGCATGGCTTGTTCCTCATTGCACTTCATGAAGTAGAACTGGAAGCAGGTAACGAAAATCTTTTGAAGAATATTTATTAGAGAGTATTTTGATGTCAGATGCTTTCATATCTAGGAAAAAAAAAAGTTTTCTTTTCAACTCAGTATAAAAATATTATAATAGGGTAAAGGGACTTACAGTTTTAGATGTCTGAAGTTTCATTTTTGTGATTTATGCAGGGTGTTACGGAGTGGTGACTTCAAGTTCTGGTTCACAAGTAAATCCATGTCAGTATAAGGAGAGCTGTCGATGAGAAATGGTAAGCTCTTGGATGTTAACTGTGTAAAATTTTATCCTCCACATGGTTAAGACTTAGAGTTTCCTTTTACTTCAGGCAAAGGAAAATCATAAAAATTGGGCTTTACTGCTGTAGCTTCCCAGGAGTATTAAGTCTGTGCTTAGTTATATCTGATGTGCTATTGAAAGGGCTACAAAATGTTCCAAGTGCATGCATATCAAAAAGTACCTATAAAATATTTGCTTTTAATCATATGAGAAATATTTGGAAGACATACGCAACTTGCTTTAGATTCAAGGCAAAGCAGTAGCTATAAGGAGGCTTGGTAAAGATATGTGGTGATGATTTTCGTGAAGTAATCTTAATCATATTTTGATTCTCCTTTCTGATGCAAAGGAAAACATAGCTGGTCAAAGTACAGAACAGGGTGCTTTTAGATCTTGTCCCTGTAAGTAACTAGGTCTTTAAAAATACTATAATATTTGTTGAATCACTTAATCATTTTTCATCAAAACTTTTGTGAAGAGCTGTCACAGCTCTTCTTCACAGCTTTTGTGAAGAGCTGTCAGTCAGTACTTGGCATAGGATGAGTGCTGGTGTCACATGACTATTTCCTTGTCTTCAACTGGTGCAGCTGAAATAAAATAGGTTCATTTTTAATCAAAATGCGTTGTGTATGATTGTTTGTAGCAATGTTAAAGATAGAGTACTTACTGATCTGAAGGCCAGTAATACACCTAGAAATCAACCACTTAAATGTTTGAGAATATCTTTCATTCTGAAATTACTTTAGGGAAAACAGTACCACACATTGCCAAGCCTTCTGTCCACTATTATTTTTTTTGACTGTCCTTATGGTCACGTCATGAAAAGAAGAGTTTCTGAATGGATGGACCCAGGTATATTTTTAAGCAAGCAGGAATAAACAGTTCAAAACTCCTTTACAAAAGATAATTGTCAGTATGCTAGATAGTGCCCTTGTTTAAAAACTAATATTAAAGGACATATTTTGACTGTATAAAAACATACAACTCTACACATATAACCCTGTCCTAAACAGTACAGTAGCTGGTGAGGTCTCTCTCCTTTAAAATGGTGTCTATAGAGTATAGTCGGTTAAATCAATCTTTGTCTGAATGCCAATTTACTCTCACATCTTGGAAGCTCCACTGATACATGTAGAGTTATTTCTTAATAAAATAATTTTGCTTTTCTTAATCCTACATGAATTAGGCTTCTCCTGGCATTCCAAAATCCAGTCTGGACTCCAGACAATGGAGGCCAGCAACCTCAAACTATTCATAGTTTGCCAAGGCTATCAAAGGACCAAAAAATGCCTCATGTAGCAAGCTGTAGCATCTCAAAGCAAAGTCGCTGATGTTGGCTGTATGTACATCTTACAGTAGCTATTTTGAATAATGTATAATAAATAACCCCTCTCATATTTCTACCAGAAATACGTAAAATACATAGGGATGGGATTATTTTGAGTGCAAGTAGGATATTAAGATGGCAGCAGTGTGAGCTTTCTATCACTGGACGTGTTCTTCTTTCCAAAATAGTTTCTTATTTAAAATTCTGCATATTGGACTGAATCTTTTCAGTTTATTCTTCAGCTCTATCTACCACTCTGATGGGTTTCAACTCATAAGTATTGAATATATTGAATATATTCTCATTCTCTTGTTATCTTCTTCTCTCTCTACCCCTCTTCCTCTCTCCCCCTCTTCTTCTCTTTCTTATTGGAGTTCACAGTTTATGTTGCATAAAGGAAACTATGTGTGATATCTAAATATTTACATTTCATTTGTTGGAGCAGTTTTGTATCAGTAGCTATGAGCTATTGACAAAATACATATTGAACAAAATGTCTTGTGTATTCGGAATGTAGTTGAATATCGTTTTCTTTGTCAGAGCCAAGCATTCTGGATCACTGAAGGTCCTCAGTGATCCATAACCTCAAAGCAATGTTCTACTTTATGTTATTACTAGGGAATATCAAACTCTTCTCTGCAAACTAAACTACTTTCAAATCAAACACACTCAATTGTCTTATTGTGGAAACAGTAGTAATTCAAGTCCTGATTTTTGTCTGTTTAAACGTCTTTGTAGCTTTGCTTTCTATTCTGTGCTTCCTGATTTTTTATAAATTGGAAGTCAAACAATAGGAAAACAAAATGGGCACCAGGGATAGGTATATGAAAAATTGTGTTTCAGCTTTGCCTTCTTTTCCTCAGTTCTTAGAAAAAATCAAATACTATTATATATCAATATAACAAAGCTTTATGAGAAGAAAATTCTGTATATCAGGTCAAAGTATGTCCCATACATATATCAGTAGTGTTGAAATGGAAGTTTGCATTGTGCGCATCAAAGGAATTGTGTGAATGTTATTGATACACCATTCTTCATTGTTCTGTGTTATTTGTATTTTCATCGTTAGTCTATAAAGTCTTAATAATTAGCTCTCTAATTTTCCAGAAAGAGCATGTTAATTTATTGAACTGGCTGAAGCAAAAAATAGCTGATCAATCTGGCATTGTAGGTTAACAGTATAGAACAAAGCATGGTCATAATTAGTCGAGAAAAGGACTTTCCTTGTTCATTCCAGTTTATAATAAGAAGTCCCTTGCCAAAGTGACTTAGAAAATAATGCATTCAGACTGAGCAGAATTACCGCCTAGCAGATTCTATTTATCTGTAGCTTAAAAAGCAGCTGCGTTTTTGTAAAAAGCAATGAATGTGGCAGTCCTACTTAAAGGTAGAAGAAAAAGAACACCCCTTGTTTTGTAATAAGGGGATTTTCAATTTAAAAGAGAGAGAGAGCCTGTTGTGTGAAGTATGGTTATTACATTCGCTGTATTCTATCTCACCCACCAGGAGGCTAATAACGAAGGAGTCAGTGAAGGAGACCAATGCCACAAGGGTTATCTCGCAGCCCCAGATGCTGGATAAGTTGGAGGAGGCAGAATCGCTTTTGGATGACATTCAGGAAGGCCTTGAATGATTATTTGGTGAAGAACAGACTATTCTTTTCAAGGTAAACAGTCCATTGCATCTGTCTGTTGTCGGAGGTGTAAAATATGTTTGTATAAATACCTATAAAGTTAATTTTTTATCATTTTTCAGGTTTTTCTTTCAATGCAGCAATGATCTCTCAGGAATCCTTTTTGAGACAAAGGATCCACTCCATATCCAACAACACCTAAAGAAATGCTTTGAAGGAATTGCCAAGCTCACTTTTAATCATGAGAAAGAAATTACCCACATGGAGTCAGCAGAAAATGAAAAAGTAGAGCTCGTGCTGCGAATAATTCCAGCAAGTGCCAAGGGGCTAGTTGAGCAATGGCTTCATGAGGTGAATATCTTTAGCTCTTACTTAGGGTTTAGTTACTGTATAATCATTTTCTCTTTTAGGAGCAATGAATATCATAAGCATATTTCCTAACTAAACAGCTCTCTGAATATTTGTCAAGATGTTGACAGATTTCAGCCTTATTGTTGTTATTTATTGCAGCTAATTTAGCAACTGCAAATGTGCAAAAATTAATTTTAATGAAAAGCTCTCAGAGTCAGGCTGTCAGCAGAAGTGGGTCTGTGTCTGAAACCATGTATGTGAATATATGTCCGAGTCTACATGTATGTGTTTTTGTGCTTTCATGGTGTAATGTCTGTAGCTGATGAGGAAAACATTTTTTAAACAATCGCAGAAATGTAAGATTTCAAATGCTTCCATCCTGTAGAAATGTATCCCATTGTGTTGGAGGGGTTTAATTTCCAATACATTTTAACAAAAAGGAAGAGAACTGATAACATCCTAACCTTTCCCCTTCAGGCCACTAATCCAAATTCATTGGTTTTAGCAAGAAATTAGTTTTGTGACCTTTTTTGTTGTTGTTGTTGTTGTTCACTTTATTTAACCTTCCTCTGCCAGAGGATAGGAACTGGCCCTTTTCTTGTTTTTCATTTCTGGGCCAAAAAAAACTTCTCCTTCCCCCGTGTCTCCCTTTCTTATGGGGCAGGATCAACCCTGGGTACACGGGGGCTGCCAGCCAGCAGGACAGAGCAGCCAGGGGAGTGTTATTTCTATTCCCAGATAATTCAGCTGACACCCTGTGTACAGAGGTGGCAGCAAAGCCCCGTGCAGGTAGTGGGTTGGACGGGTTTGGCCCCATTGTGTGTCACACTTTTGCTGACTGGGTGAGCAAAGCTGAGCCCTCAAGCCCTCTCATGTGTCCCTGTTGCCCACTGTGTTGAGAGTCACAACAACATGCTAGGTTGGGCCAAGCCCCCTTTTTTTTTTTTTTTTTACAGCAACTACATCACATTTGAGGTGGTCCCGCAACAGCATTCTGTGGGGTGAGGTAGGGAGGAAAGCATGTAAGGATTTAGACAAACACAAATGCTCCCTACCCTGTTCTCTGTGTCAAATGGCTAGCTTGATTTTTTTGGACTATTTTTCCGCACAAAATTTTCTTCCTTGGAGAGTAGGGGTGGGGAAGCTACAATGGGTAACTGGCGGTTCTGAGGAGCCCAGGAAAAGCCTAAATTCTATTACACTAAGCCTGCAATATGCTTTTTAGTTTTTACCTTCTCCCTCAAATGAAAGATGTTTGGAGAGTTGAGCAGCTGTGTTTATTTTAACACATCTCATTTAACCTTCACCTAAAAACAAATTGGAAGGTTTGGGAGTGCATTAATCTGGACCCAATTAGTGTCTCTTTCTCTCTCAAAAGTGCAACCTGAGATTAATGAATATAAACTAGAGTTTCATATGCAGTCTTTAAATCATTTGCATGTTTTATGCATGATAATTGAATTTATTTATGCACTTCCTTTCATTTAGTGATTTCTTGCTCTTTTCTATTCTATCAACATTATATTATGCAAGACACAGGATTATGGTAGGCAAGAAAGGATAGCAGTATATAAATCAAACCCGATTTAATTCTTAGTTCTAGTGTCAACAGTACATCAGAATTAATATTGGTATCATGCCAGTGGGGTACGTGGCCAGGAAAATGTAAAATATTTTTGGTAAAATAGAGGCTTTTAGATTAAGGAGACATTTCTGATGCAGTTTAGATTGCTTGCAAGTGTATAAGCAAAATTATTTTCAAATGACAGTTAAATTATTGTATTGACTTTTCAATGACCGTAGAGACTTGTGTTTCAACTTGGCCAATTAGTAGTAATAAGAAGATGAATAGTAATTACATTAATAAATAACTGTTTTTAGACCAGGATTCAGTATCATAGTCTGGCTAAGAAAATAAGGGCATTTTATAATTTGTTTCATTTGGTCTTTGATCAGGAGAAAAAGGACTTTGGAACTATAGTAAATCTCTTATAGCCAAGAATGTAGCAGTCCTAGGGACTAGTGAGCCATATTAGCTAGCAGCTCTGTGGTAGTAGCTGTTTCAGTGCCATTGGTAGGGAATTTTGCTTTGTTTAAGATCAGATGTCTTAAAGATTTCTTAGTGATGGTCTCTGCATTTTTTATAATGCATGCCAGGAAGCTACAATGGCAAGGAGTTTTAATAAGATTCTGGTAGTGGTGCTTTCAAAGCTTTAACCTATACCAGTTTCTTTTTTGTCTCTCGTCTTTCCTATGTGTTGAAAGATGTATGTGGAAGTGATATTTTTCTGTGGTGTCCTGTCTTTTATCAGTGGATTAAATGGCTGTGTGTTGTGATCGTTTCCTGATTCTCGTAGGTAGGAATGTGTTTAAAGGCTACAGCTCTGTTAATTTGTGATGTAACCATTTCAGTGTGTTTCTTGTCATTGAAATGTAGTTTAAAATGTTCAGTAATGTAGCATGAAATTATTGGTTAGTTTTGGAATGGTGGTGAAATCATGTGAAGAAAATAAGTATTGCATCTGATCAAGATAAATTCACTCTAGTGTTTTATGGCTTTTTATTCCTATGTGATAGTAATAAAGTCTCATGTAGGGATGGAAGCCATGAAATACATTGTGAAAAATCATCAACTCAGATGGGGCCATCAGGATAGCATGCTGTAGTTGTAGAGTTCTTGAGAATGATTGGAAGATGATTTAGTATGTCACCATGTTGACTACCATGTTTTGCATTTTGTTTCTTCATCCCTCACCCATGTAGTTTGATGAGAAGAAATCAGCTTCTAATGAGCTGAACCATCTTTACATCAGTGTTCAGTGTTTAAACTGTTCATACATCTTTCATTTTCTGCTAAAGATAACACTGTATATGAAACACTAAGCTAAGAATTTAATACAGCTAATAAAAAAGGCCACAATGAATACAAGTAAAAACCAATGAATTTGTAATTGTTTGAAAATTAAGAATGAAAAAACAAACAAACAAACAAACAAAAAAAAAAAAAACAAAAAACAAAAACACAAGGTCTAACCTGTTAGCACACGGGCCAGGTTGTTTATTTCCATGTTCAAGAGCAAATCTGAGAGATGGTCTGGGGATTGACAGATCTTTGGGGATCTTTTCCCTGCTTACTTTTATTGGTGAAAGTGCACAATCTTTTCTCTCTCTGTAACTGAGATAAAGGCTGACAGTGTTGAGGGCAGAAAACAATCTCTGACAATGTCCTTGCAGTGCTGCCATTCCATATATTGCCTTACTGCTGCAGCTGTTTGGCTCTTTTCCTTTGGGAATATTTTTGGGAAGTTTATTTGGTCTGATACAACTATTTACAATTTTCATTCTGTATTTTTTTCTGAAATGTATACTAATAAAACTTCATTGATTTTTTGATACTTGGACTCCTTTATTATTTCTCTCCTGTGTGATTTTTTTTTTGTCTGTTAAATGTGCTTTCTCATTAGTGTAGCTCAGGACATCATCTATTGAAAACCCCCACAATAATTAGGCAAGAATTATATTTGCCATTTTTTTCTAAGTTTAAATTTGTAGTTTAAATCAAATAGTACACAGAATAGTTTAACCTTAATCAAATTCAAAGACATAGTGTGGCAATTATTTCAGTTTTACTTTGGCTTACACAAATGGTAAATGCTTGTGCTGATGCAATGGAACTAAAATGTCTAAAACCTTGTAAAATAAGATAGCTTCAAACTTCTATGAAAAGGCAAAGTATTTGCCTTCTTATGTTTTAGCAGAATTGCTTCCAAGACTATCCAGGATGTACTGCCAAGAGAATAAACTGGTCTTGTCTTTCAACTTTGTATTTGGTTAAGATAAAAATTGTCTTCATCGTTTGCCCCCAAAATGTTTTCAATATTTGCTTTGGATATGGCAATTACTTTCCAGAAACCTGGAAGAAAATTCTTAAGACAGTTTCAAATGTGTTACTTTACTCTTTTTCTCCATTTATCCCAATTTAATGATAACAATACAGATTAACTACAATCTATCACTCCAAAATAATATGAAATTCATCTTACTGCAGACCATGCTTTGAAAAGTACTCTACAGTTCCACCTGAAGAGCATTTTTTCATTACTTTATATTGTTTCCAAATTATTTCCAGAGTCAAATGCTCTCTAAATTGAAGTACTTCCGTTAAATGTCTAGCCAAATGGTTGAAGGTGGGATCATAAAGGAAAGCTGAGTTCTTTTCCTGCATGCCAGCACTAGCTTGGAAGGGCTCTACTGACCAAAAATTAAGTCCTTAGTTTCATCAGTGCCATTAATCTTTCTAAATTGCTTTCTTTGCAATGACATTTCTTTTAGTGAATTTATACTGGTTTTACTTGGTAAATAATTTATTAATTATTAACTGTTGAAGAGAATCCAGCTCATTCTCCCATAGTAATTTTGGTTCTGCAGTGGCCTGCAGAAGCTATCAAGTATTGAGCATTCTATCAGAAATTAATCTGAAAATGCAATGAGGAAACACAGAACTGAATTTCAAAAGGCAGGTTTTATCACCAGGGCCACTGTCATACCCATACTTTTTGTGGAGGACATTTGATAGTGCAAAGTAACGAGATATGTTAAAAACGTACACAGTTTTCATGGTCTGAAGGTTCGCACAGTAAAGAAAAATTTACTTATTTTCCCACACCTCTGGTAACTATGCCGGGTGCCCACCTGACCTTCTGGTCACTGAAGAGGGTTTACTCTGCTTGTGCTGGTGTTTCTGGGGTGAAGTGGTTAAAATGCAGGACTTGGCTTTGTATTGCGCTAATGTAACTATAGCACTTTCTGTCTGCTGAGAGCAAACCTTCATTGAAGCATTAGCGAGACTAGTTCATGCCTGCAGTAACAAGGCCAGTCAGCAAAGCTGTAGGAGGTTTCATCTTGCCAACAGTTTTTGTCCTGTTTGCTTAATGAAACATAGGATAAATTTAAAAATTTAAGCATGGCTTTTTGAAACTGCCTTAATAAGTCGGTGCCCTGGTTTTACAAATTAAAGTCACAGAGTAGTGGACTGAAATATATGCAGAGAGAGACAGAAAGGTTGCAATTCCCTGAAATAATGCTAAGGTTATTATATCCCTGTAAACTAGGCACCAGAATGGCCTAACAGAGCTATTTCAGTTTGGTACCTTTTCTTGATATGTCTCCTGATGCAACTCCACTGACCTCATTTTATAACCATTTTTACAACCATTTATTAATCCATAAATTAGTGAGCAATGGCCTGTCCTGGAGCAGTCACAACTTACGTTTTTGGGTTTCTGATGTGTTTTTCTTTTGTTATGAGGGGTGAAGGAGTTGGTTTGGGATTTCTTTTCTTTGTACTGTTTCATCCAGATAAACTGTAGATACCTTTACTCTATTTCCATAAAATTTCATTTTTTATACCCTAATTGTTTTTTCCCTTCCCCCTTCTACCAGGGTGGAGCTGATTTCTCTCCCCTCTTCCCCTCTGTCTTTCCCTTCCCCCTCTCTTCTCCTCTCCCCTCTTTTTTTTTTTTTTTTTTTTTTTTTTTTACAAATCCTGCAATGTGATACCAGAAGTCTCTCTTTGAATTATGTGTTATCTTTATAAGAGCTTGACAATCAAGCCTTAAGTGACACCTTGCCTTGATGGCAAAGAGAGTATTTTTCTTGTCAGTGTCAATTTGAGTAAAAAGTGTGTGTGTATATGTTTAAAATGTAGTCACTTGTCAGAAGAAAAGCAAGGTCTTGTCACAGAGATGAAATGTTAAAGTTACTACTTTGTTTAATTTTTTGTAAATGTCCATATTGTGTAACTTCTTTATTTATTAACAGCCTGAGTTAAGAGCAAGACAACATGATACTTACACCTGGCACTACTCAAAATACTGTCTTAGGTAACATACCAGCTTTCAGGAGAGGCAACCTCTGGCAATCTCAAATCCCAAGCAGGATTTTAGGTCTTTCTAGGACAATGAAAACAGCTTGAGTGTCACCTGTGAAAGGATGTAAGTCTTTGAAAACAAGTGTAACATGCTTTCCAAGGCCAGAAATGTAAAATGAAGGGCAGTTTTTTTCCGTTGGAGCTAGTGCTTTAAAGCAGTCTTCAAGTGTAGCAACATGGAGAATAAATTACAGCAATTCAATCTGGATGTACAAAAGACTTTGTTAACTGTTGGGAAGACCATGCCACTGGGGAAAGAAGAGAGGTTTGCAATAGCTGCCTAAAAATTGGAGATAGTATTTCTGGATAGTGGAACTTACCTATTCTCCTAGCACTACCTTTGTCTTGCTGGTGTCAGCATCAGTTGACTTCATCCACAACCTTTTGCTGGATTTTGGAAAAGTAGGCAGGTTTGTGGGGGTGGAAGGACCTATGTGCATAGAGGAAAGTAAGTTTTCCTGATCGACTTTTTCAGTATCATTTTAATTAGATTGAAAGGTACCTTGTCAACCTGGTGTTTTACTACCCAAGTGTTTTTTACCAAGTTTAATATTTATTTGAAATATCTTATTTTTTCTCGATTTCTTAAGAAATATTGTACACAGTGAATTACTTTAAATCTCTCTCTCACACAGTCTTTTTAATTACAAACTATTGTCTGTAACTTCACCATCTGGCCAACATTACATGAGTTGTCATATTTCTCTCTCCCTTGTCAACATAGGTGGTATTTGTTTCTGGTTTGCAACAGCCATTACTAAAAGATGTTTCATGTCTTTACATTACTTGCTTGGACAGCTGAATGTTTTGAGATTTTTTTTTTCCAGATTCGAAATAAAAATTATTTGGTTTGATCTGAGTTTTTGGTTGATTTGCTCAGCTAGGAATGGCATTTTGAGGGAATTAACTGGGATACCTTTGGAACTTTAACAAGTAGGGAAACTAGAAGAATCATAGGAAAAAAAAACAGTTATATCTCAAAACAATTTGGACAAAAAGGATTTTTGTTCTTATTTCATGTATGTTTCCTACTCTGTATGCTATTTTTTCCTGCCCCAACAAGGAAGTCCTATGAGGAGGGTGTTTTCTTGGTTCTTTGGCTCTGGAAGCACTTATGCTCCAGGGCATTGGAAGGGGAGGTAAGAGGAGATGCCCTGGCTTGATAAAATCTGGAGACTAACAGTAGTCAGAGTACAAATACAAATTTGGTGCTTTCTCTTTGGTCAAAGTTCTTGAAATTTTGAAGAAGCTGTGAGTGGAAGTCCTATATACCCCAAGAACTTATTATCTTAGGACCCACTACATTTCTGTGGGATATTTCTGCTAGCTATCCTCATGCTAATCTTTGTCCAGTCTTTGTCCTGGGAAACATGAGGCAGGGGGACAGGGAGAGGTAGATAAGCAAGGGAGATAGAGTGCCAAAGAAAGGATCAGTGGGTTAGTGAAAGCTGCATGACTCTGGATTCATTCCAGCCGTCCTCTGTACAGACGCTTTTGTGAAACTCACTGTGGCTTCTGAAAGGAAGGTCCCTATTCATTCGGCCACTGAAGGAGATCATGCTAATAGGCTGCAGGATCACAAAGCACTCACCACCTGCTGTCATGAACGCAGGTCAGGCTTTGTCTGCTGTGCTGAATGCTTTTTTTTTTTTTTTTTTTTTTCTCTGTAAAAACTGAAGTGTAGGTATATATTTGATGGAGTTTGTGACTCTTTTGTGTCAGCATTTCAATTTTTAAAAGATGAGGATGAAAAACAGATATTGTCTTTATTGTTACAGGTAAGTGTAAAATACATCTTTTGCCACTAAAACAAGGTAGCATTCAGAAAGAAATTTCTAGAAATCTGTATGGAAATTTGTAGATAAGAAAATTAAGTCTAAACCAGTCTGATTTAAAATTAAGGTTTATTAACCTTAGGCTGAACTTTCTAATTTTTATGCAGTAATGATGAATTATTTTGCTGACAATAAAAGTATTCTTAAGTTTCTAAACTAATACATTGAATCTAATTTCTCACTGAAACTTTTTCTTTAATAAAATACTTGTGTTTAGTTTCACATTGACAAAGTGAATCTCTAATATTAGGGTTGTTAGAAGCAAAAGTCTACATTTGTAACCATTCTGTCAAATTTGTCCTTTGAGGAGAATAGAAAAATACATAGTTTATAATGTAAATAAAGAAATGTTCAGTGTAGCCTGTTTCACATTTCTAGAATATAACTGGTGATAATCTAGGATTCACAAGAGCAATAAACTCTGTCCTGAAATAAATCATCAAATTTGAAATGCAAACTTCATAACAAATCTGAATTTCAGCTGATAGTCTTGGTATTGGTATTACAAGTTTGTAATGAAACTTGTATGTGAATCAACAGATAGTGTCTTCCTATTATCTCATGAAGATCCATTTTAAGAAATCAATTTCTTAGTGTGTTGAGATAATAGGAACTTTTTGAAGGATATAGTGTGATAAAAATTAAATTAAGGCTGTGCTTGAAGTGACAAATGTAAACATCTCCTGAGGTATTGCATGCTGTATCCAAATAAGAGCACAGCTGCAAATAATTTGAAAACTAAATTGTATTTTTACATCAACATGGTTAGACAAAAATGACTTATTAAGTAATTGCTATTGTGACATAAGCTTTATGCAGTAGCTGAATTACTTGGCACAGCTAAAACCTCAAACTACCTTGGGAATTTACCACATTCTTTAATTTTCTGATTGATTAAATGGATTATTTGACATTTTGGCAGAGCTTTGAAATCACAGCATAACAAAGACTCCTTTCATTGCTCATTATTTGCTCTCTTCAGGCTTAGTGCAGATTCTTTGAAATGAAAGGTTTAAGGTGCTTCTTTCCTGGGTAATTTTTGTTCCAGTTCACATTTTTACTAGCAGTGTCACATTTCCAACTCAAATTCCCCTACTGTGTAAATGCAGTTCCTTATAATGAAAGCATAACCTATGGAGATTTGTAATCTAGAAAACACTTTTATATAGCTCACAACGGTGCAACTGAAGAATTCAGTACGGCCAGTTTGTTATCAGAGAGGCTCTTAACCCTCATGCCCCTGGCATTTTCTAGGCCATGGAGTGCAGGGAGCTGCACTAAATGATGGGCGTCTTTGTTCAGTGTGTGCCAGTGCTCATTTTTCTGCTGCCTCAGGTGGAAGCAGTCAACATAATGCACCAGTTTTGGGTCACAGCTCAGAGACAGACAGGTAGTGTGGAGGCATTTATCAGCTTCACACCAGTGAGTAAATGCATTACCTAACTGCACCGAATGTCATTAATGAGCAGCAGCTGGATAAAACAATCCCACTTTTGAAGTAACTGCATAATCCTCTCTATTGAAAAACAGCTCATGAGGGTACCTGAAGTGTTAGTGGCTGTTCTGCTCTATGCTACTTCTCAAACACAAATTTGGTGGAGCTAGGTAGCAAGCACATAGATGGGAGTGAGACCTTCAGTGTCTTGTACTCATGCATTTTAATGACAGAAATCCTTGGCAGTGCTGGATAGGAGAGTCTGATTTCAAGCCTGTGTCTTTTCTAATACTATGAATACAATGGAGGCAAATTGCTTTGGCAGTTGCCCTCAGAGAGAGCTGTTTCCCCTCTCTCACAGATGTGGACAGCAGTCTGGGGGCTACACAAGCACAAGGACATGGCTTCAACAATCCTGTCACCATGGCAAGATTTCTCTTCCAAAAAAAAAATCCCTTCCATGTGTCTGCATCAGTAACAGAGCGCAGCTCTCCAGGATGCTTCTGGCATACAGTGAAATATTTGCATAGGTTTCTCTGAGCTCAGATAGGGTTTCTGAGACATGGTGAACTTGCAAGCAGCTGGGACTATACAAACTACTTGCTATTCTTAAAATGTAACCTTCCTTGCAAACCACCACTTATTATGCTCCACCTCCATCTCTTATGCTTTTCAAGACAGAAAAATACCTTTGAGTGGGGAAAACTGGGTGTCCAAACCTTATAAAGGTGAAGCTGTGATTCCTTTCAGTTCTGTATTCCAAGGGAAGAAGAAGGAGTAGGGTCCTATTCAGTCTCTCCAAGCACTTACAGTTTTTCTCCAAGGAATTAAATTATGCTCATGTGTCTAAGAACCCCAGCTTGTTTCCAGTTTTAAGCACTGTTTCAGAAATGATGCTCCTATCTGTCACACTTCCCTTCCTGAGGGTGGGAGCAGGATCACTGCTAATTAGCATTTTCTGAGGTTATAGCTCGATTGGAAGTTGTAAGGTAATAAGGTAACTAAGCCTGTCCTGAGTTTAACTATTTTTCTAGCTGAGGTAAAGCCAATGTTTCTGATAGTCCCCTATTATAAAGTGGTTTAAACCCAAAGGATGAAAAACAAACAAACAAACAAACAAACAAGTATAAATCTATATATGATTATAATTTTAATCATCTGAAGTAGTGATTCTTGAAATCAAGGTTGTGCAGTGCTTTATGTTACAAGATGTTGCTTTCAATTGTTTATACCTTGTTCAGGCTGAACAAGGTATATTTTCCTATGTGCTCTTCAGGCTGATTAAAAATAATAATAATAATAAAGAACTGTAATCCACTGAAAGAGAAAAAAATAAAGTTTTACTATCACAGTGGTAGTTTGAGGTAAGGATCTATGCACTCTCTAATCCTGTTAATGAACTAAGCATGGTTCATGTGATGGAATCTGCTGTTTAAAAAAACTTAGAACACAGAAGATGCAAAATTAAAGAAGAAAGTAAAAATTCCCAATTCTGTGTTTAAATAATGTAAAAGCCTCTGAATCTCATAAGCAGTGAGATGCATTCTTTTAAGTGTGCTTAGTCTAAGTCTTTCGTTAGACATTAGTTTTGTGTCCTAGTCTACATAATAAACCCAATGGAGGCTGGCACTCAGATCCTAGCTTTCTCCCCTGCTATAAAGACAGGTAATGTTTTGCCTGAAATGGAACACCTTCAGAAAGAAAGACTAAGTAATTCCCACTTCAGATATCCCACCTCGAATATCTGTTGTGAGGGAAATGAGTACAAGAAGTCTTAGGCAAAGTCTTAAGCATCCTAATAACTCATCAGCTGGACAGGAAAATATCAACACCACCAGTATTGCCTTTGGGATGTGGTATTTTGAGAAGTCAAAGCTTGAAGAGTCAGAAGGGAGCGAGACAGTGCATTTATGAGTTGTGCAACTCAGATTGGAACATCTCAGAGGTCAACAGCCTGTTCATGAAATTTAGGAATAGGTAGGCTCCCAGAGCCAGAAAATCAAAGGTATTTCAGTGCTTAATTCCTAGTGAGTCATCTAAATGGAAGTGAGATTTGTGGAAAACAATGTGATTCTGCAGCTTGTAAATGACAAGCTGAGAAAAAAACATAGCCTCTCTCTTGATGTGCTTTAATGATTCAGGTTTTAGAGGTGTGCTTGAATTATGTCTGAGGTAGCCGTAGAGGGGATGTTTGTAGCATCCTAGCTGTCCATATGCATGCTTTTAGTCTGCTGCAAATGGGAGAAAATGTGAATTGGCACTTAGAGTGAAACACATCAACCTACCTCAATCAGTACAGTTTGCATTTGCTGTGGGCTAGCAGCAGTTTCTGTGGCTCTGCTGATGTGTGGCACACTTGATTTCGAGGCTGAACCTGGGGCCACAGTATCAAGTGCATGTCTGAATCCTGCATATGCAACAGGATCTAGCTGTGACAAAGTCATTACTGGCATGATTTAAAAGGAAAGAAACCCAAACCCCCAAAGGTTTTACATCTTACCTATAATGAGATCATACAGCAGTTTTATTTAGTGTAAGACTATTTAATCCATAGCTCTGGAGCTAAAGTCATCCCCTCTGGGTCATGTATCTGACTCAGCTCTAGAACGAGCAAGACCCTCAGCTTTCATTACCGTCAGAGCAGTGGCATATATATGATCAGCCACCTGTGCTACTTAGAAAGCCCTTGCTTAAGCATTGGTCCTAGCCCTTTGGGCAATGCCACCTTGTTGTCAGTTTTAGTTCCCACTTTATTTTGTCATCTGTATTAGCATAAAAATTTCTACTACCCTGCAAATGGCTTGAAGTAGGCTGTAAAGATGCTGAAGAAAGGTTGTGATTTTAAACCAATACAGCCACATAAGTATGAACGTCTTGACTAAATGTGCCACAGATCATTTTTCTTCTATTCCAACTCTTTATCTTAGGCCTAAGATTCACCTTGGTTGGTTACAATTCTGTGAAAATTTCAGTTCCTTTCTTATATTTTACAGTGCAGTGCCTGCCTCTAGTTAGGTCAGTATAGAAATGCAACCTTGTCCTGGTTTCACCTGGGATAGAGTTAGTTTTCTTCATAGAGGCTCACACAATGCTGTATTTTGGATTTTTGATGAGAAATGTGGTGATAACATGGATGGTTTCAGTTGTTGCAGAGCAGTGCTCGCACAGAACCAAGGCCGTTCCTGCTACTTGCGCTGCCCTGCCAGTGAGGGGCTGAGGGTGCACCAGGAGCTGGGAGGGGACACAGCCAGGACAGCTGGCCCAGGCTGACCAGAGAGGTGTCCCATACTGTGTGGCGCCGTGCTGAACAGTAAAACTGGAGGCAGTTGGACAGGCGTGTACAGGTGGGGGACTACCATTGCTCAGGGTTTGTCTAGGCATTGGTCAATGGGTGGTGAGAAATTGTGCATCGTTTATGTCAATTTTTCATTATTTTTATTTTATTTCATTCTACTTTCTTTTTCTGTCCTGTTAAACTATCAGACATTTTACCCAGAAGTTTTTTTTCTCTCTCTCTCTTTTTTTATTTTCCCTGTTTCTTTCCCCCATCCCACTGCAAGTGGGATGGCAGTGAGCAAATGGCTGTGTGGTTCTTAGCTTCCCGCTGGGTTAAGCAACAACACCCCTATGTAACAAAAATACAGCCTTAGAATTAACTGAGCTCAGCATATATACTTCAGTTTTTATTTTAAGATGACAATAGCATTTGTAATGTGTTTTGCATTATGGCTATATTTGAACATGAAAGCTCAGTGCATTGGTTCTACCCTGTATAAGTGGTAGTTAATGAAACCTTTTATTAGTAAAGTTTAGATAATTACCTGGGTAATTTTACAGACAAATAATTCAGTAACATGAAATGATTTATTATGTTTATAATGATACTTTATTCTCTTTAAGTGCAGATTAACATGTTAATTACAGACACTCAAGGGACTTGCAAAAAGTTATTTTAGTGATTATATGTTATTAATTCTCCAGGGACTTTTTTTGAAACAGCACCTGCAGAAAGATTCAAATTATGAAAGATTCAAGACAATATGCAATGTTGGCATTTGAGGATATTTGTTAAAAATATATATATATTTCACAGTTGTCGGCTTGTTTGTTTGTTTGCCCTTCTAGTGTTGAGGCCACTTCATCTCTCTTGATAATGAGACTGTACCTGAATCAAGGTAGATGCTAAATGTCTTCCTAGAGCACTTGTCAGGGCATAGTAATCCTGGTATGAAAGTACACCATGTCATTTGATCCTATCTTCCCCTGTGACAGTTCCAATAAGCTGCTATTCTTCAGGTCCTCCTGGCTATAGCTACTTACAAATGATAACAGATCTCTCAATTTTGCAGGTCAATAATGTTAATATGCACTGCTGCTTTAGTCTCTGATAGTATCTTTTCCATTGATACCTCAGAGATGTCTTCTGAAAGTGCAGAATATAGCAGTCTTGCAAGCACTTGTTCACTGCAAGCAATGTGCATCTGATCCTGGGTTTGGTGTGAGGACATTATCACCTGTTCACTATTTGACACCAAAGTTCAAAAGCCCCTGTGACACTGGGACTAATGGTGTCTAACAGTTTTTCTGACAAAAAATAAAAAATAAAAAAATTGAAATACTGTTGGACTGAAGAGTCTTTTTGTTTGTTTGTTTGTTTTGATAAATCATGATTAATGAAAGGCAGAATATTCTGAAAACCTGACTCACTCATGATGGCTTGGTGGAGACACCACATTTAGTGGTAGGTGTGTCATCTCTGAGGAGTTTGAGTGTACCGGGACTTTGGTGGTTTGGATGTGGTGGTTGAGCACCAGTACCATGTCAACCAGTGGGGAGCCCAGTGCCACCACTGGAACTCAGGACTCTCAGATCTTTTCTGTGTGGTTGGTAGTTGGGGCTGCCTTAAGCACTGCTGTTGTAGACACCTCTGTGAGCTTGCTTGAGGCTTGCTAGAGGTTTTGGACAGAGGGAGGTATGTTGTGAAGTACTAATACACTCCATTGTGGTTCTATTCCATGTCAATCTGAAATCCAATACCCCAAACTCATCATCTGGACAACCTACGTTTCAGACAGTTCTCATGAGGAATTATTGTCAACAGTGCTATGTCCTGACACGTCATATTCCACATGTGAATTGTGTAAATAATTCTGAATGGAAACAGAGGGAGGGAAAGGTGCAATGATTAGTAGCAGACATGCACTCCAGAAGTTCAAATGATGAGTTTTCCACATCAGTCCTGTCATATATGCACAGCCTTCTGAAGTCTCTTTAGACCAAGTTGTTTTAATAGTTTAGACTACCCTGTGTCCCCACCTGACCTTAAATTTAATAGTAGGATAGATAAATTTAAGTAGGTATCTTCTTTCTTTTACCTTCAAATTCTTTGCATTCACAATATTTAGACTTTATCATGTAGCTGGCCAGAAGACACTGATGTCCAGAAGTGTTCATCCCACTGGAGCAAATATGCTTTCCGCCTTGTCATTTTATCATAGCATTGACTCCTCTGGTCTCAAGTTTCATTTTGGTGGAAATTCCATCTCCTCTGGATAAAAATGTGTAGCTCTAAAAAGTGATGTGCATTTTATAACTTCTAAAATGTCCAACATGTATTTTTCTCTATAGGCAATTACAAAAACTATTTATAATACTGTAGCAAAGATGAGGAGATTCCAGATAATGCAGAGCTGATAGTGACATTAGGAAAAGTTTCAAAACATTCAGCAAGAAAAATGGCATCCCATGAAGCATCAGCATGAGGACTATTATATGTAATTCATTTAGTAAATATATAGATCACCAGTGGCATTCAAAATGTGCTAAACTGAGAATGAATACTGTACTTACACTATTAGATAATCTTAGTACGTTTGTGTGTAATGGTTCATTCGGGATTATTCCAGGCATGTGGATATTTATCATGATATTCCTGCATCTGTGTCCAATAAACTAAAGAGATAGTATATCTGATTAAGCTACAACAGTTTTAATAGCAGATACATTATCTTTAGGGTAATAAATCAAGGGAGCCTCTCTAGCCCAGCATAAAATTTGAGATGTTATAACCTTTGCAATAACAATATTGATCTCTCAAAATGATGCTAGGTGGGAACAACTAGGAAAAAAAAAAACAGGAAATCCCCAAAGAGATGGGAGCTGTGACAGTTTTCCAAATTGCTGCTTAAAGGGATTCCCCAGATCTATTGGCTACAGCAGATAAAATAAGGTAGAAATGGATCACATGATGTTAATTGGAAGAATTAATTCTTGTATTAACATCCATCTACTTTTATTTAGATTGAGAAATGTTCTGCCCAAAACTGAATGAAGAAAGAAATAAAATACCATTTCTAACATGTTTCTCTTGACATGAAATCTTACTTGTGGGAATATGCCAACATGGTAATGAGCAACAGGGGTTGTCCAGAGGACAGCGTGCTTCCAGTCTCTTTCTTTCCTGATTGAGTCCCTGTGGCTAATTTGCTGTTTTTCCTCTGCTGCTGTTGAGAGTTCATGAGGATGCTCCTGATGGAGGGAGCTGTATATAGAGTGTTGAAATAAGGATTACTATGAATTTATGCCACAGCAGATTACAACATGGAAGCTGAAACTAATTTCTCATCTCACAGCCTCACTTTGTTTCTCCCATATTTTCACAGTCACATCTTGCTTTGTAGTTGCTTTAAATCAGGGACAACTTGGAGGAGACTGCTGAAAGCAATAAAAGTACACAGCAAAATAAAATCACTAAGATCACTAAGATTTTTTTTTATTTTTATTTTTTTTTTCCCAGAAACCTCTCTTTGGAAACCTCTCATGAAACAAAATTAAATTTCTTTAAAAAACATTTCTGAACAAAACTTTGTTTGTTTGTTTTTTTGTGTGTGTGCGTTTGGCAAATTACCTTCAGGCATTCTGTATAACAGACTTTTTTTTCCCTTTCCTGAAAATTTAGGAAAGGAGTTGCTTGTTGGCCAACTTATCCATAAAGCTATTAGTTGTTCTGACCTTTGAGAAGAAAACAGGAAATAGAAGTGTGACATCTAATAACTATTTCAGCTTTTAGTACTGGGAAAATTAATTTGATTCATGCGAAAATTTATATCTAACCAAAACTTTCAGACAGGCGTCTTACTGAGAATGATGTGTGTTAAAATATTTTGAGAAGTGATCAAAATGAAAGTTGTTCTTTTGATATGCAGCTGCAGAATCATTCTTTGCATCACATAAGGCACAGTAATGCTCATAGAACTTTAAGAGTTAAAAAACATGCTCATACAGAGCACCATCTTTGCATCATTCTGATAAGGATTTCTATGGCAAAAAGCATTTTGCCTAATCATTTTTATAGCCAAATATTTGTGGGGTGAATGTTATTTCTCCAGCTGATCTTACATTTTTGTGGTTGGAGTGGAGAACAAAAGCCAGTGGTTCAGTTGTTTAACATCTTCTGTAACCATTATTATTGAAATTTTCTATAACTTTTGCTCTTCTGTTGCTCACGTTGGAAATTTAGTTAATGCTTCTTTTTCATAGGACTTGACAGCAACATTCACCAAAACAACCACACTATCCAGCGGGGAAAGAACAATCTTAGAAAATGCTGATGAAAGCAAAGTAGGTTTGCCATAGCTAAAAAAAAACTTGTCCAGTTTCATCTTTAAACCAGTCTTTCTCACACGAGCAGTGTGTGTAAAGATTTTCAAGCAAAGTCAACAGTGCAGACACACTAGCAAATTCCACCCATTCTGAACTCACTCCTATCTGGCTCACCCTACATGCAAGCTCTGCCCCACATGCTCCCCTGCCACTAACCTTGTGGAATAGAAAAGCAGAAGAAATGTGTACACAGGGATGCCTCTTCTCATGCATTTGCTCCTCATTCACCTATACACCTCTGAGAAATATAGGGTCTTTATTTACTACCATTGTTCTACTGCCTTATGTTTCTTCTTTGCATCTCAACAGCAACATGCTGCTGCTCTACTTTGTGCTATTGGATTAGTTGAATACAAATATTATTCAACATTATTCTGATGAGACTGAAACATAAGTTTTTTTAGTGTGGCAGGTTTGAGCTTTTCAAGTGAAAGCAACAAATTTCGATGCTTATTCATTTTGTCTTGTGCTTGCTGAACAACAATCTCTCTGCAAATTTTCCCGGTTCCCAGCTGATCAACAAATTGTCCTGTAGACACAACTTTAGAGAGTATACCCTCAGACATTGTCCTGTGCATGGGGGCAGGTTTCTTTTGAGCATGGCTGCATAGCTATCTGTGGTTTCAGGCTGTGAGGGCTTCCCTTCTGTTTGGATCAGAACTGGAAGGATGGGCAGAAATAAGCAACACTGGTACAGAAAGAAGGTTTCAGTTTGGGATACTTATGAGATATGAGATTCATGCTTTATGCATAAACTTTTTATGCTAGCAAAAAAAAAAAAAAAAAAAAAAAAAGCAGGGTCTAAGTACCTTATTTTCCAGCAAAGCTGCCAGCTGAGAAATTCTTAAGACCTTGATTAGAAGGAAGCCTGAAGGAGGGATTGTGCTGGACAGAGGAGCAAGCTGAGGCAAAGCATCAGCACTCATCACCCCTTAGGCCCTTTTGCCTCTTTAGGTTACTTTAGAGTACGAAACCAGGCCTGGCTTCAGATGTCACTCAGGTTGCTTAATCAGTATCAACATCTAAGGGCTGGCTGGTCCTACACAGTAATGGTGTGGCAACTTGTCTCAAGGTCCCTGAGGTCATTGCTTGAAAAGGTGGCCTCCTGCTCTCATGCCTGACCTTAGTGCCATGATACAGGACT
Organism: Aythya ferina; assembly: GCF_964211825.1. Lineage (NCBI taxonomy): Eukaryota > Metazoa > Chordata > Aves > Anseriformes > Anatidae > Aythya > Aythya ferina. The sequence continues at coordinate 160,946,028 of NC_140296.1, forward strand.
GGCTACACGTTGTGTGGCTGAGCGTGGGGGTGAAGAAATAGAGCTCTTCCCACGTATACATGCATTATCATCTTTGCCAGCTCACTGGTGACAATATTCTTTCATTTTGGTACCTTCTGTTGTGAAAGAACCCCAGTAACTCATGAACAGCATAACACCAGCAGGTAGATACTGTGTTCCTAACCAGCCTGCCTTTCTTACCTCCCCCCAGAAACTCATACTTCTTCTGAGTCTATTAGGTTGGGAGAGATAGAGAAAAATCCTCTGTAGATTTAGGAATTTCAAATAGAGATGGAGAAGAATTTGAAGTAACTGTTGGAGATAGGGAGTGCCCAGCCACGATACCTGGACTGATCCTTCTGAGAGGGATGACGGTTGAATGTGATTAAAGCGCTGTGTTGAATTTCCATAAAAAATTCTAAAGAATATAAATTGCCTGCCCTATGAAATACCAGCATTTGAAGTTCTTTAAGAGTAAGTTAGCCATGTGTCATTGTTCTTGTGAAAACATCTTAAAAATATATTAATGAATGAGAATTTTACTCAAAGAAGACTACAGTCTTGAATATTGTATTGGTTTGCCTCTCCGCTCTATGAATGTAGATGAGATTTAAAAGCCATAGTAATTTATGAGCTGTACTTAGAACCTATAAAGAGATATCTTGGATTCAGAATTGTTTCATTCCTGATGTGATTTAGAAGATTAAACTGTCATATTTTAGCACAGATAGATGGCCATCATTGCTATAATTAATCATGTACAATAAACTCTATTATTTAGAAGCTATTTCATATAAAAGTTGAAAATATTTTTATATAATACAAAATGAAGTAGATTAGTTAAGCTTTATAATTATATTTTCTAGATATATGTTGATTTGTTTCATATGCAGGGGTTATTTAGTTTACTAAATTGTCCAATACACTGAATGCATACCGCAAAACAATATAGTAATGGAATCTTTGCTAATGACTTCAATTTAAGGACAGCCCATCTAATAGCTGAGATAAGATGTTACTAAAACAGTGGGCTAATGATTTGAAAATTGCTACAAAAATTGTGTTCAGTCTATGATGGGTTGCAAACATAATTGTACTAATAAATATCCAAGTCAGCCTTGATTTTCAAGCTTATACCATGATTACTAGGAGTTTTAGGAATATGATGGGGCTAAATAGTGCTGCTGTGCTTACATGAATAGCCTCTTCAGTGGCACAGCTCTATTGACTAAAGAGAGCAAGCACACTTACTAGGCAGAAATGTAGTAAACATTCATAACTGACTGGTCAAGATTGCTTAACTATGCACGTTTCTTGAAATGCTTTCTCCTGAATTTCAGTCTATATATTGTCCTGAATATGTTTGTTTATATATAACTCTATCTATCTATCTATCTATCTATCTATCTATCTATCTATCTATCTATCTAATATGGCTAAGATGCTACCTATAACTGTACTACTGGATACTGGTGCTGTTATAAACTTTTTTAATGTTATTTCCATGTTCAAAGTGCACATCTAGGATAAGAGACACCTGAGCTCAGTCTTCTTCTCTGCCTGCATGGCACTGAATCCATATCCTTCAGCTTCTAAAAAACTGCTCTCAAAAGAGGCAAGTTATATCAGAGTGTCAGTCATAGGAAGGGATTGTGTGTCTCCTTTGGGTCAGTGGCTCAGTGTTTGTTTTCTGGTCTCTGCTATGGACTGCTTATGGAGTTCAGCTTAAGTAGAAAGAGAATAAAATATATTTAATAAATCTTGGGACAGAAAGTGACCTTAATTTGCTGTTTTCCGTGAGCTGGCTTCAGCATGGTGCCACCCCAGGGGAACCCTCAGTCTTACAACTAGCCTGTGAGAAGAGGGCTGTGTCTTCTTGTCTCTCTGATGAGGTGTGAGCATGCAGTGGGGTTGGAGTTGTGTGGTCTTGTCAATACGGAGACATTTCTGGGAGTTCCCCCGGGCAAAATTCTGCAATCCCAGGGCAAGCGTTTGGGTAGTTGTAGTGCTCTTTCACAGCTGGATCAACAGTTATAACTGAGAATTAGATATATATGCATGAAAATCCCATGTGGTTTTTGGTCCAAAACTTTTGCACAACTGCTTATTTCAGTGCTGATAAAATTTCAGCCCATGTTCTTAAAGAAAGCTGGGGTTCTGGCACAAAGATATTTTTTTTTCTTTCTGAAACAAACTGAAAACCTGTACACAGCTACTTGTAAGGTGCAACACTTGAAAGTGTTAGTCTGAAACAGAAGTGAAAAACATTTCCTCCTCCAGTTTTCTGACGAGGATGGAATTGGATGTTCCCTCTACTCCTCACTGCAAGGTGAGGCAGCATACCAGCTAGCCTATTGTTGCATCAAGCCTCATGATGAAAAGTGGTGGCTGAGGCTGCTTCTTAAGGTATTGTGTTTAAGATAAGTGCTTTACGAGCACACAGTGGCATGCACTGGCATGGCCTCAGAGACAAACTGGGAAGATACTGAGGAAGGCAGGCACTGCTTTGGAGGGGCAGAGGAGCAGGTAGGGGGTAGCGCCGTGGTGCTTTGGCACCGCAGCCTCCCCACTACTGACAAGAGAGCTGAGTCTCCTGGCAGGCTTGGAGCTGTGCAGCTGCAAGCTATGAGAAACAGCAGTAAAGGACTATATTCAGCTGGAGGTCATGGAGAGAAAAGAAAGGCAGGCTAAGTAAGGAACATGGGAGGCTTAATTCACTTGGCCTCCTTTCCTTTCCCATTGCAGCTGTTCTACTTCGGTTTGTTTAGCAGGCCTGAATTCTTTTTTTTTTTTTTTTTTTTTTTTTTTTCATGATTGTTGCTCATAGTTAGCTTTGGGGTTGAAAGGAGCTAAGAGTAAATTATATGTCTGGGAGCTCTGAATGTCTTAAGTGTAGTAGATCGTAGCAACCCCTACTGCTCACATCTAATGAGGCAAAGCAGACAGCTGCTAGCCTTTGGTTTGGAGTGGGCCTGTGGAAATGCTCCAAGCAGCCAAACAAAAGCAAATGGGGAAGGGAGGGCACCATATCCATGGGGCTTTGTAGGGCATATGCAGCTACCACACTGTTTGCTTGACTTTTCTGCTTGTTCTGGGCCTGCCCCTGTGCCTTTCAGGGCAGAGATGCAGCTGTATGCCTCATGTTCAGGGGCACCCAATGCTGGAGGACTATTTTCAGGTGGCTTCCAGGTGTTGGGAAGTGTAATGAACAGTGAGTGAAATGCTGGAGTGCAGAGGTGGCACCATGTGAGAGCTCCAGCTTATAGTCTCTGGCATTGGTCACTGCCTGCTTATTTTTTTATTATTTGCTAGGTTGTAATATCATGCCTCTGCTCATGAATGCTTCTGCTAACTCATGGTGGTGTACTGACTTATTGTTTACAGTATCATTTACCTCACCTCTGCTGCTAGTCCCCAGTCTGTAGGATTCAGCCTAGAGAGTTCACTTTGCTGTTCACCTCCTCTGACTCCTTCTGCTTTGTATCTTAGTTAATTATCTGTAGACAAAGACACACTGGATGCCTTATCAACTAGAAAGACTGAATTAATCAGCTTTGTTAGGCAAAGGTTATAGCAAGGGGGTGACCATCCTATCCATCTGTTCACTCATCTCCTGAAGAGTAACCATAACAGAACTCTTAAAAATCCTATTAATTATAGGTCAATAGCCTAGACACTCTGATAGCACTGCAAGGAACTATGGACAAAATGTCTGGGATTAATGGATTTTCTGAAGACTTTTATAAGGTCTTTTATAGATGTTTTCCTCTCAAATGCTAATATGTTCTGCAAGTAGAAAGAAAATGGCTTTTTACCACTGTATTCCCTTGATGTGACTAGGCAAAGCAGGGAGGTACCTTAAAGTATATAAAATGCATTGACTTGATCAATTCATATGTAAAGTTCAAGGAGAAAACTTTGGCCTTTTGCCTTCAGAAGTAATCATCCAAGTCACAGAATTATCTCATCTTGACGCATGAGGAGTCTCATGCATTGAAATTCAGAAGTTCACCCAATTTACTACTGGTGATAAAATTGGCAAAATGTACTTGGGAAGCATCAGACAATTCGCTGTGCAGCATACCTTGCTGAAGCGAATCCAATCTCCCTCAAATTCCGTCTTTTAGAAAAATGTTATACAAGTAGGCTAAGAAATTCTGTCAACTTCTTTATCCCTTAATTACGGAAACTTTCATTTGGAGGTGTATTGTAACCTATTCAAATGTTAGGGCTCTAAATACCATGTTTGTGCTTAGTTTGCAGTAAGCATGGTTGTGTGACAGGGCAACCATTTATCTCTGTTCTTTCTTGCCTTGACAGCTAGACTTGACATCTCAGATTGCTGCAGCGTACACTCACATCCAGAATAGGGCACAAAGGGTGCAGAACTGTTTATCGAATCTTTTGTCCCTTCTGTCCTTTATTGTGCAGCATTGAAGAAAGCAAAGTGATTAAATATGGGAAACTGAAGATTTATGCCATTGCTGGGAATTTGCTGCTAACATATCCAGTGCTGAAATATCATTTGAGGTTTGTACCCTTCCCTATCATTATTCTGTAAAACTGAAGGGACCTGCAAGGTCTGAGGAGGAATGACACTTGCTTCCCAATAAATCTACAGTCCATACCATTTTGGAAGAATCAGTAATCACAGGTGTTTATTATATCCGTGCATTGGAAATAATAAAGCATTTTTTAATATATTTTTTCCTGTCAAGATTTTCCCTTCTTTTATATAGGTATTTATACCTGTGATTATAAGCAGAGCAAATTTGGCATTTCACTGGGTCAGCTGTTTTCCTGAACCCTCTTCCAGGCTCTGAGAAAAGGACTGGGTATTCTGTAGCACACTTTTTGTCTCTCAGGATGAAGGTCTGGGCTGCTATAGAGAATGTTTTCCTCCTTCTTGCTGAGTTATGGAAGGCAATGCTCTCATCCCCTTCTCTCACAGAACTTTACAATGAGCTACCCTGCCTACCTTACTAAGGTTTCTTCTGCCACCCAACTAGGTAAATAAATAAATAAATAATCAGAATAGCCCTCCCCCCATCCCTCAAATGCAGGGAGTACAAGAGGAGCTCAGGAAAAGCCAACTCCACTTCCTCACCTTCCACAAACTGAGGCTGGGCTAGCAGATAGCCCTGAAGGAAGAGCATTGGAGAACTGATTTTTTGTTGTTGTTTGTTTTCAACAGCAACCCCGAAAGAAGCTGGCAAGTGACACTGGAATCAGGTGAGAAAGTGGGGACACCTGTCTGAAGTGGCAAAGGTCCTTCTCTATAACTGCAGTGGATCCAGTGAAATGGGACAGCCATTCTCTATCAGCACTGTGGTCCCAAGGTGCTTCTGGAGGTGTCTGACCCGGGAGCTGACCAAGGCTGCCGCGATGTGTCTTTGAGGTGTGAAAAGCTCTCAGCAGGAGCTCATTGGGCTGGGTTCAGACAAGGAGCTGTACGTGGTCAGCAGCCTGTACTTGCTCATTGCCCCAGCTTAAATGACTGCCCAGGCAGAGAGGCTACCAATTCTCTTTATGTCATGCATTACTTTAAAAAAATTTATCAGCTTCTGAACATTTGGACATCTTTATGAAGGTCAGGATTTGCACACGAATTGTCTCTGAATATCACAAATTCTTTCTTGCCTTCTCATTTCTGGGAAAGCAGATGTAAAGCCTAAGGGATGAACAATACAGGTATTGTCTGAAAAGTTCTGTGTAAATCTTCCTTGACCAATTCCCTAAAAGTTGTGTCAGCAAGATGTTTTGTTTTGTCAAGGTTTTGTTTTGTTTTGCTTCTTTGTTTTTAATCTGAACCCAGAGATCTGAACTGATGTTTCTTTTTGCAGCTTTCAAATCTTTGGTGTTGTCTGTCATGCATTTAATCTGGAAATGTATGAGTAACAGTTTGGCTAGAGAGCAAGACAAAAAGAGAAACCTGCTTGTAAAGAAAGATAATTGACACAGTAAGAGTCCAGGCCAAATCCCCTCCACAAACAGTCCCACTGTAGTCAATGTGATTAGTTGTGTGAATAAGGCAAAGAGAATTTGGCTCTTGTTGCAGTCCCAGCCACCTTTTATCATTGGAGAGAGAAAAACACCATAAAATTAAATGGGTATCATCCTCCCCACATTCCTAGTGTAACTATTTTAACGGGAATGCTTCATAAACAGATAAAGGCACTCCTGAGCTTTGGGATGATCATTTTTTTAAATGACCATTTAGAGCTGGATTATGGTTTTACATTTTCACCTTGGAGCATTTAAGGGCTGTTTGGGACATTAAATGCTAACCTATCAAAGCCTAAACTGAAAGGCAATGTTGCTTGTAGTCATACAGCCCAGTGAAATAATATACTTTTGCTGCTGTTAATAGGTAAATACTTTCATTTGCAGAAAGAAAATGGTGATTCAAGAACGTTTGATGCCCCTAAAACTCTCACAGCAGCTGGATATTTTACATTGGTTTCTATAATATTATTATGATAACATTTCTGTCCCGCAGGGGTCTGCTTGAATATCAGAGCACTCATCTTTTTTTAAGCTTTGCATGATGTGAGATATTAAAATTAAGGCTGGTGTTTACTGTTCAGTTCTTACACACATATCCCACATTCACAGCTAGATATTATTTCCCTTGGAAATGCTTTCTGTCCCTGCCAGTCACTGAATGCAATCAGATAGCTTTGCATGGGCCAGCATACCAATTAAGTACCATGCCTGAGATACGTACTGTTACCTCCATCAGCAACTTGATAGTTCATCGGCACATAAGCAGTGTATATTGATAAGGAGAAAGCCTGATTCCACGTTGGGAGCAGAATCTATTTCTTAGAAAATGCTTTCAGGATGCACTTTGAGGAGAAGAGGGGAAAGGCAGCATACAAAATGGTGAGAAAAAAAAAATGAAACAGGAGGAAAAATTAATGGAAGTAGGATCAGAAAAATATTCAATTAGAACTTGCAAACCTGGTCATATTACTCTGTGTTACTGTACATCTCGCCATTATCCAAATCTGTTGCTAAACTGTTGGCATTTGTCTTCATTATGCAGTAAAATGGTATGATGAATAGGTTACAAATATGGTGGAGGAAATGCCCTGGAATTATCACAATGCCTGAGAATAAAAAAAATGCCTTAATTTAAATTACTGGTATGAAGCATCTGCCATGTGCACAGACAGATGTGAAGACTGGAACGTGATTTTGTTCTGATGCTGCCTTCAAAGTTTCTGTTCCACTTCAAAGGGGTTTTCAGGCTGAATCCTTCCTTGAAAGCCAATGTCAGGGATGTGATATAACAGAGAGCAGCATTTGACATATTTCTCAGCTGCGAGGAACTGCATAGCCTGATATCTTAAGTCCAGTTTTGGAGCCTTTCACAAGTAGCACTCCCCCACATTTCAGCTGAAGAGCTGGTTAATGTAAAGATTATGACTCCTAACAATGAAATGAAACATGACGTGAGAAAAAAGCTGCTATCTCAGTCTAGTTAATTAGACATAATTTACTCTTCAAGAATTGTTCTTATCCATACTGATGTGTTAAATTTCAAGCTCATTTTTACATTTGACTGATTATTATGTTCTAGAAAGACAATGCCAGGGTATTCAAACCCAGCATTTGGCCTACTTTAAAACTGTGAGAGCCTGAAATTTAGTACCACTAGATAATAAAGAATTTTATATTACTATCAGGATATGAATGAATATTTTACTAAAACTTCAAATAAAATCATAAATAATATTAAAATGCTATTTCTGTAGCCTGGTCTGGAGCATAGCCATCCCTTTCTTAGCTGTGCATTCACTTTAATAGAGCTTCCTAATGGCTGCAAGGACTGTCCACCTAATTTGATGTCTTAGCTTCCAAACTCATTGGGAATTGTGTGTTATAAAAATAATGTATACATTGTAGAACAAGCGTGAGAATGCATACCATCATCCAGCTAGGACGTATATATAGACCAGGAGGAAGTCTGCCAACTTAGTCCTCTGCTAGAGGTTTTTGTGTGATCTTCAGCAAATATTGGTAAGTGCCTGTGCTTCATTTCTACACCTGGAGAATGGGTATAAGGAGGGAGGAAAGAAGCAAGGCTGGGATACCCTTCCTGGAAGTGCTCTGGCTAATCTGAATTTTGTGGATCACTTGTTGGCTACTACAGTGAGACTGACAGAAGTAACCTACTAAGTTCTTCCCTTCAGTTTTTGAAGACTGTCACTCACTGCTATAGTGTATGACACTGCATAGAGATAATGCAGTGCAAGAGAAGCTGTTTTCTACCTCATGTATGAAAAGTGAAGTACTCGGATGGAAGTTTGCACAGATGTTTTTACTAACTTCTTTATCTTGTGTTGATATCTTTATCTTGATTTACATGTGTTACTTTGGCATCAGATCAAATATTTGGATGAGATTTCACTTCTATATGAGCATCATTCTATATTGCATTAGATTTAATGATGGTTATCTTTGCTTCACTGTGAATGGTAGCTATATTTTAAATGCATAATATGCCGAAGCTGATACGATTGTATCTGTCATTCAAAGGATAATTCTAGTCTTAAACTTCACAAATGCTGTTAGATTCTTCGTGGCAATATTTCACTGTTAAATTGCATATTTGGAACCAGATGGCTCAGAAAACTGTTAAGATGATACCAAATCTCTCACCTCTCAGTCACTGTTGGGTTGAATCCAGCCCTGGTTCAGAGTAACCAAAAGTTGCTACCATCTGACAGCTGTTTTGTGGCTTAGATGTTTCCAAGTGGACAGGTGTCTGCAACACAGCACCCAAAAATAAAAAATAAAAAAAAAAAATTAAAAAGTCACCTGCACAAATAAAGGGTTGAGGCACAGAGGTTGAGAATTTATGGTGCTGAAAACAGAGTAACTTCTCTGATCACTGGTTATGTGTGTTGCAAAACAGAGTCTTACATCTCTTTCTGGAGGTGCCTAAAATGTTTAAATTCTGCTGCACTGCCTCTTTGAATCAATGCCTGTCAGTAAGATTATGTAACTTGTTTCATGAGTTATAAATTCACCAAAATGTGCATGAGATGAAATGATATACTATTTTCCCTCCCTTTGAAATAATGCTCTGATCTTTGCGGCTTACAAGCTAGTTTCCTGATGAACAAAAAGTTCATTACAGAGTCTGTACAAAGGAAACACTGTAGAAAAATACTTATAACGATAGTGGGATGCCATGACTAAAGAACCAAAATGACCTTCCTGTTTCTTTAATCATTATTTTTTAGCATAGCGTGGCTAGTACAAAGGGAAATAATGGTCCCCATTTTATGAATAGGTGCAGAGGAGACAGTCTATCATTGATAGGAAGTAGATGTGTATTTGCAAGAAGGATGTGTGATATGAGACAGAACAGTGATTCTGACTATTTATCATTAATGCCAGGAGGAAACTCAATACAATAATTCCTGTGGTCGCCTGAAGCATGGAGGACTATCTCTTTTGATGTTCTTGCACAGATATAATTTGTGTCTTTGAACTAGCCTCCATGCTTTCACTTTCTTAATGCAGAAGAGAGAAGCTAGCATTCCCATTCCTAAATGCAGCAACGTGAGTTAAGTACATGCAGATTTGTGTATGAGTGCCACAAGCTGACAGCCACCATAGGAGCTCTGGCTCAGCAGGCCATGGTCCCATTAGACATCTTAGGAAATAAAAGATTATCAAGTCTGTCTACTTTTGCTTTATATCAGTATTTTTATTTTTTCCCTTCCTCACATGCCCATCTTGATCCTGCCCAGTGTGGTGATGGCATTCCCAGACTGCAGGTTACACCAGCTGTGACTGTTGCATGCTGCACTGCCTGCTTTGGCCAGCACTACCCCAGCCTAAGCTGGGTCTGTGACTCTCCTCCAGGGAGAAGAGGGGGCAGGATGTGTCCCTTGGTGCTTGATGTTATCCTTTCTCCACCTGGAGCCAGAGGCACACTGCTACCTGATGCAGCCTGGTAGACAAGGTGTCTGGAAGGGTCCATGACAACAGCCAGACAGCACTTAAGAGCTGACCTTATTTTGATGGAGAATGACAGGAATCATAAGTACCAATTTTTGTAGTGGGAAAAGACATAGGAAAGATCTGCAAGTTCAACACAGTGTCTTCTCTCAGAGGGGAAATGTGACTTTTGTATTGGGCACTATCAGCGGAGCAAATATCAAAATGGTAAATGTTGCATGAAGGAAAAAGTTGCACTCTTCCCAGCCATTTGAATATAATTATGTACCGATTAATTGAAGAAAATGGCATCTGACACTGTCAGTGTTCTGAAGTGTCATATACTAGACCCCCAAAAGCAAATGAGGCACATATTAATTTTAATTAAAATGTTATCAAGAGGTGCTGCTGTCCAAGAAGCCCATTTACAATAATCTGCTTTAGTAACAAGTGAGCAAGTCAATTTATTGAACCAAGATAAAAAGCCAACCCAAGTAACAACTGCCCACTGAACACATATTTGATCTTCCAGCTTCCTCTGATTAGCAGAGGAAAGCATTCCCTGAATATTACAGGGTTTTGTCTTCTTCCTTGCTTCCACTAGCTGGTGGTAACTTGTAGTAACTGTCTCCATGGTGCAATCAGCATTTGTTCATCAGACTTAAAAGGGAGCTTTTCTAGCAGATCCAACTTGAAAGAAAGCATTTATAGAGACATCAGTTGCTAGGTACTGTTATTTTCCTTTGTGCCTCAGCTGTTAAAACCTCTGTATAGAATGGGACATTTTCCTTGGAGATATGGCTAGTTTACACACAGAGTCTAGTGCACAAGATTTGGGGGTTGCAGTAGAGGCTGTTTGCAATGAAAAATGACAAGGTTGCACAAATTCACCTCTTTTTGAGTTAAATTCATTAATCCAGTCCTTTGGATTTTGTGCTAAGGAGCATTAAACTGGACAGAGATTTCCTCAGAAGAATTCTGATTTCAAATATAGGAATAAAGCCGGTAATGACAGCCTAGCTACTGCTCACAGCAGGAGCACTGGGAGGTTTGATGCACTACACTTTGCTCTGCCATCAACATCAGAAAGAAAAATAGCCCCACCATGGCTCTAACCTTTGTCCAGACCATTTTTGGGAACCACACCTGACTGCTTACTGCAGCCACACTTGTCTCTACAATGGTACTGATGGTCCATTTAGCCCAAGAAAAACTCTCACCTTCCTTTTGCTATTCATTAGTGTAAAAGGCCAAGTCCTTTGTTACATGGACAATAAACATGGAAATACATTATCATTCTAGAAACAGACATAATTTCAGAATAAATTCAAGTGGTATCACACAAATAAAACAAAGTGGACTTATTCCTGCATCATGCCCAAATGAGAGCATTGCTGTAGGTTAGTTCTCTTTTCAAAGGAAGGAGTTCAAAGCTTTGGATTCTTCCTGAATCCATCAGCAAGCAAGATGCACTGGTTCTCTCGGACATGTCATAACATACCAGACCCAGAAGCCCTCTAGATGTCTTTCTAAAAGCTCTGTTTTAACAGTTGTGATACAGGAAGAAGGATTTTTTATAGTGTGTCTAACTTCTGTCTGACAGAACATTTTAGGTGGGAAATGAATCCTGTCAAAAAGGCACTGATGCCTTTTAAGTCCTACTGTGGACAATAGACACATCTGTCACTTACTGTTCAAGGGGCATGCCATGGTGAGCAAAACTGAAAGTCAATGAGATTAAGTGTACTTCAGTCATTCTGAAAACAATACCCAGCTTCTACTGGTCTAGAAGTTGCACCATGAGTACATTTAGGGTAGAGAGAACAGCAGCTGCTACCGAAAGAGAAAAGACTGATGATAAAACTTATCTTAAAGTCTCTTAATTTTCATGCTAACTTGCTTAACATTATTTTTTTGAAATCTAGGTGTTTAGGAAGATCAACTTTATGATATGTGTAGCAGCTACTCCGAAAATAGAATCTGGAGGGGTCTTCTTGCATTTTAGTGTAAAACATTCTGGAAGATTTAGCAGGAAATAAAGAAGTGAAAATTAAGTGAACGAATATACAGAACATTAGAATATCTTTTTTTTTTTTTTTAATGAACTTTCAGAAAAAAAAAATAAAAAATCTCATCTTTTGGCAATTTAGAAGTCATTTCATTGGCACTAGAACATTTACAATTATTTCCAGTTGAGGTACTGCAGTCAGTTGATAGTGGAACTCTTGAAAGAATTAATACAGTATAAATCCCATTGTGTCTGATCTGCAGTCCATTAACAGGGGGGATTCTTGGCTGTACAAGACTAGTTTCCTAGTTAAGTATAACAGTATCTTCAAATGTCAAATGCTATAATAAAACAGCTTCTAAAACTTTATCTGTTACTTTCTCCAAACACTGTTGTTTTGTGAGACACTAGTGACTTTTCACTTGTTTGCATGAAATCTTCTGAAGGTCCTTTAAAAAGTGATGTAATATTTTAGTGTTTTATAATTTGATTTGTCTGAGTTGTTTTGTTTGTTTGTTTGTTTGGTTGGTTGTTTTTTGTTTTTTTTTGAACTTCTGTTTCTTTCTGTTGCTTTCTGTGGATGTGGATGCTTCACCCCTGGAAGGCCAGGTTGGATGGGGCCTAATTAAATAGTCATAATCAAATTTTGTTTTCTGCCAAGAATCTCTCTAAGAAGAATGCCCTTCTGTATTATTATTATTATTATTATTATTATTATTGTTGTTGTTGTTGTTGTTGTTGTTGTTGTTGTTGTTGTTGTTGTTGTTATTTATAGACCAGAAAGCAAACTTCAGAGGATAAAGACCTTTGAAACTGTCTAATCTCAGTGAACCCCCTAAGTATGTGGTGGGAGGGGAGCAGATGAGACCATTGAGAATCAGGAATAACAATAATCAAACACTGGTGTACTGGAAGGGCTCTGAAGATGATCATTCTCACCCTTACCCTTGTGGTGTATCATTGCTGTACTAGCAATGCAATTCTCAGTCTCAGTCCTGTGAACTGGTTACAGTAATGTGGCAGTGGTCATGCACCTGTTTGCACTGCGGCAACAGGTCACATGACTGCCTGGTCACATGAAATGTTTTTTGTGTAACTCACAGAGGTAGCCAGACATGGAAAAATATGGGAACATAGGTACTCTATGCATGTGCATTAGAGCCAGGCACAGCTTTCCAAATCCTCTCTGGGGAACCAGACACACACTAAGCTTACTGAATAAAAACAACCAATACACAGTGACTGCTTTTATTACAGTACGTCCCTATATTACCAAGAAAACAACACCCAAAATGATAGTAAATGTAAAAGTGTCAACATTCTCCATCATTCATGCTGGCTGTGGCAAGAAAATGTAGACTGTAACCATCATGAACTGAAAACAACATTACCAAAATAACTGGAATTTACTCATTACCTGCAAGAGTGCAGCTATTACCATGTACTATGACAAGCATAGCTGGAGGTATAGACATGTTTTGAATGCACAAAGTTGTTCCGGATTGGACATCCTGCAAATGTACTTCTGAAAACTGCTGCTATTTGCCTTGGTTTTACTAGTAATGCTAAAATATATAGGTTAGAGTCAAGCTAAATATCTGCTATCTTTTTTTTCTGAATACCTCATTTTCTCTACCTTGTGTATGTGTGCTCCTCACCTTCCTTGTCTAGTGGAAGATGATATACCACTTGGTCATAACACCATCATCTTGGTTATGTATATTCAGAGCCTGGGTTGCTGGTCATCCAAACTGCAAATGGGACAGGTGTACACAGTTGTGGTCAAGCATCCGTGCTAACCACCTGTAATTCTTTGGCAGACATTTGGTGTGAACAGATGATCTCAGAGTAGTGCCAGCCTCCAGTTTCTCAGTGCTTTTGAAGATTGAAATGGGAATAGCTCCATGGCCCTTCTCCTGGTGTATTGAAGCAACTTCTCTCATTTCTTCAAACTAATGGGGAGCAGGCACTTGAGTTTCTGTTCATAAAGTTGCCAAACTTTAACCTTCCAAACTTCATGTGCTCTGGCTGACTGAAGGATTCCTCTTCCAGAAGATGTTCTGTTTTATTCTGTCCCTTTCAGGAGGACTCACTTCTTTTCGCAGTAGCACGTTTTAGGAAAATGGGAGATGGATTCTTACTGGATGTGACACCAAGTGGGTAGAAGTTAGTTTCTGGTTACCTCTGAGAAAAATCATGAGAGTTAACAGTGAAAAGTGAACACTACCATATTTGCTTTGGAAACAGAGCAGGGGAATCAAGCCACGTTCATGAGATGAAGTAAAACACAAGTGTCTGTGCAGAAGAAATGTTTTTTAATATTTCTTAAATATTATGAATGAAATATAAGAAGAATGTGAAGCTTTTCCATTTATAACAGGATGAATATTTTTCATTTTATAGAGCAATTAACACAGTTTTAACTAGTTTTCTCTTTTAAGTGTCAAAATTGTTTTGACTGTACTCTTTATTAAATAGTTTTTCTTGAATTTGACATTATCTGTCATCAAGGTTAAGTAAGAGAAATACTGCCTCTACTGGTATTGCAATGGAAAGCTTTAATCTAAAATCAATATTGTTTTAAAGACAATTTGCTCTAATTATGTTGAGATGGAAACATGATCAAACTCTAAAGAAGTAAATTAGCTCTCTCTATATATGCATAAGTTTAGTAAATGTCTCATTAAAAATGGGAACATACCTCAGATCAGACAATTGGAGTTGAAAAGCATCAGTTTGCTCCTGGCTGAAAGGGTTATATCATGAGCTGAGTTTCTCATTTACAAAGAATGAGATTCTTCCCTGGCTTATCATTCCTTCTCTCTCTCCTCTCTCTCTCTCTCTCTCTCTAATCTATCTATCTATTTATTTATTTATGTATTTTGCCAGTGTTTTAGCCTTACATACAAACCACACACACACACACACACACACAGAATTTCTAGGTTGGAAGAGACCTCAGGATCATCGAGTCCAACCTCTGACCTAACGCTAGCAGTCCCCACTAAACCATATCCCTAAGCTCTACATCTAAACGTCTTTTGAAGACTTCCAGGGATGGTGACTCCACCACTTCCCTGGGCAGCCCAGTACTAAGGAAAAAGAAAATAGCAGTGAAGTGAGGTTACTGTCAATATGTGTTGTGTTCGTAATGTTCTGTCTGGGCTGAAGAATGAATTTTCCTTTCACAATGATACATGAATAATATTGGTGTAGAATTGGCTGTAACATGTAGTAGTTTATCTGAAGGGAAGTGAAAATGTTGATAACAGAAGCTTCCTTCTTATGATATCCAGTTTAAATAAAACTTTATTTTATTTTATTTTATTTTATTTTATTTTATTTTATTTTATTTTATTTTATTTTATTTTTATTTTTATTTTTTTTTAATGGTAGAAATACAGCAATAGATGAATAATTTGCATGGCTAAGTGATAAAGATTAAATAAAATATATGCATTCCATAAATGTTTCTGAAGCAGTAAAATAAGCATTCCTTTACCTATGAATTGCTGGGGAAAAATGGAAAAGAAAAAGAAAATGAAATAGACAATTAGCCTTAACACAAGGACATAGAGCTCTCCAGTATTAATGTTTTCCTGTGGGATCCAGAAAAGCAACTCATTTTCTACAAGCCATTACCCCCTTCACAAGCAGAGAAAACTATTAAAAGTCTTGCCCAAGAGCAGGGATGTGGTCATAAACTGTGTTTCAAGGGGCAGGCTTTATTTTATTGTCATATGTAACCCAGATTTATTAGCCAAAATCATTGACTGACTTAGCAATATTGTAAGGATCAATCATTCTCGTTCAGACACAACTACTTGGAGTACGGCAGGGACATATTCAGCCATCTTACCAGGTGCAGAAGTAGTAGAGAATCTCCTCAGTATCATTATGTCCTGAAGATTTTTTTTTTTTTTCAACTAAATACCTTCTGGTCTGCTAGATCAAAAAAATGGAAGCCAGCAATGAAAATTGTTGGTTTTATTCACATCAAAAATACAGTGCTCGAAGTTGGATATATGCATCAAAGATTCAGTCAATGAAAGGAAAAATAATGTGTAACTGCTTATAGCACAGGGGATAGGACATAGCTGTATTTGTGGTCTACAAGTTTTATTTGGATTTATGATTGAGTTTTGGTAGCAGATAATAGTTTGAACATAACTAAATGATCAGCCCTTGGATAGTTCCACAACTGTACCAAAAATCACTTTCACATTTATGTATACAAATTTTTGAGTTGCTCATAAATGGGCTGGAAAAGTGAACAAAAAAAAAGCCTTGATGGAGAATGTATGCAGAGATTTTCTTGATTTTTTAAAGAACCTTACACTTGAACCTAAGTATCTCTTCAATCTCCACTGGGTCACAGGAGGAGAATCAATGGAGAATGTGACTCCAAGTCTTCTGAGAAATGAGGTGAAAAGGGCAACAATGAAACCAATTTTGAAATCAAATTGCTATCCTGTTTAGAGGTACCGATAACCTGCTAATACTTCAGGAATAAAAAAACAGATAAGCAGTGCCACCCCTTCTTGTCTTTTCTTTGTCATCTCATAAATAAAGAAGTGTCTTTATCTCACCGGATATTTAAAATGCTTAGACACTTAGGGACAGAAACAGAAAGAGCGGTGTAGGTTACAGTCATGGTGGCAGACAATCAATTGAGACAGGCAGGAAAAAAAGATTTTGCAGGACACCCGGCAGTTGATTTGGTTTTGGTTTTGTTTCTGTTTTCCTTAGAGTTCCCCAAATATTTTCAGGTTAATAAACATTAACATCATTCCATGTTAATATTGATGAGACTTTCATCAATTCTGTCTGTTAACTCTTTCAGCACTCACTGTAGAGCTGTGGCTGATGAAGGACCATTTTCTAAATTGCAGACAGATTAGATCCAGCTCTGCTAGTTGTCTTGGTTGACCTCAGGGATAGCTAATCCTCAGGTGAGAGTTAGATCCATAATATACCTTCCTTTGCTGTGCCTTCTCACTCTGCATGCTTTAAGAACATAAAAATAGCAGCAGTTGCCAGTGCAACTCCAAATCTTCAGGTTCAGCTCCAGCCTCTATGGCACATGTCTGTGTGACCTTGGACATTCACTTAATCTCTTTGTACATTATCCTTTCTTTCTCTTTTGTCAGCTTTGATTATACTGTCTCCAGGGCAGAGGAGCCTGTTGCTTATCACAGGATGAGGGTATCCAGCTACTATTGTTATGCAAAGTTAATTATGAAGTGAAGTTATTAATACTAAATGACTTATAGTGGTAGAAATTTAGTGCTTAATAACTGTTCCCTGTTTAAAAATGTATTCCCTATCCAGTCATTTTCATAGCAGTTTAAGGCAAAAGGACATCGAACTGAAATTGAATTTGGGGGTGCAGCTGGCGGGCTTTCTGGTGGGCCATGGATATCAGTTGGGATGGTACCTGTTTAAGAACGGACCTAAAATTTTTATTGCCTAGCCTAGAACTTAGGCAGTATCTCAGCTATTTATATTGAAGTTATTCTGTGTCTGTCAGTCAAATGCTGCCTCCAGCTTCACCTTCCATCCTGGTAAAGCAGCAGTTCAGTGGATTATCACCACCTTTTCAGCCATCAACAACAGCTGCTCTCCTCTGCTAGACATCTTACCCTGAACTCCTGACAAGATTTGACCCTGGCTATATATCTGACTGTCTGCTTTTTGTGTTTCCCTGAACCCATTTCCACAGAGACCAGAAGCAATCTAGAAATAAAGTATTTTTTATAGGTGCCAACAGTGCGGGGGGGGGGGGGGGGGAGAGAGGCAGGGGGAGGGGAGAGGGGGGAGGAGGCGCATTTCTGGGTCTGGAGCTTTGCTGTGTGCATTTTTCAGTGACTGCATATTCCCCTCATATCCCTATTGTTTCCACTCATTTCCATATTGTACAGTAGAATACACTGCTATGTAATTACTGGCAAACAGGATACATTTGAATAAAATGTCAATCTCAATATTTGATGAAGTTGACAGAGAAGTGACATTTCCTAGGGCTTTAGTGCAGTCAAAAAATGTAAGAAATGTTACTTCTCAGACCTAGTGGTGTTTGCAGCCCATCACTACCTTAACAGCAAAAGCCGTGAGAAATGTTAACAGTGATAAACAATTGCCAGCCAAAGTTTTCCCTGGTGTTGAGATGCATGCTGAAAATAATGCACCCTCTGGGCTGACCCACTTAAAAGTTTCCTTTCTTTCGATTAATGCATCAAGCAAATCTTAACTCTCACTAATCTGTTGCTGCCATATCTGCAGGCCTGCCAATGAACTCACACACGGCTGAGGAGGCATTTGTACACTTTGCTACTGTAATTCACTGTAATTCAGCTACATCTTCTTGAAAAGTTAAACAAGTTGTTGGGTATTTTTCTTTGGTTTTGGTTTTGTTTGGTGTTTTTTTGTTTGTTTGTTTTCTAATGTGCTTTCTGCAAAGCAGCCATGTCTTTCTGGCAGTCAAAAGTGTCTGTAAGCTACTTTCTTTTCTGTTGTTCAAGTATTCATCCTGCATCTGGCATCTCTGCAACAGGGACCGTCCAATTTGTGAGTGGGCACGGTTCCATCTAAACAGATGGGGAGGAGGGGAGACAGACAAAAGATCATATGGAGCGGTAACTAAAAAGTGTGGTGGTGAACCTGATCAAGGAGCAAGAATTTTTCTTTATTTTTTTATTATTTTTTTTTTCTCTCCCAGAAAATCCTTAGCAAATTCCTCTACAGGCCAGAACAACACAATTGACAACAGACAACACAATTGACAGTAACACTGCACTTGGAATGAATGCTGGGTTTGAAAACTGAGTTTTTCCTCCACTGTCAGTCTGTGATTTCTTGTTCAGGGGATTAAAATGGAAAAAAAAAAAAAAAAAAAAAAAAAGAAAATAAAAGAAATAATAATAATAATAATAATAATAAAGCCTACTTTCTGTACTGGGTTTCCATGCCTCTGTCTGAAGTGTATTCAGCAGAACTCTTTTCAGTGGTCCTGACATAAAGGCATGTCAGGACATATACAGGCAGTATGAAGAACTGATGTCTAATTCTGAAACTCTTCAGAGCTGGAGAAAAGCTTTCAAATTTTTAAGTTAGTTATGTGGTTGATTAGATTGGAGTCTTACAGGTAACATAAAAATCAACCCCTGCCTCTGCTTATGTTATTGCAATGTAATCTGGATACAGAGCTTAGAAAAATGTTTTATCTGGAATTGGCTTTTTCCTTTGTTTTGAGCTTTTCCAAAATCCTTTCTAAGTTGCATGGTATTAAGTGTCATAAGAGCATAGAAGGTTTAAAAAATAATAAGACAAATTCTCTTTTTTGTCTTTTTCATTTCCTTGAATTCCCATTCAGTCCTAGCCAGGTCCATCTCCTTTTTCCTTTGCCCCTCACTAAGCAGGCACAATTTAATCAAATTTATAGAGAAAGAGGAAAGCAGTAACGGAGAAAGGGAGAAGGGAAGCAATTCAGCATGGTTACAGGCTTCTTGTGCATCTCACAGCCAAAGTGGGCACATCTGGGGGCACTCTGTATTTCCTCATGTAACCTTGTAAGCCACTCTAAATTGTTAGGTCAAGTAATGTTTTGGTTGGACCCATTTTCCTTCTTCCATTTGTTTTTAAGGGTTTGCTATGTCTTTTGTGGGAGCACTTGGAAGATAGGCCATCTGTTTTATTCTTAATGGCCTACAAAAACTCCATTTCTCTAGGCTGTATTTATCTCATTTTAGACATAACCTACATTTATGTGCATGCAGTTTACATACCCAAGAAAAATGTCTTAGAGCACATTACACATCTCCTCTCTAAATTTGTCTACACAAATTGCACTCCTTGTCACTGGATCTGAGCAGTAACAAAAGTAACAGGTCATGTTTTTGTTATTTTTGTCACTGCACAACTTTTATTCACAAGGATTGCTGACAAAAGTAACCTGCTCAGGTAGAAGGGAATTATCCCCATGCAAAATTATTTTATGGTAAGGAGGATAGTAGAATTTGTCATGGATTTTTAGAAACTCCAGACCCTGGTGTATAACATGTTAGGAGAGGGGGCTTTTACTACCATATCCCTCCCCCGAAAAAAAGACACTTCTTGGAATGGGAGCTAAACTTTTTACTTTACCAGGTTAATTTAGAACAAGTGATTAAAAACAAAACAAAACCCACCAAGTTTCAGCAGGTTTGTTGTCATTAGTCCTTTCCTTCCTGCTAAAGTTTATTAACTAGGTGGACTTTGGCAGCTGAGAACTGTGACAGAATTGACTCATATTGTGTCTCAAGCATGGCATGTTTTAAAGTGCTAGGTCTGTGTCCTTTTATTATTTCTAATGAGATTTTCAGTTCTTCTAAAAGCTAAGGGTTTTTTTTGTTTGTTAGTTTGTTTTTAGCTCTTCTGCAGGTAAAAACAAAAAGTGAAAATGCAACTTAAATGTACCTTCCAGGCTTAGAAGCCCGACCTGCAAATAAAATCAACCTGAAGCTTTTTAGGAAATGTCACAGAGTGGAAACCATACACTGTTGAAATCAAATCTGCCATCTACTTCACTGAGAATAAGTCTTCATCTCAAATGTTTAAACTGAATTTATGACTCCTGATGGTTGTGCATTTATGTGTGATTTTTTGAATGCTTGGTGCTGGTAAGTCCATAGCTTCTTTAAAAGTTTCCTTCAGTTTTCCAGTTATCCAGAACAAGGATTTGCCACCATAGAATGTGAGAAAATATGATAACTATAGATACTGACCCTGAATTTCTCTTTAATGTTCTCATTTTATGTAGCTTTTGGGCAGCATTGCAAAGGGCAATGGAATACATTCTCTTCCACAGTTATAGGGACTGTAGACTCTTCCTCTTTTGGCTGGAAGAAGGCTTTTTGGCTCTGTAGTCTGACAGGTTTACTGACTTCCGGTACCTTTCATCCTAACTTCTTCAGACAGCTTTACAAATGCAATTTGTCAGTTTGCCTGTGTTTTGATATTTGAGATGCTAGTGATTCCATGGTTTTTGAGTAACAAGTATCAACACTGATATGCAGGAGCCACTGATACAAGTTTGATACATTGACATTATACAACATAACTGATTTAAGAAATGGCCTTTGGTCTGTGCAACCACTCCTCAGCAACAACTGAAACCATCCCTGTGTTATCACCACTATTTTAATCAAAAATCCAAAACACAG
Organism: Aythya ferina; assembly: GCF_964211825.1. Taxonomy (NCBI): domain Eukaryota; kingdom Metazoa; phylum Chordata; class Aves; order Anseriformes; family Anatidae; genus Aythya; species Aythya ferina. The sequence continues at coordinate 160,967,193 of NC_140296.1, forward strand.
CACTGTGTGAGCCTCTATGAAGAAAATTAACTCTATCCCACCTGAAACTATTGATGTGTTTGGAATATGTGTTTTTGTTATAAATATCCTGGTGCAGTTCTTGTCCTTTCTCAGTCTTTTCATCAGGTCCACCCGCATATTTTCCTGGTAGTCTCAGATTATAAAGACTTCAAGTTTCTATTTTATTATAACTGAACTGATTAGGGAATGTGCAAAAATTTGGCAGCTGTAATTGAAGTTTACAGAGTTCCTTGTGTGTATTGCAGTCATCAAGGGAAAAAAACAATTTAGTTTTCAACTTGCATGATAAAACATACAGTACCATGGTAATATCTCCAGGCAATTCATCGCATGCATCTAATAACACAGTCTCATTTGTTAGAAATATGTGAGACATATCTGTTGCTACATAAATATATCAATAGTTTCATATATATATAACTATATAAATAAAAAGTATTCAACAAGTGACTACAAATTGTAATAGAATTTCTACATAGCTTTCATTCCAGAAAAAGAAGTTTGGCAGAGAAAATCAAAATGTTTTTACAGCCCTATTGATATGTAACATCAGAAGTCTTGCCCACTGAAGATGGATTTTAATATGTTGTATTAATACAAGTCAAAAAAAAAAAAAAAAATGAGAAGCTGTTTGCAACCCATTGAAAATAAGAAATGTCTCCTTCAAGTCCAACAGTGCCAAAGGAGTTTGTACTGGTTAGTTAGCCACTGTCATGTACAAACCTGGTTTATCACTGTACATGGATTAAGAAATAGATTTATTCAGAATTGAGTAATAACTGAAAAAATGCAATCATCTCTTACACAAAGACAACTGAATGCTTGAAGATAGTACCTGGAAGTTAGGTTAAATACACTGAAAGATGTTTGGTGTAGGACTGAATGTGGACATGCTGCTGTAGGAGATCCAACTAATCTTCTGTACTGGTCACAGAAACCTTTAGAGTTGCTCTCAGAAGAGCAAATAGTAAGGTTTCAGCTCGGGGTTTGGATGAAGTTTCATAGTCTTGGCAGGGGCATAGAGAATAAATTTGATGCTCTGGCTCAGAGTATGTTGAAAGCAACTTCATCATTTAAGGAAGAGAGCTAACTACAATGTTTCAGTTTATGAACATTCAATTTCACTGTTAAAAATTCCCTAATGAAAGACTGAAGGCTATTGTGAGAAATAGGAATTCAGTGATGTAGATATGATGTCTTTCTTATTCTCTCTTTCTTCAGGGACAAGAGACCAGGTCACAGGAAGACTAAGTACAGCACTGTGCAATTTGCTTATATGCATGTTGGCCTTCAGCTTAAGTTGCTATTAGATGTAAGCAGACTGCACTGGTATCAGTGGCTATCCTTCTTATAAGTGGAGATTACACATGGTTGTTGTGAAGTGGGTAGGGGTGCAAAATAGCATAATAGTTTATGACAAAAAGAGGGCACCCCAAGGGTATATCTATTGCAATTGGAGAAAATGAAACAAAGGATCTGAAAGAAGCATTGCTGGCCTTCACAGAAGATGATCTTAAAGAATACAGTCAGTCAGGTGGTGCCTAAATTAGAAAAGATTTGCAAGTACACTGGTATGCTTCTACAGAAGGAGATAGGTACAATGATGGTGATTAGGAAAGAACTAATATGGACATATACCATGAATGAGCAAAGGAAAATGAGGTGATACTTTTGGAAGCTGGTGTGATTTGGTCATCCTGCGCTCCAAAAGCAGAAACAGATAGGAATAGGCATCTTTTGATTGTGGTTCGGGCTGGGGATGGAGTTTCTTATCTTTTCCCCACCTCACCCTCAGGTTCAGCACAGTGACGAGATGGTGTCCTCTTGTCTCTTCCTCCTCTAATCTCTGCTAAGTTGTTGGAGACCATCAGAGGGCAGAGACCAGGATAATGGAGTAGAGGTTGGCAGAGGAACTGTAGAAGGTGACTTGCACTGGATGAGTCGCTGCTATATGCTTCCCAGAATTAATCTTTCCTCTGGAAGTCGGGGTCAAAGTGCTTACTCTTATGTAGAGGTAAGATCTGCACTCTATGCATTTTTAGTGCCTTATATGTGATTTGGTTAACATTCTTCTAATATTTTGGTCCAGCTAATAACAGCAGCTTTAATACTAGAACTTCTAAATTCTGATCTAGCTTTTATGTGCAATAAAAAGGAGTTGGAGATTATTTAGTATTACCTATAAATAAAACTTTTACTTTTCATGTTTTTAATCAGAGTTTGCCATATAATGTTGATACGTTTGAAAACATACCAGCTTTACAAAGAGTAAGTGGTAATTGTAAAAGCACTTTCAGATTCCTATTGTTCCCATTCTCACAATTTATAGCTTGAGAAGGCAATTGCTGTGTAGCTTGGAGAAGATGCACCTCCTTTAACTCTAGTCTAGTTTATCCTGGATATATATATATGTATATGTAAAGGTAGAGCTATTAGCCAGGATTTTATTTCCTTGAATGCTACTTTCTAGGTAATGAAAAAATGGTATCATTTGTCAGTTTATGGAGGATAATATAAGCAGCACAAACTTAGATGGAAAAAAAAAAAAAAAAGTATTTCTTTTGGGGGCATATAATTGGGATGAAATTGTCTCAATTTCCACTTTTTCTTTTTTCTTTTTTCTTGTTTTTTTTTTTTTTTTTTTTTTTTTACAGGCCAAATTCACTATTTATTTTTTTCTAAAGGTGTTTTCATTCTTGTCTTTTGCTGTTTTGGTTCGTACTTCTCCATAGTGGCATCTTGCACATGTGTTCAGGATAGAAAATTAGGAAAACCATTGTTTCTAACTAATGCGGATATCAGTGTTCCTTGCCTTTCTCAGGCACCTGAGATTTCTCATTCATCATTTTATGCCCCCTGGCCACTGAATGAGAAAAGAGATGTGTCTGTCTCTAAATGAGGTCATTTAGGAGTTTTTTCTTTAAAAAAATAAAAATAAAAAAATAATGCATACTCATAAACTACCTAATTACTGTACACAAGCTAAACAGAGATGATAATGCTTTTATTACTTTCTATGGTGAATTTCAGAATTCTTAGAGACTTTTTGAATATCATCTGTAGCAATTTTGACCATTTTGAACCTCCAGTTTTGCATAAAAAAAGGTTCTGCTGTCTTGAGCTAGACTCTGCGTGGCTGGGGAATCTGGGGAATAGCAATGAGCACATTGGTTGTTCCCTTGCTTGCTAAAGAAGTGAGACTGACCCATTCAATTTTGAACTGAGCTGCCTAGCTTTGCACTGAAACATTACAGGAACACTCAGAAAGCTGGATGGGGTCTTCCAGGAGAAGCAGCAACTGGGAGCATTCCCTGTCATGTGAGTCTGATGCTGTCTGTGGCCACAGCAAAGGTGCATTGGGAAGCTTGCTGGGGTTGAGCCTCAGCACCTGAGGGGGGATCCTACCTGCAGGATGCTCCAACAAGCCAGGAATAAAAACTCAAAGTACAGAAGCAGATTGACAAATGTTTTCTAATCCCCTGATTCTTCATCCTTAGTACCTTTAATTCAGTAGTCATTGTTGGTAGTCATTGTTGGAAGATGTGTATCATGTCTTGACTCATGTTAAAGGAAACAGGGGAAGAGGCACTGGGTGCCAAGAGAAGGCCAGCTTCCTTTCAGAGTCAGAGGAGGGAAATGGGTGCCTGGAGGGGTGGTGAGTCATAGCATTTCAATCAAACAGCTAAAATAGTATCCTTGATATTCAGCCCATCTTCTGCCACTATAATATGATATCCCTGCAAAGGTTAATCAATTTGAATGTTAATATCATTCTTATTTTCCAACTAATAACTTTCAAATATATGTTGCATGCTTGTCCTCATCCAGGATTAGCAACATGACAAGTCTGAACTTTTAAAAGCAAGACACTTTGGAATTACTGGAGAGCAGAAAAAGGTCGCAATGCTTTGTACAAAACAGAAACATGTAGATTTTCAGGCCCATAATTTGCCCACTTTTCTTAATAATTTCTAAAGAAGCATGGAGAGCAAATGGGCCAAATTAACGAGAAGAGGGAGTGCTCTGCTTGTGTATATAGTGAAATAGGTGACCAGATTAAAAACATTGTTCTCTGTAGATTGACTCTTACAGCCTTGTTACAGTTGGTGCAACAACATACTTCAATTTGTTTCCCGAGGCCCAAATCACACATGGTCCAAATCAGCATTCTGTCTGATGCGCTCTACTTTTTTGGTTACAAGTTATTTTTTGGTGGTAATGGTCACAGAGAAATGGAAAAATGTGTTGGTGTCAGTGTTTCCTTGATCAGTCTAAGGTAAAAGAAAACTCAAGTATTTATTTTTCTGCTGTAGCTGCTATTGTCCTCAGGGACTGCTGAAGCTTTAAATCAGAATCCTAATTGGCCCTCGGATAGCCATGAAATACCAGAAGCTTCAAAAGGAGCTTAAGAGAGTAGTCGCTGTCTTTTCCTTGTTCCATCCTGTGCTATCCACAACACACACACACAACAAGGATTTGGAAGGTATTGTTATCAGCATTAAATCTTGCTGTGCAACTAGCTCAGACTTTGTAAGACTAGGCACTCCAGAACAAGGAGGTGACACTGAAGTTGTAAACCTTGGGCAAATTACACTGTGCAAATAAATGATTGGGAGTGTGACATGGTTTGCCCTGACTCATCTGCTGGTGTTTTTGCTGCTCTTCAGGTAAGCCTGAAGTGCTGTTAAGAACTGTGTTGTCATTTACAGCCTTTAAAAAGTGTAATAGTTTGACAAAATTTAACCTGTTCATGTTCCCATGGTCTAAGTAGTCAGGAAACTATGAATGGCACTTGTGTGAGGCCAGAGGAAGAGAGGGCCCTGCTTTGCTGGTACAGTTGCACGTGCCTTGTTTGGAGCTTGCCAGTTCAGAGCAACTTGATTGGAAGAACACTTGACTCACGGCTGCCTCCACTGCTTCCACAGCTCTGGTGGTTATTTTGACCCTATTTTGAACCTATCTTGCACACTCAGGGTAGCAGCTACCACAAAGCATTAATGGAAAGTCTCACTGATCTATATGGTGCCCAGGGTTTTTGAATCCACTCTATTACCCTGCACTAGCATGACGGGACAGGAACCAGCACAGCTGGAGCTGTCAGTCTGGTTTAGTTTAGTGGAATGCATACAACAATGATAATGGTGGATGGAAACCAGAGAAATGTGTGTTGTTTTTACTAAACACCAAATATTTTCTACACCTAGTTTTACAACACCTAGCGTGACTTCATTTCTCTAGGATAGCACTGCTATCCAAATGTTGAAAGTTTTTCTTGGTGACCGTACATACTCCATGCTGGATGGACAACAGGGTTGGGCCAGATGTTCTCTCTTCCTTCTGGCCAGGCAAAGCAAAGTGAGGAGGGGACTATTAATCTCTTGCCAGGGACATGAAAGCTGTTCCAAATTTACCAGAAATAGGTAAAGCTTTACTTCCAGGAGAAAGCAAATGGTCCTTGAATAGCATTGGGGTGGTTCTACTGCACTTAGTAAAGCGGGTCAGAGTATTTCTGGTCACTTGAAGTAATTTCTACAGGTTTAAAATCATCTCCAAAGAATTAAAAAACAGACATCCCAGAGTCTCTGGCTCTATCACCTCAGGCTAGATATATACCTGTTAAATATACTGGGGGACTTCAAAGAAATTTCTTGTTTGTTTCTTTGTTTGCTCGCTTTGTTTTGCTTTTCAACTGATCAACTGATGCAATGTAAATTATGCATGGGCTTTGAGAGGGAATGCAGCCAAACATATTGATATCTGAGGAGTTTTGTTTCAGTGGTTTGTAAAGGGAAGCAGCTACGCCATGTCCTGAACAGTCTTTGCTTCAAACCTCCAACTACAGCAACCCCAAAAAGGGCTATTTATGGATGGGAAGTACTAGCATTTTAGAGCAAATTTGGTAAGAAATATACAAATGCATAAGGAAAAACTGACACCACTTGTACATCACTAAGACTGGACTGAAAATCCTGTTTGGGGTAGGTTGTTTGCTTAGATTTGTAGTTGTTTTTCTTGTTGTTGTTTGTTTGTTTTCATACATTTGCATGAGTAACTATATTTCTATTTAGAAAGGCTGACTGTCCAAGAGTTATGCTATGGAAAGGGAATTTATAGAGGGAATATGGAATTTTGGTAACAGAGGAGCAGAGAGGTCAGCCATGTACAACCATTCCAGGAGTTTCTGCTTCCCACAAGGGAACGGCCAGTTAGGTAATAGTGGTCCCACTCAGAAAGCCATCACCCTGCAGTGCCACAGCCAGTGCCGGGAGATGCCTGCAATCCTTCTCCTATGGCAACACTGCCATGATGTGCAAGCTCACCAGCTTTCTCTGCAAACTTTTTCCCTCACCAACTTCTTCAATAAAAGTATATGTATGTGCATGTGTATACAGAAGGTAATATCAGCAGACATTAAGATAAAATAATTAAACATAGCAATGGTGAAAAATAGAGGTCAGAACCACTTACAAGACCTGGTTTAGCCCTTTGTGAATTCCTATATTTTACGATTATTAGCTTGTTCTCTGACAAGGGACTTAAGGTAGGTTTCAGCTTTTCTTTGCATTTAACTAATATTGTATCCAGAATTTTCAGCATATATCAAATCAGATGTGTTGCTCCTTTACTTTTCAGATGCTGAAGTTGAACCTAAAGTTGGACTTGGGCTCACATCCCACCTTTTCTTGAATCATTACCTTTAATATCAGTCTGGCAGGCAAATAGCAGTGACACGTGAGCAACCTCCCTGACCATATGGGCTTTGCACATGTGTGGCAGGGTGGAAACTGGCAAGCAATTCAGATGGCAATGTGGTATAGTGTAGAGGAAACAGAGTCCATCCATCCTTCCATCTGTCTCTCTCATTGCTGAGACTTCAAGGAAAGTAACATGCCATTTTAGTTTCCATAAGTGGAAAATACTTGAGTAGCATAGTCATTTCCTGAATGACAGCTGCATTTTGATTCCGTGTTCTTTAATAGAGGAACACTCTGATAGGTCTAACCAGTGCTATGCTTTAGAGGAGTTGAATTAATAGATATATACATTTATTTATTTATTGTATATCTATGTATGTATCTATACATTATGCAAAATTAACTTAGTTTTACTTCCAAATGTTTTTACCAGAAACTTAGAAGCCACATGGCACAGCTGGAATGAAGAGTAACTTTCAATTATTCATTGCCTTGATTCCATCAAGAAAAATGTATACCTTTCATAATAGTACAGTACCTTTGAAAGAAGTAATAAAATGATGAATATTGCTTTATGTGAAATAAAAGAAACAGCATTTTATAACATTGCAATAAAAAAATGAATAAGATTAAAAAGAAAAAAAGTTTTACACTCATGAATGCACTCATTTGCTGGGAACTTTGTTAAATGCTTTGTGATGCTTGGCACAGGTTGGTGTCTGCTGCTTTGTTAGAAGATACCCATCGCAGCCACTTTAACTTTTTGAGGTTGCTCTTATTTTAATTCCCCAAATGCTTCTGGCAGGGTTACTTAAACGGAATCAAGGTTATTATTATAAAAATTCCACAATACTGCCAATGAGAATGAGATAGTAAGCCATCTTGGCAGGCTAATTTAGGTAACTTTTCAGGTATGCTTATTTAAACAAGGGATGCATGAGAAATGTGAAAAATGCTAGCACTTATCGGAAATGCAAATGTGGCATTTGTTCAGCTTAATATGAATGCCTCTGCACCAGGCAACAACACCAGAAGTGCCAATTAGGATGCAGTCATGGTTCCAAAAATTCACCCTTTCTTTTCAGCTAATATGACATTTTTGTGTTGATTTTTTTTTTTTTCTTGAAGAGTAGCTGTGCTTCAACCTACCTGCACAGAAATGCCAGTCTTGCTGAATTTTAACTAAAAACCTATTATTGTGCCAGGCATCGATACAGAAGTGTTATGCCTGTAATGTGTTTTATTATGGTTAGAATTTAAAGTGCTGTGCCATATAGGTCAATCACTGTTACGAATGACAGCAGTTGTTATCTGCTAGTGAGGACAGCAGTATAATAATAATGTTTATTGCACATCATTTTTCAATGATTTTATGCTATCATTTAGGAGATGAATGAAATGGCTCTCTAGCAGACATGAATGTAAATAAATTAAACATTAAGAACCAGTGAGTTCTAATCATCTTTCTTTAAGATTGCACTAAATGGTTGCAATCAGTGAAATAGATGAGAGATTGCATTAAATTGCCTTTCCAGATACTATATCATGCCAGCTCAAACAAGGTTCACACGCATTACAAAACGGCTCAGGTTGAAGGAGCAGCTGGAATGCCTCATAGGCATGCATTAGCTGAGAGTAATGCACTGGTCGCGTAACACTGCTTACAGTCTTTTATATTAACAGACATGGAGCAACAGAGAAACCCAAACAAATAAACAAGGGAAAACCTGTAATATTTTGTTCCTGGGCTTGATTTATTTTATAGCTTTATATTAATATATGCCATGGGTTAGGGGATTATGCAGGAGCACAACTTAGGTAGCAATATTATCTTAGCTCTTTCACTCAGCCTCTGCTGCTTTTTTCAGGACGCTATTGGAAATTCACAGGGCAAAAAGATGACAGGTTGGAGAATGAAGGGTGGTTTGTTACTGTTATGAGATCTATGAGGAAAGAATACAGACACTGTGATATGGGTAGCAGATAGGCAATATCTGAGAAGCTGTCAACAGGAATTGTTAAGGCTAGGTTTTCAGGAACTGACCTCTTATTCTGCCAGCACAAATCCACAAATTAAATTGTGTGAGCAGTTGGGTCATAGAGAGGGATAGACTTCTGCAACCATCTGACCTCAGGTACGGGCATGAAAGTGAACCTGAAATAGGGAGGGCCTCAGGGTCAGCAAAGACAGATTGGAAATCTGTCTCTTAGAGTCTTTAAATGGCAGAAGAGTGAGCACAATTAAAATTGTGATCATTCAGTTCCTCTGCTGCCAATGGTAGGAGTATTACCTCTTTTCATTTAGTGGTAGTACAGCCCAAAGCTATTAAGGTTCTTGCCCTGATGAACAGTTTTCCTATTAAGAATATTCCTCTTTAAAATAAAATAAAAAATAAAATAAAAATAATAATAATAATAAAAAATCCCTATTTCTAGGTTTCCTTCCCTCCCCAAGTGGCTACTGTTTATCAAATGCACCTCACCTTCCTCCTCAGCTCTCTTAATTTTCATTCCCAGATCATTGCACACTGTGTGTTTCGGGAGGGTTTTTCTGGAGTTCAGAGAGCAAGACAGGACTTAGCAATGTACAAACCACCTAAGCTTTGGCATTCACCCTCTCCCCAAAACATGCCTTGAACTCACTCTGCTGCTCTGCTGCAGTCTAAGAGGGGATGTTTGTTAGACCCTAGACAGAAACACTCCTTTTGGAGAGGTCAAAATCTGTCTTTTCAATTTCTCTGGACTTTTTTTTTTTATTATTTTTTATTTTTTAAATGTATCCTAAACTTGATCTGTAGTTTTAGCGCACATTCTGAATAGAGATAATTTGGCACTCAGGTATCTGAAAATGCAACTTGGCTTCTTTGGATTCAGAAAGAAGTGTTAATAGTCCTATATTGTTTGTCTTACCTTTTGCTTATAGCATTGCAAGCTTTTTGTTTCATGAAAAAGAGGAAGAAGTCTGGGCATGAAGGGAACATTTCTTGATTTCTTGACATGTTTTTGTGCAAATGAGATATAATGTGTGAGAATGTAGCAACTGCCTTAAAAATAACTGTCGTCCCCCTCCCCCCCAAAGATTTTGATGTTTTTCTTCATTGTGGTCTTTCTTCATCATTTTGGTCTAGCTGAAAAGGATTTGTCAGTGATTTGTTTTGCTTCAAGCCCACGCCAAACTTTGGTGCTGACCAGAGCAATTGGTGATGGACTTTCAGGCAGCAGGAGGAGCCATGCCAGCTGTGCTCAGCTCTCCTCGTAACTTCTGTTCCCAAGCTGCAGAAATGAGAGGCAGAAGAGGGATATGCTATGCCTACTTTATGGTAAAGCCTGGTAGTTTATGGTAATGAAATGTGACTTTTTTTCCTAAACTTTCATTTCTAGTTTTAGCATTCAATATCTCTTCCAACAGGAAAACCCAAGATACTGCTGAAACATTTCTCCAGTGTACCAAGCTGACTATGCTATTTATTATTTAACTGAAATAATGAGTTTATATTGAATGCCTAGATGCCTCTTCACACCAGTAAGAGAAAATAGTGGATGACAGAAAGAGCTCCAGAATTTACTTCTTAAGCTTCAAGCTCTGTCTTCAGGTTTTATTCAGTCTTCCCAGTGAGTACTTTGATTGTAAAGCCTTTTAATTATTTTATTTTATTTTATTTTATTTTATTTTATTTTATTTTATTTTATTTTATTTTATTTTATTTTATTTTATTTTATTTTATTTTATTTTACTTTATTGTTGATGATGATTTTAAACTGAACATTCATTCAGTATCTCTCACTCAGCAGTAGATAGAAATCAGCTAGCTCATATCCAACACAAACATCAGAAACAAAGACTTAACATCTGTGTGTATATGTCATAACTGAACTCTTCACAGTTTCAAAGAGAGACACCAAAATCTTTAAATGCCTTAAGATTCAATAAAACAGACATCCCTGAAATAAAAAAATAAAATAAAATAAAATAAATAAAATAAATAGATAAAAAAACAAAGAGTAAGATAGCTCTTTCAAGACCCAACACAAGACAAAGAGAATGATTTTCTGGATTTTTTTTTTTTTGGTAGTATTACTCTTTCTTGTGAGTTGGCCTAAATTTATGGCAAAGAGCAGTAAGGTTCAGATAACTTCTCCATGTGTTTCAGACAGTTGCTGACTTACTCCACAGGAAAAAAAAAAAAAAAAAATCCATTCTTATCTCTTAACTGCAGGAAAAACAGATGGGAGTCTCTAGGTTCTCCCTATAGCTCCCAGCCACCTGTCATCACCACAAACCTCCTTAGCAGTGACTATCTGCAGTATCTGCTGATTTCAAAATCTTGAAGTACTTCCACCAAAAGTGCTTTTCTGAACCCAAAAACACATTCTCTAAATTTAGAGAGTCTCAAGGCTACAGAGGACTCCCTGTCATGGACTTTCTGGCATTGCTAGTGTGTGAGGAATGAAGAAGTTTGTGGACTGTGCTAGAAGGAGACATCATCTGTATTTGCTAAGTTATGTCTGATCCTATTGCCTGCTGAGTGATCCAACATTTTACCTATAGCTTTTATATATGAGGTGAAGTTTTCAGCACTGCAGAAAACTTGTGATTTCAGTCTCCAAAATATGAAGTTCTAAAGTCCCACAATTCTAAGTTTAATAGAAGCTGTGGGAGACATGTGCATTAAACAACAAAACTTTTGGTACCCATGATGTACTGAGACTTCTGTTGCCTTTCTGTTAATGCTAGCCATTAGGTTTGGGTGGCCTGCTGTCCTTTCTGTTTTTTGACTGTTTAATCTTATAACTTGCAAAAATATGCATTAGTTCTAAGCATGAAAGCTGGCAACATAACTTAGGACCATTTGATTTATACAGGCAACAGTTAGTTATCTACTGTGGGAAGACAGGAAAAATAAACATAACACATTATTATTATTATTATTATATGGTGTTTTGTAGTTGTTCTTTCAGTTTGTCCATGTTGTCGTAATTAGCAATTTGGAGATGATCAGCTCAGGAATGTTAGAAGTGCAATAAATCTAACTGATGGACTTGGGAATGCTGTTGGCTCAAGGATCATTGCAATTCCTCCCAATATATCACAGAACCTGGGAACCCATGGAAGTATTGGCACAAGTCCTGAGGAGGGCCACAAAGATGGTTAAGGGGCTGGAGCACCTCTCCTATGAAGACAGGATGAGGGAGTTGAGGTTGTTCAGCCTGGAGAAGAGAAGGCCCTGGGGAGACCTTACAGTGGTCTTCCAGTACCTAAAGGGGGACTACAGGGAAGGGACTCCTTGTCAGGAAGTGTAGTAATAGGACAAATGTAATGGCTTTAAACTAAAAGAGGTTAGGTTTATATTAGATACTGGGAGGAAATTCTTCACTCAGAGGGTGGTGAGGCCCTGGAACATGTTGCCCAGAGAAGCTGTGGATGCCCCATCCCTAGAAGTGCTCAAGGCCAGGCTGGACAGGGCTTTGGGCAACCTGGTCTGGTGGGAGGTATCATGTCAGGGGGTTGGAACCATGTGATCCTTAAGGTCCCTTCCAACACAAACCATTCTGTGATCCTGTGATTCTGCGATTCTATAGTTCTATGACTCTATGAAACCTTTTTTTCCCCAAAGTTTTTAATGACACAATTTCAGAGGAATCAGAACTTTCTACAAGCAGCCACAAATGGCCTATAGGTGCAACACCACTGGTCTGCTCTCCACAGCTTGGAAACACTGCTGCCTTGGTACTGCACTTACAGCTCTGGAATTCATCAGAAATAGGCTGCCCTGAGATGTCTTCAGCATCCAGAGACCTTCATGTTCTATTGCTCCAAAGGAAAATGAGAGATCGCAGGGTCTGCATGATTAACCTGGAGATGATTCATGTCTCACACTATTTTCAGAGTATAAATCAAAGTTATTGAAGGCTATTTTGGAAGGAAAACCAGCAGGGGTTAGGATATGAAAGCGATACTCATGCTAACTCAGGTAAATTATGATCTTAAGTACCGCCAAATCTCTATCATCATGCTGCCAAAAGCAACTGATATCCCCATCACCTTTTTTAAAAAATAACATGAATGGGTCAAATTAAATCTAGTGATTTCAGGACAATTTACTGCTTTTAATTAAGTAAAATACAGAGTTCTGTTTCATGTATTTCTTCCCTATGAAATTTATTTAACTTAAAAAGAGAGAGAGAGAGAGAGAGAGAGAGAGAGAGAGAATACTTTCCACTAATTCGGGAATGAAGGTCCTTGCAAATAATTACTTTGTTGACTAATTGCACATTTTCCATAGTGGCATTATTTAAAGAGAATACTTTCTGGTATTTTAAGTGGAAGGAATGTGACGTGTACTGCTAAACCACAGGCTTTGCTTTTGTTTAGTACCAATGTTGGGAAATGATGTTGGATGGGTGATGGAAAATACATTTTGAAGACAAATAATAGTGCTAGTAAGGCAACTGAAGCTTTAAGCTGTTAAAGATGTTTCTCTCTACTGCCTGCTAAAAAAATAAAAGGTAGAAATTGGAAGCTCTACGAGTCATCAGCAGGAATTACCTTCCTGGAGATACGGGAGAAAATACAAATCTGCAGGCAAGACCACTTCTAACAGAACTGAACAGTAAAAGCTAACTGAACAGGCTATTTTCCTTGCTGGTAAAAAACATTTTCTTCTAAAAAAGTTTCATTTAATCGTGTCTCGCTCCTGATTTTTCTCTTGACTGAGCAGGTATTTTTCAAGGGGCAAATGAGAATAAAATGGTATTTTATTTATTTTTATTTTTTTTTATGGTGGTTATCTTTACTCAACAATAATCTGTGCAGAGCAGGAATATAGATGTTCCGAAACATCCTACTATAAAATCAATAATAAGAATGAGGATAAGTCTCAGAGCAGACAGTCAAGATGGCTGGAGGACTGGTGGCAAGTGTACCCTTTATCTCACTGCAATCACTTTGAGGTTTTTGATTATATGTTGTTAAATCTGCATTTTCCTTCAGTCTGTCACTGTAGTCAAGGATTCCAAGGATGCAATGTTTTAAAGGGTGTCTTAATAGCTTCTGACATTTTGAATTGTTTACACAGAGTGAAAAAGCTGTGATGACAAACAGTGGAGGTAATTTCAGTGAGAACCTTGAGTGGAGCCAAGTTACACAAGGCAGATGAATGGAGGCTGACACAGAGTCTGCTGGGACTGGGAGAGTTGACTCTCCTGCTCAGCTTTAGGACTCAGCTTTTGGATATCAGTAACAAAAGTGAAGACACAATGAAAGATCTAAGCAAATTCTTAATGGCTTGACCTTTCAGAAGACTCTATCTATGTGGCTTTTGCCCTTTTCATTGTGACCATCCAGTAGCCTTTCCTTAAAAAAGTAAAAAGAAAAAAAAAGTCTATGATAAAAGATACAAGCCCTGAATTAATTAATGTGAATATGACAACTTATAGGATGATCTCCCGGGAGCCAGGCAGAGATATGGCTGGGATTTCTAAATATTTCACTTGCATGTGAAGAATGACATTTATGCACAGTCCTCATCATTGTGTATGATGAACTTTGTATCCAGGCTTAATGAGACTGTGTATAGCTTTAGTGTTTCTTTCTTCTTTAACAGAAAATACCACTGGAAATAACAAAGGAAAGAAAACAGCAATAACAGAAGGAAAGTCAGAATCAAGCTAGAGCACATCCCTAATGGATTTTGGCAAAAGGCTTTTGCAATAACCAAGGGCAGACTCACTGATGTTTCTTCACACACATCATTTCTTTCAGTTTTTGGACTAAAAACAGAGGTAAAGCACCTTGTCACAGGCAGAACATGGCACACATTCCAGCCTAAAGCTTTTCCTGGAGCAGTAGGACATGTCAGCCAACACCCAGCTTAATTCCTGTTATTTTTTTCCAATATTCATTATTCAGGTGTTTGTAAAAACAGAGATCTAGTGGATCCATGAGAACATACATCCTGTAAGTACATATCCTATGCAAAGTATCATTGGAAACTGAAAGGCAATGCAGCTAAACTCACAGGAAGCGGGCTGCAGTCTGACAGCAGTGTGGTGAGGAGTAAGTCAGTGGTAACACACAGCACGCAGCTGGACAAGATAAATGCACTGGCTGAATAGATTATAAAAGATGCAGATGAGTTTTGATAATGGTATTTTCCCCATAGTACTTGGCATATCCAAGCATCTAGGGGAGGAAACAATTGTTTATAGCAGTAAAAAAGGGCAGTAATGCCCTTACTGGGCTCTTAGGGCATAGAGCACCAGGGGGCTGGCTGACTGTAAATACCAGTCCTAGCAGCAACACTAGATTAAGGAATGACTTTCCAAGAAAAATCATAGGATCACTGTTACACAGGTCGTTTACAACTACAAACAGACACTAGACACTGTAAAGGAGTTCTGTACAATATTTCCCATTATTTTTCTGTGATTAATTCTGAGATGATATACCACCTGAGGTTTCCTGTGATGCTAAATCAATTTCCTTTTGTTCATATTTTATTGTTATAGTTATTGGTTCTGTATAACCTCTGAAAGCTTATTGCCAAGTGTGAAACCTCCTTCATTAGCGTCTGAAGATTCACAAGGATGTTTTCATAGAAACTTCTATATCTTGACCTCAAATCTCTAGTTTTAGAACAATTTCAGTTGTTGAGATGAAGAATTATTTATTTGTAGAGTCAACAGTGACTTTACCCCTAAGCTATAATAAAACTGTTAAAACCAAGTGTTTGGTAACTTCCCTGCCAGTAAACATTTTCTGAACCTTTCCCTGTGTAGTTTTCTGTGGTTTGAATTATCATTTGTTAAATATATTATGACATACTATTTACCACAGACCACAGCTTTGAGACCTTTGTGTAGCTATGTCCCCTAGGAATTTCATAAATAAATCACTGCAAACTAGACACGCACTTCAATCCCTTTTGCCGTACTTTACGTCCTCTGAATGATATCTGCTTTGACTTGGATGAGACCAGGTTTATTAATGTTGCTTTATCAGTTGCTAAGGGCTGCAATGTGGTGAAGTGGAATTTGGACATTGCTTCTTCTTAGTATGTGTGGCTTGTAGGCCATAAAGCTATTATCCCAGCTGGAGAGCGGAAAAAAAAAAGAAAGAAAAAAAAAAAGAAAGGAAAAAAAAAGGTATTTGTTATTCAAGACAGCTGAGCAAATTAAAAACTTGGTTCATCTAAGAACCTCTACTGAACTTTCCCCAAACAGGAAAATTAATGAAATTCTGCTTGAATATTTGGCTTTTTCCTCATTGTATTTTGACATTAATTTGATCTGAAATTTCATCCTGACTCATAGTCACTGTCCTTAATATTCATACTGCTTTGGTGGCCCAGGTCTGCACACTCAAGAATTTGCTGCTGAAATAGCAGTGTTTTGTAAAAGTTGGCATTTTTTCTCAGTTGCTTACAGAAAGTAAATCTTAGAGAATTGGTCTATTATTGGATGTACATCTAATCTGAGTCCATGAGAGCTGTAGAGATTGACCATTTCTCATTATTGAACCATACAGATATGAAGGTGCCTCAGACCCTCAGACTATCTCATGCAGACTTAAAAAACAAAAAACAAAACAACAACAACAAAAAAACCTCATTCGGAGTTGTTCTGTTCAAATACTAATGTTTATCCTTGTCCATTCAATGATGAATGCATATACATTATAGAATATACACATATATATAAAATTCAACACATTTAAGCACATATATAATGCAACTGTAGTTCTTGCTTTGGTACAATACTGAATATGGATAGGTTTAAATGATGTAATTTTAGATCTTATTGCTGGAGCATATGTGAACTCTACCCAAGAAAGGCTCATCTCAGCACTAACAAATGCCCATGCTGCACTTGCCACACTGGCACCAATTGCTATTCTTCCATCCTGTAAAATACATTCCCAGTCCTGTTTTTTGTTTGAACTCAATATGAATACTTCTGCACAGCTTTTGCAATATTCATTTTGTGAGTGGACATTTTTTATTTTTTATTTTTATCTGAGTGGCCTTTCTTGTCCCATTTCCATTAAATAACCAGAAGAAAATATATATATTTTTTAGAAGTTATATTTATGTTTATAATAAAAATTAGATGTGTTCCTCACTTGTCATAATCGTTATTTTTTTAATCATGTACCGATGCTGTCCACTACTTTGGCTACATATAGCCTCTTTCTATTTAAGTTATAATGAAACAGACTTTTTTTGTTTGTTCTTGTTAAAGAAATATATTTGACTATTTTTCACATGTACGTTTAGGAAGTTCTTGTTTTGAATCAGTTTAGTGTATTGTTACTTCACGTATTTCAGCACAAAGCATACCAAAGCACTTTGGGCTGCACTGTACTGGGATCAGCCATCCATTTCTGAAATGCCCTCCTGGCATTTCAAAGCTGAATCCATTCTGCAAGAGCAACAAAGTGTGAAAACCCATAGCAAAGAACATAAATAATGGTTTATTCAGTTCAAAAGTAGAGCCACTGGTTTGTAAATAGGATAGATGTAATTATTGTGCTGTGATTTGAATGCTACTCTGTCATAAAAGCAACTAACTTTTGCTGTGTCTGAGATGTATGTCAATATATTGCCTACTTCATGCTTTGTAGATGGTGGATTACCTTTGGTGATCTCTGAGAAGTTAATTATCAGATCTAATGGCTTTATGAGATTAGGTAAATCCCAAAATGAAGTAGGACATCTCTAGTGCATCTCCCACTGTTCTGAGCCTTTGAATGCCTTTCAAACAGCAGATATCCTATTTATCCTTAATTATAAATAGGTGGTGTGTATTTTTATTAACTTTCATTATGCAATTGGAGGAAGTAAATTAGTGGCAGTGAGGCTATAACCAGTATTAAACAATGTAGCTAACTGATCTGCTATAATCTCACAGTGCAAAGCTGACAGATAAAGGTGTTTTTGGAAACTCTGAGGTTTCTAAACTTAACAGTATAGAACTAAGATTTTTGTGTGCTGTGGAATAATTTGTCTTGTAATTTAGCTTTAATTCACATTTTCACAATTAATTAAACATCAACCTAATCATTATACACATAAAGCATTTAAATTGATGTATGAAGAATGATGGGGAATGAATAATGCTTTGAAGATCCATTTCAAATTAGTTGTTTGATTAATGAATATTCCACAAGGGCATTTGTGTGATGACCTCTGTTGATGAGTTAAGGAAAGGCATGTCTGTTTAGATAATGAGAAGACAAAGTGAGTGAGAGTTATCTCTGCATGTATGTTGTGTAGAATTACGAGGATTAATCTATAAAAAGCATATTACTTTTTCACATTTCTTGTAAGAGATAACATAGAACTGTAAGATCAGTAAATAAGTTTGACATTTGAAAGATGCTGTTTAATGATAAAATGTGTTAGCTCTGTATGGCAGTCGTCTTTCTCTGGTTATGGAGAACCATAGTGGAGGGCTGTTCTCTTTCTCTGAGCCTGTTATGATCCTTCACAGCACCTGACCTTTTGATTTCTTGCATGCAACAGAAGATAAATATTTCACACTCTAGCACATTCACTTTTAGTTGCTTCTATAGTTATAGAAATTAAATAGAAATGTTTTACCTGGTAAAATTATGTAATAGATTGGGTTTCCAGATGTTTTACTTCAGCAGAGTACAAAATGCTGTATGTTAAAGTAGTGGTATTCTTATCTATCATAACTGCAGTGTACTTTGGCACCTAGCACCTGGTGTGGGGTTCCTGCCCCTCGTTGGTACCCTCCAAGCTGTTGGCCATTTGTCATGTCTACCTTCTGCAACAACAGAAAGGTTGGGAAGAAATTGTTGCTGGGCAGTCTGACTGTTTTTTATGTTTATCACAGGGTATGAATGAAACATTTTATCAATACTTTGGGCAGCAGGCTTTTTGCTCCCTGCACTAGGGGAGCAAAAAGCTTGTAGCACCAGGGTAATATAGCAACAGTAAAAACCTTTGGAGACCACTCCTGAAATTGCTGGAGACTTCAACAGACAAGGGATACATGACAGGCATGGCCACCACTGACCAGTTACCCCCTTCAGTGCTGTCAGAGTTTTTTACTCCTGTTGTATTTGCCTTTGGGTATCTACACTTTACAGAAGGTGTAAATTGTGCAGAAAATCCATCAGTCTCAGCTTTTTCATACTTTCCCTTCTCCTAGGCTGTTCTGACTGTGGGAAAAGGGTGCTGTTTTTCAGTAAGAATTCAGCAGAGGTGAGAAAAATCCACCCCAGCCCTTTCTGAGGGTGTCCCCACAGCTGACAAGACTGTGGGTATTCGATCTGGTCAAGAATCTTTTCATATAGCAGTTTTTCATTGCAAAATGCATGTGTGTGTGTGTGTGTGTGTGTGTGTCTGTGTCTGTGTCTGTGTCTGTGTCTGTGTCTGTGTCAGGATGGAGTTTGCAGTCCAATCCCGACCCTCTGAGCACACAGAATGGGACACAATGGGTCAAACTAAAGATGTCCCAAGTCCATTAATCTCTCTCCAGCAAAGGATAGTTGCTGAGGTGCAAGAAAAGAAGTGCAAGGAAAGACTAAGCAGATAGTTCATTTTCCTTGAGATTTCAGCAGGCCTGGGGTTTCCTTCACTGAAGGTGATGTATTTGTGTTTAGAGAGATACAAAGCTTGCCTGGTTCGGTCAAGGGTCAGGATAGAATCTCCCACATCCTAGTCAATAATATTTGTATTCACTATTTCTCTTTGGTTCAGTGACTACTGAATAACTAAAAGAAAAAGAGAATGTTTCTCATGCAGTCTGATCCAGAAAAAAGATGTGAATGCAGGTTTCAGACACCTTCCCTTACTTCTATTCCCATTCCCCTGAGTCCCTTTTTCCAATATTTTTTGTTCCCTTATTTGTAGTCTCAGCAAAAACTGAAACAAAATTCTAATATCTCATCTTCACCCAGGCAGTCACAGAGCAACCAGGTTTATTCTCTTTCCCCTGAAACAGAGAGTGCAGCCAGAACATGCAGGGCACCCTAGCTCCTCTCTGGAGTATATAGGCTCATTCAGGCTTGATATGACAGCTTGGGGAAGACGTTACTAACTCATTATCAAACACACCATTTTTTCCTTTAGCTGTGTGGTTTCAAGGGCCACATATGATAATCTGAAAAGGGTGGGGAGGGGGTTGGATCAGGGATAGTGGCAAGGCACTTGTGCATTGGGCATCCATAGCTTTTAAACCACTCAGACACTGAAAAATCCCGCCTCTCTCAGGTGCTCATCCTCTATTCTTCCTCAGAAGAGGTGGAGAACTTTGTGTGGACCTGCAGAACCACACAGATATCTTGACTGGGAGGTAATATTTCAAACAACAGTTAATCCTTGTAGGATGACTGCCTGCATATCGGATGGGGTCTGAGGTGTCTGAGGTGATGCATTAAAACAAGACTCCCTGCCCTCTTCCTCTTGACATAACTTCTCCTGTCTAATGGCATCCCTGCTTTCTCAGGCCTGGGCAGGAGGGATTTCTGCAGATTCAGATACAGGGAAAGCAAGAGCTCCCATTTCCCCAGTTTACGTATTATCGAAAATAATTAGAAGGCAAATTAAAGCAGGCTTGAAGTAAGGGATAAAGCAGTGAAAATGGTGAAATAAATTTAGAAGTGAAAACATCAGCACAGAGATGTCAATCACATCAGGATAAAACACAGTATTTACACAGGAGAAACCAGAATCATGCCCACTGAGCTGTCTGCCAATATGCTCCTACAGAAAGGCACTATTTATAGCACAGTCATTTTACAGCCAGTAGAAGCCCATAAATATAAGTGCTCAAAATATAGAATACCTTTGCAGTCATCGATGGGTAATCACAATTTGAAGTTTATAACCCAAAAGATGTGTTATCATACTGAGGTTTGTCATTATTCTTAGCTTTATTTTTGAATTTTGCTTTGGGTAAAATTATTTCTGTCTTGTGAATGCAGTGAATAAGTGAGAATGACAGCAAAATATATTTATTAATGAGTTCTTTTTAAATAAGACTTTGAATCAATAAATGCAGATGAAGCTGAACTTACACAGAACATTAAGCTGTGACCAGACAAAGCTGTAAAAATAATAAGGTGACTATAATGTTAACATGGTAATTTGTTCAATTCTAATATTCATTTTTCATTGGGCAGTAGATAAAATATTCAGATAAATCTACACCTGCTTTCCTATACAATAAAAACTTGAAAGCTTATGACTGACTTTTGGTGAGGCTTAGGAACATATAGAATAAATTTCTTTTGGAACTGGGGAACAAGCTCCTATTAAATATTAACTTTGAAATCTTTACCAGGGTAAAGAATCCCTCAGCAAAATTTAGACAGTTACTACACTGTGGAAGTTAGAAAAGGCACTTATAGTGGGATACTAGTAAACAGAAGTCCTAGGCAAAGGAAATGCCATTTCTTGATTCACACTGAATACCTAATTCCAACTAGTGTAATGTATGGCCTGTCACATGGCATTGATTACATTAAAAGTACGTCACTGGTTAAATAAAATACCTTTAAAACATCCTGTATAATTAGTTCATTTCTAATGATCCATATAGCCTACAGGAATGATCGCAGAAAACAAATAAGGCATCTTCCCCCTCAGCAGGGAGAGCTTGAGCCCTGCACTTTTAGTCCTTGTCTGGTATAAATCAGTGTCCTCCACCGACTTTGTTGCTTGGGGATTTGCTGCATTATGTATTTGTCTTTCCTATTCAGCTCTACCATAAGCAAAGAAGGCAACTGCTAATCTCTAAGCCTCTTATCTTGTGAACAATATCCGTGTGTGTGTTTGCACACACGTAGATTCAAAGTTATCACAAGAATAATGAAAGTGCTGGTAACCAGAGAAGATTTTCAGAAAATCTTGAATTCCCCCAAAAGACACTAAGTGTTGTTAAAGTCCTGTGACAGAAGACTAATTGAAAGATCATCTGTAATGTTTCACCTCCCAGTGAAATGGGAATGGATGCCTCATCCCAGTGGATGCCTCATCCAGCATCTCCCAGAGGAACACCCCTCCCTGTGTTCCCAACAGAAGGATGTCTAAAGAGGGAGCAACTGGGACAAATTGGCACAGCTCCACCAGCAAGTCAGAATAAAACATTATCACTAAAGGGACTCTTACAATTTCTCAGCAATTTCTTTGCCACCTATTTTATTATTTTATTTTATTTTATTTTATTTTATTTTATTTTATTTTATTTTATTTTATTTTATTTTATTTTATTTTATTTTATTTTATTTTATTTTATTTTATTTTATTTTATTTTTCCCTATACAGGCTTCTCCTCATTAGTGTCCTGAAAAGAAAGAGTCCTGTGAAAAATAAAATGTTGAAAGACCACTTATAAGCGTGTACTGTTCCACCCTTGCATTTGCAGTGGTGAAAACCAGTTACATCTACTGCTGAATCCTTCACAATCCTGAGCTTATTGAAAGAACAAGGATCAATTTTGAAACTGTGTTGGGAAGGAAAAGAAAAAAAAAAAAGAGGGGCAGGTATTCAATGACAAGGTATCCAGCCGTGCAAAGATGTTATGAAGGGAGAGCTTCTGCCTTTATTCTTGAACAGCACAATTCAGAGCTTTCAAAGCAATAAAATCACACCTTTGGCAATCATGGGGGATGATTTCTGCACAGGACTGTTGCAATGTAAAGCTTGAGGCAACGGACCTTGTGTTTGTTTTCCTGGTGCACCTGGAGGAACCTGAGATGTTGTTTATGAGTTGCCATTCTGGTCCTACAGATGTACCCGTTGGAGGGGATGTGCTCTCAGCCTCCCTGCCCGCAGGCTGGTGGCCACAGGACAGGACTGTGGGCAACAGAGGCCGTTCATTCCCAAAGAGCCAGGAGGTTCACTCTGCACATGGAGGACCTTGTGTGATCTTTTTCCCCACACTGCAGCCCCTGGTACAAGGAGATTCTTAGCTTTCTAGGCAGGCAGGTTTCTAAATTTTCATCCAATTTTTCAATACATGTTCAAATTTAGCCAAAAGTGATTTAGCAAAGTGAGATTCAGCAAAGCAATGGTTTTATTTTGTTTGGTCTCATTTATTTAAAAACTTTGTGGACCAGACCATGAGGCTTGCAAACTGTCAGGTACCTGTCTCTCTGAGAATAAACTGTAGGTCCATTGAAGCACCATGGCTGTTCAAGGAAAGATTAATGTTGAACTGTCCTGAGACAAGATATTTTAATTCTATTTAGCAAACTAAATTAGTTCTGCATGGATCAATCCAACCTAAGCCAATCTGTTTCATTTGAATTTTGCATGTAGGAAATTGAAATATGACAGAAAAATTTTGGTTCTCCCAAGTTTACTTTCCATTCAAGCAAAATCCCTTCCACCTCCAAATTGTATATAGAAGTCTCAGCTGACATGTAACATTTACTTTTTTCTATTCATGGCTGAAAGCCAACTTCCTTCAAGGTTACTGTTTGCAAAATCCTTTTGCTAGATGGAAGACATGCAAATATCAAAGCTGTCCCTGAACTGACTGGTGTCAGCACAGAAAGGTGCTTCTCTAGCTCATCAAAACATACACTCTGAAACTGGGCAAACATCTCTGAATAAATATTGTATAACGATTTCACCCAAAGGGACAGGTTTGGGGTTGTAGCCATGCTGACATGAACATCCATAGCTTTTGGTCAGCTTGGACAGTGGGTTGTGCTTACTTCTGTCTGCAAAAAAAAAGGAGCTGTTTTGAAGAATCATAAGCCAAAAAATTCAACAGCAGGAGCAAGAGAGAGGGGGCATTGTGGAGTCATTTTGTGAGGACCAGTGGCTGCTGCTTGCTGGTGAGAGCCATTCCAGACCTTATGCTTGTAATTGGCACTCTAAGATGCTTTTGCTTTTTATGTTTCCAAGTGAGCCATTCAACTAACATTAATTTCATTCAATGGTAATAAAGGTGAAGTCTCTCTAAAAATAATTCTCTTTCTTTGCATTAAGATACAATCCCTAAGTAAACAGTCTTTAATTAATGGTAGAAAGTATTCTGTCAGCTCGCAATACTCCCTTCCTCTGTGGAGCTGCACTAAATTCATGGAGCTTTTAAAATGACTCCTCAGACACAGCATCACTGTTTCCCTTTCATCCTAGCGCCCAACACCCCTCTCTGCAGTGAGACGCAGTGGTTTTGAGCAATATGATACAAAAATAGCTCCTAAGCAGCTGTACTAAGAGTCTGCTGTGCTGTTAGAAAGGAGAAAACCTTTCACTTTTCTTTATGGAGGTTTGTACAGTGGTGGCATTTCAATATTTTTTAAAACCTCTCATCTTTTTCTGTGCCCTTACTGAGAGGTGATAGTCTCCAGTGAACACGGCATGCATACTAGAAGCTGCTTTGTCTTGGAGGTATCCTCACCAGGAGTCAGGGAATGAGATTGTTTTGATGACTCACAGATTAGGTAAAATAGCACTCTAGTTTTCATCAGCCACGGGTCATCTGAGCCTAGTTTTGGTGCTGCAGGGCCAGATGCACGACAGGTTATCTTATCCCTCAGAAGTGTTTTTGGGAACAGCTTGCTCCTGGCCCCAAGTATCCCAGTTCCAGCCCTGTTTCTCTCGGCAGTGCCTATGAATTGGGCAGGGCAGACACTGCTGTTCCTGAGCATTTTCTCAGCCCTTATGACTACTTGAAATTAGCTCTCTGTGCCAGTAATTTTTCTAAACTGATGTTTGGCTCCCTGCTAGGGCAGTGCTCAGTATACAGAACTTGTTTTGCAGAATCTTACTGGAACAGTCCTATGTGAAAGCATTGAACAAGCCAAACAGTTCAAGCTCTCTTTTGCTGTATAGGACCCCCATAACACAAGGGAAAAGGCTTTGGGAAGTACTGCATCCCTGAAGATGTCAACATCTTCCCTGTGTTACCACCGTGAGGGCAACTCATTGACAACCTGCATATGTTACGTACCGGCAAGATTGATCTTTTCCCTGTGTTAGAAAGGCATTTAATGATCATTCAGATTAATTTCCGAATGTCCTTGTGATACCTCTCAGGGAAGAAGGCAAACAGTGGTTTTGCTATATTTAACTGCTTTGCTGGTAGACAAAGCCAGTGAAGAAACACTTTCTAGCAGTTACAACCTATCTGATGGCTGGTGACCAAATGGAAGAAGAGCCATCTCTGCTGACCTGTGCTAGTAGGTGCTGGCATTTCTCACTGTGCACAGAGCAAGACTGGCATTAGTGGTAAGCGGAGCCTAAGCCTTCACACGCTGAGGAATTTTGTGCTTAGAAACACAAGAAAGGAGACAGAATTTTGGTTAGAAACACACTGATCAAAATCAAATAGGTGACGGGCAGGGTGTTGTGGGCACAGTGAATTAAATAGCTTTTTGGTGGCTACACCAGCACAAGCAGTAACTACCCCTGCTGCTGGCTTTTGCCCTGTGTTTCAAGTCCTGTGCTGGCATAGCTTTTTCTTCAGGCAGGCAGTGAAGCAGGCTGGAAGGTAAACAGTCTCAATCATTTTCTTCCATCGGTTATTCTTCAGCTGGACCAAATTTCTCCACCCAACCTGAGTGCATGGACATGAATGCAGCAGCAGGGACACAACGATTAAGAGCCAGGAGCAAGACATTGGAAAGGACAGCTGGATGGGACAGTGACTGGCCTGAGCAGATCTGCCACCAAATGCCAGACCACTACTTTTGTCCAGGGAGTGCCATGGAAAGTCTCTGTCTTTTGATTTAACATGAAAAAACCTGCAAGGTAGGAATTATGCCATTTCACTAACTGAATTTCTGGAAAAGAGCTCCAAATTGTATTTTAAAGAGCTTTGATCATACAAAAGAGCATACACACATAGCTTTGGCTTTTCTGTATCTTTTTTTTTTTTTTTTTTTTTTTTTCCAGCAAAGAATCAACGTGGTTGCTGCAGGTTTTTAAAGAAAAGTGGTAACAACATGGCAACTACTTGCTTGTAAAAACGTATTATGGTGGTTCTTACCTTTCTTGACCATGAAGAATAAGGAAGAATAATTCTTGCTTTACTAGACTATTACAAATAAGAGATGTATCCATGGCATATGCAGCTCTGTTAATTTGGAAATTCTCCATAGTTGCATGCAGGCTCCTTGCCTGGTCTCCCTCTTGCTGTAGGGAGCACCCTCTTATCCCAAAACTGCACTATGGCTGCTGAACAAAGGTAAGGCTGTGGATCTGTGAACAAAAGACAACCAAACCGAGATCTCCTTTTATCCCAGCCAGGATAGAAATCATGAACTGGAACAGTTTAAAGCAAAAACACATTTTAAAAGAAAGAAAACTATAAAAATGGCTCTTTTCTACTTTGTGCAGAAGACTACAGAGGAGTTTTAAAGGGGTCACTTGCAGACAGCATAATTGCCACATGGCAAAATAAACCAAAATTGCTGCCTTTATATCAAGATATAATCAAGACTTGGCCTACTTGTTGCACATTTCATATTATAGGCAGAAGTTACGGGTTTATGTACTGGAACTCTCTTTATAACAGCTTATCAAAAGTGCTTCACATGAACATATGTTTTCCCATGGTTGTGTTTTCTGAGCATGCTGAACGATTTAGTAATGCCAGCTAATGATGCAAAATGGGTTTCAATAGCAATTTTAGTGGCTAAATGAATCATACTTAGATAAGGGAAATCTGAAACATTCCAATTTATGCAAAATTGCTAAATGACCTATCCAACACATCTCTAAGGAGAAGTTAACACAGGGTGGTACATGGAACTGAAAAATACAGCAATGTTTTCTCCTTCATAAAATGAATAGGATTTTAAAGAGAACTTCAGCATGCAATACCAAGTATTTTCTTTATGTTTGTTGTCCTTAAAAAGATTGATACAAGTATTTGGAGATGAATTCTGTTTTTTCTTTTTGTTTCTAGTCTGCTGAAATAATAGCTAATTGTAATTTGTTTTGTTTTGTAGTGATTTCTCTCTCTCTCTCTCTCTCTTTTTTTTTTTTTTTTTTTTTTTCCCCTTTCATTTTCTCATTAGATATTAACAAACAGAGGAAAACAGAAAAATACAAGTACTGTGACTAGCCAAACAAGTGCCGTAGTGCATATTTTACCCTATTTTATTTTATCAAATATTTTTTCCTCTAAAAGGAGTTTTTCAAATCTACACAGAAAATATGAGAGGATTTCTTACACTGTTTTGGACATGCCAGAGTTGATTAACAAATACATTCATATTCATGGAACTAAAATCAAATTACCATAAAACTTACATAGAAGAAATATGGAATTAGCTGAGTTCCATGTCGTGATTGCTATCAGAAAATTATTTGGACTATCAATCTGCTTTGTCTATTTCTTAGGTCATTATCCAAAATATTATCAAAAACTTGCTCCTTTGGGAACACTAGGAAATAAGAAGGGACAGTTAAACCAGTAGAAAATCTTGTTGACATAATAAAAGGCAACCTGTCCAGAAAAGTGTTACTCTTGAGACACTAATCATTAAAGATGTTCATGGTATGTGAATTTCATTCAGTCTTCTAGTATTGCTAGATTGTATTTCTAAAAATGGTGCCTGAAAAAGTGCTTTATTAGGGACGTCTGTACTATTTACTGCAGCACTGTGTAGCATTTTATATGGCAAAACACTTCTTAAGTTTTAAATAAATTTTATCCCTGGCGACAAGTTAATAGATATCACACTAGGCTATTTGCTCTGAATTGATTTATGCTGATAGTAGGCAGAAATGGTAGCCTTCATATTCTGAGAGAAAATTGGGAGTGGGATGTGGAGGAGGAAGTAGAGGAAAAATGAATTTTATAGTGATCTTAATTAGAAAAATATTACAGCACCGGGGTCACACAAAGGGAGTAAAGCATTCTTTTACTTTATGGCAGGATGATTGATAGATTCTGCAGAGGATTTGTGGCAAAATCCAACAGCAAATTGCCATAAAGAACAAAAAAAAAAAAAAAAAAAAAAAGAATACAGCTAGAAACTTTTTTCTATATGCAATGGACCTGCATAATTAGGACATTTTTTTCCTTTTTTAAGATACTTCTTATAGTCTTAACCAAGGAATTTTGAAAACAATCTCTACTGAGACATGAAATAGCTATCAACAGAATATAAGACTTAAAATGAATCTGTGAGGGTATTATTCAGTGTACATAATGAGAAAAATAGAATGTTTAAAGATGACACTGACCTATTTTAATTATTCTTAAGCTTCTCAGACACTGAGACGTGGAGTTGGGGACCAGCAGCACCCAGAATGTGTCTCCTCAATAGCTTGGAAGCATGAGCAGGGTCTCCATTCAGCTATAAAGGAACATTATAGGGTGGTGCGATAACTGATAGAAGATTACAGACTGATTAAATTACTGCAAACCAAAAGCAGTGAAAATAGCACAAGAAATTAATTTACAGAAAAATTGGTCTTGAAATGTTCTCAAGCAACACTAATTTAAGCTTTTCATTGCTTTGAAGAAATGGTGTTACATGAAACTCAGAACACATTTCAAAGACCTTCAAAACCCTATAGAGGCTTAAATGATTTTCAAATCACAGCCCTTCCTACCTTTCTTTTCTTTTGGTATCACTTAGGAGCATAGTGGGAAGGTAAAGATCTGTATCAGGATAAGGTGTGAGTACTTTTTGTGTCTGGAAAGTGATAAAACATCCTCTAGAAATCTCACAGCCCTAGACCTATGTGCATCAAGATATACTGTCAAACATTAAATCTGACCCCAAAACAAGCAAAAAAATGCCAAGAAATAGCTCCAAGTGATGAATAAATAAGCAAATTCATTACTTTTGTGGGCTTTTGTAACCTCTCCACTTCATCTCTAAAAAGTATCACAAACAGGAGATCATTTAGAGGACTGGGTTTTAAAGTAGTGGACACCTTAATATATAGTACAGATGGACATGTAAACAATATAAACTCAGGTATCTACATTTAAATGTCTAATTGCATATGGCAGATTATTATCAGCTGCTTCAATGGAAAGGGCAGGGATTTCTTCCAAATGCAGGTATGCAGTTCTCTGCCTCAATAAGTTCCCTGCCTGCTTCCAGCAGCTGACTCCATGTAGGCTGACTTCTACCTCAAAGCCCATTCCTTGTTCCAAAGATGCTTTTTATTTTTCAAGTCTTCTATAGGTTAAATGTTCATCATGTGGAAAGTCACTCTCCTTGAATTTACTAAATTTGATATTATCACATTCCCTGGCCTTCTTCCTTTTTGTTACCGTTTTAAATCCAAAACACAGAATGTCAAAAAACAAGTTATTGCACTGATTATGTATAAATGTGTTTTCATATGAAAAGGACACCTTTGGATTTCAGGACAGAAATTGAAAGACAGTAGAATATATTTTAATGTAAATCTAATGATTCATTTTAAAAGCAGAAATTAAATATGTTTCTTAAGAAACAGATTTACAATGTCATTAACAGCTAATTGTACTGTGTTTATATTCTTACTCTCTTGAAGCAGACTGTTTTCTTTAAATATTTCTTTTAAGTCTGAAAGCAGCAGCTGTCTGAAAAGAAGATTTAAATTTTACTTGAAAATTAATCCTGGGTGTAGCAAATATCAGAAAAGAAATATAGAAAGATTGCATCCCTCTTTTTTCTCAACTGTGAAATTATACAAACGACATTACAACATTTCAGTGGTTTTGTTTTTGTTTTTATAAATAATTTTCACTTTACATGGAATATTTGCACATTAATAACTTGGTGATTTTGTCATTTTCAGTGTACTCTTCTTTCATGAACACTGTGTGATTATTCATAATGAGCAGCCGGTGTCTTTGAAAGTACTGTAGACTGTGCAAGTAAGATAAAAAAAAATTATTTTTGTAGTGACTGCAAATGAAAGACCTCATTAATCAACTAGAGTCCATTTAAACATTAGCATTAGAAACTTCAGTATGTATTCCTTATATGTTTAACCCTTTAAATGCCACACTTTCCAAAGTCACCTGCTGTAACCTATGAGGCAACATTTCATTAACTCAATGTACGTATTCTGTATGCAACGTGTACTCCAGACGGACAGTGGAGCTGAAGTCTCCTCTTAGATTAATTCTCAGACCTCTCACTATGTTTACTAAAAGCACTATTTGAGTACTGATGGGAGAAACAACTGTCTTTCCAAAGCATTTGAATGGGTTAAGAAACTGCTGATACCACAGTAAAGGGTATTCATGAAATTAATGTGGATGGATTTTTGTATTATAAAGTTAGCCCAGTGATGCTGACTGCATTTGCTTTTCTCTGTATATGTGTGTATTAGCATTTTATAACTGAAGAAATATTGGAAGTATTATAGAAATGTACCACTTTTCTCTGGGGAAGCTATGGCGATATCTGTTGCAGGTCCCCACTTAAAGCTGAGATGCATTTTGCATTAGTCATTCAGACCCTGTTAATTTTGAAATGTACATTTTAGGACCATATTCTGTAGAAGCCATAAGAAAAAGGGAAAAATGCTTAAAACTCTGTATCTTTCAACTCAGTTTAATCAGGAGATGGGAACTTAAGATAAAAAGTTCATTACTTGTAAATTTTGTTTATTACAGGGTGTCAGCAGTTACAACTTTTTCTTCTTCTTCTTCTCCTTTTTTCTCCTTTTTTTTTTTTCTTCCTGTTTGTTTAGTAAAAGGTAAGTCTTTTTTTTTTTTTTTTTTTTTTTTTTTTTTTTTTTTTGAGGAGAGCACCAAGGGCTTAGACCAAGGGTTAAGCTCCCAACTTTGTTTGGGCTCACTCACAGCCCAACTATTCAGGGCTTTAAAGAGAAGAACAGAGACCTGGAACAGCATCAGGCTAAAGAAACACTGACTGCTGGTTAGATAGCCACTGCCGACTGTGCAATACTGATCTAGACTCTGATCCAGCTGAGCTATGGCTTCCCTGAAGACCTGAAGTATTTGAGTACTTCTGAGGACTGAAAATTAATGCGATACAAGTGTGGTTACTAGGACATATACTTCATAAATGCTAATTTCAGTAAAATCTCAAGATGTTTTCAGAAGTTAAATTCTTCTAAAATCTGTATTTACATTAACTTCAGCAGGACTCCACAGCTGAGAAGCTGCTGGACAGAGAAGACCACAGTCACAAGGAAATCCATAAACTGTGCCTCCTGCAATGGAAAAAGTAGGAGCTGGGGCAAATACTGTTCTTACATGTTTTCTGAGGAAACATGCTTACCTGAATCCATTTCTTCTTCTGCGTTAGCTTCCCTCATTTTGAGACAATAGAAGTGTCCATGTGGACAGGCAGCTTGTGCTTGATTTATTGTCATTGATACTGACACATGTAATAAATTCAAAGGAAGATGAAAATTGCCTAGCAAGAATGATTCAAATAACGCCTGCCTTCCTGGGCAAAGGAGCACTGATTTGCTTCTCCTCCAATGACAGCATACTCACTGACCTTTACAGGAA
The DNA here is from genome assembly GCF_964211825.1 of Aythya ferina. Classification (NCBI taxonomy): domain Eukaryota; kingdom Metazoa; phylum Chordata; class Aves; order Anseriformes; family Anatidae; genus Aythya; species Aythya ferina. The sequence continues at coordinate 160,998,341 of NC_140296.1, forward strand.
TGGTGAAAACTGCACACATGCCAATACTTTAGAAATTAATGTCTTTTTATATCTCGTCTCTACAAAAACATTAAAAAAAAAATCAGAAAGAACTCGATCTGTTTTCTGGCACTTTCTATGGCAAAAATATGAAAATTAACTCTCCTACCTACAAAGGGTAGAAATCCTAATTACTCTGTAAAAATTTAAAGTTGTATTAGAGTGATGTCAAAGTGGTATAAATTCTGAAATGTTGAAGAATATTTTGAAATGATGTGTTTAATATGTGATTCTCTTGTAACAGACAGCAATCTCAGAAAAAGGACAATAGAAGTTTATGTCCACATATTAAGTGCAAGCTACAATTTTCCCAAGTGAATGAAATTAAGGTTTGAAGTTGAAGAGCAATTTGCATCTTAAAACCAACACACCTCATTGAGCACAGTTGATATTAGCATACATTCAAGACAGGAAATAATTGTTGGAAATGTAGTGTGTCTTTGTGTGTCTTTATAACTAGAGATGCTCCTATAGAAAAATACAGACTAACTCTCTTTACTGCCCAAAGTTATTCTTAAGATGAAGTTTCCTGGGAAACTTACTGTATGTGTTAACTTCAGACGATGTATAACGCAAACTGCTATGCACAGCTCATACTGCTCCTGCAGAAAAAAGCAGCCTTGAACCTTTGTTAGTTTTCCTGCAGCTTTTCTAGTGTTGAGTCTGAATTTGGCTGCCACAAGGAATGATATGGTTTAATGAAAGTGTCTGGCTGGATCTCCTCCTTCCTAAGCCTTCTCAGTGTGTCCATATTCAGGGTGGGCCCTGCCTGAGCAGTGGAACAGAAATTTCACAGCCAAAGCTTCAGCTGAAGGTGGGGTTCAGGGCCTGCAGAGATAGGGGTATCTTGCTGCCAGAGATTCAGAAGTCAAACTGAGAAGGCCTGGAGCTACCCTCCCTTACTGGAATGCCTCTGAGTGGCAGGCTGGACCAGAAGACCTCTGGAGATCCCTTCCAGCTCCTTTATCTTGGGAGCCTCTAAAATCTTTTGCGCTTCCTGGCTAGCTCACACAAACATTGCATTAAGAATTGCGTGATTTCTAGAGTAGTTAAAGGGCTAAGAGATGATGCAGAAGAATGCAAAGATGCAAAGGGAGAGTCCTAAAGCACTGATTTGTTAGGGTGGGGGTATCTTAACCTTTCTAATACCTCTCTGCTTCCTTTTCAAATTAGGATCAAAGTCTGAAACTCTCCAAAAAAGTGACATTTTAACATAAATGGCTGTAAGTTGTCTCAAGGTAGAAGCACTGTTGTAGAGACATTCAGGTATGAGTGGTGATTAGCAAAACTCAAAGTATCTTTGACTACTTTGCAATAACAATATATGGGGAAATTTTCTGAGGAAAATCTCTGGAACTGGGTTCCTATCCCTTTCAGTTGTGAGAATTGAGATGTATAGTGAACCAAAATGAAAAGTACTGCCAATCTCTCCAGTACCAGTGAGGCTGGAGATGAACACCTCTTCACCCAGCTGCAGTTGCACACTAGGCACACGCTTTCTTTCATTTGGCTCTTGGGACAGACCAAACCTGGAGTCTGATGGACTGCTCAGTAAATAAGAATAAAAGTTCTTCTTCATCATAATTTGCACTGCACTGTTTGGTCAACTTCCATTACAGCTGTCTGCTGTGATGATAGATAGCCCATACCATCTGAGTCACCCAATATTCCTTCCCAAATTAAGTAAAGGAGGAAAAAAGCTTAAAATATTTATAATGAAAGTCTGCATATCAAGTTATAGATAACCTCAGCTATGAGATGGAGTCAGATATCGTCATTTTTCTTGTGTAATTCTGCACATTTTGCTATGAGTCTGACACAGGTCATAGCCCTGGGTTTCCGAGCAAGAGGCTGATAACACTATAAGTTGTGACTGTGGGACCAAGAGATAGAAATATCCTTTGGAGTGTGAGTAATAGACAGAAATGTTTTCTACAATGACCAAATATTATTTTTCATCAGCCCTCTAAAAAGTTTCAACCTGCCCTAATTTTCTCCATTGAATCTAATAGAACTGGATTAAACTACAGGGGAGATGAGAACATAAATTTGATTCCTTTCATTCCATGTAATATTAGGGTTTGTATTCTTTCAAGCTGTAATAACCTCTAGACTTCAGCAAAATTGAAAACCTTTAAATAGCCTTTCACAACCTTTCAGCGTAGTAATGAAGTTTTAAGTGCTCACTGGGGATTTTCAGTTCAGAAAAATCTAAGCAGCAGTAGATATTAAAATCTAATGTTTACTTCAACTCTTTTACAGCCTAATGGGTTTTTCTGACAGTGTAATTTTTAAAAGGTTGGGTTTCATTTATTAATATAGTATACTCACCCTGGAAATCTTTCTTCTTTAAGGACTCTGGTGGGAGACTTATACTTTGTTGGAACACCTGAATACCCAGCTAGAACAAGGAAAAAGAGAAACTTGCTAGAAACAACCAGAACAACAAGCAGGTCTTTTTTCTTTTTCTTTTTCTTTTTCTTTCTTTCTTTCTTTATTTTTTTCTTCTCTTTCTTTTTTAAAAGAAAAAAAAGTCTCATGATTTAAACACCACAGGAGGCAAAAAACAAATTAAGGATGTAGATTCCCTGTGTGCACATAATTACAAGCATGTGAGTCACTGGATTCAGCACAGTTGCTCATCTACCTAAAGACCTGGAGAGGATGTCTGCCTGCACACAACTGAGGGAGAGCTGAATGGGCTTTATTTATTTATTTATTAAGCTGTTGCTCAAGGGGGTAGTGGTAGGGAGAGAAAATTGCAGGGTGAATTTACACTGATTAAAGAAATGCAGTCTGTGTACACAAGCATTTCTGAGGCACAGTGTGGGACTGGAAGGATTCCGAATTTGTGTGCTGTTAAATTAGTGGAGAAAAGAGGATCTGAATTTCATTGAAACAATAACAGTATAAGTCCCAGAGGGATATTTTCATCCCTATATCATTCTACATATGATGTTTTATAAACATATATTTTTATTGTGCAAAGAGTTATTAGTATTTGCTGGGGACATACAGTAAAGTGACTGGAGCTTTGCTTCTTTTTATAATAACACATTCAGATGGCACTTAGATATCTTTTTGTTTGTTTGTTTGTCTTTCATTTTCTTCTTAAATCATAAAATTCAGGTGTAAGGAAATGCAGAAATAAGGACATGAGATACTGCTCTAAAATTCACGTATCTGTCAGGTAAAATCCAGTGCTTCTAAAGCAATGAATTATAGTGTATTTTCATAAAGAAAATAAACATGTGGTTGACAGAGGATTTTATTATGAATATCTCTTAAGTACATAAGTACATGCAAAGAAATAGAAAGTCCCAACATAGACATACGTGTAGAAACAAAACATCCCATGCTTGGTTTCCAGTTTCTAACTAACCTTGAGTATTGGCGTGTGCTAAACTTTAAGAGTGTGTTTATTTCTATCAGTTGAACAAAATGTTATTTGGCTGACTACCAGTGCAAAGTGCCCAAAGTCAGCTACTGAAATCCCTATTATAGATCCCTGTTTACTCATTCAGGCCAGTGCAGGCTTCTCAGGTAAAGGAGTTTCCTGACATTTCTCTGATGCTCTGCTCTTGCTCTCAGGCTGTACTTCATGGATAAATGCAAGGAGAATCAGAGGTCTGTGGTAAAAGTAAGAGCTAAAAACTATTACTGAAGAATAGGAATGACTTTGCTCAGCAACTTGCTCTTCCAATTCCTGGAAGAGCTGAATCCAACTATTCAGCACTCCTTGCTCAATAATGGAAAAGTGTTAACATCTCTGAAGATGTCAATTGTTGAGCAGTGAAAATGGCACAACTCTTCAATCTTCCTGAGTTGAAAAGAGACTAGAGACTTTAGGCAAAGGGAAGAAGCTAAGAAGCCACACAAGTGCTTGCAATATGGTGAGAAAAGCATGAGATGAGGGAGGGAGAGGAACAAAGCATACACTGAAAGAGATTTGAGGGCGATGTTGCTGTTTCAGAACAGGCAGATGTATGAACACTGCAAGAAATTTTATTTCATGAGAAACTCTAGGAGACTGAAATGTGGCCTTTCCCATTTCATGTGTCATGTGATGCTCCGGATTTTATACTTGTAATGACTGAGGTGTTTTCAAGTTGTTATTTGAATCCCTGCAATAGATATGGCTGGGGCTGCTGTTGCTGCTAGAGGCAAAAGTCTCTAGTCAGCATTCCTCCCCCTTTCCAGATATATGCACTGTTTTTGACCATGTGAATGTAGCTTTCTACATCATGTATAGAACTGAAATGCAGTGCCACTGGAGAGCCACTTGCCTTCAGTCATTACAGATAAAGGGTGTATTAAAATAACTTTGCCATGGATTTATTTAAATCACTCATGGACAGATAGGAAAAGGACAAAAACATATTGCTAGAATCAAGAGGGAATGCTGGCAGAAAAGGAAAGCAGGTTATAAAGAATAATTGAGACCCAGAAGAAAAATGACAAAATGGATTACCCACACCTCTGTTCTCATAATGTAACAGAGGAAAACAAATGAATAAGTAAAAGGAAAAATACAATGCAAAGAAATAGCTGAGGGATACAAAAAGTTCCGAACATCTGGTAGCACACTCTGGCAAAATCCCTCACTGGTATAACTACTGATTCTGTAAGTAATTTAAAGTGGCTGTAACAGAGAAGGCAATGTATCAGACCCACAGAGGCTGTAAGCCCAGGTCTAGTTCTAGACAAGTCAAAGTGATGTTCTGGCCTTTCTTTAGAGTTAACACACTGGTGTTTGGTCACTGTGTTTGGGAATTTTTCTTCTCTCCACTATGCTCCATTGGGCTCCAACCTAGTGTCCTGAGGGAGGAAAATATGAACTTCAGGCAGACCAAAATGAAAGGACCAGCCAGCACAGCGGCAAATGCCGTTGAGGATGGGTAATGTGCTTAAGAGAGAATAATCAGAGTATTCATACACATTGTAACTTTGAAAATAGCTATAACCAATAAGGAAAAATAAAAAATAATTTATTTTTTTTTTAAAAAAAGATACCTCTGCAAACAGGTCACTAAACCTCTGCTTAATATGCAAATGTGAAGGCAGTAGATTAAGAAGCAACCCTGTCATACTGGCTATCTAAGGAACTGGATGCAAAATAATACTGAAAACATCAACAGGGCCATGATTTAAAAACATTCCTTTCTTCCTCTCTAATGCTGTTTCTCAGTCCTCTTTCTATTTGGAAAGATATAATAACATGAGAATGGACTTCAAAAGACAAGTTTCTGGTACGGTTTTTTGGCAGAATGAGATTTTGAAATGAGAAGTGTCTGAAAATATGCCAGGACTTTTATGTATGAAAGAGCATTGCCCAGAAGAGGTGGTTTATTCTTGTAGCCCCTTTTACTAAACAACACATATGAGAAGACAAAGTAAAACAGAAAAAATCAACTTAAAAAAAATAAATTGTAATTTAACCAGTATACCCAGACATTAAAGATACTTCCAAATTTCAGGAGCTAAAACAAGAACTGAACATTTGCATGGACGATAAAAACCTACAGTTGTGTTGGAGAGAATTCTCTTTTTGCACAGTCCTATTAATCAAAATTATACAAAATTAAGTTGTGGGGCATGAGCCTCTTGCCAAGGGCATGTCTCCAATCTAAAATGGAGCACTCTGAGGATATGACCATATTAACCAAGTGAGAGGTGGGACACAGATATCACCCAGAATTGTGCTCTGTTACTCAGTCACACTGGCCTTCCTGCCCTATAAGTGACAAAAATAGATACAAACTTCTCTTGTCAGAGGTTGCCACATATGCCCTGCATCTTTCTCTCATTTTAGAACTGCATGAAAAGATCATCTGAGAAAAGAGCTTGAGATCATCCCAGTCAGTCTCTCTTCTGTAGAGCAGGAATAACAAAACCAGTATCTCACGTACATTTGTCACTCTCTGATAAAAAAGAGTAGACATTCCATGGCCTGTTTATCCATAACCATTAATAAATAAATAAATAAATAAATAAATCTCTTTTTTTTCGCAAAAGCTTTTTTTTTTTTTTTTTTTTTTTCTTTTTTGGTGCTTGCTATTTTCTCTTCTCTCAGTCTCATAAATTGACCCAATTTGTTCAGTCTTCATTACAGATCATTCCCATTTCTCCTTCCTCTCCGACTGATGAACAGCTATTCAGTTTCTTCAAAACTCAACATGGCATGTTAGCTGGAGGTTCTTCAGCACTGGTTGTTTATTTTGTGAGCATCTTTGTGTGCTTCTTGACCTTTCATATCAGCACTTTTGAAAGAATGGGGCATTGGTTATTAACATTAGTAACACAGTATACAATTTAAGATTTTAGGCTTTGTTCTGATATTCAGTAGGCTAAAGCAAATACCAGAGAAGAGCAGACTCAGGTGCAATACAGTGCAGAACCCTGCTTGATATAGTCCTCTGGTTGATAATGAACCACTGGTAGCTGCATTTAAATATGTTTTCAACAGTTACACCCTGCCTGGAATAATTTCCCCCAGAGCAGTTTTCACAGGCTTTCTTATGAGGCAGTGTCAAAAGCTTTACTGAAGAGAAGGTCTGTGACATGTACTATAGGTTCCATATCCACTAGTCATTCTCCTGTCACAGAAGAAATTAGATTGTTTTGATGTGATTGTTCCTGACAAGCCAACATTTATTGTTGTTTATCCTGTTTTCTTTTTAGGGTGTACAAATAGTCCTTTCTTTAATAGTTTGTTCCAGTGCTTTTGGGGCATTTGATATTAGGCTAGTAGCTCTCTGGCTCCTCTTGTAGAAATATTGTCTTTCTCTTGTCCCATCCCAGTTTTCTAATGTTTCACTCATCATCCATGAATTCTCAAATATAATGGGTAAAGATTCTGACATTCCTTTAGCCAGCTCTTTGAGTACTGTAATTCAGCTGCTTATTTTTTAACCTTTTATTTGCCTACATTAACCCGAGACATTACATAGAATATTCGAGTTGGAAGGGACTCACAAGGATCATCTAGTCCAACTCCTGGGTCCTCAAAGGACCACCCAAAAAATCAGACCATGTGTCTGAGAGCATTATCTAAATGCTTCTTGAACTCTGGCAGGCTCTGTGCCATGACCACTTTCCCAGGGAGTCTGTAACAGTGCCCGATCACCCTCTCATTGAAGAATATCCTGATACCCAGTCTGAATCTCCCCTGTTGCAGCTTCAAGTTTTTCCCTTGGGTCCTATTGCTGGTCACCAGAGCGAAGATCTCAGAGCCTGCCTCTTTGCTCCTCCTCATGAGGAAAATGTCGCCTGCAATGAGATCTTCCCTCAGTCTCCCTATCTCCAGGTTGAACAATGCAAGTGACTTCAGCTGCTCCTTTTATGTCTTCCCCTCTAGACCCCTTACCATCTTTGTTGCCCTCCTTTGGACACTTTCTAACAGCTTTATGTCTTTCTTATACTATGGTGCTCAAAACTACATGCAGTACTCAAGGTGAGGCCACAGCAGCACAGAGTAGAGCAGGACAATCCCTTCCCTTGACAGACCATCAATGCCATTTTTGATGTACCCCAATGTACAGTTGGACCTCATGGCGTCCAAGGCACACTGCTGGCTCACATTAAGTTTGTTGTGGACCAAAATCCTCAGATTCCTTTCTGCAGGGCTCCTCTCCAGCATCTCACCCCCTCATTCTGTACATATAACAAGGGCTGCCCCTTCCGAGGTGCAAAATCCAACACTTGCTCTTTTTAATCTTCATATTGTTGGTGATTGCCCAGCTCTCTAATTTGTCCAGGTCTCTCTGCAAGGCCTCACCACCCTCAACAGAGTCAGAAGCTTCACCCAATTTGGTATCATCTGCAAACTTACTCAAAAAACCTTCAAGTCCTTCATGCAAATCATTTATGAAAACATTGAAGATGACTGGTAGTCAAATGGAACCCAGGGGAACCCCACTAGTGATAGGTCACCAGACTGATGTAATCTCATTTACAAGAATCTTCTGGGCCCAACACATCAGCCAATTGTTCACCCATCTTATTATGCTTTTATCTGTATTCAGGTCATTTTGTCCAGAAGGATACTGTGAGAGACAGTATCAAATGCTTTATTGAAATCCAGAAAGATTATATAAACATCCTGCTGTCCTTGGTATTGGTGGTCATCATATTGTAGCTGGCCTCTCTAGTAAAGACAGATAGAAAAGAAGCTGTACTTTTGGTCTTCTCATCACTACCTGTTGATAATTTTTCCTTTGCAATTTGTGTTTCAGCAATTTCTTTCATCTCTTTTTATTACTCATGTTCTTGAATGATTTCTAGTTATGCACCATGTCACTTCATAGTTTTATCTCATTTCATGCTTTTGTGAGTCTATCGCTATAGTCTTATGCTACTTCTGTAAGCCTGTCAGTAAACTGTCATCATTTTTGCCTCATGTATGTCTTGAAGTATTTCTGCTAAGTGGAAAGATTATTGTTTACTGAACTCTCTCACTCACTTTCTCCTTATTTTGATTTGCGCTTGTGTCCTTGGTACAGTCATGCTAAAGAACTGCCATCTTTCCTGAACTCTTTTTTTCCCCTTCAGCTTCACTCCTGGAGATCCGGCCAGTCAATTTGTTGAGGTTATCTTGAAGCTTATTGGTTTCTGTTTTGTTTTTCTCTCTCCATGATGATGCCCACTAAACTTGTTTTCTATATGCAAGTTTTCAAAAGGTTCGCACCATTAGTTAGAATAAAATCTAAAAATATATATTATATTGTCGTGGTTTAACCCGACCGGCAGCTAAACACCACGCAGCCGTTCGCTCACCCTCCCCCCTCCCTCTCTGGGACGGGGGAGAGAAATGGAAAGTGAAGCCCGTGAGTTGAGATAAAGACAGTTTAATAAGACAGGAAAAAAAAAAATAACAAAATAATAATAACAATAATAATAATGATGATACAATGGTGATAATACGAAAGTAATAATAGTATGTACAAACAAGTGATGCACAATGCAATTGCTCACCACCCGCTGACCGATGCCCAGCCTAACCCCGAGCAGTCCGGCCCCCTCCCCCCGGCTAGCCACCCCTATATATTGTTTAGCATGACGTCAGATGGTATGGAATACCCCTTTGGCTAGTTTGGGTCACCTGTCCTGGGTCTGTCCCCTCCCAGCTCTTACTGCACCCCCCAGCCTGCCCGTTGGCAGGACAGAGCAAAGGCTGAGATGTCCTTGGCTTAGTATAAGCACTGCTCTGCAACAATTAAAGCATCGGGGTGTTATCAGCACTCTTCTCATTCTAAGCCAAAACACAGCATTCCACCAGCTACTAGGAAGAAAATTAATTCTGTGCTAACTGAAACCAGGACATATATATATATTTTTTTTTTCTCCTGCCAGTTTCTTTGTTATCTGTATCAAGTTGTAGTTGCCATAGCATCTGGAGAAGAACAGGGTTCCGTTTCCTGGTACATCCAGTTTCCATTAGTTGCCTGAGTAGTTGAAATGCTTGAGTGCCACCAAATCCTTTCATTTAAATGATCCTGCGCATTGCTCATAAGAGCATGTTCTGTCAGATCATTCAGTTTTTATAGCTTTAATAGATAACCATCACATATATTTCCTTTTAATTATTACTTAAGTGTTCTTCTGCTACTCAAAAGCCTTCTATGTTCTGGGACCTCGGAGTAAATGCATGTGTCTTTATATTTGAAATACCTGATCCTTCATTTTTTGTCTTTACTTCTCAAGCAAGTTTCATATACCTTGATATGTTAGTTCTCAGAGTGTGATTGGATTCAGCCTCTTAGGCCAAGTACTAATTTTGATCACATGTGAAGACTTCAAGCTTCTCTTGTTTCTCCCACAAACCTCATGTATTAGTATGCAGATGTCTAAGATAATCACTGAATTTGATCCATTATTCTCTTCCTTTTCTCATCTCTGATCCCATTTTAAAAAGGTCCCTTACTACAAAATGGCAGGGCCTAAATAGATAACTCCTGCTAGAACGTGTCCATGGTGGCTTGCTCGTTTTGTCACTTCTCCCTCTCAGTCCTGAGGCCTACTTAAGTAGTCTTTACCAGCTCATGTGAAAAGATTGACCTCTGGTGGATTAGAGTGGCTACTAATGTGATCCATTTGGGACATTTCTGTATCTCCTGTATTTCCATATACTTTGGAGCTGAAGTTCCCGAAAATGGCAGAGGAGACCTCACTTGGTTCTTTCTGCATCTCTATGAGCTGGAGACTAATGGCAACACAGGTGATACATCTGCAAAAACCCATCTATTTCACTTGTCTTTAAGTATAAACCTGAGAATTTCATTTTTGTTTTATTTATAAGCACAGACCAGGGAGGGAAGTGCAGAAGGTAGTTAGTCAGAAGGAAACATCTTCTCTACAGCTGCATTTTGTGTGCAAAGAATTTTGGTTCTGTGTTAACCTTTCGAAAGAGGTTATTACTTGTGGAAGATATTGTGGAAACCACAGAGCTGGAAATCACAACATGTTCTTAAGCCTCCAATACAACTCACAACTTTATTTTCCTCATAATATCCCTTTTCTGTGCATATTTTTGAGAATTTTATTCCAGAAAGAATATGTAGCCCCATCAAGTACTGTGCTTTACTCTAGACAAAACTGTGTTGTAAATTGGACTTTGACCATTTGACCATTGACCAGTGGTATATCATTCACACTTTTACATTCTCCAATCTTCAACCCAGATATAGCAATGAAACAAATATGTCTCCAGCATAGTGCAAGTCAACATGCTTATTTTTAGATTTTTTTTTTTTTGTGTGTGTCATGTCTTTGTTTATATAGCAATTTTAATTCCTACAAAAGCACATTTGTGGATAGTGTTTTCCCCTGCTTGCTCTTCAGGAGATGGTGACTATCTCCACATAGGTATAAAGAACATATAGCAAAAACATCAACTTGAAAAACTGGGGAACATCAAAATAAGAAAACCAATGACTTGAAAACTGGACATCTTGCAATGTGGCTGGTGTGTCCCCTGGGGTTGCCAATGGGAAATGTCTGGCCCTGGGTGTACCCAAAGAGGTACCTGCCCTTGGGCTGCACAGCTGGAATTGGGTTCCTCTCCATGTGCTTGGTCCTCCTTGGACTACCAGGAAGCAAGGTGGGAGAGGAAAAGGTAGAGATGGAGGTAGAGGTTCTCTCTCACCCAAGTACCTTGTGGTGAGAGTACTTGCCTTGTGCTGGAGGGTTTCCATATGTCAGCAGAGAAAGGAGAGGAATCCAAGAGTCTTGCTTCTCCCATTGAATTTTTAACCAAGAAACATATCTTTCACCTCTTCTCTAGTTTTAAACTAGAGAGTTTTACATTTCAAAACTCCCCCTCTCCTCTCCTCTCCTCTCCTCTCCTCTCCTCTCCTCTCCTCTCCTCTCCTCTCCTCTCCTCTCCTCTCCTCTCCTCTCCTCTCCTCTCCTCTCCTCTCCTCTCCTCTCCTCTCCTCTCCTCTCCTCTCCTCTCCTCTCCTCTCCTCTCCTCTCCTCTCCTCTCCTCTCCTCTCCTCTCCTCTCCTCTCCTCTCCTCTCCTCTCCTCTCCTCTCCTCTCCTCTCCTCTCCTATTTTTTTTGGAAGTTATGTGTTTTCTGTAAAAGAACCTTTTTTTTCACATGCTACTGTGTAAGACTGAGTTAGTTAAGAGCTACATGATCTGATTTTATATTATAGATTTGATAAATAAGGGGAAATTCCAGGACTTTGGGGGGGGGGGGGGGGGGGGGAGGGAGGAAGAGAAGCTGAATAACAAGCAGTAAATGTTGGCAAATCCTATACATTTTAAATAAAAAATGATCTTTTTAAGCTCTTTTCTTTTGGCACTGCATTGTGTTGAACTGTTCTGACGGACTGGACTACAAAGCCATGGGGAAATTCTTTAAAGGTCTGGCACAATCTGGGGCCTTGGTGTGCTTTGATGAATTTAATCGTATAGAGCTGGAGGTAATTGTAGTACCAGTTTCTTAGCAAAGTTGGTATTCAATGAAAGTGACAAGCTTGACAACTTCATTAACAGTACTGACATTAAACAACATTGACTGAAGCTTACTGTTAAATGAAAAAAAAATACAATTTTAGTACATTTTAATCAAACTCAACTGGTTGTCTATGTCAAATCTGTCCTTGTGATTTTTTTTTTTTTTTTTTATGGTTTCTGCATTCTCTACTGTAAATGTAGCCAGAGAAATATTGGTGTTGCAACCTTCTGAACACAGTAACAGAAGGAGGTTTGTGGAGACATTGCATTTTGTTCATGATAGATGAGCTGCAAGATCTCTCCGCTCTGGTATGCAACCTGTCACTCACGGTGTTTTGAAAGACAGGAGTTAACTTTCATCTTCAGAAAGCTCACAGCCAGGGAAAGAGAACTGCTTTAATACCACATTTATTACCTTGATGGGAGGGGGGACAACAACAACTGCAAAAGAACAAACAAGAGCTTTTGTTGTTGTTGTTGTTGTTGTTGTTGTTGTTTTGTTTTGTTTTGTTTTTGTTTTTGTTTTTTTGTTCTTTTTTTTTTGTTTTGTTTATTTGTTGGCTTTGTTTGGTCATTTTGTTGTGATTGTTTTTCATTATTCAGAATAGGTTTTAAGAAGGCAATTTACTATACTTGTACGAAGTATAATTAAATGTCCATATAGGGAAATACTGTGTAACCTATCTTGTTGTATAAACTGAGGTAATCTGGTTGATTTTTTACGCTTCCTACATTTTTCCATTTTTCTCCTTTTTTTTTTTTTATTTTTTTTCTTTTTTTTAAGTCTCAGCTACTCAGAACCCTTGGTAGAAAGTATTGACACTGAATTATGTTATAAATGTTCTTTTAAACTTGTGCTTCTGAGGTAACAGAGAAACAATATGATCACTGCATTCTCCATTATATTGTATTAGGCTATTAGAGATACATGTCTATTTCTCGAAGATGCATTAGAATTTCCATTCATTTTGCAGGTTATCATTTAATGCATAGTGAATTTTCCAAAACATCGGGCAATTTATTAGCTTAAGGTTATGATGGATTTTTGGTTTCATTACACTTAGTAGCACATTTAAATATCAATTTAAAGTTTAAAAATAAAAGTATTAATGTTTTCAAACTGAAAGAGCCTGCACTTCCTTCAGTGCTTATTGTAGCTGTTCAACAAATGTTGACCCTTCAGACACCAGTATCTGAGCAGGTGCACGTGTCGGAAGATATGTCTGGAATCAACCTCCACTATGTTTATTAACAGTGATTTGGGTGGGTTGGTGGAGTGAAGCTGTCAAAAAATCCAAAAGTAACAATAACATAATGATTTTGCTAGGATGGACAAAATTATGGGATTGTTTCTCCTTTATTGCTATTTGCTCCTCTGCTAGAAGTAGAAAGGTTTTCTCACTGGATTGCAGTACCATGAAGAGTAACCGTGCCTTCATGGGTTCTGTTTCAAAAAAAAAAAAAAAAAAAAAAAAAAGAGCACGCTCTCCTTTTTATATTACAATGAAGCATATACCTAGGAAACGCCTGATTGAATTTTTTTTTGCCTTTGTGCACTTTTTCCCTTTGCCCACTGACAGGAGATCCCTCAAGACCAGCACTAAGCTCTTCTTCATTAGAACCCAGTTTTCAATTTAAATTTTAATTAGAATGGATGACTCAAATGCTTACCATTTGCTGTAATTTCTTCATGCAGTTCATCAACAATACAAAGAATATTTCTTGTTTTTTATTTTTAAAAGCCAGGTTCCTTTTCTCTGATTTATTTCTGGTAATTAAAATTATTTTAGATCATTCCACACAGTTTCATTTTCAATAGGATTCATTCTTGCAAAAGGATTTATTTTTTTTTTAATTCTTTGAATGTAAGGTCACCTAGATGAGTGGCTTCTCACATTGTTAGGGTTAGGGTGCAGCTAGGGTTAGGGTTATACCACATTCATATACAGTTCTAAATGTACTTTTTAACAGATTTATGATCCATTACAATATGTTATATTAGGTCATATTTATATATCATATGCTGGAAGTAATTATATATAGTTGATGAAATTAACCTGGAGGACTACATCTCTCCAGTGTTTTACTTGTCTTTTTCCTCTGAGGCCTAGACAGAATTTGAGATATTTTCACATTGGAAAATAAAATATTAGGAGATGTATACAGTAATTTCTGGTCCTCAAACTGTTGAAAAAATGTATTGCCAAAGAGTGTCATATAAACAGCAAAGGACTTTATCTAATCAAAGCACAATATACTTCATTAAAGCCTTTTGCATCATCTGGCACCCTGACTCTGCCATAGCTGGGGTGAGTTGGTACAGTCAAGCTTTGGTAAAGACCAGCCAGGAGCTTGAGTGGTCTGATACAATTTGAATATAGTATATTTCAGATCAGTGCCTGGAAATCCATCAGAGGCCAGTAGGTATCTTCTTCTAGTTCAGGTTTCTGGTCAATCCCCACAATCATTCCCACCCACTGCTCATTATCTATGTAATTGCCAAGCTGTAAGATTGTTAGCTCTGTATCAGAACACCAACATCAGAGCTGTGAGTCAGTAAAGACTTTGGGGTTTCTGAGGCTTTTTTGTCTCTAAAAACGAGCTCAGACCTAACACAGCTCCCAGCCTGTAGACTTCAATCGAAAAAAAATAAGTCATCTTTACAACATGTCCAGTTGCTTCCCTCAGCCCAGTACCATGGCATTGATTTCATCTGCACAAGTTTGGCTAAACAACTGTCATCCTCTCTTGAAATTCACCAAGTTATTCATTCCTCAGCAATTCCTCTGCAACTGTCAGAATGGATGAGATAAAAATGGGGATCATAAAAGTCCTGCAGGGAGAACCATTGGGAATTCCAATGGGAATTTCACCATTAAAGTAAATAGATCCAAAATTTTGCCTCATCATCATTAATTGCTCTTCAAAAGCCCTAAGACCATCATTCTATATTTTGTATGAGTATTTCCACAAGAACATTCAGAATACAGAGTGGGGTTTGTGCAATTCTTAACTATTTTTGAAGTTACACTCCTGAAAATTTTCTTAATGACACTGTAGGAATGAAATAAATGGAAGAAATGGGAAATAAGATATTCTTTATAATTCTGACTATAAAAATATAAAAGACTGTAAGTTCTCCACGAGCCTGTTGCAGGGCCTGAGACTGTGTTACCGGGGTAAGTAGTTACAAGAATTTCAGACTGTAGAGGAATCTAGTCACTAATCCATTGTATCAGAGCAAGTACTACATTACTATGGATTGCACAACTCACATAACTTCAGAATTTCCTTCATTTCATAAAAAGATGTTATGCTTCTTCTGCATGCTTAAGGAAAGTACATTTTAACACAGCTATAATCACAGAAAAAGTAATACTCTAACAGAAAAATGGAATAGGACATTACTAAACCAGTAGCAAGCAAAAGAAGTGAACTAATTTTTTTCTGCAGGTGCATAACACAAACTAGAGATAAAAACAGTGATGTAATTTCTGTAATAAATAGAGAAATCCAACCTTTTGTTTTGTAAACCCAAGGATATTTGTTATTCATAATGAACTGATTAGGTTACTAATCTCAGCTATTTTTCCATTTCTTCTCTGTTCCTTTTTTTTTTTTTTTTTTTTTTCCGTAGAATCATAGAACATCCCAAGTTGGAAGGGACCCATAAGGATCATCGAGTCCAGCTCCTGGCTCCACATAGGTCTACCCAAAAGTTCAGACCATGTGACCAAGTGCACAGTTTGAATGCTTCTTAAACTCTGACAGGCTTGTTGTCGTGAGTATGTCCCTGGGGAACCTGTTCCAGCGTGCGACACCCCTCTCAGTGAAGAACCTCTTCCTGATGTCCAGCCTGAACGTCCTCTGTTGTAGCTTGATACTATTTCCTTAGGTCCTATTGCTGCTCACTAAAGAGAATAGATCAGCACCTGCCCCTCCACTCCCCCTCATGAGGAAGCTGTAAACTGCGATGAGGTCTCCCCTCAGCTCCCTCTTTTCCAGGCTGAACAAACCAAGTGACCTCAGCCTCTCCTCATGCGTCTTCCCCTTTAGGCCCTTCACCACCTTTGTAGCCCTTATCTGGACACTCTCTTGTAATTTCATATCTTTTTTATGCTGTGGTGCCGAAACTGCACACAGTACTCAAGGTGCAGCTGCACCAGTGCAGGGTAGAGCAAAGAGTAGAGTTTTTTTTTGTTTGTTTGTTTGTTTTGTTTGTTTGTTTGGTTGGTTGGTTGGTTGGTTTTGTTTGTTTGCTTTTGTTGTTGTTGTTGTTTTTGCAATGCCTATTCCATGTTTGAAGACATGTGGAATGTGTAGTTAGGAGGGAGCTGTATGGAAATAAAGAATACAGTCTTAGAGATACAAAATAATTTATACAGTATTTATTTGTCATTCTCTTCCTGGGGCTGCCATTGGATGCCACTGACCCAAGTGCCCTGCTTGGACGTGATGGGGCAGGAGGCATTGCCTCAGGCCCTGTGATATCTGTGAAGACAGAACTCCTGGCTGAATCTGTTTTTCCCCAGATGGTCAGAAGAAATAGAGGATGTGTATGAAAGCTGTTTCAGATGCACTTTGGGTAAGCTTATGCAAAACAGGTCATGTTATGAAGTGTTTTTGAAGATGCTGGCATCTTCAAAATGGGTATGAACTGGATATCCATTGGATGGATATCAATGCAAGACTTTCATCAGCCCATTGTTGAGTTAGTGGTTTGTTTCAATATATCTAATATCTGCTTTGATACTGGCATTTATAAATAATAGAAATTAGTGGAATTATCCTAAAGAAGGGTTTAACTCCCAATTCACATCAGGTAGAAGAGAAAATAAGTCCCTTTTCTTTGCTTTACCACACCTGCTTGATTTTATCTCCAGCATGTGCTTTTCTTCATTGGCAGGTTTTGTGTCCCCATGTCCAGCACCCTTCTCTACCCAGCTTCGTAGCTTTACCTGCCCTTTCTCTGCCTCTGATTACAGCCCAGTTTGGTTCCTGCATTATCGTGAAGAAGCTGAAGTATGCACATAGGTTCAGATTTAACATTATCTTCATAGCCACATGCTTTGCTCTGGGACAATGATAAGAATGTTAATAAGAAATCTGAGAATCCTCAAAAGATGTCATTAGTGCATCCTCCACATACAAGGAAAAGCACAGATTCAGCCTTCATACAGCCTCACCTTCCAGCTGTGACCTGTGTTGCATGCAAAGACTTTTGTATTACAAGATCATCTCTTTTAAAAACATTATTTGAAAACTTTATTGTTGTCTACTGGGAAATTTTCATTTCCAGCCTTCCAAACCCAAATCAACAACAGTAATGCAAATTGTATTATATATATATATATATATTTATTTATTTATTTATTATATATTTATTATTTATTATATATTTATTTATTTATTTATTTATCTATTTATTTATTTTTGCTGAGGCAGAGGTGAGGGAAGATCCATTCCTGCTCTCAGATGTGATGTCCTGATTTGCAACCAGTTCCCTCCAGCAGCATTCCCAGCTTTTCCTCTAACCTGAAAAGATGTGGTATCCTTCAACCACAGGAAATTACTAATTGAATGGCTAGAGTTGAGCAGGCAGAGAGCAAAGGAATCTTACTCCATACCTGTACACTGCCCAACATTTGTCTTGTATATTTGTACTTATATTCTTTCAAATATATCCTTTAATTTATCCTTTTCCCAAAGTCAAACATCTTCTGGTGTGTATCTCTCTATGCTAATGATGGTTGCCTAATATTGTCAATTTTACAATACTTATGGTAACTTGCCAGGCTGTTTGATTTTCACTGCAGATTTGTCATTCTCTATTGCAAGGTATCATTTTACTATTATTATTTATTTACTTATTTATTTATTTAATATTTTTTAATTTATGTGTGTTTGCACAGCAACCTTAAAAGCAGTATGTGATCATTCTTTCCCTAAAAATGCAGGGAACAGCTGACTTTTTATATTTGCTTTCCAAATGTCTCTTTAAAAATTCAGCTCACTTCTAACCACTGAAACCTTCATGATTAGGTTTTACTGTTTACTTATAAATAAGCAAACTTGTAAACTCATTTTTCCTGTTTTAAAGTTTTTAATATCCTTCCTTGGAAATCTTCAGAAGACTCTAGATAATCAGTTTAAATGCTGAAATCCTATTTTTTTCAGTGGGCTGTTTTGATCTTCATGATTATGGGACTATTTGTAGGCTTTGTTCAAAAAATTAAGCATGAAGACATCAATTTTATCCTTTAAAAATAGTTACACTTAAAAATAATCATTTGCTATACTCTTCTAAAGATTTTATGCAATGTACCTCTTACTTTTTTTTATATCAAATGTGTTCAGGTTAGGAAACTGAGCACTATGTCCATCTTAAAATCTAATATTATCTTAAGACAGATCTAGGCTTTTTCCTGCTACTTAAAATTTTATGAGGTGCAAAGACTGTGCCCTGGAAATATGTGCCAGCTCCTTTGCTGACTATGCAGAAGGCAAAAGAGGATTGAGATCATTCTTCCAAAGCTATGTACCAGCTCTGCAGTACAAGTCTTGGTAAAAATGCATTTAACATTTACAAAATGAAGCAACTTGAAATTGTGACCTCAGAGCAGTCAAAGAAAGCCTGGTCATTAATTTAGAAGGCATTGTGTGATCTTTTGCTAATTTAACAATGTGTGTTGGCATGTGACTAATGAAAGGAACTACAGAAAGTGGTTTGTTTGACTGGGGCTTGAATTGTTGCAGATTAAAAAAAAAAAAAAAAAAAGCTTTTGAATTTATATTTTCCTTATGACTACAATCCTATAAAACAATGACACTTTATTAGATAGTTGCTTTGTTTAGGAGAACGGTCTTATTTTTAAGTGAACAATTCACATGTCAGACTGGCGCTTTCTTCGTGGACATATTGCCAAATTTATATTGAAAACCATGTTAAAATCTATTCTTCCCTTGATATTTACATATTTTACATATTTATTTTATGTGCAAAGAATAGATAGTCTGAATAGCCTAAAGATGATATTGAAGCAGAATTGTTCATTACCCTGGCCATTTTAGATCTAACTATGCACTAATTTTTCAAAAAGCTTTTGATTATTTGTCATTAAATTTATTATATTTCACTCAGGTAATGGCACCAATATGTTTATAGCTTGCATTTCACCAATGTATTTCACTGTGCTGGTATTTATTCCAAGTAAGTTTCCAAAATTGATAACCACACATCTGTGTATATATTTCATCCTGACAAAAGGCTGCAGTATTTTCAATACATCCCATATTTTGTTTCTTCTTGCAGATGATGTGCAGAGAATTGTTTTAACTAAGGGCTTAAGATGATGTTTTCTGCTTATTTGTTTATCTGGTTAAAAGAACAGTTAGGATGTTATTCTTAAGTGTGCTGCCCTGTTTCTTTGAAAGTGAAAGAGAAACAGGCTTTTAGTTGCCTCAAACATTTGAAAGAATTTCTTCTGAAAAGGTGGATTCTTCTGTTGGAATTTTATATTTCCTTATCTTCAGTAGGGCCAGACTTGAAAGGAATGAAAGCGGCTCCCATTGATTTTTCTGAGAGTCCCTAATCAAGTATCCAAGAAAGAAATTTGACCCCAAATAGGGATTTCTAGGGCAAGTGGGATTTGTCTGGGCAGTTTGCTTCTGAAGGAAGAAAGCTGTATTCTTTCCTTTCTTGAAAGGCAATTGATGAAAGAAACATAAGGAATGGCTCGGCAAAAAGGAAACGAAAAGGTTCTAAACTGCAGGTAGAAACAATATGTCTTTTGATAAAGCTAATGTTGCTTTGTGTTAAAAGCAGAGTTCAGATCGCCGGGAGTTATACTCTTTGTGCAATGATTTCCTACCTCATGCCATCAAAGGCTCGCAAGCGCTGTGCTGAATAAACTACCACTCAAAAAGAAAACCAGGAAAAAGAATAACCCTGAAGGTAAGAGATGATGAACAGGTGCTGTCTTTTATAGGGAATGTGATGCAGATCTTGCACAGCATGGTGATGGGGGTAGAGATATCATGCTTCAGCCACGTCAGCACCATGCCTCAGAGCAGGAGCATAGCACTCCTTGGAAACACTGCTCTGGTTCTCAACAACAACCAACTAACCAACCAACCAAACAAACAAAAAAGAACAAAACCATCATTATCTCAGAGACAGGACAAAAGAAGAGTTTGGAGGTGGACTTTTATGCAGAAGAAGGAGGAACCATACTCAGGTTAGAGCAGCCTCTGAGGCAGCTGTCTTCCAATCACAAGGCTGAGCCTCCAGGTAGGAGGGCCTCAGGGGTGATACCCTGCACTGGCTGGTGCTATCTGCATGCCATGCAGACAGTCACTGCCAATGGCACAGGGGAGAGAACAGACATCCTGAGTGCTGTAGGTGGAAAGGGTAATGTTGTTGCACTGGAGGCTGAAGAGACATATCTATAGAGATGCCCATACCTCAAGTAATCAGGTGTCTGTTTCCTTTTTTTTTTTTTTTTTTTAATGGTCACATCAACATCCTGTTGGTTTCGTTTGCTTTTTTTCTTTGTTTTCTTCTTTTTCCTTCCTTCCTTCCTTCCTTCCTTCCTTCCTTCCTTCCTTCCTTCCTTCCTTCCTTCCTTCCTTCCTTCCTTCCTTCCTTCCTTCCTTCCTTCCTTCCTTCCTTCCTTCCTTCCTTCCTTCCTTCCTTCCTTCCTTCCTTCCTTCCTTCCTTCCCTCCTTCCTTCCTTCCTCTCTCTCTCTCTCTCTCTCTCTCTCCCCCTCTCTCTCTCTCTCACACACACACACACCACGTTCCTAACCACATTAATTTGTGATGTTGAATCAACCAAACAAAATTCCAAACTTCTGAGTAAAATTCCTAATCTCTACCCTGGCTTTGTCAAACTGAATTTCAAGCCAATCATTTTTGTCAATTTTTTTTCTAAGGAAAAAGTTATATTTAACATGCTCATATTAAAAAGGGGCTGTTTATCTATTTTCTTTTTAATACAACATGGGAAAAGTGATTAAAAGTCAAAATAATTATTACTTTGACCATCTGTTAACTACTTTTTTTTTTTTTTTTTCTTTTTTTTTTTCCTCCCATCTCTGGACACGGTGGAAAAGAGATTGCATGAATTCAAGCAATTCTCTGTTGTACTATCCAAACACGATGTCTAATATTTGTAGCCTACTTTAGATATTAAAATAGGTAAAGGGAAAATATACAGATATTTTTGAACAGGTGTAGTGATAACTTAATAGATAATGAAGGTAACAACATAAGGAGAGTGTTTTGTTTTGTTTTGTTTTGTTTTTTCCTGGTATAATTGCATTCACACACACACATGCATACACAAATAGTCACTGAACTTCTTCCTTGCTATGTGCATTTAAGTTGGAAACAACATGTTTCCTGTCCTTTTTACTCTATCCTGTATGACAACACCATATCTTTGATATTAGATTTCCAGTAGGCAACCGTTTTCCTTTGATGAAACGTATTTGAGAGGTGGGTTCAAAGTAGAGACTATGCTAGCCTGACTGTCATAAAACGGGAATTTTAAAAGAAACAAGAATGCACGCTACTTGCTTTCTAGGCATAAGGAAGGTTTTCTATCATGTCAAAGCCTGAAGATTTCATGTTTATACCAACCAGAAATTATTTCCAGATTAACTATGTCTTTTGTTCCAGACTATATTGTTTTATTACATTTCATAGTGTATTTTATTTTATTTTATTTTATTTTATTTTATTTTATTTTATTTTATTTTATTTTATTTTATTTTATTTATTTTATTTTGTTTTATTTTATTTTAATTTAATTTTATTTCTTACTGGTTTATTCTAGAGCTGTGTCCAGCAGCCCAGTACACAGAATAAAAAACGTCATCACTTCACCCCATATGTCACAGCCACTCTCTAGGTTGGAAAAACACAAGGATCCCCGATGGCCCAGCAGGATGTCAAGATGGTCTGTTGATGAGAGTCCCCAGAGCTCTAGTTTCTACTGTAAGAAAAGCCACCATTCATTACATGGTTTGTAGCAACTCAAACAGCTTTTCTTTTTAGCAATCAACCTTGCTGTTAAATTGTGGAAGAACAAAACCTTGTGGAAAAACAAATATTTCATTTAAGGTGATTTTTTTTTTTTTTTTTCCTGGTAAATAAACTTTCTAAAGCAGTTTCCTTGAGGTTTGTCATTATATTCAAGAGGGATTTATCAAGCTTTTTCCTGTTTCTCTGTGATGTCTTAAAGACTCCAGCTAGTCAAACTTTTTAACAGCTAGCCAAGTAGCTTAGCTGTATGGGTGCTACGGGGAAGTAGGTTACAGAGGCTGCAAACACCAACAGTTTTGCTGAGGTAGTTTCATGACCCTCTAACACAAAGCAAAGGCAATACCAACTCTTGATTAAAAATAAATTCACTTATTTAACATTCTTACTTTTAATATCAATTCAGCATTGAAGCAGCAAGTGTGAAAACAGATGCAATATTACTTGTCTTGCTGGTATACATTAAGCCCTTGAATTTATTTGAATTCAGAGCTGAAGTTTGAGCTAATTTAAAGTTTTCCATTATAATTTTTAACTTAGATGTATTCCAATGAATGGTGTTGTATCAGATATTAAAATGAATTTCAGATTCTTAGTCCTTGTCACAGGATCCATCTTTGCAAAACTGTGGGTGACAAGAGTAAGATCCATCTTCATTGTTACTGGAAACCTGAAAGTTAATTTCCAGGCACAGGTTTGTTTTGTCAGGATGATTTAAGACCATATACAGAAAAATAATCTGTCATTGAAGAGAATTAAGCTTTGGTCAGAGATAAGACTTGCACGGGATGACAGGAGGTGGTCAGAGCAGCTGCCCACATGGCCCCATGTACAGGGCTGGCCTGACTGGGCAGGGAGGCACTGTGGGGTGCCCCAAACACCCACAAACAGGCTGGGTACCACTGCCTTTTGGTCTTGTTCACTGGAGAATTTTCTCTGGGGCTTTCTGGAAGGAGAATTATCCAGGCAACTCTCTGGGTAAAAGATGTGCCTAGTACATGAGACAAACCCTGAGCTGGCATTTCAACTACATGGAGACAAGCTGTGATCTCCACACATCAGAAACTACGTTTCAGTGGGAGGCTTTACCAGACAAAGTCAACATGGCCCAGTGTGGTAGGCACTATGGCTCTTTAAATAAAATTTGTTTTAGAATGCTCTTGCTGGAAGTGAGAAATTATATATTCTAAATGGGCTTTTAAACTAAGGAAATAAAAGGCTCAGTGCTTCATTGCTGGATTTGGAAACTATCCAAGGGAGATTTTTAAAGTTTGTGCTCTGTTTACAGTATGTTCTCACTCATAATATCAGATAAAATGTTATATTTTCTTACTTAAAGATCTATTAATGAGAAATTTCAACAAACAGCCTAACACTGGAACTTACAAAAAGAAAAATATTCAGGAGGATATAGAGCACTGTTTTATCCAAGATAGTGTAGTTATCAAAGTATAAACATTCCATTTTATTTATTTTTATCATCAATTAAATTCATGAGGATCACACCGACTTTAAATTCGGTTCATTTTATCTTCCCTTTTTTTAAGACAAGAAAATGAGAACAAAGCCATTAATATTTCCAGTTCATGTTTTCCCCCATTTATAATGACATACCAGGAGACTCATAAGGACTGGAAACAAATGTCTGCAAAAAATGTCGTGTTCTTTTTCTTCTAAGCAGGCAGTTGTACAATCAGAGTTGACTTTTTACTTCAATTGGTGTACAAAAATATCTGTAAAACATTCAAGATTCTATCCTAAAATCAATCAAGCATCTTCCCAACATGAAACCCCCCAGTTCAGGTCCACCTTAAGCAGTAAACAATAAAGCAGGAGCAATTTCACTCTCTTGTCATAGTTTTGGAAAAAAAAAAAAAAAAGAGAGAACTCCGTGCAATAAGATTTTAGCACATGTTCTGAAGGTGTAATCTGACCAGAGGATCAATTTTGCTAAACCTGAGTTGTTTTTTTTTTGTTTGTTTGTTTTTTAATAGAAGCTTTTTTTTTTTTTTTCTTTGAAATAAAAAGTAAGACATGAAAGTGGTGATGGAAAGGGATTGTCCCTTAAAGTTGTAGCTGTACTGGATTCATGAAGCCTTCTAAGATCCAAATGCATCTTTTGAACATCTATTCAAAAGTTGCTGTCAAGTGGCCAACCATTAACACATTAACATCCAGACTAGAAAGTAGGCAGGGGGTTCTCTGTCTAGGCTGACAGGTGAACATATATGGGGTTCAGGCAAGACATTACCCAAAGGATTTCTGTTATGTAAGGCTTTCTGTAACCTCGAGTGTATTCAAAATAATTAGTGTGTGGTTAAGGAATCTCTTTGCTGAGTATGTATTCCTTATTTGGAAGCATGTAAAGTATCTGATATCTGTGTCAAATACATATTTTTTTTTTTGGTGTCTATTGTCAATTACATTTACAAACACCTTGATTGGCTGATGGTGTTAGTTGGGCCAGATTTGGAAAGGTGTAACTTTTCAGCTAGGGACATCAGAAACATTATCAGTAAAAGTGGCCAGAGGACATTTTTGATGTGGTGGCTGTTCAAATCCTTATAGATTTTTAAGGTGAGACTTTGTATTAAGGCTCTATTTAAAAACAGATTACAAAATATTAATTACTTTTTTGTTTTGTTTTGTTTTGCTTTGTTTTTCTTTCTTTCCCGAGAGCTTAACTAGCTCTTATGACATACCTGCTGCCAGGTTACTTACTCCTTCCTCCAAATATTGATTCTGTTGGTGTCCTTGTGACCATTTGTACTTTGTAGCTGCTTTTTCTTTACCTCATTAACATGTATGGCACTTGATGCTCCTGCAGCAAGTACACTGAATCATTAAACTGCCCTGTACTCCCTTTCAACCTGTGCATGAAAATGGGACTGTGATGGACTCTCAGTGCATTGAGCCTCTGAGATTCACCCCAAAGTATTCTGTTGAAACAACAGAGTTATGAACATCCACCAAATATAACTGGTATGTACAAAAACAATAAAAATGTAACAAATATAACTAATCTTGTCTGATTTTATCAGGAACATTTTGAATGAAGGCACCATACATACAAGTGTAAATAAAGGAACCCCTCCCAAATGCTATATAAATCAGGTGTTCTGTGAAATGATCTGTAACTTCTCCATACACACAAAAAAAAAATAAATAAAAATTGTCTAGTTAACTAAGTTCTTTAGCATAAAAGGGTATATTTCAAAATTCTACTTGAAACAATGGCTATTGCTCACTTTTGAACTGAGGACAAGAAAAAACAGTCTTGTAGTTAACTGGGCTTGAAAGATGAAATCTTTTTCCAGTATTGCACTTTATGTAAATCTCCAAGGCCAGGATATGTCTCACCTGACTCTGATCCAATATTAAGATATCTATGTTTGAGCTGACAATTTTGCACTGCCCTGGTGGAGGAGGTGGAGGAGTGGTTGCTTCCAGAGGGTTATTGAGCAGGTGAGCCTGGGGTGACATCTGACTTTAGATACTCAAATTAGGGCAGACAAACACTGTGCTTTGTTCATCTGACTCACAGGATAATGGCACAAAGAGGCTGTGCAGTAAATGCATTTAATACACAGAGGTACTCAGGAAGTCTGCTGCTGGAGGCTATGTCAGTATCTGAAATAGATACACAGGCAGATTTTGCCAGGACATTCCCAGACAGCAGAGCACTTTCAGGGGTTCTGGGGTTTGCTTTGGTTTATTTTTAGGGTCTATTTCTTCAAAGTATAAGCGAGAATTTAATTGAATGGGAAATTGGGAGAATACATTTCCTTTGGTAAAATAATTAACATTACTTTTATTAATGATAAGTAATTAATGTTACTTTAATTTTAAGTGGGAGGAAAGAAACCTATTTCTCATGCCCTGAGTATGAATTAACCACTTTTGTGGGAACTTTAAGGAAAGAGCAATGTTCTCAATTTTCTTAACTATGCAAGTCTGAAGCTGCTGAGTTGCTATGAGCTAGCTCACCTGGAAGTGGGGAAAAAGAATTGCTAACACTGGATTTGAACTGATGTGGTTGTTCTCTGTTATTCACATACCCAATTAATTCACAAAATTCCCATCCCAAAGTCAAGGAAAAGTTCTCTTACAATAGATCTTAGCAAATTTATAATAATGCAAAGCAAACTACAGTATTTACAGAAAGCTAGACATTTTATTTTAGATAAATATGAAATAGAAAGTATAGAAAAAAATTGTTTGTTAAACATTGATTTAATTTTTGCATCTATGTTTCATTCTCATTTCTGATATTCTTTTACAAGTGTTCATGGTGAAGCTGTTCCAAGAAAAAGCTTTTTATCATTTAGAACTCTTTTTTCTTCTTGATAGAAAAGAGTATACAACTTACTCTTTGTATAGTAAGAGGCATAGTTACTTGTACTGAACATGAGTGTCCATAGCAATAGATTTCAATTTCATAAGGAAATTACAAGTATCTGTAAAGAACTATAATATGATACGCTTTAAATTCTAAGGAGAGTATTCTCTAGTCTGGAGTTTAGTGGTTCTGGAAAATAAATAGATGGAAATAAATTAAAAGTTAATTGACTTTAATTTTCATGTTGCTAAGGCTTTAAATGACAGGTGTCACTTGGAATAGATCCTCCTCTCCAGACCCACAATCAAAATAACCCATAAAACATATTTGTTTCAATGTTTCTCTACATGCAGAAAACAGAAACTCTCTTCTGCAATGTGCAACACCTGATTCTCATGTGTTTAAGGTGCTGCTTTCCACGGTGAAAATTAAGAGGAAAAAGGAAACAATTTCTGTATACACAGTTATTTGAGCCTGCACCAAAGAGCTGGCTGGAGCCAGCTTTTTCACACAGATGTGGGCAGCAGTAATCAGATGGCTCCCTCAGAGCTGCCCTGTTTTGGGTGGCTCTGGCCACATTGTGTGGCTGTGATTTCTCTGTGCCACAGCCCTGCCTTTTATTACCTGCAGGAATCCAAGAAGGATTGAAAAAGGATAAATGGGAGAGGAGGGTGCATGTTCAGGATTTCACGGGAATAGCAGCCATTTCTACACCGTCTGTCTTAAAATGGAGACCAGTCGGAGTTTGCTCATTCTACAGAGAGATAATTTTCTGCTTGAGATCCTGCAAATTAATTGCCAAGTGTCTCAGCTGTCCCAGGAGAGGCAGTGGAAGGTGTATTGATAGTACCTGCAGATAGCCAGGAGAGATGAACGGTTAATGGGATTCACCAAGTCACCTCCCTGTCGGGGAAAAGCACTCCTGGTCTTGACTTAAAAATCAAATTCACCAGTTGGAGAAGCTCTTTGGCTTTGCAAGCTCAGAACTTCTCCGCACAGCCAGGATTTCTAGGCAGACTGGTGGGATTTCTGTGTGAAGGGTGGGCTGTGTCCTGGTCACTGTTATGTCACTGCAGTGTGAGGGCAAGTAAGAGCTGTCCCAGGAACAGCCAGAGATTGTCCCACAGAGGCTCCTTCTGGACCTAGTCCTGGGAATGTGCTTTGAAAAGGGCTGGGAAAGTTCCCTTCAGTGTTGATACCTGCTGCAAAACAACGACTTTACTGAGTATATGTCAGGGATCTATAAGCAAAGCTGGGTTCCCTGTCTCTCACTGCTGTTGCAGGGAGAAATGCTGGGTCACACACATGCACCCAGGGCTCTTGCAGACCTCAGCAGAGTTCAGTGCCAGAG
The DNA here is from genome assembly GCF_964211825.1 of Aythya ferina. NCBI lineage: Eukaryota > Metazoa > Chordata > Aves > Anseriformes > Anatidae > Aythya > Aythya ferina. Next base: position 161,026,075 of record NC_140296.1, read on the forward strand.
TCAGACAATTTTGGAGGGTTTACAGAGCAGTGGAAGTGGTTGCATGCATACAGCTGAAGTGTCAGACAAGGTGAGATGCAAACACTTGTGGGTTGTGTTCAGCACTGCAGTTTAGTGAAGAGCAACTTGATGGAGTTCATCAAACTGTGGAGTAAGGTGGTGTCGAGTGCAGTGTGTGCATCTGGGCAGACAAGGCAGGGTAGCAGGGGTTCTGGTGAAAATATAAGTGTACTATAGATTCCTTGTTCACATATGTTACTCAGAAAAAGATATATGAAAACAAGGTCACTGCCAACAACTAATTGAAGCAGAATAAAAACCATAAGAATTAAGAATTTGGGATTATTCCATGGAAAACAAATAAGAGGCTCTTCTCACCTTAATATTTTTATCAAGATCCATGAGATTGGATGGCTGGGGCTGAGAGAGAGGAGATACAGGCACTAGATTGGAACAACTGAACAAATGAGTTCCTGTATGGCTTAGTGAGTACTACACTTAGATGTGTGAGGTAATATGCCCAAAACATCCAATAACAAGAAATGTTACAAGTTCTCGTCTGCAAGTGAAAATGAAGCAGCTTTTCTTGGTTTTGAAAAGTTCCATTCTATGGTTTTATTTATTTATTTATTTATTTATTTTTGTCATTGCCTTTTCAAACTGCTTCACACTGTCTGGGAAGGGGAGTAAAAATGCTCACTACCTCACTGTCAACCTTGTTTACATGAGTTTTAAGGTTGGTCCTATGGGCCTAAGGGGCTCATCTGATCATCTGAACCATGTCATGAAAAACGTGACCTCCAAACCCTTTAAAGTTCACTCAACTCTACTCTGCTGTGCAACTAATGGATATTATTACAACTGGAGGAAGCTGTGAGCTTCCTTTGGCTCTGCACTGTGTTTCACACTGTGCCAACCACAATGGGGCACCAGGCTCCCCGCACGCCTGCTGAGCTTTTCTCTTCACTTCCAGCCACCCCTCGCCTGCTCTCACTGCTCTTCCCAGTTTGTGCTTCCAGTACTGAGGTGGTTTGTTAGTCCCAGCTGGGGACTCCACACCTCATGGGTCTCAGTCAGCATGCTTTGACTGCTGACACTAACAGCTGATTTAACAAATTTCCCAATTATGATGTGCAAAGATGTCATGTGAAACAACCCCCAAGTTCTGTAGAAGTTTTGCTCTCCAGAAATAGTAATTGAAGAGGCAAAACTTCCCAAAAGGAAGGAGATGTGAGAAGGAGGCTGGCAAGAGAGCAATGTGAGGAGACGGCACATCTGATCTGACTTGCTTTGCACCTTGTCTTGCACCAAGCACCTTCTTTTTCTATTAGCCATTTCAGCAAGTGCTTTTCAGATGTGTGTGGGGAGGAAGACATTTTAAAGGACTTATGTTGCTTTCTGCATGGAAAATAATAGACTTTGGAAATTGTTTCTCTTAAGGACCTCGCTAGTTTCTTCCCCAGCCACTTCCCCAGTCTTTCACACCTCTCTCCTCCAGAGACCCCTTTATATTGGGATCATACCGGTCAATGGCCAAAGGATAAGGCTATGTAAGTATCACCTCTGTCTGGTAAATAAAGTTATGATTGCCATTGCATAGTTAGCACAGGCAGCAGCTCTTCACAAAAAGTTGCCCATTTGATATAAAAGGCTAGTGTAGAAACAGAGCTGGATGGAGACATTTCATCTGAGCTCAGCCAAATCTTTAATTGAAACAAGTGCATGCACGTATAATTAATCATAGAAAGAGTATCCTGATATTTGGCTAATTTGGAGATGAAGTTCCTTGGACAAAGGGAAAACCAACTGGGATGAACCTAGACAAATAAAAACAGATATATACCAATGAATCTTTATCAGACCTTCTCAACGAATGAGAATGTATTATCCTTCTCATATATATGTATAGTATACATGTACCCTACACATTTTCCTAATATAATTGCCTTTTTCTGTCCTACCAAATTCCTGCCTCCATCTCCTGCTGTCTTCTCTCCATGGGAAATATGGATTTGCAATGTCTGACAAGTCCATGCTGACTTTAATAGAATTACTTCCAGTCTATGCTGGCATTGATGAGAGGGATGTCTGGTCCTTCTCTGTGCCTACTGTCTGCAGAAAATCATTCATCCATAGTTGTTACAATATGTTGACAGGGAGTGTCTGGGATACTGTTGCAGATACTAGGTATTTTGAAAGTGAAAGGATTTTATCTATGTGAATCTGGTTCATCTAAACTATAAAAGAAATAGAACATAGAATTTATTTGCTGATCAAACTTAATTTCATTACTTAATGAGTCATGCAATTAAAGGCAATGTGTCCATTTTCCTGCCTGGTCAGACAGCTCCGGGTAGGTGTTGCTGATGCCACCAGATGAAGGGGACTGCTGAGAGCACAAGACTAGTGAGAAGGGAACTGAATCGTGATTTTCTCCTTGCAAGTCTAGTTTTCTACTCTGTAGATATGTATAATCTCTTTCTATGAAATATGATTCCCATGTTCAGCACATTCTCCAATGATAAACCCTACTCTAAGATGCATGCCATCACAAGACAATGGAGTGAATATGAAATTAGTAAGGATATTTTCTCTTCCTAAAATAAGAGGAGTTTTACTGTGAGGGATATAAATCACAGCCACCTAGCTACCAGAGGGCTAGGTCCAGGAAATAATTAGAGTTTCCTTGCCATGGTCCCTATGAAGATGCAACATTTGAGATGCAGTTGTTAGGATAGAAACCTCACAACTCCTGCACCCACTGTTGGAACAGTTTGCTCCTCTGGTCCCTTTTAGAGTGCCAGCTGTACTGGAGTCTAGCTGCCCCAGGATGTGGTAGCATCCCCAGTTTTCTTGTCTGCTTGGACTTGGATCCATGGATTCTGCTGGTTTCAGCACCTCTAACCTGCTCCTGCCAGAACCATGGAACAAAAAGTGAAGTTTGTTTTCTATACCCTCGACCAGCAGAGTCCTAAAGACATATTTTTCACTTCTTGTGTTCTTGCACAGAAGGAGATGACTTGCAAATATGTCCCTCTATGCTAGCTCCTATTTCTTTATTTCCATGGCATTCTGCATTGTATATTTGCCAAGTAATTCCAGGTTGTAATTCATTCAAAACAAAGGGGTTTGTGTGGTGTTTATTCTTTAATGATTGGACAGTGGATTAGAGCAGACTTTTGGCAGAGATCCTTCAAACTTGTTTACATTTCCATCTGTCTCTGCATCTTCCTGAGGTTTTCAGATTATTGTGCATGTACCTTGTTTCATATTCCTAAGAGGAACAGGCATCTTAAAAATAGAAATAAATTAGATATTTCAGGTTTTGAAATTTCACACTTAGGTAATCCTCGGTGTCTAACAGGCAGTTTTTTAGTTGCCTTACGATTCAGAACACTTTTGTTTCTTCTACAGCTAATTTATTTTTGCCCTCCTTGAGAAAACCTGATTGCTTGTTCTTTAGCCTTTAAATGCTTTGGTATAGCTTTTAGTCGTTGTCTTGCATTAATGCAGTGGATCTATAGTTAGGGAGACTAAGAAATATTTCACTTTCATGTGTTAGCTTCAACACTTTGAAAAATAGATCTTAGACTTGGTGTTTCATATTCATCTCCATTTTGCTTTTGAACAAGCATAGAAAAGTGGCATGGTAATTTAAGTTGTTTTGGCAGGGAATTTGCTAGTAGCCTTTACTTCCTGAAATGTATTTGGAAATGCTTTTTTTTTTTATTGTTTGAAAAATCTCAAAATGTCATTACAGCTGTGTAGAGTTATTAAATATGTATTTTAATGGAAGCTATGAACTGTTATTTTCTCTTGGATGCATACCTACCTGTATGTGTATGGTGCAGGGGGAGGGGATTGTCAGGCTTTTCTTCTGGAAGTTGCCATTCTCCTTGCTGATCTGAATTATGTTTTTTGTGCAATAATTAATTAATTAATTTATTTATTTATTTATTTATTTTATGGTGTGAAACCTTCCTTCAGTGTGTTTATACTGCCTTGCAACAACCTCAGTTTTTTATATGTCACAGTGAGCAGCCTGGTTCACATTATGTATGCAATTTGATCAAAGGATAGTTTCCAAATATTTCTTTTGGGCATGGTTGTATCTCTGATAGGACTAAAGCCACACTGATGAACATTAGTTTTTTTGCCATATGAAATTTGGATTTGAGATATATTTGTGTGTTGAAATGATATGACATTTGTGAGCTTAGAAATGCGAACAATGCCATTCTTACATGCTGTATCTGAAATAGTAGCATTCTTTCAAACTACCTGTTTGCGTGTCTCAACCTAGCTCCATTAGCTTAAGAAAGAAGGTCAAATTAGGACACCTCAGAAGGATAACTGTGCAAATCAGATCCATTTAAATGCCACTAAACTGGATGAACAAAAATGATTCACTTTTGAGAGACTTTTGAGAGTATATCCAAAATATAATATACATGCACACCATCATTGGTGGGTTTATTTTTTCCTCTCCTTTTCCTTGCATATGAAGGTACATATCATTCATGAGAAGTATACTGTATATACCTCTGTATTCTAATGGTAGAAAAAAGATCTATGCCTGTTCAGGTATTCCACTGAAAAATAAAATCTTGTTGGTGCAGCTCATCTTCCACAGCTGCAATTTCATCACTAAAGGATCCTTGGCTTGTCTAATCATCTTAAGGGATGCCCCTGCCAGGGTTCCTCTCTCTGTGTATTATCAGCAGGAGCAAATCACCTCTCCCATTCCCTGTCCTTATCTCATTCTGACACTGAGCATTGGGAGAGTATGGCTGGGAAATGGGGAGCAGAGAAAGGCACCAAAGAGGTGGTTTGTTGCATCCAGGTCATTTGGTTTCATAGCTGCAGGAGGGAAAACAAAACAAAACAAAACAAAACAAAACAAAAACTCTCTAAACACTCTCTGAAGTGTGAACAGAATCTTCCTGGTTTAATTTCAGAAACACTATTGAAGAGAGAGAGGGAAGTGCTTGAGTGTGTGGACTGATCCAGAACAAATGAATTTATTTTCCTAGGTGCATGCCTCTCTCTATATATGTGCAATAATAATATAAATGACAAAAAGTCATGATGTCTCCTTTCATGTTAAAATAATGCCATGTCCCAGACCTCTCAAGACACCACCACTGCTTGTTCTGTAGGTACCTGACAAACCTTCAGGTACCTGGGTTCTTTTCCAGTTCTGACACAAAATCAGTAAAGGGGGAGAAAAAAATATATTTTTTTTTCATCAAATCAGTAAAAAAAAAAAAAATCTTTTACACTTATTGTTGCTCTTAAGCCATTTGGGAAAGGTTTTTTTTTTTTTTTAAGTATTATACCCAGAAATTCTTTCTAAACCACAAGACATTCAAAGGTAGAGAGGGAGTCCTAGCTAAACAATGGATAAAAAAACAATCAGGTCAGAAGCAAAACTATAGAGAAGAATGAAAAAAATCCTTTTTATATATAACAATGTAGCTCTGGATCTGGTCCATGTTGCCTGCAACACACCATAGTCTTCTCAAAGCCTCTGGGTTTGGTCATAAAGGGAAATCCACATTTTGTAGCCCTTTTGACTCTTTGCTGCTCTGCTTACCTTCGGTATTGCAGCCTTTCAGGCAGGTGGGTCAGCAGAGTGGGCTCTGTGTCACCCAGGGGTGGCAGTGCCTGCATGTCCCCTATGCCCCCTGTGCCCACACCAGAGTGGCACCAGCTCTTCTGTCAGAGGTCTTCAGTAGCCACAGATGTCTAAGCAGGGCTCATCCTGCAGAACAGGGCAAAGAGTAACAGCTGACAAATAGAAGTCTGAAGGCTGTGTCTGAGCTGCATGCGGTGAAGCTGCAGTGATGAGGGATAACACAACCCCGTGGCTCTGGGTGGCTGCTGATGCTCAGAAAGGATGAGGTGGTTTTCTTCTAGGACTGAATGCACTCCATCTCCTCCTGATGCTCATGCAGAGACAGCATGGGTCTCTGTAATGCTAGTAAAGGAAAGGCACACAGGCACCTGCCTTCCTTACATACCACATTGGCTTATCTCTATGTGTTAAACAATACTTTGAGCTGTTTAGCATAATTCAACACTCTGTTATGAAAATAGCCCTTCTGTGCATGTATAAATATCTTATCTGGGTCTAAAAGCACAGAAAACTCCATGGGTACAGTTCCTTTTCCATATTATGATTACTGACATTTCTGTTGTGAGAGTCCATATTTAACAGTCTTTTTGTATTTTTTTCCCTGCACTTACTTTTTACATCCATCTATATACCCATTCTGTCTGATACTAATAGGTATGAGAAAGATAATCTTTGCACCTCTAATGGCTGGCTTACCTTTTATTTTAAATGAAAAATTATCTTCCAAAATACATGGAATGCTCTCTTTCTTTGATGCCAGCTCAGCATACCACTGAGTATCATCTTGGCTTATACCTTTGCTGCTCTGTGGTGGGATTTTGACAACAAACTGTTCATTTTGGGCAGTTTTTTAACTTGTCAACCCTCAGAGATGTTTGAAAGAGACTTTTGATTCACAAAGTTTTATATATGTTTTAGATGATGAAAGGCCAGAATTTTACTTTCATGTTTCAGCAATAAGCATGGAACCCTCTGAACTTTTTTTTAAATAGCAAATCTTATTAATTGTAGATGAAGGTTTAAAGAAGATTTAAATAAGAGAAGTTAAAATGATTACATTAGTGGTAGCCCTTCCTGCACACTTCTTTCTTTCTTTTTTTTTTTTTTTTTTGGTTGTCGTTGTTTGTTTTTTTTTGTTTGTTTGTTTTTTAATTTCTGTGCCTGTCCCACTGCATTCTGTTCTCTGATATCATCATTTCTGACCTCTTCCCAGGGGTTGTTTTACCAGTTCCTGACTGTAGCATCCTGAATGTATCCATCAGGGAAATCACACAGAAAATGAATCTGCAGCTGATTTCCTGGTTCATTGGTTAGATAATATAAACCAGGACATCTTTCTTTCTAATACTTTAAAATGTGAGTACAGAATTCTTTGGTTTAAGTAAATAATGTGAAAACATTTCAGTGAGATGGTACATAGCCTTTCGTATCCTTAAACAGTTATTGTTTTGAGCTATGTATGTGCACTGTTTAAGCAAGTTGATAAATGGACTTCCAGGGCAAAATCTTTAGACATGTAAAAGTGTATTCCTGTATAAAAACAACCTTTCCTTTAAATCCATCCTCCTCTCCTTCCCCTTATCACACTCTCTTATTTAGGACTGGTACAATATATTCCTTCATGGATCTGTAACCCTTTGTTTTTATTTTATATGTTGAATCATTTTTATATGTTGAATCATGTATTGCAAGTTGTAAATTTAGGGCTGCACTACCAGTCCTTCTACCACCCCCATTGAAAAAAAACAACAGAAACAGTTTATTTTAGGGAATAATGCAAATGTTTTCTTTCAAGGGGGAACATTTAGACTATATGTAACAGCTGTCTTGGAAAACTGAATAATCTCTTGGTTAAGCATTTCTTCTCCATAAATTAATGCTTTTTTTGGTTTTGTTTGTTTGTTTTTGACAGGTCTCTGAAAAAGTTTGGTATGATTTTATGTTGGTGAGAAGCCCTCTAGGGTGTAAAAAACTCTGCTTTGAATGTACTTGGTGGGTTCTTGAACAGCAGGAAGCAAAATGTCTAATGGATGAACATAGAGTAGAGCATGTTTTCGTGAACCCAAAAACTATCAATGTGGAGCAGTTTTTTGGCAGATTTTGATTCAATTTAACATGAATGGAGGGATGGATGGTGTTTCAGAGAGCTGAACTGGGCTCCTGTAGTGAAAACTACTAACCACTTTAATTATATTTTCATGTGTGACCTATTTTATAGTGCAATTTTCCTGAAAGGCTTACAATTTGATTTCTCAGACTCAGGAGATTAGTTTGGCTTGAGTTTTCTTTGAAAACTAATGGACACCTGGAAAACTTTTTTTTTTTTTTTCCTCCATGTGTGAACATATGTTACAAATAAACCCAACTTATTTAAAGCTATTTTTAAATGTGATAATGAGTAAAAGGCCCATCTGAATCAATAGTGTACAGTGTGAGTAAAGTGAACTGCAAAAGACTGAGGAACTGGTTGTGATGAAATCCCTGGTTACTGTCCAACTTGGTTCAGAAATTGTCTTTTCACTGCAGGATTTAAGTGTAGAGGATGACTGTAGGCAAATACGCATATATCTACCTATCTGGAAAGCAAAGGTGTGGCCAATTCAGGGTGGTTTCTGCTCTGATTTACAAGCTGGCATACTCCTGAGTACAGTTAAGTGAGTTGAAGATCCAAACAGAATTTGGCTTTGAGGCAAAGGATATATTCTAAGCTTATGCTTCTGAATATAAAAATATTGGAGGAAAAGCTGTTATGCACTCATTCTATTTACAGAATACATCTTCCTTTCAGTAAGGAAGAATACATCTTCCTTTTCCTTCCCTTCAGTCCCTGTTAGTATTTGCTGTGAATTGGATAGCATAAAGATATTATTTTGCACTAGAGTTTAATCTGTTTCTGAAACTGTCATAAGGGAGCACGCTGCAGAAGCTGTCCAGAGATATCAGAAAGAAAGACATTTAGCCAACATGAAATTCCAAAAGGAAAACAAATTTGTGTCTTGAATCAGCAGTAAGTAATCACAAACAGACTCATTTTCTTAATGTCCTTGAAACAAATCTGCCATATGAGATAAAAACATAATGTATAAAAATACTGAGGCAAATGTAATGCAACAAGCTACTTTGGTATGACCTGCATCCAGGAGCCTGAGACAATGCTAAATAACAATATTAACATCTAAAATGGTATTGCTGAGAGAAAGGAAAAGGAATTAAGGAGGGCAAGGGAAAGAATGTTGCCAGCAGTGAATTGAAGTGAGATAGAGTACGGGTGAGACCAATGATATAGGAAAAAGTTTCTCACAGATAGTGGGAGTGTGGAGGGGGCTGAATACTCCTGAGAGTAGCAGGCATTCAGGGGAGATGGCAGTGCCAGCTTAGTGGAGGAAAGGAGAGTGCAACAGCAGAGACTAATTCCACATTTTCTTATATGAGTGTTAAAGAACTGGCTCTCCTGCTGGTTAGGGGCATGCCTGTGTACTCATCGTTGAAGATGCTGGTTTTAGTTTCGTAGAGGCACCTGCTCAGGCTCCCACTCATTCTCCCATGTGAGGACTGTACTCTTAAAAAGAGCTTCAAATAATAGATACTTTATTATTTATTTATCATATTTTCAGGAAGATAAAAATCCATGGAGAACATGTTTGTTTTAACAAGGTCACAAGTGTGTCAGTGGGACTGCTCTGAGACTTATCTGGCAAGAAATGGTTTGTTCGGTGCAGGTCATCTTTTTTTTTCCCATACCTGGGGGAAGAAAATTCCCCACTCCACACCTGTTAACAGTTCTTCAAACAGCCGGAACTTCATTACCTTACTAGTGAGCAAAATGGCTTACCTCTTCTCATGTCATGACTCAGGACAGCCCACACATTGCTTCCAAATCTGGTTTAGCAGAGACAAGGTCCTGTCCTCCTCCACCCCAGCAATCACACTAAGCTACAGTGAGCATTATCTGTGTTGTGTCTTTGTGGACTAAATGCCAGTTTCTATGGCTTGAAAGGATAATTTGGAGAATTGTTGTTGTTGTTGTTGTTGCTGCTGCTGCTGTTGTTGTTTCAGTTTTTCCATCTTTAACTCAGTTGCCCATTTTGAAAGAGAAACTCCTTCCTAGACCCTACATGAGAACCACAGTGAGAACTACAAGAGTGCAAAACAATCATTTCTACTGTAGTTTTAAGGATGGCCAGGTTAAATCTGTTGATTCCAGTACATAGGAATATGTTCAGAGAAAGTGTTTATATATCCTGCTTTCAGCCAATGAGGAATCAATGGGTCTTCCTTGATCCTGCCATCATGCCTTCTTTCCTCTGTGCCATCTGTCACCTCAACCTCTGAGGATGCAGATCCTCACAAAGGAAGGAAAAGATGCCCCACAGGGTTGCCACCACATTTTGTACTGCCAAGCTAGAAGAGTCCATGTAAAGTAGAGCAGAAGACTTAGAGCAAACTTAGCTGGACTGGCAGTAACTTAGGTGCAAGAATAGTCTGCCTACTGATGCTGCAGTTTCCTGCAGGACAACTTTCTCTGCCGACATGGGACCTTCTCCTCCCTAGCCAAATAAACATATCCTAGGCCTCTAGTTGTTAAGTTACTTGCTTAAAGTTTGTTCAGGAATCTCTAAATGAAATCAAAAGTGCCCTTTGGAAGACCTATCCTGTCTTTGAGGAGAAAAAAAAAATAAATAAGTTTTTACTTTGAGGAATCTATTCCATTCTTCTCTTCTTGAGAGCTCATAATGATCGTGCAACACAGATGCAATAGGAGTAACTATCAGCAGGGACATCTGTCCTTTTCAAGAGGGTTTCCAGGAATTCTGGAGTTGTTAGTGAAATAGACTGATGCAATGCAAAAACAAGTAAGACAATGAGACAAAGAAAAGACAATTCACTAACAGGAAGGAAAAGCAAACACAATTCAGAAGACAAGATGACCCTAAAGATCAAGAGGAGACCACATGATCATTTTTCTTCATGCAAGAAAAATCTTACTAAAGACAAGTAAAATATGCAAGTACCTCTGTAATACGTCTGTTTTGTGTAGACAGTCACTGCAAGTGCTCCAGGGATGTTGAGTAATCATGACTGGGAGACTAGGAGGGTGATCACTCTATTAGAGTGTGTCCCACACTGTGAGAAAATAATAATAAATGGATTGCTACATCTTCAACTCTTAATTTAATTTAATTTAATTGCATTTAATTAATATGATTTTTTAATCAAGAAGCAAAATCTAATGTATGATAATAACTCTGCTCTTCAGGAGAGCCTGTGAAAATCATGCATCTTGTTTGTAGATGGTACAAAAATCTGTTTAGCCTGGGGGATAAATGCCTTATATTTCAAGGATATTGAGTTCAAATCTTACGTAGTTTATACTTTCATTAAAATTTCTATTAACTTTTTCCATTGGTATAGGACTTATGATTTAATTCCTTCTTTTCCTTTTTTTTTTTTTTTTTTTTCCTCAAAGCAGAAATTGATGTATAAGCTCACTTATTTCTCATGTAAGAGAGAGAAATTAACTGAGGGGAAAAGTAACTGATCTGGTGACTACCTTTATGTCTTTTTGTTAATATAACAGTTTATTTCCAAAAATAAGGTATATTTTAATATGTACACCAATTTGAATAAAGTGTGGTGTAAAACTGCTTTCAAATACTCAGGAAAGCTAAGATCTGATTCAGATACCACTCTGTTTTCTATCTTCACATTCTATAAAGTCCACAGTTCCCCAGTTTGATAAATAAATACATAAAAGGCTCCCATGGGGTATCCAATACCTAAACTGAAATGTCTTAATGCTGAAAAAATAGCTTCATTTTATACCCTGAAACAGGCTGGACAGGCAGCAAAAATCTGTGATATTTCTTCTGCTTTTTTTTTTTTTCCATTGAATGCAGTAAAATGATAAAACTTCAGAATTCTAATACAGCTTGTGGGATGTGTTCTGCACTTTATGCATTTACTGACACCAAGCTGTGAATTTTCATTACCTTGGGGCAAATGCCAAGGCCACATTTGTGAAGCTCTTTGCTGGTTATGTAGATGAACATCCTGGTGGGGACAATTTGGCCTGTAGCACCCACAGCAAGCTTTAGACTTCTGTTCCATATGGTCCAGTTGCCTGAGGATAAAATATCAAAATAAGAGCTATAGTATGTCATGTCCAGATGACAAAGATGTCATTAACACGTTAGAAGAACCATAATAACTACATACTCTGTGCTGAGACAGTTCTTCTCATGTACTATGTGTAACTTTTTATTATTGTTGATATTTAAAAATATACCTTTCAGGCTTGGTTCTTATTCCATTAGTTACACTGCTGTTTTTCAAGGTCTCTTTTTCCTACACAGATGTATTACACTCCAGTCTGAAAAGTAATTGCAAGTCCTTGAGGCTCATAAGGGATTTGAATCCTTTTCTGACTAAGGATGCAATTTAAATAAATGTTCATCATTAAGCAGGTATGTCGAAGCTGTGTTACACTGGAATTTCAGCATGCTGTAGGTGGAATTTGGTATTACAAAGCACAAAGATATTCTTCTCAAAAAGACCCTTCTTGGAAAGGTCTCACATGAAGAAGAAGAAATGAGTAAGAACAAGAAACTAAAGTTTGTGAACTGCTTTTTCATAATCCTCCTCCTGTCCTTTCACTTCTCTCATTTTGAAAAGGAGCACATAAATACCATCTTATTGCATGGTGAACAAAGACTAGCTAAACCCATCTTGCTTTTCCTGGACATGGCAGGCCAGAGATGAATATACCTTCACAGAGCATGCCTAAAGACCTGAAAACAGCAAAGCTAGGGTGACCTTTGGCGGCTTATTACCCTTTCAGGTTAGCGTTCCCTTCTCAGCATAACTGCAGCAGTGTTTTGTAGTTCATGCCATGTGTTCATATTAAACATAAACAAGGGTGCTGGATGTTATTAGTGATATTATTATTAATAATATTAAGCTTTCCCCTGCTCCAACACCCCCGTATTTTTTCCTGTTATTCCATGGCTTTCCAGAATTGCTAGAAGCAATTTTGAGCAGACCACCACTGTAAGACTGGCATCAGGTGAAGTAAACTACAAAAAAAATTCTTCTGTACAGCTTTAAAGAAAAAAAATCCCCTTATTGCCCTAAATAGAGAAAGGTTGAGCTGCAAAACAGAGGAACCAGCTACTTACTTGTGTACTGCTTCTTTTCCTCACATTTACTCACTGGCTGTGCTCACTTCTCCTTTTCTACCTCCATGCATTATAAAGCCATCAAAGAGACAAGCAAGTCCATCAGCTCCACAGACTCTCCAGTTCTTCCCCTCTTTCATCCTGCAGTTGCAGCTGCTCAGAGACTTGGGTCCTGAGGAACTGCAGTATGGCACGTGCTCAGCATTTTAGACTTAGAGATCCAGTCAGTGTGGGACGTGGTGGTTTAAGGGATAATTTAATGGTGAAGGCAAGTATCATAAGCATGGTTCTGTTGGTTTACAGGAAGGTATAAAAGGCTGATTTTCTGGGGGTGCAGCAGGAGCCCATCAGCACAGAACCCTGCTTTCTGTTGGCTGTCCCTCCAATCAAGAGCTCATCCCTCCACACCTTAACAGCATGGGCTAAATGTCAGCTGCCCCCTCTCTCTCTGCCTCTACTTTGCTCTATTCTATATAGAATATATATTCTATATTCTATATATCCACAGTACTCAAATGCTGGTTTTGGTTTTGCATGGAAAGATTCTCGACTACCTCTTAGCATTCATCTGATATCTAGCAAGCAAACGCTAACCCTGTTAAATGCAACACACTTTGTGAACCTCTGTCACAGTCATTCCTATTTGCAGTGAGTTCAGCAGAGTCAGGAGGAAAGACTACGGTGAGCAAGCTCTACTTGGTGTCAGGCCACAAGAGGTCAAGAGGTCTGAGACCATAATTTCCCAAGACAAACAGATCTGACCAGAGAGCTATGTCCCTTAGAAACTTACAACCTCTCTCTATCAACTCACTGTACCTTTTCTTTTCCTTCAGATGCTTGGTTGTCAGATATTTAAATCACTTAAATGTCTCAGCATACTCAGTGCCATGTAAAAACATACTGCTGTGGCATCAGCCACCACAACCATCGGGCTCTGAGCCATCAAATGGAGGCATTGAGCCATCTCAGGTGAGGGTTCCATAATCTGTTAATGAAACAGAGGTGGTGTTTTAAGGGGTAACTGCTGGTCATGTTTTTCTTTTCTTTTATATATATTTTTTTTCTTTTATTTTTTTAATTTCAAGCTGTCTAAGCTAACCAAAAAACCTGAGGTATTTTCTGACTAGTGCTATATCAAGAGAAATTCTGCTTGGACATCAGGGAAAGAGGAACTGCAATTACACAGTGGTGTCTTTCAGATTTTCTTGTGCTCGGTCTTAAAAGCTCTTGGTGTTGCTATGGCCAATAGCTGAAGAAGACTGTGGTACGAATATTGACTGTGTGATTTGTGTTTAGATCATCAAACCATCTCCTTCCCACAACATTATATGCACCCCAAAGATGTTATAGGCTAATGGTATCTTGACCTGGATTTCCTCCAGAAACAAGGTTTCTATGATGTTTTCTGTGTGTTTCTGTGTCTAATACTTACGAATCAGTCAGCCAGTGTCAATCAGAATTGTATTGAGGCATAGGGATCAGTGAACATGTTAAGAGATATGTTCATAGTCTTCTGCCCATACATGGTACAAACCAACCTGTGATCATGCTACATTATCACCCTGAACATGACTGCACCTTTTTTCTCTCTATCCAGATTTCATTTGGGATCCCAAGTGTTGCCCCATGCAAGGCATGCTTGAATCAGAGAGCATGAAGTGCTTCTGTGTGTCATAATCCAGACAGGAAAAAAAGAAAATCTTAAAGTCCTTCAAGTTTTATGTAAATAGGACAAGGAGAAGACTGATATTTCTGTAGCAGCTTACACTGGAGGGAAGGCTGTGCATGAACCCATGCTGCGCTAGACTTCAGGAAATCTGTATAAGACTTGAACAGGCACATGTCCCCACCACACACCATGCACATGAGACTCCTCCAGATGCAGGAAAAGCTTCATTTGTGGTTTGTGTTTTGTTAGCCACCTGGCAGACCAAGCAGAAGACACAAAAATGTTGAAAGCTCATTCTCATTTGTTCTGCTGTTCACAATTACTTTTCTGAAGAAATAAAAGCACAACACTCTGCTTTCCTTCTTGCAGCTTATATGACTTTACCTTTATACTGTGCTAACCGTAAGCTTCAGTGTGTATAATATTTTGTTAGAGGCTATAACTGTTTTAGAGACTGAAAATCAAAAGCTCTTGAGATTTAAACTCAAGCAATGTTTTCTTAGGAAAAGAGAGACTCTCAAAGGAGCTGAATGAACACTAGAATTAGATATTAGAAGTTAAATTTATTGAATTATTATATAAGAAAAGTCATTCTGATAACTTTGGAGAGTTTTCTCTTCCCTCAAGGCCTATAAAATGGCATTTGGAGTATTAAAACATCTCTTCCTTTATAAATAAGCAGGTGGTAAAACAGCGCATTTAAAAAGCAATGATTCAAAAGATTTTTGAAACAGGTCATCTACAAAGTATGTAGTGTGTACAGAATGCACTACTGAAAAATGGTGTGTCAGTCTAGACACCAGGACTGGAAACTAGAGCTTCCTAACTACTGCAGTTATTTGCATTTTAAGTTGAGCACCCAGATAAATCCCATGAGCCAAAGCTTATGAGACAGTAAATAGCTTTGTCTGCCGTGTCTGTTGTACAGAAAACAGAGCATGACACCACAGGGTAAAAAATAAGAATACTGAATTTAGTCTTTGGATAAAAACAGATTTTCTTAGCCATCGCACTTGCAGGGTGGATCGCTGAGGGTCATATCCCTGGGTAGGCACTGGTCTTCGGGCACTGCCAGGGAACAGTTCTGGCTGGGATTTTCAGTCCTGGCACTGCAGTCCCCAGGGTATGGGGATGGACATACTGGGACATCCTTTGCTCAGCCAGAACATCTGGAGGTCAACAAAAGAATAAACTTTTGTTTCATTAAAAGCAAAAGCAGTTCCACTGAAAAGTTAGTACACCAAAAGAGGAAGAGTTATTGTGTGTGGCTTAAGTTCAAACAACTTTATGGAGTTGTTTAGTTTACTGCTTTGACTTTGTCTCTGTGACATTAACATTGTTCTAATATCCATTTTATGTACGTGTAAAAGGTGTGTGCAAATGTGTGTTCACACGTGTGCATATGTGAATACATAAGTATTTCTAAGTAATTTTCAACCATTTTCATTCTGTTACGTATGCATATGTATAGAGAAACTATCAATCAAAAAGAAAAAATGCTGGAAATAAGTGTACAGAACAGAAAAATGATAAAGGATTGAAAGAGCTTAAAAAATAGAAAATAAATGTGGAAAATTATTTAATATTTCTTTGGGATGTCAAATATGAATGTGTTTAAAAAAAAAAAAAAAAAGAGGGTAGAAAGAAAAGTGCAGAACGAGTGGGAGGAAGTCAAAGAGCACAGAGTTTATTCAGTAGATCTGCTAGCAAAAGTTTGTAATAAAATTTAACCAGATTGCCAAGTAAGGTAAGACAAGATAAGTACCAAGATCTAACCCTGATGTGCATCAGTGCCTGTTATCTGTAGGCTATAGGCTGATGATTCTTCATCCTTAGACTTTCTTTATCTTGCTTACAGATTGTAAGGTAAATCTCCACCTTTCAACACCACTCTGGACTCTTCAGACACATGTAGTGGCTTTAGTTTCAGTCCATTGGCTTGAATACATTCTTACTCTTGTCTGGATATGGCCAGAAAAACTGTGTTCTGCTGTCTTCTATTATACATCTCTACCTCTTGAAATATAAAAAATGGTCAAAAAAAAAAAAAAAAAAAAAAAAAAAAAAGTACATATATACATATATAAGGAAAAGAGCATAAATGTTGCAAAAATGTTGCATTTACAAGTTAGGCAATATCAGACTGAATTTTTCAGGGCATCCTTAATTTTGCCTCCTTGTGAATATGCATTATAATACAGTTTTAATTACAAGGTTGCATACTATTACTTTTCCCCAGGACACTTGCTTCAGCAGGGCACAGGATGGATGGTGCTCACTTAATGAGCAGCTATTCAATATGTTCTTTTATCCTTATTGCTTGGCGTTTGGCCCCAGGCCTTATTTACTGCACACTGCTCACGAATGGCTCTAAAGACAGAATTATTCATTTCCTACTCAACCATGCTGTAGTTCTTCTCACTATATCTAAACACATTACAAACCTTAATGAATCTTCACAATACCCTAGGAAGAGCAGGGTCAGCTGTCCCTCTTTTATAGGTAGGGACCTGCAACATTGCCACTTACCCTCAGTGCTAGCATATATTTGAGTTGTTTTCTCCTCTATTCCTCCATCCTTTCAAGAAAGAACCCTTTTTTTTCCAAGATGGGCAAAAGAATCTTCTCCCCACATTTTATTTGTTGAATGTTGTGGCTGAAAATTAAGACAAAACAAAACAAAACAACAACAAAAAAATCACAGTACAACGTGAGGTAGCAACTCCACACAGAAAATGTTGGTCTCTCCAACTGTAATAAGCTCTGTGAAAACACAATGCTATCTCCACAAGACACATCACTCCCAGCTATGTAAGCTGTGACCAGACTTTCCTGTAGTATTTATGTATGTATAGTTAAGTAAGTCTTCAAAAGACGCTTAGATGTAGAGCTTAGGGATATGGTTTAGTGGAGGGCTGTTAGCGTTAGGTTGGAGGTTGGACTCGATGACCTTGAGGTCTCTTCCAACCTAGAAAATTCTGTGATTCTGTGAGATACATGTGTCATGCATACCTCCACATGAAAGAATGCATATAAAAGGTCCAAGGTCCAGAGAAGCAAAGAGGCTATGTAAATAAGCAAGGCTAAAGCTTTCCCAATCAGCAGGTCTGTAAGCTTCAGCACAGCTTTGCCAAGCCCCTCCAGCTGAGGAGCTGGCCAATGACTTCATGGCTGCTTCTTTAGTGATATATTGAACAGATTTCCTTATGAAATGTAAGATCCCTTATAAATTATATATATTGTGGACATTGGACTCTTTGCCAGCATATTAAGCTCTAAAGCCTTCCATAGTATGCCTGTTTCTAGTAACATACAATTTTAAACCACCTTTGTCTAACAAGAAAAAGAAACTGGGCACAAAAATTGAATGCTCTATTTTCTTGCTTAACCTCTGCTGTTTACCACATAAAAGCAGTGAGTTAAAATAAAGACCTGGTGATATTTTATCCTGGGCCAGTGAAATTCAATATCCAATATCCTTTGGTGGATTTCTTGGCTTAAGAAGATGGCAGTTTGCAGGTGCTTTAGAGAGATTAGCCTCTGGTTTGGAATCACGGAGAGGAAATAGTAGAAATGATGGCAGAAAGGCTCTCTTTGGTGTGCTGCTGGAAGAAGATTAAAACATTGACAAATTACTTAAGCAATGGTGTATTTATGTTTATTTATTTATTTAACTATTTATTTATTTATCTTTTTATTTATTTATTTATTTTTATAGAAATCAGTACAAGCCATTTGAGTAAGTTACTATATCATGTTTTAAATGAATGTTTGCTGAAGTGCACAACATAACTCAGTGAAGTTAAGGTTAGGGCTGGAGAATTAGTTCTGTCCAAGATGAGAACAACTCAAGAAGAAATTTTTAATCAGCCGGTAGAAGAGTTTGAGGTTCAAAGCCAAATTCTCTTTGCTGTTTCTCAAATTTATTTATTTTTATTTTTATTTTGACCAGTTAGAACTATTAACCATTTTGAATATCTTGATTCATTTTCTCCAGATTCACGATTCCAGTCTGTGAGTTTGTGTCTTTAAACAGATCATTTTCACTGACATTTTTCTGAACTTTGTTCTCCACATGACAACAATCGACTCTTTTCAAACTATACGAATCTAATTAGTGTACAAAGTTTTGCTCTGGAATAGTGCCTGTAGCTAAACTTTTTGACTGTTCATGGATGCTCATGTCTGACGCTAAAATTCTGAGTGTCTCAGAGTTCAGATATGAATTTAGATGTTCCCAGCCTTTGGGTTAAAGCATATACGTTTGACAAATCAAGATTTGTTTGAAAGTCATACAAGCATTCCTTTAGAGAGGACCCAATAAAAACCCTATCCTCTGTGGACTTTGTGCAAGGATTTTGTAGTCACTTCAGTTTTCCAGTAGAGGACCTCTCCACTTCTCTTTTGACACTGAGGATACAATGATATTTGCTTAGCCTTGACAACCAATGAACACTGCTTTCTGAAATGCCATGAGATCAAGGAGAGAACTTAGGGTGAACTAGATTAATCAGGACTGTGTTGTTTTTTCCTTTTCTGGTTCACAGAATATTCTCATTTAGTTCACAGTTTTCAGTACAAGATAAATGGGCAAAATACAATTACAGGAGACTGAGTTTTCTTTCTTCTCTTGCCTGATATCTGCTGTGTGTACATTCTCTTCTTATTTTTCCAGCTTGTAGACTTAAAGAGAAACCGAATCTTTCCTGAAGGATTGATGGGAGAAGGAAAATGTATGTTCCTTAAAAAGTAGTAGGTTAAAAGACTTCAATATTTTTTTTTTTTTTTTAGACTGTAATTCCAATTAAAAATGAAATGTATAATGTGTGATCTGATTTTCAGGTGGCTTGGACTTCCAGCTGGAACAAGAGTTTTGGAAGAAATGTGCTCTGTCTTCTACTGTGTCCCATTCATTTGCAAATCGTTCTTTTAGTATCTGCTGAAGTACTTTCCAGAAGGGTGGCTCAGATATTTTTGGTTGTTATTTTTCCTGTTTTCCTTGATCATTTTCATTTGAATATTAACAGAGTGTTTATTGTTTGTTTGTTTGTTTGTTTGTTTGTTTTTAAATTATGGTGTGTCCAACTTGGTTAGAAAATAGCCTCAGTTTGAATAGTAATATAAATTGCACTGATTCTATATGGATATAGAGCATTACAGTGATAGGAAAAAAGTGTGTTGTGTTTTTTTTCCTATCACACTTCCTGGTATTTCATCATCCTTCACTATCACAGATGCTCATCCAGTGAGCTGCCAAGGAAATGGCAAAATAAAGGAATAGTGATTGTCAGGTTAAGTTAAAAGGTGAAATATGGCAACTTCATTGGGTAGATACTTTACTGCACTTCCTCTGATATGTCTTAAGAAGTGTTATATATGGAGTGGTAATCTGTGTTGAGAAGATGGTTGATACTAATAAAGAAGGGGGAGATATGGGAGTGTGGCCGTGGGGATCGGAAAGCCCCATGGTTGATGGTAACATCAGACTCTTAACAATGAGGCCATCAGGAATGCTACGCCATTGGCCCCCCCACCACTACTGCCATCGAAGGGTTTTGCTGTTACGCCCCCCTGGTGGCCTGGACGTGCCTTTTGACCCAGGCCTATTGGCCTTGAAAACGAGATGGATATGCTTTTCTTCGATCCGGGAAGAATGGGATACATAAGGCCCAAAGACCGAGATGCTTGACAACTTAAAGCAAGACATATTGTTCAAAAGGAATGGAAAATGGACACTTGTTAGTAATTAAGAAAAGGAATGGAAAATGGAGCCTGTTAAGTCACGGAACTTAAAGGATTGTTTGTTACTTTTTCTGATTGTATAGGCATACTCGGGTTCAGTATGTAAAAGCAATGTTCTGTATATTTAGAATGTTTGATGTTGGTGTGTGCGTGTTGGTGGAGCGTAGACACCCCGCACACCCAGCACTGTTTACTTGCCTTTTATACCGTTTATAAATATTCCTTTTATAAATATTACTAAATTCAGATTGTGTTGAGACTTCATTTATAACAGAAGTAAGTGACTCCAAAAGCCTGAGTAGCATTCTGTAGGTTACTCTGAGCATTGATCTCTTCCCTCTACTTCTATCACTGTTTAAATCATTAGTATACTTATCCCAGACTTTGCCATCAGAATGTCACCAGAACCCATTTGCAAGGAACTCAATCTGTTTTCTGTAATTAATACAATTCTAGTAACAGGTATGGCTGGTTTTTATTTAAAAGGAGAATATATTAATGTGTAGTAATAATTCCTTTTCATTGAAACATGGAGACAAAGGCAGATTCCATGAAGAAAGAAGAAAGTTAATTGGTTTTGCACCTCCCCTTTGGGGGCGTTCAAAACAATAAGATTCAAAAAATACTATTAAAAGTCCAGCAAGTTCAATATCAATTTTCTTCCTGTGGTGTTTTCCCCATCCTGATCACTGATGCCACATGATATGGTGCCAGAAAGTCATCAGTCTGGCAGCTGGGATGTTTTTGTTTTGTTTTGTTTTGTTTTGCTTTGCTTTGCTTTTCTAACACTGATCCAGTAAATATTTGCTGGGCCATTTGCACCATCTGCCATGCAAATGTTATTCCAAGGAAGAATGACAGACATAGGGGAATATCCATGTTAAAGCACCATTTAAAGTGGAAATGCTGGTGCCAGTGTCAGGAAACCATGAGAACAAAGAAGATGAGCAAGAAATACAAAGGAGAAAAGGATACAGCCTCTGCATCTCTGTAGAGAATGGTCTGATTCCTAGCACCCGTGACCAAAAGTGAAGAGCATGCATCTAACAGCTCCTCTCTCCCCTAGACATTATGAACATGGAAAACCAAGGACCTACATGCATATGGCTTGGCACTAGGAGAGGACAAACTGGTTTGGCTCAGTTGGAAAACATACTGAGCCTCTGTCCAATATCTGCAACTATAAATACTCGTTTCTGTGGCTCAAAAACACTTTTGTTTCTGTCTGTCACTCTCAAGCGCTCAGGGGCTTTTGTCTGAGTCAGAAGCTGGGGGAGGTGTGATTTACAGCCAAGTAGGGATCATCTTAAGATATGGCAGTGTTGTTATAAACAAAAAACCACGATATGCACTGATGTAATGAAATGCCCATGTTGCCTCAGGCCAAAGATGAGAACTTGTGATATTCTTAAGATAAGTATCAGGTTTTGGTCCCTTCCTCAACTGCATGAGTCAGCTTCACATTTTATAGATGAAAATCTCACTGTTTCTGAATGTATTTCCTCTTAATGGAACCAACCTTCTTTTGAAATTTTGGTACCCACAGTGTCAGTTCAGATGAACTCTCAAAAAAAAAAAAAAAAAATATATATATATATATATATATATGAATACATGCCTTTCTTTTGTCTGACCACTGGTACAGAGGAAGGAGGAAAAACCATGATATCGATTTTCAGATGCCACATATCTCACAACAGGTCAAGTCAGTCTACAGTAAAACACAAGGGTCTCTGTAACACAAAAGGAAGCAATAAAAGGTGATTTCCTGGGCATCAGCCACTCACTGCTATTGTTGCTGCAACCATACAAAACCTTGTACACCTGATGCTTGACCTTCAATCATTGTAAAAATGCTACAAAAGCACTGAATTTCACTTTCTTCCCTTGTAACATTCTCCACTGGCATTTGTGATGGGAGTGATGGTTGTCAGAGAAAACGAGGTGTCAAGATGCTTGGACAAAGCCTCAAACATCCACATTAGTAGGAAATCACATACACAAACCAATGATATAATGACACCTGTCCATTAATAGAGGAATGATGGTTTCAACGATGGAAAACACACACACACACAAAACTCAAAATTTTTCTCCTTTGGCAAAGTGAAAAAGTGATTAGCATTGCTGATGTTCTTATTAATGACTTCTTCTTACATGTTTCCAGCTAACAAACAATACATTTTTGCAGCCTAATGGGTTTTCTGCTCACTTTTCTTCCCCATAATGAAAACAAAAGAAAACCTCTGTGCAACAAAATGCAGAGTATCAGTCTTCTATCTCTATTCAAGTCACGGTAATCATTCACAGGCAAGAAGACACCAATCAGCTGCATCTATTGATATTTCAGTGGAAAGTATAGCCAAGATCACATAATTTTTCCTACTAGAAGAAAGTATAAACAAGTCAGAGTTTGGGAAACCAAAACTGAATGAACCTACTTATTTACTCTTTTTTTTTTTTTTTGTATTAAAATTATAAAATTGTTTTCCGTGTGCTTCCATGGGGTAGATATTTCTCATTTTGTATGTATGTGCAGGACCTTGAGAAAGAATTTTAATTTTTACTTTCCTGTCAGTTTTCTCAGTGCATTCACATACTCTTTCAAATCTGATAGAAACACTTTATACTGTCAGCAGGGAAATCAGGATAGCAATTCTTGCCTCTAAACTTTCTTTGCAACCATGTAGGTTATGTTTCCTTGTGTTGGAATGGGGAAGGTTATATACTGCTTCAGTGATGGACTTGCTGTTGTGGATTTGCAAAAGGACAGTGATGTGAGTGAATCTGAAACTGTCATCTTTTTATTGTTTGGTGAGACAAAAGGTAATTTTTAACTCAGTCCCATGTGTCATTCACATGTATTCATCGTTCTTTGCAGTCCCATCTATCTGCACCTTTACCCAACCTGAGGACTGGGAAGCCCACCTCTAGCAAATAGAAAGCATACATTAAAAATAATGAGCACTCTTTTTTTTGTTTTTTTTTTTTTTTTTGCAATCCAGAGCATTATTTTTTTTTCACTGAGGTATATGTTCAGGTTTATTAGTTTCATTTGGATTTTATTTCTGTTGTTTAACTCTCATAATAGTTATACTAGCAGCAACCATTAACTGATTCATCATAATGTACTGATCTGTCACAGAAGTAGAAGAAGGTCAGTGCCCAGTTCTTTTCAATTTTAATTCCAGATGATGCTTTTTACTACCTTGACCTGGTGAGCTCCCACTACATTCAGTTCTTTGTGTCTTGCTATGAGAAGAATGTGTCTTCCTTTCCTTTCAAGCTGTTCGACAGCCATTTCCAGGCAGGAGATAGCAGCTGCAGCAAACTCACATTCTTGTCTTACTTGTTTGCCCCAAGTGAGATGAAACTATATAAAGCGAGTTTATTCTTCGAGATTGCCAAGGCTGAGGCTTGGGGCACTGTTCTATCATGTTTCACAGGACTGCCATGGATAAGCCATGCAGTTTTCAGAGAAAAAATTCCATGTGCTTCCCTCAAAGAGATTTAAATTTTTGGAAAGATGCAACATACTTTTGAAAATACCTGTCTAATGATCAGATGTAGGAAAATGACTTTCATAAAGGGCATGTTGTTTTGTTAGGATTTGCAGTGTCATTGCTACAGGGACACAGTTAATGTATGCAGTGCTTTTAAGCCCATGCATTGTTTAGCAGCTCACATATATTGTATTTTCCCCCTGTTGCCTGAAGGAAAGGAGAAATTTACTATATTAAGCAATAAATATAATATGTAATTGTATTTAGATCTAAACTCATATTTCCATGTTATCATTTTTTAAAGGGGACACCCTGAAGGTAATGATTAATTATAAAGCGTGGCTGGACATCAGGAATGATTTTGTAAAATTATAAGGTATTCTTTGACATAAAAAAATCTGTTGGTTTGTGGTGCTTACACATGCCTGGTTTTCATTTCCTCACTTTTTCTGGATATACAAGTTGGGCATGAGCTGAACAACATATATTATCAATTGCAGATGCACACAAGATGCCAGAGCATCAGAGCATTTAACATTGTCAAAGTGCTGTCTGTAGCAGGAAAGATGGCACTGCAAAGATCAGGTTGGATGTTTGGCAGTCCCTCTGTGCCTCTGCCATTTTTGTGTACTTGTTTTGTCTTTCAGACAGATGGACCTCAGCACAGCTTCATTTAGTCCAGACTCCAACATTATATTCTCCAGATATGTTCTCACCCTGTGGTCTTCGTCTTGGTGCTTGAGCAACATTGCTAATACAACCTTTATTAACAACGGGGGAAGCTGAGGATGCAGAAAGGTTTCTCCTTTCCTCAGAGTGTACACCATCCATCACCATCTTGGAGTTTCTAGAGGTGTCCATGCTTGTCTTCTCCAGTTGGTCAATGTGACAAAGTAATCTCACTGAGAGTGTAGACCTTTGGCTCAGTATGGATTTTGGATTTATCAAATAGCTGTCCCATAAATTTTGCAAGCAGAAAGAGAAATGCAGGACATTTGGCTTTGTTCCCCAGAGGGGAAATCTGGGGATTGGGGTGCATATGCCAGAGCCTGTCAGGGCTTTCTAGGTGCCATGCTAACACGTGGGAAAACATAATGGGTACTAAGCCTTCAAGAAGCAAGTTAACTGAGTTAGATTATACAATTATATTTCTCAGACTATTTTGTGTCTTGATACCAATCAAGCATAATTAATCTGTATGTAAATATTATGATTATGTAGCAAGATAGATACATGACTTGCATCTTACTAAAAACTTTTTCCCAAAATATTTCTTGAGAAATAAGTCTTTTTGTAGTGGGATTTTTTGGCTTCAAAATCAATTTTCATTCATGTTGGAGAAGGTGGGGGAAGGTAGCTAAAATATATTTTGTCACTTTTTTCTTTTCTTCAGCATTTTTGCTTAGAAAATAAGGTTTATTCTTGACTGAATCCTGTCAGTGAGCAAGCCACAAGTTACTTAGAGTCTTGCTATATGGAAATGCATGCTCTTGCTGGCAGGAAGTATTTCTGAGGCAGTGGATCACGAGTCTCATATAAGTACAATTACTCGCATCCCTATGTCTTTGAAGCTTTGGGCTTCAGCCCATTATGTATTGTAACCTGCAGGGCGGATCATTTAGCAACCGATGGAATTCGTTAGACTAGAACAATGATGACATTTGTATTGGCAGCTGTCTAGCAGCAAATATTTTAGTTTCATGCTAAGCGTGTTCAAACCAAACAGGAATTGATTATAAACTCAAGTCAATATTTTGCTGGCAAAAGTAAAGTATTCAGTGAGAAAAAAGTGGCCACTTTTCAGAGAAACTTATTGTAATGTATTATTAATGCAAAGATGATCAGATAAAAACTGGAACTTGGCAAGCTGTCAAAAACTCAGAGTGAATCAAAAATTTATAAAACACTATTGAGTTATAACAATCCTATTATAGATCCTAGCAATCATTTTTGCTGAAGCACGCTCCTTAGATTATTTTACTGTTCAGACATTAGGATACAAGGATTTAAAGCTTTGAAGCTCCTCTCTCTCTCTCTCACACATACTCTTTTCTTTTGGAATAGCATAAAATTAAAAATGAAATTTACACAGTGAATTATTTAGCTCCAGTTCACATTTGGATTGAATAAGAACAATAGAGTTTAAAGTAATGGCAGTATTTTTCCTTTATGGATTGTATTTTGCTGACTTACATGAAAAATTACTGCTATTACATTCAAGCAGAATGAATTGCTTTATGAAATCTGTAAACTTAATTTGTGCATGCACTCAAACCACTAGCTGCAGACATGATGCTTTCAGGAAAAAAAAAAAAAGGTGAAAAGCTTCTCTGTCTATGGATTTTCTCTCCTTGAGCGTGTTTTAAATTTTTATTGCCTTTGTCATTCTTATATATGAGATCCTTTCTTCCCAAATACCGGGCAGTGACATTAGGTGGATACATTCTGAAAGGGACACCTACAATCATCCATATCTCTGAGTGTCTGTCCCTTTTTGTACAGGGATTTCTAAAGTGCCTATCACTCCAGTATTTAAGCTTCATATTTCTTGCAAATAGCTTAAAGCAAATAAAGTCTTGAAATATCAGTTCTTCTTCTCAATTTCAGTGTTGTCTGTCTCACTTAGGGCTAAGCAATTATTGTTCCCGAGAAGAAAGACCAGGCCTAAAGGTTTCTGAGTTTAAAGCAATGTAGTTTTGAAATAAGGGTGAAACTTCTTATCACATGTCTCAGAGCTGAAGATAATCTTATTAGGTCCTGTAAGTCCTAGATACTGTGATAAATGCATAGGAGGAGGGAGACGTTACTTGTACATTTTACTTTTTTTTTTTTTTTTGTCATATTGTCAGATCTTTCAATATTATTCACTTATTACAATTTCTAAGTGATAAGGTAGCTGATTTTTAATAGCAGGCTCTCAGAATAGGGAGCAAGGTATTTAGGAGGGACTGGAAAGTCTTTCTTTAACGCAACAATTCTCCCATGGCTATGTCACGTCATCATGGGGGAGCACTGACAGACAAGCTTTGTGTGTGTGCTGCAGCACAGTTCCCATACAAAACACAGAAAGCCACATTGTCAAAATGCTGACACCATGACAATGTACCAACTTCCTTGCCCAGCTGGCCAGCCACCTTCAGCACCATGCTAGCCATCAGCTCTGCTTAACGCAGACCCTGCAGGCTCAGACTTCAAGCAAAGCCCAACTGCATCTGCCTGCACCCCATCGTGGAGACCATCTTGTGTTCTCCTTTTGGAATACAGGAAAATGGAGACACTTCATAGGTATTTGAATATTTGATAATGTTAAAATGGAACAGATTAAGCCATTTACCATCTCACATAAATTCTGAATGCCAGAGCAGCTTTTGCCTGCTCACAGACATAATGTAATGAAACCACAGTTGATACCATGACCCGTGAATTGTTATTTTTAACTTGACATTTCTTTCACGTCACTGCAGGTGTTTTGAGAAATGGGAAATAAATGAAATTACTGGGTTCTTTTGAACTAACAGTCTATTGTCAGGTTTATCATGTTACGGTGGTAACAGCAATTGCCTTAAGTGATTTTTAATGGATAACAGTACACATCAAGTTATGATCTTGTCAGATGTGAAAACTAACCAGTGTTAAGTTTCACCAATATTTGGAAGAAAAAACAGAGAAAATCCTGAGGGTTAAATAAAGCTGGGAGAACAAGAGGTTATTATGAAAATGAAATAGTAACAGAAAAAGTTATTACAGTTAATTAAAATTAATTGACCATACTGTTTAAAAAAAAAAAAAAAAAAAAAAGTAATTGTAGCTGCTTATGCAAAATACAGATGAAGATTACTTTGTAATTAAGAAGAACAGAAAGTTGATAAACAGTCACAATTACTTCATTTACATATATATATGATTGGCTTCATATTCCCTAGTCTGACATTTGCCAGGTGAGGAATAGTCACAGACGAGAAGAGGAATAGTCACAATGCACAATTCAGTTTAAGATGCCTAAATTTAGGTGGCTATATGTAAGTGTCTGTCCATCTGCTCTACATGTCTAAGCTCCCACTGTGTTCAGTGGAAACTTAGTGGCAACAGGGGAATTTAAAGAGCCACTCAGCTCACATACCCAGTGGTTTATCAGGCAGATAGCTCCCAGAGACTTGCATGGAAGTCTCCTACATTGAAAGGGACATCACATATTCTTCCAGTCAACTGTTATACAGATTATGTATACATTGCTTTTTGACATTCAAAATGCCCTTAATTTATTTTAATTCTTAGTTAAGTCATTATTTGTATGAGAGAATATCTGTGACAGGGCTACAGTATCACAGAGGCTTTCCTTTCATCTAGTGAGAGGAAAGTGATGTGTCTCAGCCACACAAATCTTCCCCAACCCTCCTGCAACCCAGGTGTGAATTTTTATCTTGGATACGAACATACATGTTTATTTATATGAGCTTTATTTTGTCTTACTTAGACTGCTCACTTGAACAATGCTCCACACATGTAAACTTAAACAGTTGTTTTTGTTTGTTTGTTTGTTTGTTTGTTTTTAACTGGGGCTTTTCAAAGGCACTCACTGCTCTCAGCATTTGAGCTCAGCACCCATGCCGAGCAAGTGAGCAGGAAACTATCTCCTGGAGTCATTTTAAGAGCCTTTCTGTAAACGGTGTTGCACCAGTTACCTAACAGTGCATGAAAGCAACCTAAAACTGGAAATGCTCTTACCAATGTTTCTGTGTAATCACAGCACTAGGACACCAGCTCTTTGTTCTTGAACTTTTTGAATGGCATAGTATAGTTCAAGTACCACTTGATGATCAGGTCTGAATCATCTCCCTTTTACGCATTGAGTGGCATTATGTCATGGTGGGATTGTAGTTGGTGTTTCTCTCAGATGCTGTTTCAGCATCAGGAATCAGATTTGTATTGGGGGAGGGGAGCAGTTGCATGTTATAATCTGTCTTCTAGCAGCTGAGGCTAATCTTGTTTCTTTCCATTTTCTATCTGAATTTTAGATAAAATGAATTGTTCCACAGGTACCGTTTCTAGGTGAGGATCCACCAGCCACATCATTATCTCTGATTTACCTAGAACTATGTTATAGCTTCTTGAATGATCATGTTGGCCTTGCTACCTTCTTCTCCTCTCTGCTGCCCTTTTCCCTGTTTTGCTGTGATTTGCAGCTCTGGTGTGTAGAAAACTTTTCCACTGCCACTACAGAGCAGAGTTTTCAGCTTGTTAGTGTCTGAGCCAGTAAAGCATCTCACTCCATAAGGGCTTGCCTATAAGCCTAAAGAAAGTTCTTGTCCATGTTATTACCTGTTTGGCTATTAGTGAGTGTTGGTCATGCCTTTAAACTGTCAGTTATAAGAGCTACCATCTGTATTTGAAGCCCCAATACTTTACAGATCTTCAGTGTTCCTTCAAAGTGTATGGTGGTCCATTATCTCAAATGAGCTCATTGCAAATACAGTATTTGGTGACTATTACCACAGTGTGATTCACTAGAGTGCTGGCTAATGTGTTGCTTACTTCAGTTAGTTTCAAAAGAACAACTGTAATAATCAATTATCAGCAGGCAGTGGTTTCCTCCATGTTCAAATAAATCAATTGCCAATTGCTGCCAGGCTCTGCTGGGTGCATCACAAATTGTCATACCCTCCTGATGCTTCTGTCTCTGGTACTTTGCACTATGGCAATGATTTCTGACCATTTTTACTGTCTGTGCATTCAAGTAGGCCCAATAAAGTCTGCTTGTTGCCCAGTCTTTTGCATAATGCCATCTAAGGTGTCCTCATGAATCTTTTTCAGTCTCTCTTGGTGCATTTTAATTGGAGACTGTGTTTTCCCCTGTTTTTGCACTTGCTTGTTCTCTCAGTCACCTTTGTGTGTGTTTTTTTTTTTTTTTTTTTTTTTTTTTTTTTTTTTTTTTTCCCATTCCAAAAGTCTCTGGTAGTCAAGGGAACTAGTTTCTATGCAGCCTGGGCTGAGCTTATTATTTCTTTTAAAGGACTCATTGCATTGTCAGTCTCAGTTTCTCTCTGGTTTTCAGCTCACATATTTTGCAGATCTGGTAAATGGTACAGCAGTGTGTGCACTCGTTCTTCCAAAAAACTTTTCTCAGCATTTTGTTTTGTTCTGCATTTTGTCAGTCTTTGAAATTACTCAGAGTTTTCTGTTTCACATTTAAGTTGTACCTTTAATATTTTAGCACTGAGCATGGAAATCACTGTGCCACAAAAGACAAATGCTTGTCAATGATGTCCTTGTATTAATGTAAAGCGATATAAAACTAGCCAGACGGGCAAAGGTCTGTCTAGCCCAATATTTTACCCTTGCCAATGGCCAACAGCAGAAGGTTGAGTTTTAATAGCTGTTGGGCATCTAATAATAATTTGGAAACATTCTCCCATCCTCCAAGTTGCAGATCAGTAGTTCCTAAGACAATATGCTGTGGGGTTTTTGGCTTGTTTTTGCTTGCTTGTTTGTTTGCTTGGGGGGAGGGGTTAGTTGCTTTTTTGTTTGTTTGGTAAGTTTGGTTTGGTTTCATCATCATCATCATTATTATTATGATTATTAATTTATTAATTATTTATTTAATTACCCTAGGACTATTTTTCTTCTAATTGGACTTGTTGCTTTTTGAATCTATGTGAACTTCTAGCATTCACAAGATGCTGAAGCAAGAAATTCTGCAGCTGAAGTATAATGTGTGTGAAGAACTACTTCCTTTCATCTTTTTATGAACTTACCACCTTCTAGGACTAGATGATGTTTTCTTGTTCTTCTGCAGAAATAGACGGTGAAGAGCTCCTCCCCAGCTGATCTCTCCCTGGCACTTACAATTTCATAATCTTCTATTATATTCTTCCCTCTGTCATTTCTTTTGCAAGCATAATGTTGTTTTCTGTTTTCCTCTTTGTTCTTTTCCTGATAATTCTTTATGTTGGCTTTTTTTTTTTTTTTTTTTTCACCATAACCATACACTTTGCCTACATTTTCATCTATTTATGCATTAGAAGACTAAGATCTTGCTCCTGAATGGTAATATCAGATAAAATTGCTCTGTTATGTATCTGCAGATTTTCCTCATTTTCCTCATTTTACTTTTCCTTAGTTTGAGTTCTGTTGTCCAGTCATTTGATTTTAAGAGATCCTTATGCAGTTTTCCACTGTTGGCTTTCAACTTTCCTACCCTGAATAACCCAGTATTCTCAGTAAACTTTGTCACTTCACTGCCCACCCTCTGCTTCACAGCATTTAAGAATATGTTAAACAGCATGAGTCCCAGCACAGTCCCTGTGGGACTCCATTGGTGACCTCCCTCTGCTGTGAAAATTGGCCATTTACTCTTACCCTTTCTTCCAATTGTTTAATCAATTATTTATTCATGCAACGACCTTCCTTTTTATCCCATGTCTATTTAGTTCCTTTGGAAGCCTTTGTAGAAGGACCTTGCTGAATGTCTTTTGGAAATCCATGTAGATTATCAGCCAGATATCTTTTATCCACATGAATGAAATAAGCAGTTTTTAAAGTGCGAATAATCTGACCTATTTCCAATCACCTACATTAGGTTGAAATGAAGCTACCCTTGGAGTGTTTATTCACTCCATTGACTTGAAAGGGGAATGCAGACACATAGCCATTGACTTCAAGGAGCTTTCCACTGAAGACCACGGTTATCCCTGCCTTTCTATATAAAATGTATAAGGATTTGGGTCTACATCTTCCTGGCATGCAAGTTATTTATCAGTTGCAGTCCTACAGAAGTCAGCTCTTCTCTCCAAGTCCAGTTTTCTGAAATGCCCCTTGTTCCAGAGTCCATCCATTTGTGCATTTTTTTTAAAAACTGACTTCAGTCTTAGCAACTCTGACCCATACACCTGGACGCAGAATAAGAAGCAATATGACAAGACACTTCCTTTGTGCCCCTGCATGTTCCCATTTGGCAATTTGTCATGTAACAATCTGAACATGATCACTTTCCATTATTTAATAAGTTTGTTTTCAGAATTGTGTGGCTTGGTTTTAAATGGGCTTTGTGGTTTCTCTAGGTTGTCCTTTTTTTTTTTTTTTTTTTTTTTTTTTTTTTCCTTCCCCTCCATAGACTGTCTAGTTTTCTTTCAGAATGACTCTTTTCCATGAATGAAAAGGTACAGATTAACATGTTCAATGTCTAGGTTAAATATTTCATCTGCTCATATAAATTGAGAGAAGTATTGATATATCTGTCAACTACTCTTATTGTAACAAAGAAATAATCCTTCGCTTAATTCATTATGTTACTATAACAAATATTACTATTTGACCTTGTGAGTATGCGTCTGTAGATGCTTGTCATTTGAGAGTTTCTTTATCTGAATGTTTCAAATGATTGTTAGAATTAACCCAATCAGTTTTCCTTTATACTAGTGATATGAATTATTAGAACTGGGATAACTATTCTCCATCTGTAACATCTTAGCACACCAATTTAGATTTATGTAACAGTTTGGTTGGCTGCATTTCCACTGATAAAAAAATCTGTGTGGAGCAGCTTCTTGGTCCTTCTGATCCACTACCATTTTTGTTTTCAGTTTCCTAAAAGAGTTCTTTTTTACTTACATTTTATTTTTCTTAATCTGCTGAGTTTGTTATTTAATGTGATTAATTCTGAAACATTTTCTTCCATGTCTGAGATGATATAGTAGCATCTATTTCAAAATCTTGCTGGCAGTTTCTGATTAGTTAATTTTAGTCTGAATGAGCTTAAAGTCTCACATGTTATTCTTAGGCAACAACTACAGCTGTCTTTACTGATTTAGACTAAATGCCTATAATTCTATAGCTAACAAAATTAAATCTTTGAATGCCCTATCTCTAGATTTAAATATCACAGTACTTCAGAAGTATGAATATTTTAGGGGGGTAAATTACATGATTCATAGTGATGTATCTGGGGATTTTATTATGTTTCCTTTGAAATACATAATATTATTTAATTCCAGATTAATTTTTCCAGTAGCAAGTCTCAGTATTTCTGAGTCAGCCTTCATAAACCCTTGTTCTAACATCTGGCTGCTGTTCCCCTGCCCATGCTCCCAGACCCAGACTGTTAAACATCAGTTATTTTGGGTCTCACACTCCTTCAAGGCAGGTTTTCTTCCTCACACATTTGCATTACAGTACTGGGATGACTCTCCTGCTTTCAAGCCTTAGTGACAGCTGTAGAGCCCAGATCTATTGAGATGTTCCTGGCATGAGGGACTTTCTTGTAGGAGCAGATATAGGCACAAGAACCCCATCCTCCAGCAGGGCTTTGCTCATCAGGGCCACTCCCAGCAGATACCTCCAAGGGTATATGCAACTTTCTGCCATGTGCATTCCCATATGCACAGGACATGGTGCTCAGTCCTGCCACATTGCACCAGCCCCAGAAGGTGATTTCTTAGTGCTGGAACAGCCCCCACCAAGGGCAGGGCCATGTTGGGTTATCCCATGTCACATCCCACTTTGCACTCCAGTTTTACAAGACAGGAAAAGACTGGAGCAAATGGAGCAGCGCTGGTTGCTTCACTGTGTGTCCCAGGGAGGCAGAGTCATGGACAGATGGACTCACATCCCCACATTTGCACAGAAAGCATGCGGCAGATTGGGGAATTAAGCCCAGACCTCCCAGCTGCCCAATGTCTGAATGTCTCCACTGTGATGATGAACATTTTTTTTTCAGATGAGTTGTAAAGCAGTTAGATTGCTCCTCTGCAGTCATTAAGGATCCCAAGACTGCTTTTCATGAGCTTCCAATAGTATTACTTAGCTGAGTGTCCTGGCCACTGTCCAGTTTGGCTTACTGCAGGCTATATCTCTAGACTTCCATCATTTCAGTTGTGTAACATAAAGCATCTTAAAATGTCAGTCAGCACTGCTAATGCTGCCAAAAAGTTACATAGGCTTGCTGCATAGTCACTATATAGCCATGAAGTGAAGCAACGCTTTTATGCAAATGCTGTATTCAGAGTATACTGTCTACAATTACAGTGCATGTAATTTTTCATTGTTTTTATGGCCATTATTTTTATCATATGTATTCATATATAATCTCATGGACTAGGGAGCTCTGTGACATGGCAGTCTTTTGACTTGAACTTGAAACTGATTATATGCACAGAAGTCAGTGTTTTGTTTCAACAGATTTTGGGGGGAAACTCTGGACACAGACAGAAAGAGATGAATAATTCTGATCACTCTTTAGACTCTTGGGTGGAGTCTTAAGAAGTTTCTGAACACCTCTAGAGATTTTTCTCTTCATTTTGATATTAAAACACACATAGGTTTTCATCCCCTTCTTTTGCTGCCAGACAGCCCTCCCTGAGCAATGCCAATGTTAACAAAGTTCTCTAAGTGTGATCCTGAGTCATTCAGATCTGATAGACTGTGTAGTTTTCGATATTTGACTAGGCTATCTAATCATAAGTTGAAGTCCCATATGGCCAATGATCTTCACTTTTCCATTCTTTGTTAATGGGGCAAGACCGTATTTTGAATACTTCTCCTCCTTAGAAAGACAGCTCAGGAAATGAGTCCCAGTACAGGGTATGGCTTCCTTGGCTGTAAACTACACCAGGCACACCTTAGGCTGACATTTACCAGTTGTTTGCAAAATGTATGCAAATCCCAGAAAACATTTTAAACTTTGCATTTACTTGCAGGCTTATTAGTTTCTAAAACGAAGCATGCTAGTTTTGTGAAAGTATTGCATTGACTCCATCTGACAATTGTACACAGTTTGCTCTTTAGCACTAACATAATATTCATCAGCCTTCTTAAGAATTTTTTGCTCATTTTCCATACAGAGACTTTTGCCTTCCACTTAAAATAGTGTTCAGGTTCATCTTGAGTTTCTTTCATGGATTTTTCCACTGTTCTATTTTTATGCACTCATTTCAAAGCCAGTATAGCTCTTTCTCAGATATATAGAGAGGGCAAAACATTCTCTAAGCAAAAGACCATCAGTAGACTTCATTTGCTTACCTTCTTTCCAGCTAAGTACAGATATATTGTTATGTCTACAGCAGCTTTGAATGTAAAGCCCTTTGTATGATGAGCAGTTTTAGATTATCTGTTTTTATTGCCTCTGTTCTTCTAGAGTTTAATCCATTACACCGATGCTATATGAAATGACTAGAATAGCATGTAAGACATGTTTGGGATATTAATTGTCCCTCTGGGACAAAGATTTTGAAAATTTTCTAGATAAGAAGTGGAAATTGTATTCCTTATATTAGTTAGAAGTGTGAGTTAATATTTGAGACCTCTCAATAGGTTTTCACTTTCTAGAAGCCTTACAAAGGTGCCATGGCATTGTCAGCCTGCCTTTTTGTTATATATACTCAAGAAATTTGTTGTACAAACTGTTAAAAATGTCCTTCCATGTTAAATGAAATCCAGCATTTGTTATATATACTCACCGAAATGTGCTCTAGAAATTGCAGACTATAATCGACTTGAGAAAATGAAATCAATTAGTATCTCACCCACTAGATTATCAGAGCTTGATTTTCTTTAAGAAAAAAAAAAAAAAAAAAAAGAAAAAAAAAAGGCCCAGAAAAACAAAATGTAAAATCCCCCTGTTACATTTGTGTGTTATTGGCAGATGTCCCAAGCATCTCTGCTTTCTATATCTCAGAAAGTGGAAGCTACCCTAGAGCATGGCATTTGAAAAGGTGCTGGAGTTAAGATAAACTGCAGGACAGAAACTGGGCTAACAAAGAGAAGGGATGACGAGGGCAAGGATTTCTCAATCCCACCAGATGTAGTTCTCTGCTATTGGGAAAATGAATGCTTGGGGCCCCAGGTATTTTGGTGTCAGTCCTTTCTCCCTGTGGCTGAAGGGGGTGCCATGCTGCCCAGCGCTTGGGAAGGCAGTTGACACAACCTGCCCTGCCTGTCATTTCATGCAGCTTGCTCTCCTGGGAGAGAAAGCGATGTTGAAAGCTTAGGGATGAGTGTGAGGCACTCATCCTGAGCATCGGTAACAATTTGCTCTTAACACCACATTTCTCCCATGCGCTCTATGTGCTCAGACCTTCCCAAGAATACGAGTTTACTTTCCTTCAATCCATCTGGAGTAATTTGTGATGACAAACAGATAGCGTGGAGGGAGCAAGCGCGACCCCACGGCAGGACCCTGGCTCCTGCCTAGCAACAGCAGCTGCTGGCCTGCTGGTGGGCCTGCCCCCCACCCCGCGAGGACAAACGCTGGTGTGCTTCACATGCCGGGCCCCAAAGGGAATAACAGGAGCTGACCCGGCCAGAAATGCCAGGATCACAAAGTCTCAGGGGTTTGGTTGCTAACATAATGCATCATTACACTGGTGAATCAAACTCCTTGCTTGCTGTTTACAGCCGCATTAAATATAAATAAGAGAACTAAACAAACCGCTGAAAAATAGTCTAATTAAATTGTGCAGTGAGATAGGCCCGTGGCTTTCAGTGCTTTTAATTCCCCATGAAGAAAAGCATATTCGCTTTCCTTCTTTTTCATGACATTTGTTCCCACATAGAAAGGCTAAAAACAGCTGGCGTTGGCTTGTTATAATAAAGGACTTTTTCCTGTGAACTCATCTGTGAATGACATTGCAGGGTTAAGCAAAGCGTCTGCAGGACCAAAACAAGACTTAAATCCACAGTAAACATGACCAAACTTTGTATGCCTGCTGATCTGCTTTGCAGAATAAACCTGCTGCTGGCAGGCTTCTTCACTCTCTAGCTTAAGAAAGGAGCAGTCAGGGGCACAGCATGGCATGGCATGGCATGGCATGGCACGGCATGGCCCCCTTGCCTGCCCCTGCTAAAGGCTGTGCTCTGCTTTAACGGAGTTATTTCTTCCAGGCTGGAAAATAAGCAGGTGCACAAGTGCCATGCAAGCCAAGGGTTAATTGAGAGTTCTTGTAACTCCTTCCCACAAAGCATTCCCTTTGCAACTTTTACAAGATGTAAAAGTGACAAGCTTTGTCAGTGCCACTTGCGGTCTTTTATTTTTCAGTGCTCCTTCTCAATTCAGGTATTTATAAATTAACTTTCTTCAGCTCTAGCTGGCTGTAATTCTGCCTACGGGAGAGGTATCTATTAAACTTTTTATGATTTGTAAACAAGTACATTTCCTTTAAAAATGACCGTGTTTTCACAAACAATGCCCCAGTCCCTAGATTTAGCTCCAGAGAGGTATTTTATGGAAAATACCTTCCAGTCACTCTGCTTCTGATCACAATAGCAGATCTGAAAAATGGCCACTTGCCACATAGTCCTCCAAGCACTTGTAATATCTCCCTTCTCCCAAATCAAATACATTTGAATCTCTTTGCCTCATAGAATCCAGCAGGTTTTTTTTTGGGTGAGGAAAAACACATATTGTGGAGAATGAGAGGCTGAATATTTCCCTCAGGATTCGGGTTGATAAATATTAAAGAATGGAAGCAGTTCTGATTTGTAGAGAAGAAAAAAGACACTACTCCAATCTCCTGGGCCATATTGGAAAGCTTATTTTATTTAGCAAAGAGAGTGATGAAAATTGCACTAGAGATGTCAACACTTCAGTAGCCCTGAAGCATTTTGGCACCCTCTAGTCACAAGAACTGAATTGAGAGAGCCTCCCCATCTCCGTGCTCTCTGCCTGTTGTAACAGGTGTGTCAGCGAACACATGCCACGAGCCCAACCACCCCTTTGCCAAAAGGCGGAGAATGGCACATTGCTGACGAGCCAGTGGGTGCCATTTGGCCAGAGAAGGAGCTCGATGACAGTAATCTGTAAAAACACAAGCAAAACATAACCTTGTGTGAATCTCTGAATGCTGGTTTTTCCTGCAGTCAGTAGCCTCTTGAAAAATATTAGAATTAGGCAATATATTTTAATTACATCAACAGCCATTTTTAGAAGAACACACTGTGTGGGCTCTACAACTCACCAATCACATAAAATGAAATAAGCCACAAGCACCCCCACCTAACCCATCTTCTGGCCCTTAATCAAATTGTATAGCATTTTGAAATTCTCTAGCAACAACATTGCTAAAAATAGACACTTAGGCTACCCACACAGAATATTCTTCTAACCTTTTCAAGTGTTTGCAATGACAAAATCATTCCTATTGTAATTAATGGTATCATGTTGAGGAAGATTGGGGAAACATACCTAAAGGCTCTGACAATAATTTTGTTACTAATATATTCCCCTGGTTTGCCTTTGAACTCTGTCATTCCTTGCCTTGCAGCTGTGTTTAATGAGTAGTGAGATTATTCAAATGAGCCCACAGCAAAACGTTGTTTTCTTAGTTCCCAGATCTTGAGAAGACATCTCCTGCCACAGTCAGTAGGCAAAACCTGAATCATAACCTTAGCATTGAATTCAATTTTATGCTTAAGGGTTTGTAAGTACCTTTGTACCCTATAAATATAATTGTGCTCACTTGTGATGGAGCTGATCTCTACTTACAGCAGATGCCAATGAGCCGGCAATAAAACAAAGGGAGAAACAGTGCAGCCTGTCACCGATGAGTGAGAAGCCAAATGTGACTGTGCTTGTGCTGTAGCATACAGACTTCTGCAAGTAGATTGCAAAGAGAGCTTATAGGATGCTCAGACACAGCAGATTTGTATATGGGAGCTTGTTGCCATCTGTTATTTCCCATTCTTAACCAGTGGGTTTAGTCCCTCAGAGAGAAAAGGAAGTCAGAAAGAAATTTAATTCCATACAAAAATACATTGTGTGAGAGATATTTTCCAACATGGGAAAAAAAATTAATAAGGTCCAATTTAAAACTGATAAATAGTCAATTCAGTATGGTAGGATTAAGGATTTTTCCTAAGGAATTTACAGAGAGATAAGCATCTCATGAATAAATGAATTCAGCTGCAACAGACTAACCTATTTATTGATTCACAAGCCATTTGTTTGAGAGTTTGCCCCTGAGGAGCAGAAGGTATCCTATTATTATCGATAATATAAGAGTTACAGTTATATTCAGAAATGACAAACTACATTTAAATGATGTCTCAGGGTTAGAACAAAAACCCACCAAAGACAGGAAATTCAAAGTTAAGTCTGACACAGTGTCAGACTGCATGGTGTCAGGAAAAATGACAGTTGTGTCTTGTCTTTGCATGTCTTGGCTTCTGTGGCTTATATCTCAATTTTAATGGCATACGAGTGATATCATTTCCCTCTAAATTCATTTTTGTTTTACTTTATCATAAATAAAAAAGAACCATGTAGGACTGTGAATATGGAAAGAGGCCACAACAGCTCTCCTGAGGTGATACCTGCCCATAACAGAAGTAACTCTTTACAACCTATTTAAATACCTACTTTCCTCATTTATTATTATTTATTAGTTATATGCCTAACTGGCTAAGCAATTTATTAGTAGCTTTTGCAGACAGATATAAGGGTATAATACCTGGCCATGAAGCTTACAGAGGGGACAGGCAACAGAAAACTAAGGCTTGCAAGGAGGCAATAGAAACCACATGACTGTGACTCTGAATAGGGACAGGATGTTGTTAGAACTATTTCAAAGATAGATTTGTTTTCCAATTATCCCTTTTGCTAACATGTGTTGAGGGAAAAAAATTTAAAATCAACATTCACTGTACTGGAGACTTGGGTATCCTCTCTGCTCTGCCCTGATCAGGAGCTGTTGGTGTTCCTAGGCAAGATTGACTGTTGTAATAAGTCACACAGCTACACTGGTTTTCATCCACTGTCTTCACAGAGGAGCACATAGTAGGTCTTGGAGGACATTTTGCAAGATACTTTTGACCTTTTCTTAATCCACATCCTTGAAGGAACCATGCCCGAGTCCCAGCTAGCTGTGTTGTAGTTACAATTTCCTTGCAGAAAGGAGTTAGCTGAAGCTATACTTGCATAGGTAGGGAAAAACCCACATTTGCCTTTACAGTGCCTTCTGAGGCAATTCATGAAGCTTAAATTATAATTGACAGGAATAAGAAATGTTCCTAATCTTCTTTATTTGTGTAGCTAACATAAGTCTCTCAGGTTGCATAAATGCTTACCCTTCTGTATTTCAGCTCCTAGATCCAAATGGGAAGCCTAGAGCTGTTTATGCAGCAAATTTGTTGCACTTCACTCAGGACTATGCTGTTAAACAATCGACAGATTATATTCACACATCAATGTATTCATAGAAGTTACAAAGGTTACACTCTGGGTTAACTTGCAGGCAGCAAGTGGGGAATTCACCCACTGTAGAGAGGATGGTTCAGTGATACTGGACTATTTAAAGGGCTGATATAAGAAATATCGCTAATGTGTATGGCAGAAACTGACAGCCTAGACCTTTTCTTTATGTATTTCAGTGCAATACAAGATGTGAGGTGGATGCCCAAATGAGGACTCTCTGACTGAATATTGCCTTCAAAGACTAACACAATATACATATTTTGCCCACAGTGGGCAAATTCACAGGCAGGTGAATTCATCATATTCATGAGATTTTTATGTTGATTATATACATATATATATTATAATAATTAGATTTTTTCAAAGTTTGAAGAAATAAAATCACAGATGTGATGAATTTTAGGTGGCCATTAATAGTTTGAACTTGTCTAAGTTACAAAACTGCCATAAATGCTAACAAAATAATATGAAAAGCTAGTGCAGGTGAGATCTGTGTGATATTTATTGGAAGCGGAGTGGGAGATAATGTTTTTTGAAGGCAATTTTACAAATAATTCCTACTCTGCTAGACTTGGTCAGCATTTCAGTGCGTAACTAATAACTAGGCTCATAGACAGAACTCTTTTTTTTTTTTTTTTTTTTTTTTTCCCCAATACCCTTACAGTGGTAATCATGCATCTTGTCAGTTGTTATAAAGATAAAGACAAATGTTCCCCATTGCTGTACTGTCAGCGCATTTCAGTACAAGCAGAAGGGTAGCATAGCACACCTGTTAGATGTGTGGAATACACCATTTGTCTTGTCATTGCTGCAGAATCAGGTGTATGCTGTACTGACAGGATCTTTGGAGCAGGAAAAAATTAGATCAGTTCTTTATGTTGCCATTGACCATTCTGCTGCCAGCTGTCCCCTCCTCAAGGCTCTTCAGTAAGTCAGGATACAGAGCATCCAAAATGCTAGTTTTTGCACGAGTAAAAGCTTGTCTTTTGACTTGGTGCACATCACATAGAAATCCAGTGTGCTATATGTTCATTATTAAATACACACAATGCGACTTGGAGGCAGAAGTTCATGATCATGACCTTTCTTCTTTTATTACATTCGATTTTTGAAGAAACAGATGGGGTTTTACTTAGCTGTTAACATAAATTGCCATATGGAACAAAACACAGATGATTATTATATTAACACCAATTTTAATATGTTTCATCATGTTATTTCAGCTCCAGTTGTCATGCTATTCTGTTCAGTATATTCATTCAAGAAATTTAATGTTGTATCTTACAAATTGAGATCCTATTACAAACATATGGTGTATAAATAGATTTTGCCACCTGGTGACTGTTAAAAATCTGTAAGGAAGAGATTGCCATAGTGTTAACTCCTCCCTGCTGGAAGTCAATTTTCCAATCACAGACTTTTTAAAGAAACACTAAGAGGTGGAAACTCTTGATTTGCTGCTGTGACAAAGGGTTAATTGTGCTAATTGCATTGTAATACCTGCTCAGTTTAAAGTCTTTCCCTGTTGTGATTGTCTTGGGAGTCAAATTGTTTTTAAATTGGTTTGTCACTTGAATGCATTTGGAACTTTGTGATTAGGGTTGTGGAAACCAAGATAATGTCTAAGTTATATAACAGTTCTTTCCATAATCAATCACTGTCTAGTTTTAGATCTACCTAAGAAGGTTCTTGCACACATGGGAATAAGCTGACTGAGGTAATAGATGAGGTAGGCTAGCTGCTTGTTTTCTGTGAATGTTTTTGCTTCTTCCCACTAGCAACGGCTGTATGGAATATTTGTGGGATTTCTACTTTATAGAGTCAAGCCCGTGACCTCTGAGACTTATTATGTACCACGAAATGAATGTTAAAAAATAAAGATATCTCCTAATTCTTGAAAATGTTTGCTTAATCATCTTGCTCTTTTCTGCTCCACCAAATGGAGAAATAAAGCAGCAGACCCCATTTATTGACTGCTCAAATTAATGGACCAATTTTTTGGGGCCTTACACCACAGACGGGAATCTGATGATCTGCAAAGAAATAGGAGGGCATTGCTCTTTAGGACAGCTTGTTCAGCTCTGCTTGGCAGAAAATATCTACAAATTCAAGTTTTCCAAGCTTCTTTTAATCTGTGTGGACTTCTTGTGTGTTCTTTTGTTTATAGATTAGTAAAGGTATGGAAATGTATGTATGAAGTAGAGGTAGAGAGAAAGGAATGAGACTACTGATAAAATATGTGATTAATGGGTTGAATGGTATGGAAGAGGCTCCAACGGTAACTGGTGATCTGGGGAAAGGTAGTGGTGCCTATGTTCTGTAATGACCTGAGTACCATAAATGCTGAAGATAGATGGGGAGACTTGCTAGGAATACAGTTACTCCAACAGTGTTATAGGGGCCAAGTAAAGGGCAAGTAATTCCCTAGGGAGGAAACTGATAAAAGGCATCAGGATAGATTGATGGAAGGAAAAAGAAATGGGTTAGCTTAAATTTATTGCAGGCCTGGGCAGTGCTTGCTGTGGATAGAGTGGAAATATGAAAGAGAATTGAGTGGCAGTAACAGTCAGATAGAAAAAGTGGAAGTGGCTAGCAGAGAAAAGAAACTGAAGATGTGATTCAGACATTGCACATAGAAATACATATAGATGTGAGCTGGATGCACAAAAGACAGGCATGGGAGGCTGAGCCATGGGGGATTAGCAGCTGAGAAGGACATGGACAGGGGATTCAGGGCACATGGGGATGAGCAACAAAGAGGACAGCAACAATGAACGGGGACAGTGAGCATTATGAGTTGGCTGTGTATGTTGTGAGCTGTTGGCTGTGTATAGTGATGGTGGGATGAACTGAAAGCTGTTGCACCTTTATCATACTGGGTACCAGCGTTATGTTTGGCCTCTGTGCAACTCTGAGGTGATGGGGCCATTGCTCATGGCTATGGGGTACCTAATAAAAAGACAGTGCCTTAGGCACAGGCTATGGAAGATACAGGGATTGTCAGCGATTAAAAAAAAAAAAAAAAAAAAGGAAAAAGCAGTAACAACAAAGTGAGTTTTTTCCCCAGTGGGTCATCGATTCACTGTACAGTCAGCCTCCTTGAACCAGCCATGCCAGAGAACTATCAGGGGGACTGTGGAAAAATTACTGGAGACTTTTGTATCTAAAGCAAGTATCTGAGGTGTTATCAGGACTGGAAACAAAATGGGTAAGGCACAGAGGACTTGTCAGGCCATTCATGTATCCCCTCCAGAGCATTTGTGTCCAGCTGCAATGTCATAGCAGCTTCTGGTTTTCCTGTGGTGCATATACTCTTGTCTATACTCTGAGTGATGCACATTCATTGGGTCCCCTCGGCTGTTAATGCACAACAGATTGAAAGTTTTTAAAGATTTGGTCATCACCAGAATTTCTGT
This sequence comes from Aythya ferina, assembly GCF_964211825.1. Lineage (NCBI taxonomy): Eukaryota > Metazoa > Chordata > Aves > Anseriformes > Anatidae > Aythya > Aythya ferina. The sequence goes on from NC_140296.1 coordinate 161,069,398, forward strand.
CTTAACTCTAGAATAATAATCTCTCTTTCTTTGGATCTTTCAATGGGCAGCCAATTTTAATTTTGACTACTGCAAGTAGTAAAGTGATTTCATGCATTTGCTTTCTTACCTGCTCTGCACTTGGTTTCTTTCCCTTGGCTTAGATATTATTGAAAATAGGTTCAAGTTCCTGCTTCTGTTGTGCATCTTCCCATATTTATGCTAATTATTTTTCATGTAGAAATGCTTAAATCACTATTGTTAACAGTGAATACATTATAGAACATACAGTGTCCTGATGATAACGTAGAATTTTACAATCAAGATAAATTATTGTCAGTACTTTTTTTAGTATTTTGTCAGATATAAACTGCATATGACACAATTTGCTAGGGAGACAGAAATGTACTGTATCAAACTACTGTTCTGTGGCTTCTAAATGACTTTAAATCACATTGTATCCGATAATTACTAATGCTCCATTAAAGATCGGAAAGGCAATTTATTAGGAACTCCCAAAAGTCTTCTTTAAGCAGTGCAATCTGTGTTTGGTTAAAAGTTTACATAAAATCAATACAAAATTATAGCAGCATAAATAGTTAAACAGTTCTCTGTTAATGTTATACTTGAATCTGTTCTCCTCTTGACAGTTTGGAAAATGTAAGTTACAGAGGAAGGGTAACAGATCTTGGGAGAGGAAGATACAGTTTTGCTGTTCTGAGTACCACAGAATGGAAGAGCATCCATCTATTACTTGCCAGTTATGTCTTTGTGGTCTTCTTTTCTTATGATAGAAGAATCTTGAAAGTGTCATCAAGATAATAGAAAAAAACTTTTACTGCATGCTAGTTCTTGCTAGTAAAATGTTTAATAAACTTCCATGGCAAGAAATGATCCCAATTTTAATTAAGGTCCAAATCATCTCCTCTCTACATAAAAATAAGAACAATAAAGCAGCAGGTGCTGAGGCTGGAGATTAAGTGTTTCATCCCTTAAAATAAAATTGAGGACAAAAAACAACCAAACAACAAAAACCAGCAACAACAACAAAACTTGAAACAAAACCACAAGTGAAAAATAAACTAAGGAAAATTTCTTTACCTCCACCTACTCTGCCAGTTTATTCACAGGGATGTTACTTACTGCTGCCTAGAATTCGCATAACCTTTTTTTATTAAAAAAAAAAAAAAAAAAGTTGTTAAACTGCTCATCAATTTTCCAGCCTCACAGGGTAATTTCAACTGTTTGGTTATGAATTGAACGTATGTTCTACCTACTGAACTAAAGCAATGGATTAGTCATAGCTGGTGTCAAAAGTTGCTTTTGTTTACAATGTGGTGGTGTTGGGTATACAAAAAGAAAGACTCCCAAATGTCACATTTGTACCACAAGTAAATAGTTCAGACCTCAAGCTGGAAACATACATATTAATTCTCTTTCTCTTCTTGGCAAGTAATGTGAAAAAAATAATCTCAAAAGTCTGTAAAGAGTACTTTGCTTTTAAGAGGCACATAACAATTGTGTAAAACAGAACAGGGGCAGAGGCGGGTAGTCTGCTGATTCCCATTGTGTTATTGAAGAGTAAAGAAGGGGTGTTTTGTATCTGATTTGGAAGAGTATAAACAGCACAGTATTTGCAAAGGATTTAAGCAGTGCTCCACATTGCATGGTATCCATTTGTTTCTCTAGCTAGGTCTTTGAAAGCCTCTGCTGTCTGGGCTTTGAGAAACTCAGACAAAAGAATTTCCATTTTTAGGGCTTTTCATCCTACCCAAAAGCACAGTGACCTGCGACTTTGCTCCACAGTAAGTTTCCATAACTATCTTCATGTGAAGAACTTCTCTCTTCTCTCAGTACTGTAGATATCACAGAGACATGCAATTTTATGCCAAATGGATACGCTGTTCAACAACTCTGTTGCTTTTCTGGTAAAGCAGACTGAAAGCCATTACTTACTGGTGCAATGAACTTGCATGACTAACCACAGATAAACCTTAGGAAGAAAAATCCATACTTAGGTTCTTTTTTTTAAAAAAAAAAAAAAAAAAAAAAAAACAGCAGTCCTTCCCTACCTGAACACCCCATTTGTTTTAGACATAAAATATAATTTCTTAATGAAGGTATGTGTGAATCTTATCAACCAGCAGTTAATGATAAAAGCAAATCTTATAAACAGGCAGACTTTAAATAATACATTAAAGCTTATCACTGATGATATCTTTAATTATAGTAAAGCAAATTGTAAGACAGTCTAATGGGAAATACAAATTACTTGTTAAAATTATTAACAGAGTTAATGTGCTTACATTTGTTTATGTGTACAGGAATCATTTCAAATATTTGACTGCAATGACAGTATGTGTAAAGATCAATTAAAAGTCAGGAAGATGAGATATTGGATTTTCAGACCTTAATAGGATTTCATCTGCACTTGTTATATTATGTTATCCACTTATAATTGAGCTTCCATCATATCATAGAATCTGTCACTTCACCAATTTATATTTCTAACCTCTAATGAAACTTCTGTTTCCTAAGGAGAATTTTTGAAAGCCATGGTCCTGGTAGAGCTATCTGGTATGAGCACTAATCTGCCCTAGCCTGAGATTGGGGTTCAGGCTATTGACATGAAAAAACAAATGCTTTCGTAGTTGCCTACTTCTCAAGCATCTGTCATCACAAACAGATCTAATAAATAGTCTAGATGGAATAAGAGGCAGTTTTATGCAAAACAAACAAGGTAAATTGGTAAGTTGAAAATTGCCAGGAGTTAGACTAATATTAGCTTATTTAATTTGGTGGAATGAAAATAACCACTGCAAATGCAACTAAAATACTTTTGTTTACTGGCCTGTGGAGTCAGCTGAAAGGGTCTTTGATAATCTCTCAGCACTGTTTTTGGAGGGTTCAATTTGAGATGCTTCAACACACTAGTAGTTTCCAGCTATGTGATGCTGATGGAGGATCTTGCACAAGACATGTCCAGGGCCCCACTTCACCCAGCCCTGTTTATCTTTTGCATCAACAGAGATGCAGTGGAGAGATCTCGTGGAGCTTTGACTGGGCAGCATCAATGCTAGGATGAGCTGCTGGTTACGTGAATGCAGACTCAAAAATAATGTAAAGACACAGTCTTTTAGTGTTATCGTACTGAAGCTATTGTAACTATCCTCATAGTGTAGCTTATCTCTGTTTCTTGTTTCCATACAATATTCCAAGACAATAATTTGTTCATAAAGTGGACCTTACCTTGGTCAAGGTATTTCTATATAGCTAACTTTTTAGCAGTACTGTATTGCAACACCTAGCTTAACCTTGAAACCAACAGATGTAGCTTTGAAATGATCTAATATTAGTTAGTTCCAAAGTTCGTAAAGCCAAGCATTAAATGATAACAAAAGGGGCGGGGGGTGGGGGGGTGGAGGGGATGCCAGAGTATATATGCATAATGTCTAGGTGTACTGAAAACACCTATTCACATTAAATTTCTGGCCAAAAAAAATACACATTTTTAAAAAAGCTTTTTAGAAAGCAGAAGAATTTAAGTTTTTCCTGACATCAGGCTGACTTATGTAAACTCTCCACTGCTACAGATTGTTGCAATTGATTACACCTGGGATATTAAGCAATGTGCTACAAAGATATCACATTGTACTCTGTCTTCTCCAATCATTTGTTCAGTTGCTTAAAATAAATATTTTTTGGGAAAAAAAAAAAAAAAGAAAAAAAAAAAAAAAAGCAGGAGGGGGAAAAAGGGCAGAGAATATGAAAGAATATATACCAGCTTCTTTGTTGACATTAAACTGGTATTGCTCCTGGCCTAGCCTCGGGTTTATTTACAGAGCCAAGTACTGTTGCTGAGCTGATTTTTAGTGGCATGAGAAAAAGCTGAATAGAAATAGACCTGCAAAATAAGCCCAAACACGTATGATTAAAACTACAAGAACTTTAAGGAAAACAAGTCTCACACCATGGGTTGTCCACACTGACCAGTTAGCATTCTCTGTGGCACCCTGGTTATCAGTTGTACTGCTGTTCTCAAGCTGAATGATAACTAGCATTTTAAACACTAAGTACAGAGGAGCAAATATTTTTATATGAGTGTAGGCTCCCACAACCATAAGGAGCTGTTGTGAGCATGCTCATCCCCCACCAACATTCCTTTCACCAACGTGTGAAAGAACTTCTTCACAGTGAAGGTGACAGAGCACTGGACCAGGCCGCCCAGGGAAGTTGTGGAGTCTCCTTGTCTGGAGATATTCAAGGTCCATATGGACGCCTAGCTGGGCAACCTGCTTTGGCAGGGAGGTTGGACCCGATGATCTCCTGACGTCCCTTCCAACCCCTACAATTCTGTGATTCTGTGATCCCCCAGCAAAGGAGATTGGAGAGACCTCCAAAAGCCAGCAGAAACATCCAAAACAATCAGGCAGCCTCCTGTTGCTCTGATTTAGATCTGTCATCACTGAAATACTGAAGTTCCCATTCCCAAGTGAGTGTCCTGAGCACAACTGTTCTGGGGAGTTAATGCTCCAGCTCCCAGCAATGCTTCACCCACACATGGGGTAAGCACACAGAAGCAGACAAGGTCCTCACCCCACAGTGCTCCCTAGCTGGGTGTCTGTGCAGAGACCCCTGTCCTGGGGATCAGTACTTTGGCACTTTGCTGTGCCTCAAGCTGCAAGCTTGGGATGCTCCTTTCTAGTCCGCTGCCTTTTTTTCAAGAAACCCAGTTTCATCATGTCAGATCTTGCATGGCAGCCATTTTGACATAGAATTTACACATGCACTGAATGGGATTTGACACAAGAACATGGCTCTGAATTTCACTAGGCGGTTTAAAAAAATCGCCTATTCCATTTGTAGGTTTCACCCTAATTGTTTTAATTGCTTTGAAAATGCCAAGCTGTATATCTGTGTACATGAATGTGCTATTCGAAAATCCTTTCATTATCATTTTTGCACTGGATTTATTTATTTATTTATTTATTTATTTATTTATTTATTTCTGATTTGGTGTGCTTGGATTTTTGGCCTTAGTTTTCTTTTAATAAAGAAGGGAATGGCGCTGTATAGTTTATTAAAATATATATATATATATATATTACCACTCATTGCAGTTAGATTCTGGGTGGTGCTCAGAGAATTATCCAATGCAGAATGAGGCTTGCTGAGGCACTCATTCCTGCCATCTTCTGAAAGCCAAAAATGATCATAGAGAGTGAATCAGGATTGTATATATGATGCAGGTATACACATTGCAGTTGCCTCAGAGTGTACAAACTGTCAAACTTTCACAGCCAATGGGCTAAAACTTGTAATTTCCCCCTTAAAAACAAGTGGCTGCTTTCATTATTTTACTTGCTGGCTTGTTTCTATGGAAACATTTACATGAATAATTCATTTCTTCAACTTTATCTTAACAAAGTCAAAGACTGCATCCTAAATATCAAAGCAGATGAAACTTTTTTTTTTTTCACTTTCCTCCAGCTAAAATGGTGTTGCTATCTGTTACTATTATTGTGCCTGAGACAAGCATTATCCTTAATTATTATTGGTCATGGCCTTAAATTATTATTATTCAGTATTTTCAATAATACTTGCACTTAGAGATTATTTTAGTCTATTATTTTCGTTAATTGATCTTCCTGAGACAAAACATTTGAAAATAACATTATGTATGACATTAGCCTTTAAAAAAAAACATAATTTCTCAGAATTATTTTCGCCTTGCTGATATTTACTAATTGAATGAGAAAGATCAGCCAGACATGGTGATCAAAAGCCTCAAATTTCTCTTTGACTAGGAGATGCATTCCTGCATATGCAGTGAAACTGCTGAACATGCTAGGCCATGCTGCCTTCTGTCACATCAAGTGTGCCAGGAGAACACCAGAAAGCTTCCGGTCCCACAGAAAGTGACACTGGCCTGGCCACCAGCCAAAGGGTGATGACCGTGGCAGCATGGCTAGTGTGAGAGTAGCAAAAGGTTTTGCAAAAAGCAGGAGAGATGCTCCCCAAGCCTGGCCTGACCACCACGGTGGGACTGCAACGTGCAGGCAAGACCATGCAGCAGTCAAAGAAAACAGGCATCCTGATGAACCCTTTGCACTGCACTTTGAGGAGCATTGCTTGCTGAAAGACACACTGATTTTCTGTTGGCTTTCATTTACTAACCGTGTTTTCACCAGAAAACTCACAGGATTGCTAGGAAGGTCTTGTATTCCCTGCTAAAATGTTTCCAGGCCAATCATACCTGCAGTATGAGGAGGAAGACAAACTCTTTAGACTGGCTTTTGCAAAATATTTTGATTGTTAGAGAGAAGTGGAGCTGTTTCAAAGAGTTTTGAGTGATTTCCAGTGTCTCAAAAATGTTGTTCTAATTTAGTAGATCTTTTATAATAAGCAATTCATCTGATGACTCTTCATCTGCTTCACCCTTCATCCCATCTCCTCTGCATATAGCCTGATATTTAATGACTTAGAATCATACAAAAAAAAAAGGACTTGTGGAACTTTCCTAGAATTGAAAACAAGAAAGCCTGTCAATACATTTAATATTAGGGAAAAACAAAACAAACAAACAAACAAAAAAAAAAAAAAAAAAAAAACTTAGGGATTGCCACTTAGGGATAGCTGAAACCTTACAAAATCAGCACAACTGTTACAAAATCAGCTATATTTTCAAAGATTTGGACAACTTCTGAAAAGAAAAAAATGGGAAAAAGTGCTTCTGATTCTGAGTGAATACAGATTTTTTAATGACATTCTCAGTCAATTTCCTATGCAATATGAATGACCAGCAAGCAGAGTTGTCTGATTTTTGTCATATTTATTAATGATGTACAATAGTAGCGTGGTAGCCTGTGCAAATTATAAGCTGATTAGTTTTCAGCCATGTCAGCTAGTACTTTGATCCTGTCTGAATTGATATGCTAAGCAAGGAGAAAGTAAATCATTGCTTAGGTGGGAAGCCTATATCAATACTGCATGCTTCTTAGCAAGGCAGGAGAGGAACAACATATAGTTCATCTAGATTGTTTCTTGTGCTCGAGCTAGTCCAGCCAGAGCTGCCTCAGGTGAGCTGAGCACTGTCAGCTTGTGCTGCATAAGTGTATAGAAGCAGTATGTCCATGCTGCAGAAAATGGTGATGGGAGTTTGGTAGGTCAAGGCTGAATCAGTGCTAAGTCCAAATGGCAGCAGAGATGTTGCTGCTGGAAATGCCCTGGCTTAACTTAACCATAAAGCTGAGCATCTCACCATGTTTGCTCAATATAGATAGCTTTGTGTTCAAGCCTCTGACTATTAATTCTGATGGCTTTGCCAAATCTCTGTGACTGGTTTACTATTATATCTCCTTCTACAGACAAGCCTCCAACTTCTTAAAATTAATGTGCACGACTGCATGCCATTACATAGTTGCAAGAATTCACCCTCAAAAGGTCATATTTTATTGGTAGTCAAGGCACTCCTGTTGACAGGTTGAGTTAGGCAGTGTGTATATGCACATTCGGGCATTCATATGTCTATGATGAAGTGCTATGAACAATGTATAACAGGAAAGCTGGGCAAGGGTTCAAATAACTAGACTCTCTTTTACGTGAAAACAACACTTCGATTACATGAAAACAACACTGTTCTTTAATGTAGCATTATAAAAGCATGACACAGATAACAAGATTAAGAATGAGAACTTGAATCTACCTAGTCTAATTCAATAGTTCCTTGAATTGTGATACTATGAAGATATGTACCATGTCTTGTGACAGAAAAGAGAAAGGCTTTAATAGTTTCCATTTAACAACTCCAACACATCCTACAATTTAACTCTTCTCATTATGGCTTTTATTTCAATACACTGTACAATATTTTGCCGTGAGAGATCTGTATGTCTGTGTGTATGAAATTAAGGTGATGTTATCGCAAGTATCTCATTCAGGCTACATCTTGCACTGTACAGGGAGGGAAGAAGGAGGAGGAAGAAGAGTTACATGGGAAATGACAGTAGAGCACTGTCTTTTAAAGTACCTTGTCACAGAATCACAGTTAGGATCATATTGATTGCAAAACTCACTGCCATATAAGAATGATGTAGGATACACTAAGGCATTGCAAGTAATCAGAAATGAAACCTTCTGTTATTAGACAAATGGTTTTACTTCAGTGCTTTGCAGAAAACAAGTAACCTTTTTTTTTTTTTTTTTTTTTTTTTTTTTTTTTTTTGTCAGGGGTGGGGAGGAAGGCAACAGAACGCACATTGCACTATAATTATCAGATGAGACCATCGTGCTGATTTCTCTTATTTTGTGTGCTACAGTTCCAACTCACTGATACTTTCTCTGCTCAGAAGGCAGACCCAAAATGAATCTGCTCATGCCTGACAGTAAGTATGAAAGCCCTTGATATATTCCTGTAGTCTCTTGGGTGCTTACAGTGAACAGCATTTTATTTTTTAAGCCATCCATAGTATACATGAGACTCCAATTTGGTGAAGTTCTCTTACTCAGAAAGCCATATAGGCATGGACCTTAATCAACAGGATTTAAAGAGAGCTTTATAATAAGTCTTTAAGAATGTAGTCCTAGAGAACAATGCAAATGTACTTAAATATGTACTTAAACGTATTTCTGAGTTAAATCTATTATTCATACTACCAATTTCTAAGAAAAATGTATAAGCTCTCAGCTGTTGTTATACCCTCTGTAAAATGGGAGTTATTGTACTGATAGCATGAGCCTTTTGGGAAATCTGTGATATAACACTGAAAACAGTTTGCATGCAGCAGTCTCCCAAGGGATGTGATGTCTTTTGCTGGCAGAGTGAAAGATATGCTCCTCAGGTGCTGGCGCACAGGGGGTTGTGCATAAGGATGTGAACACATATGATGTAGTAGTGGGATGCAGAGCGAGAGGGCTTGGCTTGGAGAAGGACCAAAAAAAAAAAAAGAATATGAAATTTTGTCAGTTGAGTGCCCTGATCTTTTTAGCCATAACTACTTTCCAAGCCTCCTTATCAGAAGCAACTCCTACAGAAAGATGGGAGGGTAACCACCTTGCCTTTCTGTTTGATTTTTCCAGTGTCTTGCTGGTGAGACTTGGCTTATTCACTGGTAAGTGCTGGTTGAGGAAGTGGGAATGTAATGGAGGTGTAACTAGGAAATTTCCTGCTCAGCAGGAACTTGTTGTGTTACTTCCCACAAAGAGCCTCGTGGATCCATCTTGTTTGCAGCAGCTGGAGAGGAAATCCCTGCTGGAGGGATTCAGCCTCCTCTTTGCTGGAAGCCATTCCCTGCACCAGCAGGGAGCAAGCACGAACACAGCGGAGGTTGAAATGAGCTCTTTTATCGGCTGCTCTCAAATGGGGTGTTGCTTGCCTGACAGCCACATAATCTGTGAAGAAATCCACAGATACAAAGTTTCTCTGACAAATTTTCTTTGTAACTTCAAAAATTAATTTTAAAGCTAAATCTTAAGTCTGAATTCTGTGACTGTTGTTGAGGGGCAGATTAAAATTGTATCATTATCCTCGATATTGCATTTCTGACAAAGAGGACACATCTAGGTTCAAACACAATGTCTGAAGGGCCTAAATGAAGGCCTAAGGGATAAATTAGTAATAGCACCGTCCTTTGGTATGTGCATATATAGCCAGGAAAAAAAAAATGATACCCTTTCCAGACAATTTCCACATCATTTCCTGTTTCTCCGTGACCATGTTGATCCCATCACTTATTCTCCAGTATCATAAACAAGTCATAATATATTAGTAAAAGCAGTTGCCGAGTTCATATAACTGACAGGAATCCTGAGAAATAGGTTATACAGCATTGATCTCCCCGGAGGCCTTAAATAACAATCTGAAATGTATGGGACAGTGATCATTGGGTTTGATGCTGCAGTTTCAGTTTGGTATTTTGCAATTTATAGTTTCCTGATAAATTGGAATCCACTCAGCTGGTTCATATTATGTGGGACTATGAAACTGTCTATGTTACACTGAAGGATTAAAGTGAGATGGAAATGACTTGGAGGTGTCTAATGACTTTGCATACAAAAATAGCATCAATCCAAAATCATCTCCACCCCATTAGCAGGAATAAGATGCTACAACACATCATGTAGACAACGCATTAGTTCAGGGTGCCTCTCCACTCCAACAGGACATTCCAGCCCCTATTTTCAGGATTTCCCACTTGACTGTTTGAAACTATTGCCTTGGGCTAAAACTTGTATTTGTAAAACAAGGTTTCAGCTTGGTGAGATATTATTTTTCCACTCACATTTTTAACATTGCAGAAGGGGATGGGGGTTGAAAATCAAGTTGTCATTCAATTTGTAATGCTCTGAGAGTATAGAAAAGACAATTTGCAGTTTGAAATGTACTTTTCCTTCCTAATTAGTTTCTGGATGTTGGTAACAATCTGATTTTTCTGTGAAAGAATTCCAATAGTACAAGTGGACATACCATTAAATGTTTGCAAAATATTTTGGAAGGTTATGCTTTTCAAGCTAACATCTTTGATACTCTAAAGACTGAATGGCGATTGGTGCCTAAGAAAAAGTTTGTTAAAAACATTAAAGTTGGCAGAGTTGTCTCATTTGAAAATCAGTCTACTACACATGAGTGAAAATATTTTATCAACATGAAATATTTACAGATTTTATGCATTCGATAATGATTCGATTCTTTTGTACAGTGTAACTGGTGATCTGCACCATGAAGGTTTTGCAGAGCTGTCTTTGAAGGAAGGACTCATTCCCTTATCCATGTGGGAACCCTATCACTTGATATTGCAAGGATTGACTTTTAGGTACTTCGTTCCAGTGACTTTGGGGACATTTTGTTGCTGCTCTCTTTTGCTCTGCCACTGCACTCAAAGTCCATTTGACTACTTTTCCTCAGAAGCCATGTAGACAAAACCCACCCAGCAGCTGGCAAGCAGTGGGCCATCATTTGCAGCAGAGCAATATTTTGAGTAGATTTTTCTGCTTGGTTATTTTTTGTTTAGAACATTTCAACAACCTTTTTTTACAACCTGGTGACAAGAAGAAGGGTGCCAGGACAGCCCAGGGAGCAGTGGGAGGCCAGCAGGAGTTCTGCTGCCTTCAGCCCATGGCACTGGCCTAGAACTAGGCAGAAGTACCTTCACTCCTTCAGGCCTTTTACTGAAGATTTCAAACTATCAGGACTATCCTTTTTGTTCTACAGATCTGATCCCATGCCACAACCAATTAATTGTAAGTTAAGGGCAAATTGTGGCAGCTGTTCTTGAGAAAAGGTTTGAAACTGTAGTGTTTTCAAAGCAAGTGTTGTGCCACTCAGTTGAAGGATCCAGCTGGTCTTGCCATCATGCTCCTGCAGAATCAGGTTATTGCTAGTGACAGCATGCTACCCATAAAGCTCTAATGGAATAAAATCAATATCTTTGGTGAGTGTTTGCTCATTTAGATAGTTACTAGAAATGTCTCTTCCCCACTTCTGTAATGATTCCTCTGTTTTTCTGCAGTCTCTTTATGCAGTGGTGCTAAGACCTCATATACAACATATGCTCTCAGCTAGCACTACTCAGAGACAGGATATGGGACTTGGGACAGATGTAAAAGACACACCACTGGCAGGACTCTCACATGAAGTGGAATTTGGGGTCAAGGTCATTTCCCTTCTTCCTGTTTCATCCTCTCCCCAGTGTGAAGGAGGTCACTCCCCCTTCATCTTCTCCATACTATTCAAGTTTCTGTAGGCTTTAATCTTACCACCCCTCAGCCGACTCTCTTCCAGGATGAGGAATTCTAATCTATTCTTCTGTTCTTGAAAGGATGCCATAGCCTGGCTCTGTTTTCTTCTTCTTCCTCATGTTAGCCAGTTCTCTCACATCAATTCTGAGGTGACTAAAATCACAGAGAGTCATAAAAATGTGTGCACCCTGAATTTATAAATGGCATAGGTTATTTTCTGTTTTGCTCTGATAACTTTTCCAATAATTCTGAATATCTGATTTGCCTTTTTTACTCATCATTGTGCTGAGGTGACTACAAATACAGTATTTCTTTCAGAGTAATAGTTGGTAAGTTATCTCATCCCTGTACCTGTATAGTTTATGTTATTGTCCACATGCGTTCCCTGTTTCATATTTATTACCACTGAACTTCATTTGCCATTTTATCACTCAGTCATATAATATCAGAAGATCCTTCTGCAATTATTCACAATCAACTTTGGTATGCACATGTAGTCACCTCTTTCCCATTTAATAGCTCAGTTCTGAACATGCTGCAGAGCATAGATGTATCTTGGAACCTATAGTAACATTCCTGTACTGTGAAAACTGGTTGTCTGTACTTGCTGTGTAACATAAGCCTTTGTTTCCTAGTACTAGCTTTACCTTTTAATCTCATAAAATTGCTTGCATAAATTTAAAGCAATTTTATATTGAAATGTTTGTAGTTCCTTTCCTCCAGTTTGGAAGGCTGATTCTGGGACTCCTGCTTGGAAGTATTCTGAATTCCTTTCTACATTAGGTATTTTTTTCTTTTTTTTTTTTTTCTTTTTTTTTTATAGATTTTTTTTTTGTTTTGTTTTGCTTTTTTTTTTTTTTTTTTTTTTTTTTTTTTTTTTAAAGACTCTGCTGTGTCTAATATGGATCGCCCTGCTTGTTTTTCACTGGGATCACTGGTAAAACTTCTTTCTGCATAACTTTACCTTTGCAAAGCTTGTGAAAAGATTTTTAAAAAACTCCATTCTCTTCTTGTCTTCATCAAATTTGGTTGAAATTAGGTTCAAAAATTATGTGGGAAAAAAAAGGCACACAGACATGTGGATGCACAGTGACAGCATAAGCCCTATCGTTGGGCAGCTGGGCTGAAAGAAAGTACAGAGGATGTACTCTGAATTCTCCTGTAGTCTTGTATGCTCACTCCATTGCTATGTATCTGTTTTTTTGTAGTCTTTGTCAGAAATCTGATATCTCCAGGTATGTACAATGCATACTTCAAGAAAAGACAAAACCACATAGCTATACATACAGGCATATAATAATAGTGATACATTAATTGTTTTGTGAGCCTTCTAGAGTATTTCCATAGTGTCAACTAATGTTGAATGGAATAATGCGAGTTTTAGCAAAAGCAGTTTCCATGGTTACACTGGAGGTATTCTAAATATAGCAGATGATGTAATCAGTTACAGGGACTAGATACAAGATTGCTGTTTATTTCAGTAAGAAGTTTCTTCTCTGGAGATACCTGTGAGAAAGTGTCTATATTACTTGCGGATACTATTTTTCAAATTATTTCTGTTGTCCCATGATTTTCTGCTCCTCAGAGCCTTTCCATTTTTCCATTTACAGCCTGGTAGCTTCTTTATAGTTATTATAAATCATATACATCAGATCACTTTAATGCTTTTACAGAATTCTTAACGCTAAATGTAACATTTCAGAAAACAGTTTCCACATCTGGCCAAAGGAAGATTGTAGTTTTTACAATCTCTTCTAACCCATATATTAAAACCCTGTTATCAGCATCTGTCATATCTGTCCATCCATCTTATCAGTGTGTATGTTCATCTATCTTTTTCTCTCATTGCTGTCATGTCTCCAGTGCCCTCTGATCTGATTTTATCCAGAGAGAAAAGTATGGCTTAATGATCTGAACACATCTCCTTTTCCAAGATGTGTAATAAAACATTCCCCTTCCTCACTCCCAACTGAGCAATTATTTCCCAATGGAACACATTTCACTCCATGAAATTTGGGCTAACTACCTTGCATGTGATACACAAGAATGAGAAAAAAGGTGGAATTAAGATTTGTTGTCACCAGGAAAAGAAATTAAGAAGTGGGGAGAGGGGAAATAATAATGATCAGGAAATTTATTTACAGTTGTTTGTCCATCTCTCATTTGTGTCACCTTTCTAGCCCCACTGACTCCTGTTGGGATTCTGGTTTCTTTCTGAGAGTATAGTTCATAACATGTACCAAGGGAAAATAAGTCACTGACAGAGCAGTTTTCTTCCACAGTCTTTTTGTTGTTGTTGTTATATCTACTTTGAGCATTCTTTCTTTAATCAAGAATTCATTTCCATTCCCACTGCTTATTTTACTCTTCTACCCCATATCAACTTTAATTCATTTCAAAAATGACACACCGCATTTCAGGAATGCTAAAAAAATATATGGTGGGTAAGCTGGAAAAAATGTCCTTTCTGAAAGCACTGCTATACTCACAGTCATATTTTCTTAGTTTATTAAAAGCAACTGGTCAAAAATTACTTGTCTTCTGAAAGCAGAATGTTGTGAACATGCCATGTTTCCAATATCTGCAGAAACAGCATTCCTGTTTTCCATGGGCAAAGAGTGCTAAAGTGTGTAAGATTCTGCATTAACAGCTAGAGGCTAAAAATCATGCATCCTATTGCATTTTCACCCCTTCCAATAAACCTGTTATTAATCTTAGTGCCTAAACACTTTTTTTCTGGTGCAGATAGCCTGAAGACGATGATGTGACAGTGACGAAAGACTGCAATAAAGGGCAGCTGAAACTTTTTGGGGAGAGGTTTCTACTTCTGCAAGACAACAGGCAGTGGCAGCATTCGATGAACAGAAATGAATTTTATTTTCAAAATATGAAAGTTCATAGAATTATAGAAATTATGGAAGAAAAAGATATATTGGGCCATCTTTTCCATTCTGGAGGCTGTGGCAGCTTTGTTCCTGCCTTATAAGGTACTTTCTGAGTCTAGGTTTAAGGTCTCAGCAGACGGGGCTTAATAACTTACTGTGAAAAACTGTTCTTGTATGTGGCAAGTTTCATTATCAAAGCTCGGTTTTATATTTAGCTGCGAATGTATCATCTCTGAAAAGATGATCCTGCTATTGCTCCTGCTTTTATCTCTGATACCACTTTAATCAACTCCTTTCCATCCTTAACATTCAGGTGTTTCTGATACTTCTGTATGCTCATGCATCCTCCTACTCTTACTTGGTGCTCAGCCTGCCTATTCATATTTAGGTTTCTCACCTTTCTATATATGTCAGGCCCTCTGATTGCCACTTAACCTTCCTTGGCAAATGTCTCTTCTTCCAGATAGGTTACTGATGCAGTTGAGTAAGACTTTACCTCAGAGTAAGATTGTTTCTGCAGCAGAATTAACCAAGTTGAAGGCTGCAGGTAGAGCTGTATTCCTGACTGGAAGCTGACGTAGTAGATTTGAGGGGAATGAAATGTAAAAAGTATCTGAGCATGGGAAATATCAATTAAACATACTCAATGCTCAATGGGTGAAATACTAGTCCCACTGAAGTCAAAGACAAAATGCGATTGGCCACGATGTTTCTTTGCACTTACAACAAAAGCAGAGCCAACCCTGAGGACTCTTTTTTTTTTTTTTTTTTTTTTTTTTTTTTTTTTTTTTTTTTTACGCGAGATCATCTGGTAAAGTCCAAATTAGGGCTGTTAAACATGGACCTGCCTGCCACTGATCAGTTTCAAAAACAATACCCTGCTTTTTCTTTTGATCATTCTTTTAAAGGCCTCCTGATCCTGCCTTTCCATTTAGCAACCTAGAGGGAGGGAAAGATGAAGAAAGTGGATGGAGAACTGACCAAGATAATCTTCCCAAATGGAGCAGAGATATCCTAGGGCAGTCATCTATCTGCTCTAGGAAACTCCCAATGCAAATCACCCAGTCTCCATAACTTCCCCTTCTCCACTGTGAGGTCTTTCTGTCCCTGTAGTTGTTCCAGTTCAGCAGTTTATGTGGTTGAACTCTGAAGGGACAGATGAAGTACCTGTAATTTTTATGATTGTTTGTTTATTTGTTTTTCAGTTGTGCCTAGCAGGCAAAATTAACAGCCTCAGTGTAGGTTAACTCACTTTGTTCACTTACAGTATACATGCTTGATTCAAAACTAGTGGGAGTCATTTAGTGGCTTGTAACCTAGCAGTGACTTCTCTAAAACTTACCTACGGCTCCCAGATATGGAGTTTTGCCAGCAATTTCAATAGGGTTATCATGGGACTTCCCATGTGTCAGTCAGGTGAACTCTGCTGTCATTCTGTAGTCTGTGCAGAGAAGATAATCAGAGTTTCAACCCAAATCTATAATAAAAGAAAGCCCAGGAGGCCTCTAAATGGGCTAGCCACATGAGAGTTAGATGGGGGTGAAACTGGGTACCTGCCCTCTTTTGCCCAGCCAGCACATCTGTTCAACAGACATCGAGGAGTTTGGGAACATACTGTCAGCCTTGGAACGGAGAAGAGAAACAGACCCATCCTTCTTCCCCTCCAGTCCTTCAATATTTCTGAGACTCAGGACAAGGTGAGAGATGCATGGTTTAGGAAGCAAGTTTATTACCTCTCCCCCTCACCATTTAGCAATACAGGGATGGATACTAACTATATTCTACAGTATAGGTCAGCCATCCTTCTTCAATAAGCTTAGCCAATTTGAGGGCTGTGCATCTACTCTTCAGTCAGATGCCAATCCATTGTTGGTATCCCATTTTCCTCTCTTCATGCATGATGTACCAGGCTGAAGACAATTGGTTTTCTTCTTGACTTAAAAGCAGACCAAAAGAGTTTGGCACAGGGCAGGAGCTCACCTGTGGTGAGGAAGAAGGAAGGAAGGGAAATGCATGTTCTGCCTGGGAGAAATTCAGTAAATGACCGTGAACAGGGATTGGCAGCTGAGACATGGGCAATGCCAGGCCAACATACTTAGAGGCAAAGAGAAGTTTCCAGAATGGTTCCTTTCCTTCTGTTATCCACAGCAATAGGTAGGAGTGTCTCCAAGCAATAGGAATAATTCTCTTCTCAGGGTGCTCTTCCAGTCACTAGCTGCACGGGCTCTCCAACAAACAGCACACATCAAGAAAATGACACCACAGACCTCAACTCCCCACAGGCCAGTGGTGAAGCTGTGAATCTAAAATAAGTTTTCTGCTACCACATGTAAGATGGGGATTGGGAGACTACAGAGGGCAACAGTGACCTCTGAAGATGGGTGCACCAGAGCCCCTGAAACTGTTCTGCGTACTCTGAAGTTTCAGAGCCAGGCAGGCTGTTGCTGGTCCATAGGACTGAATGCTCTCTCACACACACCCCTGGCACAAAATGTCCTCCCAATAGGGAGGGAATGAACTAAGCTAATACCTATGGGGAAAATCTGTGGGAAATATCCCTTGGAAGTGTTCCCTCCATTTCCCGCAGACCAGTCCTGGTCTTCATGGTATGTGAAGATAGTAGTTTGTGTTGAAGAAATGCGGAGAGGCCTTGGCCTGTCTCTGATCTTATGCAACCTGTTTGCAGTCCTGCCCTAACCTATTCCTGCCCTATACTATTCCTGGATACACATGGATTTCAAGTTCTGGTATACTATAATCATCTCTTACAAGTCTATGTCTAACCTTTCCTACAGCTAGTCTGCATAAACCCAGACTCTGGCTCTCATAAAAATGGCCTATATTCGCTTGCTTACTCTCTATTTCTGCTTTCCCACCTGTTGTGAACCCAAGTGGCAAGGACATGGGTGGGGCAGGAGGGGCATTTTTCTATTGACAGAAAAAGCTTATGTTACCTAAAGCTTATGTTACCATTTTGAAAGTCAGAAGTTGGTTTACTTATGGTTTTGGCACAACTAATAAAATACCAAGTACAGTGTCGATGTCCAAGGTGGGGCCCAGACCCTCAGAAGTGGAAGGGACAAATCATGGGAGGTGTGGGTCTGTTTCAGCCTCCTTGCTTTTGCAGATTTACAGGGTGTGAGTTCACAGGAAGCACAATGTTTTAGCATGGTTGGATGTACTTGATGGGCAAGTGGTGAGACAGAGAAGCCTTCCCATGTGCTGCTGGAAGCTGATCACCCCAAACCACAGCTCTTCTGACAGCCAGGTTGTATGGAGGACAGACAGCAGCTATCACAGCTCTCTTCTGGACCAGGACTGTGGAGCAAAGCAGTGACAGGAAGATGGAAGGGACCTTCTCCAAATGGAAAATGGAAAAAGCACTTTGGGGGAGGAGCCCCCAGGAGAATAAAGTGGAAAAATCCAAGCAGTTCTACTGTTTTTACCTGTCAACTTTATTCTGTTGTTTCATCTGTGGGTTATTTTTCTTTTGTATACACACTTCACTGTTTCTGTCTCCTTAAAGCTTTCTCTATCTTTCTGTTCTGCTGTGCAAAGCATCAGGGATGCATGGCAAGTTGATTATCCTCATGAAGCAGCTAGCATAACATTGAGATTCAGGCATTTTCTTTATCATTAGCCTAACAAAGCATATAGAGTTGTAGCTAACTGGAAAGATACAGTACATTATTATTGTTATTATTTCTATTTTTGAAAACCAGGACACCGTGGTGTGGGGAGGGGGTGGGCTGCATGAGTGCCTAGACAGACAGTCATTTAATCTGAAATGGAGAGCGAAATGTAATTGGTAGGCTTATACTCATTAGTATGCTGCAGCCTGGATCTATGATTCCTATTAGAAAAAATATTAAAGGGCCACCGTTCAGGGAATTGAAGGTGGCACAAACAATTTAGTGCAGTTTTTCATCAATATCTTGTAGAAGGGTTGCACCTTTTTGACTCTTAAGACTAGAATGCAATATTTAAGGAGAATGTACTCCATCAGCTGTACTTGCAACATAGCACATCGTTCTTTGAAATATAAATCTTTTGAAAGCAGAATAATTTCTTTGTTAGTCTTCAGTCTGTATCCTTGGGCTGGAATAGTTATTTGGGCTTTTGGTTTTATGTGGCTTATGTGCACCAAAATAAAACACAAGCAAAACAAAAAGCCAAAGGCAAAATGCCATTCATGTTCTTATGATCTGACAGAAAGAAAAAGCATTACAAAATCAGGATGTGTATTTTTCTTCTATATACTTCTAATCAAAAAAAAAAAAAAAAAAAAAAGTGAATGATAATCTTTTCAATAAAACAATGGTACAAAACACCTTCAAGCCTTCAGAGAAAATTAAACTCTCTTTTCTTTATAAAACATTAAGTATTTAAAAGAATGTAATTATTTATGCATTATTTATAGTTAATACTTCCATTTTTAATTGTGACCGAGTTAAGTTAGGTTTGTTGCCAGACAGATAAACTCTTTAACACAAGATATTTTCTCAGCCTGCTAGAGATGATCATAAACTCCCTGCTCTCTTAAGGAAAAATAAACCTATACAAAATGTTAGGTATGCAACAGCAGTGGAGATACATGGTACTCAAGTGGAGAAACATGATGCATCAAAGTCATGTTATAAAATGGCTTTGTTTTGATACACCAAAATATGATTCAAAAAAGAGCCAATGAAAAAAATTCTTAATTAAGTTTCCAAAGTCAGAGTGTATCCATACCAAAAGTCAGAGATCATGAGCTCAAAAAGGATGGTATAGTTTCTTCTCAGTTACTTATATTTTAATAATAAGTTTTATTTGAAAGCACCCCATTCCACTTTTCCAAAACTATCTTATGTGGATTTGCTTAAACATGTTTTAGAAGCCCTCATACAAGCAAAGATTAAAGAGTCAGCCTAATTCCTTTCTAATACAGAGACAGTTTAATGTATTACATTTAATCACAATATTGTAATTCATTCACCTAGAAATTCATTAATCATAATTCACGCTGCAAGAAAGCATATTAAAACATAGTGACAGTGGCAAGCAGATCTGTGTTCACGGCAGTGTTATTTAAACAACTGCATACACTTGTAGTTATGCAATTAACCTGCAGTAATAATCTTTGTTTCTACTATTAAACATACCTCATCTGGAAGACAGCCCAAACTGACTGTATAAATATCACTGAGCTAATGGTTTTACCTTGGCTTGTACATTGGCAGCCAGTCACTAGCAGTGTTCCCTTGGGCTCAATTGTAGGGCCAGTTCTGTTCAACATTTTTTTCAATGGTCTGGATGCAGGAGTTGAATGCGCCCTTAACAAGTTCACTGATGATACTAAACTTGGAGGTGCTGTTGACTTTCTGGAAGGACAAGAGGACTTGTAGCAGGGTCTAGATATTTTGGAACATTGGACAATGAGACAAGAGCAAGAAGTTCAACAAAGGTAAATGCAGGGTGCTGTACCTGTGATGGAATAATGCTGGACACGGGTACAGACTAGGAGCTGGGTGCCTGGAGAGCAGTTCTAAAGAAAGGGATCTGGGGGATGCTGGTCAACAGCAAGCTCAATATGAGCCAGCAGTATGCCCTGACAGCCAAGAAGACAAATTTTGGGGTGCATTAAACACAGAATAGCCAGGCCAGTCAAAAGAGATGATTCTCCCTCTATATTTAGCATTGGTGCATCCTCACCTTGAATATTTTGTGCAGTTCTGGACTCCACAATATAAGAAGAATATTAAAATACTTGAAAGCATCCAGAGGAGGGCAACAAAGCTGATAAAAGGGCTGCATGGCATGTCCTATGAGGATAGGCTGAAGACACTTGGTTTGTCTTGTTTGGAGAAAAGGAGGCTAAGAGGCAACCCCATTGCTCTCTACAGTTTCCTGCAGAGCAAAAATGGAAAGTGAGGTGTCAGTCTCTTCTCCCCGATAACCAAAGACAGAACATGCAGGAATGGCACAAAGCTGCACCAGGGGAGGTTCAGACGACGTATTAGGAAAAAAGTTCTTTACTGTGAAAAAAATCTTTACCCTGAATTTCTTTTCCAAAGGTGGTTAAACATTGGAACAGGCTTTGAAGTGAAATGGCTGATGCTCCATGCCTGTCAGTGTTCAAGAGGCATCTGGATAATGTCCTTAATAATATACTTTAACTTTTAGTTATCCCTGAAGTGGTATGGCTTCTAGACCATCTTTGTAGGTCTCTTCCAATTTAACTATTCCATTTTATTCTAGTATTTCTGTCCTGTATCTTGATGAAACAACTCTTGGGGACCCCTTAATTTTTCAGTTCTTCATGTTAGGTCTTGGTTCCACTGATTTGACTTTCTAACTTTGAACCTAGAACAGAAGTTCTCATTGCTGGTGGGTAAGAAATTCAGATAAGTTAGGAAAGAGGATGCTTTTGTTTCTTCTGTTCTTTGTTCTTTTTTTGTCTTTTCTTTTTATGGTGTTTTTCATTTAGTACCGATGTGGTTTCTATCTGCCTGTTTGGCTAGGATGAAAATGACAATTGTGGAATTGTGAATCGTATCAGCATGTCATTCATTAGTAAAACTATGTATTATTTATATAGCATGCACAGAATGATGGAGATTTTACATGCACATAATCAAACTATTCCCTATTCCCAAAGTTAGGAGTTGCTGAGTAGTTATTACTAATAAGTAAAAGGAGGCTGGGGCACAATACATACATACAAGCTCATGACTGAAATATTTGAAGTAATTTCTGTAGTCTTTTTCCTTTAGTCTTTTTCATGATTCTCTCTCATTTCATTATCTTAACTAACTTCACAACAATCCATGCCCACAACTGCTCCCATACCCAATGGAAGCAGATAACACAGCAGTGCACAGCCGGCCCCAGCTCTTTAAAAGTGCTTTCAAGGTGCTGAGGTTTTCTGGTGTATCCTATGGGATTGTAAGTTTTTAGTAATGTCCTCTTTTTGCTTGGAAGATACTGTCACTTCATATCATCTTGTTGGAAGCAGGAACTAAGGCACAGGAGACCTGCGATCTCTGTCATTTGTTTCCAGCACTGGATCTCACAGCAGAGTCTAGAGGTAGATCTGCATGGAGAAGCTAGCACAGCAACCAGCCCACATGAAAGCTGGCACATGCCTTCCTCTGCATGTCAACCATGCCAGCATGGGCTGAAGCTGAAGTCCATCACAAGAAGGTTCTGTGATGAAGTGAAATCAATGCCATTGGCATGCAAAAGGGGTGGGTTGATGCTTAGCTAATGGAGCCCTGAGAACCTGATGTGCTCACATGACTCCCAGCACTTAGGTGGAAGCTGGCTACTCTGAGCTGAGAGGAGAACAAAAATCTTGTTGCTTTGGTAGGGTGAAAAATTGGGTTTGTGCCTCTTCCGAAACTGTATGCTAGTAGAGTGGTTGACATTTAGTTGATTTGCAGGGACAATCTTTTTGCTGCCATTGGTCAATGGGGCATGCTTCAAATGCTTCCTGTAGACCTGCAGGTGCTTTATAATAGGTGACTCCTCTAAAAAATGACAGAAAACTCATTTGCTGATAGCTGTGGGAACAGAGGTTTTTAATAGAATAGCAGTTTCACAATACATTGCTTATCAAGTGATTCCTCTGGGATTATTATTTACACTCGAGGAAATCAGCATTCAGAATCTAGTTGAACACAGGAGGTGTCATGCGATATTGGTGTGAAGAGGGGGGAAGCTGACATTTCAGGAGAATCACACTGGCACAGCCTTGACCGAAGGCAGCATCGTCAGCCTGACAACAGGGCAAATATGAGGTACCAGAAGATTTGGAGGGGGTGGAATTTCTTTTTGTCATAAGTGCACTACAAAAAGAAGAGTATTACTCCACAAATACAAGTACAAAAACTTCGCATTTAGCCTGAAAGTCTGAAAATCAGGCTTTGATCATTTCAGTGTGGCTGCAGGCATGCAGGGGACCTGGGTGAAATGTTTAGATATCCAACCATTCCTGCTATTTTCTCTGTGAAAAGTTTCCAGAAAATGCCAAACTCCTGGGTGTAACTGTCAGGGCCCTGCAGGGGCTGGCAGGTCCAGCCCCATGGGTTTGTCAGGGCAGGGCCTGGCAGCCAGAGCCTATGCCATCCCATAATGCAGGGCACCAGGGCAGCTGCAGCCCCCTGGGGCACCAGACACTTACCTGGCATTAGGGCTTGGCTGAGACCAGGCTGGGATTCGGGCTCACAGGCGTAGCTGGGCATGGCAGGGCTGCGGGGAGACGGAGCCCAGACCTGCTGCAGCCTTGCTGGGGCAGTGGCTGGTAGCTCTGGAGGTGACATGGTGTCCTGGGTCATGAGCCGGTGGAGGAGGCCTGGGGGTCTGAGCTGGCACAGGCAGGGTTGGGGGTGCCCTCAGGCCCCTGAAAATAGTCACACCTCTCCTCATGTTTATTAAGACAAATGGATGTGCATGTGTGTAAGCATGCAGTCTGTGGTTTAAAATCAGAACTCAGAAGTACAACTGAACACTCAGAAGTGATGATACGGGGGTTAAAAAAAAAAAAAAAAAAAAAAAAAAAAAAAAGTATGCTGCTATTTAGTCTTGTCTCTCCTCCCTGGAAAGCTCCTATTTTAACTATGAGAGTAAAATAAGTGCTTATGTTTGGAGGAAGAGACACCTTGAGTGTATGTGTGCTGTTTAGATAGCTTATACATAAAAGCTTGTGACTCCAGGAGCCAACTGTCTCGCTAAGATAGGCGGTACCAGAAGAAGAAGCATTAAACTGAGAGATGAGATAGCATGTAATAATGCAAAGGAAGACAAGCAAAATCCTCTTGGTGAGTGTATGCTGTGGGTGCAGATGTTATGGCGTTAAGTTTACGCTTCCCAGGTTTCCTTAAATACTGCCTGCCAGACTAGTCTGGCACTGAAATGATAGCAGAGGATGTCTAGGGAATGGAGCATTGTGCTGGCTGTGAAGACCTGAACCATAACCACAAGACTATTGTGTCCAGCAGAAGAGAGAAAATATTCAAACCACATAAAAAAAATAAAACAAACAAACAAAAAAATAAACACTGCTAGCAGAAGTTCAGGCATCTCAAATAGGAAGGGAAATACAAATCAATAGTTGAGAAGATATGACTGCAAAGCTGCAGAGAAGGAGATGTCATCTATGGGCAGAGAGTAAAAATAGAGTCCAGGAGAGGAGTCTGAGACATCTGGCATAACGGGATCTCAGGGACTGAAGCAAGGGCAGAAGATTGCAAGTCCCTGGTTGCTTGGCTTACAGATAGGAGAGAGTCACTAGAAAACAGTTGTTTCATGGTTGGCTGTCAAAATGACTATCAGCTTTGCAGAGGAAGGAAATTAAGGGTCAGTGAGAAAAAGGAAAGATGCAGCAGATGTTGCTACGAGGATGACCTGGTAGCTAAGTACCTAGGATGGGATACAAAGGAGCAGGAAAGAAGAAAGTACGTGAGGGGTACAGTCTCCCTTGGAGGCATTAGAACCAGCCTGGTGGAGCCTGCAGCTGAAACCAGAGCTGAGCACAGCAGGTCGGACGGGTGGGGAAGCTGGCAAAAGAACATTGCTGTATTTAAGATTTAAAAAAAAAAAAAAAAAAAAAAAAAAAAAAAAAAAAAGACAGCTGTAACTGTGCTTTTGACAGTTGATTTAACTGCTCACTTTTAATTATATTTTGTCATTTGAAGTGAAATGTATTCCCTTGAAATGTTTTATCCACATAGCTCTTAGCCTTTCTTCCAATTACATTGCACCCATCCTCTTAAAGATTAACAAGCTTTAATGAACTCTATTGTTGTTAATTCATCTCCCTTTTATTTTGACAGTGTGACTTTTGTTTACAATTAGTACTGCTAACACTATGCAGGGTCATGTGGGTCGAAAGAAAGAAAAAGATTTCTCTTCAACACGGCAAGACAACAAATGAGTCCATTCCTCTGGAGTGCTTGTTAGTTTTGTTTTATTTTGTTTTGTTTTTAATGAAGAAAAATCTCCCAGAAATAGATCTTCTGGTGGGACTTAATCAACCTTAAGCATCTGATTCCAAAAGGTACCTTTGAAAACTCCCCTTCAGCTGCAATGTATGTCTGGATGGACCTAGGTTTCATAGGTATTGGGGATTTTTGCTTTGTTTCTTAAGGAAGTAAGACTGATGTGATCATCCAGTACACTTTATTTTTATTATTTTTTTATTTTTTGTACCTACAAATCCTCTTCAAGTACATTTTGAACTCATTATTTAGTTTCAACCAGATTTGAAAGCAGAATGACAGTCTTAAATATATTAAATTCCACATGTTTGATGAAAATAAACAGCTGTGTAGAGGAGTAAGACTTTAATTAGGGTACCTACTATGAGAAAGCCTGCAGCATGAGCTTAATCCTTATTAGCCACTGAAGACTCTATGAGAGAGAGAGAGGGGGAATAAGAAATCCCAGCTGTGGTCTGAGATGTCTCTGGTCAGAACTCGTATTCTCTCAGGCAGTAGCTAATCCAACAAAGAAACCAGCTTTGGGGTGCATTACTTGCAGAATTTCTCCTTTGCCTCAAGTATTACATTAATTAATTATTTTATTTATTTAACTCTGAAAATTCCTAAAGATTCAGTTTGATACCTATCAATTTCACCCAGTGTTAAAAGAGCTAAGCAGCCCATTCTCAACCTGAGATCAAGACCAAAGGCACTCTGAAACCAGAATTTTCCTCTGATGAGTCATCTACAAGCCAGTCCAAGCAGTCTTTGGAGGCCATGGACATTCCTGGGAAGGCCAAAGCTGCTCTTTGAGAACAGCTCTGATAGCAACTGCCTCCTTTTTCCCTTTGCCCTCTCTACATTAGTGTACTGTGCTTGTCTGCCCAGTGCTCAGTTCCCCTTTGCCTGAAGGGCCCTCCCAGATCAGGCCCAGGACTGCTCTTGGGCAAGGGCAAAGGTGCATCTGAGGCTCTGGCAGTGTGCACTAAACAAGCTCAGAGATGATGTAGTAGACTGCTTATGATGTTATATATTGTACTGGTTCAGAGACTCACTTGGGATGTCAAACACTACACTTTGGTCCTCGTTCTGGAGTTGTTCCATTCAACAGTGTTGGAACCCAAATCTCTCTTCTCACAAAAACTGCATTCTTTCTTTAAGCTATGGGATTTATGTTATCTGTGAGTTTTCTTTATAAATATCTCTCATCAGGCCCTTCCTCCTGGTTTTCCTACCTGTCTTGCATTATTTTAATATAGTGGCACACACTCAAGAGAGGGGCTGCTTAACATCCTTTTCCCAAGCTAGCCTATAGCTCCCTTGCTTATCCTTACTCTTTGTACACAGAGTGAGGAGACGTAAATAAGAATTAACTGGACCAGAAGTGGAATTGGCATCAAGAACTGAGAACCCACTCAGACCTTGTAAACAAAGGAGTATAGAATAACAGAATCACAGAGTGGCTGAGGTTGGAAGGGACCTCTGAAGATCACCCAGTCCAAACCCCCTGCCAAGCAGGATCACCTAGAGCACATTGTGCAGGATGGCATCCAGGCAGGTTTTGAATATCTCCAGAGAAGGAGACTCCACAGCCTCTCTGGGCAACCTGTTCCAGTGCTTTGTCACCCTCACAGTAAGGAAGTACCCTCTCATATTCAGCCAGAACCTCCTGTGCTTCAGTTTATGCCCATTGCCTTTTGTCCTGTCGCTGGGCACAACTGAAAAGAGACTGGCTCCATCCTCTCCACACCCTCCCCTCAGATATTTATATACATTAGAAGTCAGTCTTCAAGAGGTAGTTCTGGCAGTGACTTCTGCCTGAGGGACGGGACTTATTGCTGTCATCTGCATGTGTCAATTAGCTCTAGGCAGTTAGGAAACTATTCTCACCATATTCTCACTCTTTTATTTTTGCTAGTGTTCTACCTTCCCATACAAGAAGTCTTTGCACAGATACAAGAGATAACAGTGTATTCCTGGTACCCTGCAGACTATTCAGGAATGCATGGGTCATACAATCCTACAATGTCACCTCATAGGTAACACATACATAGAGGCTCTGCGAGATGCTGAGCTCCTCTAGTTCCTGGGGAGCACTGGTGTTCAATTTGACTATGATGGGAAGCTGGCACTTCAGCAGAGAGCCTCAGAGTAAATAATGATCACTAGGTGGCTTTTCAAACCTCTTCTGGGTAATGCAAGAGTCTGATTAATATTATGTTTTTAATAGTTCAGCTATGCTTGGCATAATAATTTTCTGCCTGTAGTGTCATGGAGGTGTCTGTCTCAGAACAGACAACAGCACAAAAAAATGTGTTCACAACTTCTTTTTTTTTCATACATTCATGCAGAGGAGGTACCTTTAGATTCCTCTGGTGGCTGGTGAAATCTAAACATAAAAGAGTTCCTGTCTTTGATGAAGTCAAATATTAGACTCCTGAACTGAGATCAGAATCAACAGTGGAACATTTAGATGTAGGCACACATAACTTTGTTTGTTGTAAGTTTTCTCCCAGGAAAAAGGAGATGATCAGTGGTTTCAAACAGAGCATAGATTTTAATTGCTTAGTTATTTGCCAGGAGGTAGTAGTCACTAATATGTGACTACACTGTACAAATTGCTTCTGTAAAGTAAACTGGTATTTTTACAGGAACGTGAATGTGATGCTCAAACTGGATTTGAATAGAATTGGAGCAGCTGACTCTTTAAATCCCTTGTGAAAAACATGGACATAGTCTATTACCACTGTACTAGAGCATGTTTGGAACACTAAGGATTGGAATTATTTTTTCAGAACCTGAATACTCTTAAGTGTGAGCCATTTCCCATTCTGTGACAGCAAAACAGATTAATTGTGTCTCAGGCTCCATTTTCAGTATGTTTGTCACCAGATTGGGTGAATAGGATCGTAATCCTTCTATTCAGCTGAACTGCAGCTTACTGCATGACCTTTTCAACAAATGTATTTTAATTAGCTGTATGTTCACCTTCTTCCTATTGCTGAAAGCAGGAAAAATGGATTATTGACAGTATGGGGTATTATATATTTAACCTTTTAGGCTGAGAATTTGGACTGGTGTGAAACCAATCTGTAAGGACAGCTACCAATGTTGTACAGGTCAAACTGTGGCTAAGCCACAGCTTAATTTTGTACATTCAGGTGTATATAGTGTACAACTCTGGAGCCACAAAACATTGGTGGTAATTAAATCATCTTTGAAGTTTTCTTCCCTAATTCTTGTCCTTCCCCTTTGTTAATGCCATCCTCAATCTTTGCATCTAAAGGGCGTGACAAGGATCCCTGGTACGTGTTTTATGCAGAGGTGAAGCAATACTGAAAACACTTGCCCATCTTTAAAAAATATCTAATTCCAGCCCATTGGTCAAGTACAGCCAGGCCCAATGTCAACATATGGAAAGGGAGAGGTCTGATCAGAGAGTCAGTACTTCAGGACACTCCCTAAATGGAACTAATTCATATTTTACTAAAATGGGTAGGAATTCCATAGGAAGGCATATTCTACCATGGAAGTGTTGGCCAGTAGCTTACCCTTCAATCTGCAGCCTTAAAAGGCTTCAGAGGCTTCTTGCTAAAATAAAAAGGACTTTGTTAGATCCCTACCCTCTGATGCATTTTGTGGTTTTGGCCATGGCTCTCTATAAATGCAACAGGTATTCTCACTTGAGGATAGTGAGTCTTACTCAACAGCCTTATTCAGAAACCTCAGTTGTCTACCATGGCATCCTGCTGGAAGGAACCATAGAGTGAGCCAGTTATTCAGGGACTATGTTAATATTTTTGTCCCAAAGGTGCTATTTTGACCTTGGGATATTGCTCCCTCTCTGACACCCCCACCCCCATTCCCCAAGCCTTTATCTGTCTTGTCAGTTCAGTGCAGGCTCTTGCAGGCAGTGGCTTACCATTACCTGTGTATCCACATACTGCCTAGCTAAATGCAGCTGCATGCAATGTAGCTGGTGTGATGCAAACTCATTGTCAGTGCTAATCCAGGACAAATGAGGGAGGACACCTGTGTGGTACAACCTTAACCAGTGAGGGAGTTCATATGAAAAATGCAGCTACTACAGCATTCAGTCCTCTGCATTTCCACACCTCGACCCAAGTCTCTGCACCAGAGCCCACTCTGAGCTGCTGGGAAGCTCACTGGCTATGCTGTAGCCGGGCTGTGCTGGGAGGAGAGCTGCCAGCCTATGCACTGGGGCCAGTGGCACAGCTGTGGCACTATGTGCAGCCCTGGACCACCATGGAGAATGAGGCACTTGCAGCTATGGGTGCTCACAGAACAATTTGGACCCCACTAGAGGGGACTGTGAATAGCTTCTGGTTTTCAGGAAACATAAATGACAAGCTATCAACCCCAGCAATTGGTTTCTATCAGCTTATATTGGTTACATTTTCAAAGCTATGTTCAAAAGAAAAAGGGCAAGAAATATAATGCTTCAATGATACTGCCATTTGCTAGATTCCCTTAATAAGCCAGCTGTGAATAGATGAAATTGCTTTGTGAACCTGCCGCATGAAGCACACGTTCCTGGTAGTTTTCTCATGCAGAGGAATAGCTGCAGAGGTTACAAAACGCCCAATGGATCAGCAGAGCAATTCTGCTGCCAATACCCCGAGTCAAGTTAACTCCTTTGGAAGGGTGCAAAGGAGGAGTGCATGCAATGAGGTCATTTTGACCTCTCTCTAGCCAGACGCAGGCACCTATAGCAGCGATGAGGGCAGGAGGCTAACCCAGATAAGGGAGAACAAAACAAGTGCCAGTTTGATATACGAGTACATACTAAGCTTTAAGCCTGGCTCCTGCCCTTTTCTGTGTGTAATAAATGAAATGACCTTCCAGTTAAAGTGTAAGAGATTGGAAAAGACAAAGCTGAGCAGCGAGGCCCTTTTTCCCAGTGCATACCCACATTAGAATTCTGCTCTCACACTCTCGCAAAGGAAAACTGTAGCTTGAAGAGAAAACAACATAGCATTAAGCCATCCTGGTGTCAAATATTGTAAAAGAAAACAGTTAACGACACAAACTCACTGCATTCTCATTAACAGCTTTGGGTATAATAGCCTCCCTCCCTCAACACCAAACAGGATTTCTTAGTGCTCTTTTGTGCTTAAGCCTCCAACTTGGCAATTCCACCCGGCCTGCTGCTCATAAACTGTAACTCCTTTGTCATTCCCAGGTATTTTCTGTGGTTTTTGCTTTTATTGTGGCTTGAAACTATTTTATGACTGTGTTCTATTGTTGTTCTGTGTACAGTAGGTAATGAAACACCTTTATCTGCATCTTTTGCTTCTTTCTTTTATTCTCCCGGCTTAATGACATTATTGTGAGCACCACTGGGACTGTTATGCAGATGTACTGCATACTGGAGAAGTTGCTGCTTCAGGATAAGCCATTACTTTTTGTTGCCCCCACAGGCCTGGGAAAGATAGCTATTACAAACAACTTCCTGCGACAGTTACCTCATGAAAAATATGTTGTATGTCAAATTAACTTCTCAGCACAGGCCTCAGCTAATCATACCCAGGACATCTTCCTAACGAAAGTCGAAAGGTACCCAGAGTTTTAATTAAAATCAAATATGTAATTGTGCTTAGTTTACTCCACAGAGATTATCCACAAAATAATATGAAATGCTCTCCTTCCATTCCTGACAGAACAAATGAAAGCTGATTTGTTTCTCCATGCAATGTTTATTACTGGGGAAACTACACCTTAACTGATGCTGACAAATATTCTGATTTATGGGGTATTTCATAGAGATATCATCCAGAAAATACACCTCCTTAACTTTGTCTTCTTAGCTGGTTTTGCTTAAAATGATTCAGCTGCCTGTCCCTGGATATTCTGCCATCTAAAGCATATTAAAGGGAATCACCAGATTGGGTCTCAACCAGAAAAGAGAGCCATCTGTTAGGGAAAGGTCTGAACAGTAGGCTATATATGGTACTCGCCAACACATGGAGGGCAAAAAGATCAACAGGAAGAATGGCAGCATCCAGGGGATTATATCTAGAAAATGGCTAGCTCTCCAGCATCTAAATCATGCATTTTTAATTCATCACATGGCAGACAAACAAGTCAAACATTAATTGGCATGATAAAAGGGAGCTCATACTGTATTCTACACCTTTCAGCGTGGAGATCCTTGCCTATCAGACAGCCTGGGCAAAAGTTGGAGCTTTGCATTTGCAAGCACCAGAAATGAGATCTGTGGGCAACACCAGTTATTAACGAAAATAAAAAAGTAAGGAGAAAGTGCTGAAAACACTCAGCATGGGCATGAGTCGTTAAGTATGTTATAGATGATATTTTTGCTGTTAAAATGTACTGTAATAATTGCAACTTCCCTAAGCAAACAAAATTAAGGGTTAGACATAACATGAATAGTTCAACTCCATCAAGAATACATTTTTATGCACAATGGAGTTTGATAAATATTATTATGAAAACTGACAAACTCTAGTGAATGAAGAAATATATCCTACCAAAAGTACAAAGGACTAGAAAATGCTATGAGGCTATTTGTTGAAGAGGCTCACAAGTCACGATCATTTTCATCTCTAGATAGTCTAAGATAAAACCACTCCATCTATTTTTATTTTTTATTTATATTTTTCTTTAAGCTGTGTTTCCAGACTTCTGTCATCATCAAAGAGAATATTAAGGCAGTTTAAGCAAGAGGTCTAGAATAACTAGACACCCAAAAATGACGATTACCAATGCTGGTGGGTTCACCATAAGGTTGTGCTCTCTGAGGTGGGCAGCTGGACTGTTTTAGCCCACATTGTAATAGAAATTTACTTGAAAATGAGGAAAATTCTCAGGAGGGAACCATTTGCAATTCATACACATACTATTTTTTACTATTTTTATTTTAAATTTTTACATACACAATGTCCCAAGAAATCCAATCCAGGTAGAGTTTATCTAACAAGCCCTGAGATTTAAAAAAAAAAAGTATGGATACACTAAAATATGGTTTCCTGACTTCTGGTACCTCTTTCCTTAGTCCCAATCCTCATCTCTTTCATCACATACACACACACTGGCTGTCTTCTTCATGAATAGGCTGTTCCAGTGTGTCTGGTTAGAAATATAGCACTTGAATAGGCTCTAGGAGAGTGCTAGTTCAACACAGAGAAGGTCAAAATTGCCAAATTTTGATTACTAACATTATCACTTTCTTCTTTATAAAAACGATGAGAAGAGCTCATGTTTGGATAACTGATTGCAATGGATTAGCTATGAAATGAATGAGAACATGCAGATTTTGGAGAAAAAAAAAAAAAAAAAAAAAAAGAATAAAGGAAAAAAAAGAAAAAAAAAGAAAAAAAAAGTAACAAATATCTGGGAAAAGTTAAATATTTTGAAAAAAGTGACTCGTGCTGTTTTTATACTTGCTTCTGAGCCAAAAGCTGCTGAAGAACTTGAAATGTAGTGTTCCAAATCCATAAGAAGATGTACTTTTTTAGTGAGAAACACCAGCTACACAGCTTTGAGAGTTTTAAGGACTCAAAGAGCTTTTCTGCCTGATTCTGCCTTGCTATGATCACTTGTGCTTATTCATTAGAGGCCAAGATTACAGTGGTACAACTTGTAGCATAGTTTCCCATCCACTGGAACAGATAGGGAACATTTCAGAAACATTTACTCAGACTGAGAGAATTTCTAATGTATGCATCTACAAGCACTTCCTGGGAATGAAATCAAACTGTAGTACAGATGTTGCAGAGCTTCATTTTAAGGTTTCCAGTTGATCACGGAGACTTGTAAAAGCAAAGAACAGAGAAACTGTTCTTGTACAAAAGGTCATTGTTTGTATTTTATTAACTTTTTTATTGCTAAACATCTGCCACTAAATTGGAAGCCTCATCACAAAGCATGTTGCGCTTTATGTACAAATCAACACGGTCTAGTCTAGCAAAAGTTGATGCTGGGATGACACAGCACTCAGCTTGTTCCATATGGTATAGGTGGCTGTCACCTTGATGCAGGTGCACTGAAAGTGAAACGTTTGGAAGCACAGGTAGCAATTTGGAAACTGCAACCTAGCTGTGGGTGGTTGTGGTGTCAGGGAAGCCCTTACAAAACATCTCCAGTGCAGGTGTTCATGGGGGGCCTGGCAGGGCTCACCTCTTTGTAAAGAAGTAAGACGAAGGAAGTCAAATGAATACAGATCCATCCATCCAGACAGTCATCCCCTGAGATCAGTGAGGTGCTGGCCCCAGAGGAGAGAGGCGGAGGGAGTCAGTCATACAGGGTTTTCAGGCAGACTGGAGGCAGCAGGAGGCTGTGACAGAAGTACACAGCGTGCCTTTGGTGTAACAAACACTGCCAAACTGCCTGATAAAAGAGGTGCTTAAGTTACATACGGCACAAAGCAACTTTCCAGTCTATAAGGAAATCAGCTAAAGGAGAACCCATCCTGGATCTGTCAGAGTGATTCAGTCAGTGATTATTTCAGTGGAGTATTTGATCAAATGACTCAAACTTCCAGGCATTTTGTCAACTGACTGAAAATGAACACCAGACGTCTGACTACATGCCTGAAGTCACGTACTGAATTAAGCAGTCAAATAAATAAGGGAACTAACAGTTAGCGCACACAGTGTGCTCTCAAAAATGAGATTTCTTTTATTCCCTGACGACAAAGATTGGACTGCCCTTCTTTGAACCAGTGGGGGAGGAAGGACATCCTGTACTTCTCTGTATCTTGTCCAAACCTTCTGCTGAAGGGCAGTGAGGGGGAGGCGAGGGCTGGAGTGTACCCTCTTCTGTGTCAGTCAAAATATTCTGGCCTGGTATATGAGATGGAGTAAGATGCTCTTCAGGGACTGGTGAAGCAACTTCATCTTCTTCCTTGGAGCTTTTTTTGTGCAGCTTGTCTCTCAGAGCAGATTGCATTTACCCACCTGCTGAAGCAAATGTGGGTTGAGTGATGTTCATAGTTTGATTACAGCTTCTGTTTTTGAAGTTCTTTGCCTGAACTGTTTCATCATTCCTTGGTGGCTGTATTTAATTAATTCTTGGAAAACAAAAACAAAAAAACAAACAAAACAAAACAAAACAAAACAAAAAAAAAAAAAAAAAAGAGGGAGATCTTTGCCAACTTCTCTCACAGACAAGGTCTTTTCAGGCTGTACAGCTAGGGCCCTGAAAAGAAACTTATTTGCTTGCGGTATTATTTTCCATCAGGGCATGTAGGTAGGTTGCACTGTTAAGCACATCACTTCACGCCTGCTTGGGGAACATGAAGTGTTGTTCTGAAAGGCAAGAAGCGAACCAGCACTTTTCCATGCTTGTCTGCACAGCCCTCTGGTGAGTGAAGGGAGTTCCACACCCAAATTGTCCCTGGAGAGGTAGGGATTAATGCAAACCTTTCCTGTGACGGAGGGGGAAGTAAAGGGAAGAGACTGTCCTTAGCAGCATATCTGGGCCCATTGGGCACTGCTGGAGCTGATGCCTGCTGCTGGGACAGAAATGCAGCCTTAGGACAGGTTATAAGGCAGAGAGAATCTTTGTGGCAGATTTCCCAACATGCAGAAATCTGAAAAGGTACTTTGTGAACTGAAAATGATATGTTTCTGTATTTGGAAAAAGACTTTCTGAATCTAAATATATTCCTGTGAATTTGTTTTATGCTCAGCTTCAAGCTGGAGAGAGCTTGCAGGAGCCTTCTAAACACCCAGTCCCCTTTTTCCTTCCATGCAAAGAAACTACCTGAGAATTTGTGGCTGTCCAGCTGTTCTATGTGGAGGAAAAGTGACCTGCTATGAGTACTGCTGGTGTTTCCCTTCATCACCAGAGAAAAAACCCTCACAAATGGCATCCTGTTGGTATTTCTGCAGGGCTCCCTCATCCAGAAGGTTTCAGAGCAGATCTTACTCATCTAGATGAGTTACCACTTCCATTTATTCTAGGCAAGAGGTCTAAGTTAAAATGGAAATTAATGTGTTTGTTAACTTCCCTCTCATTTATGTTTGTTAGCTTTTCTCTTATGCACAGTGAATTAAAAAATAATAATAGCTAATCATGGCCTGGCAGGGATTTTTAATGGATTTAATTTTTCTCCATCATGCTTACATGTAATCTCTAACATTCAGTGTTTTATGGGCTTGTTATCACTCTAGTAGTGCTTGCAGAGCATGCCTGGAGTGCTTGCAGGAAAACTGCAGGAAATACGTGCTCCCCAAGACCAACAGGTGCTGTTTACCATTCCCAAGCCAAACAGCGCATGTTCTGCACCTAGATGGCTGGTTTAGCATGATTCACATCAAAAGGGATTTTGTCTTTCTCACAACCACTCTGAGGGAAGGAAGCATTTACAGGAATGACTTACAGCACGTAATCAGTAGGTGGCCTGGAAACACGCTCAGGCTTGGCCCTTGAACTGCCCTTGCTGCGATGAAGCTGACAGACTGCACGCTTTTTGTCAAAATGAAAGGTGGTTACCTTTCACTGCTTTGTGACATATTACATATGAAATTATGACGTTATTACGCATGAAATAGTAGAACCTGAACGTTGCCTGTGAGGATATGAGTGATGTGCATGTCAGCTGCCCAGGGGATCAGGACTGGCTGGGGTTCATCACTCTCCCCACACAGGTCCTGCCACTACCCAGGGGGATATTTAGGTTTTGCCGATCAGCTTTGTTCTATAAAGCATGAATCCATTGTAATGCTCCAAAATAGTGAGGGATTGTTGGTCCATGCAGTGCAAGAAGCACTGTTGCTATGGTAACCAATCCTGTATCATTTTTGGTGTTTCTGCAATAAAAAACAATACATATATATATATATACATGCATTACTTTTATTAGATTATTGTACCTTTGAAAAGCATTGCTCAGCTTTTTACCTCAGAATCAACAGTTTAATTTCAGACTGGGTCAGTACCAAAATGATGATCATTGTTATTCCAGATGCTTTTTTGGTGGCCTTTGTGAATTTACTGATGGTCTCAGCTCAATAGATAGTGACAGGTGTCTACACTATTAGTGTCTACTACAATTAGCACTAATTGGTACCTCTATTGGCAGCAGAGATTGGCTAGGGATTTAATGGAGATGAGAGATGAACATGTTCTCTCTGTGTTCATCCCTTCGTTCCCCAAATACACAGCAACAGACTTCTGAAATAAGCACTCATGGTCAAAGTAAAGAGAAAAAGTTTCAATATTTATTACTTGGTTTGTTCCTGAGCTGTGGCTTAATGGAAGCATTCAATCTCTGAGACTTCCAATTTGGCACTTTTCAGGTGAAATTTTCATTACTAGCCTAATTTTTTCCAGGTGCACTTCTGCAGCTGCGATGTATTGTGCCATAATTTAGCACCTGCAGTTCTCCCTAGCAGCAAGAATTTCCAACGAGAAAAAAAAAAAAAAAAAAAAAAAAAAAAGGTTGGGTCCAGCCTTGATTTAAATAAATAAAATTTAAAAAGCAACCCCATCCTGAAAAGAGCAACAACAAGCTGCTTTCAGAGAAGGTTTAATCAAGCAAAAGTGTTAGTGATACAATACTGTTTGCTGATAAGCATTAACAAAAAGGAGGGAATCTCTGTGCATTGCATTTTAAAGCATTTCCTGCAAGGCTGTTGTTTTACTTAATTGTTACTTCCCTTTGTAGAAAAATCTCCCCCATTTGTTAATTTGTTTCTTTTCTTCTTATGCCTGACAAACAGCTCTAACCATGTTAAATTGTTCACTTGTGATAGGGGAAAGGGTTTTATTTATGCCTGTGAAGTTAGTTGAAAGTCTTAGACATGTGAAATATATAGTGAGTTCAAAACAGGTGAATTACACTCCAAATAAGTGTTGGCAGCTCTTTATCTTTTCCTTGTTTTCCATATTTAATTCCACCCTTGAAAGATGGAATATGCATCATTTCCCCATCGTCTCTCTCTGGTTCACATTGAGTGAAGTGTTTTGAATTAATTATGTTAAATTATTAATAGCTCAAGATTTGAAAACATTACAAGGTTTGAGTAATGTTTTATCAGGCAGTAGGTGTATGGTAATTCTGACGTTTTCATACAGTAGAGTACATTTCCAGCTGATAGGTAAAAATAACGACTATATGCTGGAAGCACTGAATTCAGTTCATTGTGAAGCATAATAAGGTAATGAATGTTTAGGCTGCATATTAGGAAAAAAACTGCCATTAATGAATAGACTCAGGAGAAACAATGAAGGCAGCACTTCTTAGGTCATGTAAAATGAACTGTACAGAAGTATAGAATACAAAACAGCTCTGTATTGGTAAGGACATGAATGATCTAAGAAGTTTCGTCTGCATCCAATTCCTGGGATTCTCTGATATAAAATATTCTCTGATATATCTCCTCTACCTGTCCATTATTAACTGATGGCTAACTAACAGTCTGTTTGTTGGGGAAAAGGAAAAATACAATAGCATTACGCTCCTAAACAAAGCATTGCACTGCTAGAATTATTCTAGCTTAAAGGGCCAAATACAAAGTTTATCTTCCATTAAATCTCCCCGACATTTTAACTAGGGCTATGAAATAAATGGTCATCTAAATCAAGTTGTATTAATTTCAAGCATTATTTTGAACCTGTTTTATGGTGCTAACAACCATCTGACCGCATTTAAGGGAGAGGCAAGACAGCTGACAAAAGACCTGAGAATTAGCTCTATAATTATTTGCACAGGGAAAATGGCTTCTTTCCACTTTCAGCCCACGGTGTAGCTCTTGATACATTTCATCAGCCTCGCGTAATAAACCCTGGGGAGGAATTAAGGAGCCAGGAAATATAGGTTAGACTCACAAGACAGATACCTGTACTTCGCGCTCCTTGATGCCCCTGGGTGCTCGCAGCCCACCCCGCCTGCTCTGCCCCCAGCTGCCCACGTGTCCCCTGGCTCAAGGCACCCCTCCACCTGGGCTGGCATTTAGGCCATTTCTCAGGAGAGCTGCCCTACCCCAGGCATTTTTCTGTGGTTGTCACAGTTCCTGCTTCTCATACCAAGTAACAAGCTGTTACACGGGCTAACAAGAAATGAGAGCAGAGGGGCATCTAACTCCTGAAAAAGTGGGATTTTGCCTTGCTCTGAGTCTTGCTGTCTCCTGGTGATTGAGGTCTCTGGGCAGGCAGTGGTTCTGGATCTGCTCTTCAGTGACCAGCTCTCTCCAGGTTGTATGGAAAAGCCTCCAGCATCCAGCTTGGGGCTGTATAGAAGAAGGCAGAGTGTCTAAAAGCTGTGTGTGACATGACCTAAATCTTCCCTGTGAGTTTAGATTCATTCAAGTAACAAGTCTTAGTGGGAGAGGAAAAATATGTATACATCCGTCCTTATATATCTAACCATAAAGGGTTATATTTCCAAAGGTATTTAGACATCTGTTGAGTCATGTAACTGCTAGAGTGATTTTCAAATGTACCTTAGTAGGTCTGACAGCCAGTTCTTATTTCAAAGAGTTATTTGGACAGCCAGCAACATTCTCAAAACATATATCTATTTCTCTGTGTATTGCATATATACTGAAAATCCAGCCCACTGTCTTTTGCAGGGAGAAGCTTGATGCTATTCATATACATCTATAATATTAAAATAGCCATTCACTGAGCATTTTATAGTATGTTCTACAAGTCCTGGCATCTGAATTCAGAGCTCACAAGGACTCCTGGAGCACTGGGCTTCGATAAGATGGTATTTGCCTTCTACAAAAGAAGAAAATCCATTACTCCTCCTCTAGTTGGGAGCTCTTCCAGTTGTTTCACAACTTGCACACTCGATAGCTGCCATTTCAACTCTACTTCATAACCTTGCATTGCCTGACCATCATGTCTCAGCAGCGTGGGTACTTTCATATGTCAGACTTTCATCAGGGAGTCAGCACAACAAATTCAGCTTCAGTGGACAAATATCTTATTTTTTACTATGCAGCTTACCTAGTGTCCACACTTGAGTGCAGTATCCTTTTGCTGACAGCCCTATCAAGACTGGTAAGGTTAAAAAAAAAAAAAAAATGTTCTTGCAGAGCCTGTAATTAAAATTTGTTTTCATACTACATACTGAAATGTAGGGTGTAATATCTCAGCTCACTTACATTTATGCTGTTATTTCACAGTGTCACCAGTGTTCACAGTGCAATCAGGATACAAACTGGCAGAACTGAAGCAATCTGCTCTGTAGTTGCCTTTAGTTCAAGTTCTCATTGTCTTGTAATTAGCTGGAGTGAATGCAGCTCCCCAGCAGCACGCTGCGCACAGTGACATGCTTTGGAACGAGACGCAAGGCTGGAAATAAAAGCGTTTCACTCAGGGTGCCAAAGTGCCTACTGTAGGTGCAACACCGAAATTCGCTTATTATAATCCCTCTTGCCTAATTAATTCCATTGATAGCCATTCATGTTCATCAGTTTTGTTGACAGTCTTTTACAAAGATTTTTCTTTACTTTTTTTGTTGTTGTTGTTTAAACTGGAATAGTTTTATTAGGTTGTTTACTTCAGAGCAACGTGCCATCTTTGATTAAACTCCATGTGGATTTATAACTATGTCCTCCCCATGTTTCTGTGACCTTTACGGCACATCTGATAAAAATAAAAGGTCATGGATTCCAAAAGAACTGGTTCTAATAATAATGTCAGGCAGGCTCCCCTGAAAGTGTGTGATTTTCTTTCCTTCTTTCTTGTCTTCTTTTTTTTTCCTCTCTCTCTTTCTTCTGCTGTTTCAAAGTAAGATGAGAATTAACATGAATAAAATTAATGGTTTAATTTTGCGGGAGAAAGAAGAGGGTTTACAGTGCTCCACTGGGGAAAAGGGCTTTTGTCTTTGTTGATGACCTAAACATGCCTGCCAAGGAGAAATATGGTGCCCAGCCTCCCATTGAACTGCTGCAGCAATGGATTGACCATGGCTACTGGTTTGACAGGTGCAATAAATATTAATTAGTGTGCTTGGCTACAGCGGAGTAATGATATACACTGTTTCTCTGAAGCGTTAAATTGTAGTGTTAGTCTTTTATAATTCCTCATCTTCTCAGTCACAACAGGAAAACACTCCAAGTTACAAGACTCCCTGTATAGAAAAAGGAATAAAGGCTTATATGTTGAAGTGAATTACAGCATGAGAAAGGCAAGCCTATATGGGAGAGAGGCACAACATGCATTTTCATGTTTTTGAGAAAATATCATCAGTATTTAAGCCAGCGCAAAACAGTTCCAAATAAAATTTTAGTTCATGGTTGTTAAAGGACTAAAACAGGATCATTTGTTTTTAAATGAGTGGCTTTGAGGTTAAAACACATTTGAAGATGGTTTTCCTAACATGCAGCCAGTATTTAGGGAAGAGTGGATAATAGACTCAGGCCCTTTTCTGCATGATTCATGTTAATACTGGTTGTAAGAAAGACTTCAGATGCTTCCTTGTTTATGTTGCATATGTCTATATTTAAAAGAAGTTTATGTTGTTTTAGAGCAAGTCTAGTTAATCTTCAGTTAAAAAAAAAAAAAAAAAAAAAAAAAAGAGTAAAATAGCACCTAGTCATGGAAGCTCCATTACAGTGCTTGATTATTAGACAAATGTAACTATACTTTATGATACACTTAATTATATACACCTAAGGTATAAAGCAGCTGCACTTTTACCAAAAGAATGGGCCATTAATTAAGAACTGGTACTTCCTCTAAGCTTTATTACTATTATGGTTCACAATTATGCTTAAACCAGTCATTATACATATTACTGTACTGAAGATCTTGTTTTCTAGTAATATGTGTTTAACATTGTATTACAACTTTATATGGCAGCCTCAGCCTGTTCCCTCTGTGCCTTTCAAAAGAGAGGCATGAAAGTTGGCAGGTAGTGTCTGCATTTCAATTGGAACTCCTACCTTTCTCTTTACCCTTAACCAAATAAAATAAAGGCTTTAGCTTTTCTGTAGTACAATACAAAGGAGCCAGGAAATAAAAGAGGAGAAATGTGGGTGTTTTCAAGTCAGATGTTTTCTCAAAACTATAGAATATTTCTTAATATTTTCAAAGTGAAATTGCACTAAGAGCTTAAAGCATTAGGTAGAATCTTTTTATCATTTTATACTGAACTTGGGAAACAGTGATTGAAATGCATGTAATTTTCCAGCTCCAAAATCTCTCATTTTCTAATGAATAGAGCAGTTTCTTTCCTTTTAGGAACAATAAGGCTTTGCATTGTCAGCAGCATTCATACTACCTTACCCTCTGTATAAACCATGAGATGGTGTTTGGGAAGATGCAGGTAGGGACAATGAGAAAACAAA
Organism: Aythya ferina; assembly: GCF_964211825.1. Taxonomy (NCBI): domain Eukaryota; kingdom Metazoa; phylum Chordata; class Aves; order Anseriformes; family Anatidae; genus Aythya; species Aythya ferina. Next base: position 161,110,249 of record NC_140296.1, read on the forward strand.
CTCATGCCATTTTAAATATAAAGGTTTTGCTCCTTTATATACTCAGAATTACTTCTGCTTGTGGGTGCAGCTTGTCACTTGTCAGCCTGTCTGGATGAGCAATATACACAGAAAGAACAATTCGAGGGAGACGATCTTCGCTGGATAAACAACAAAGCATTACTTACCTGGAAGGCAAGAAGACTGGCATGTTTTTTCCCCCAATGACAATCTATAACAAGCAAATATTTGCTGATAATGTCTGACAATATAGCCACAGGAAGACACAGCTGAGGTAATTCGAGGTAGTATCTTTTACTGTTAGAGGGATCCATGGCTTTCTAAGGTGATTAAACTGTTGGCAGCAAAGCCATTGAGGATGCTAAATAGAAGAGATTTGCTAGTAAAAGACCCACCACTGCCTCAGAGCCTGCTTTACATCACGCTATCTGTGTGGTTACTGCAGACAATGAAAAAAGGTTCCTGGTTTCATGCAGGTAAGAAGTCCCAAAGAAATGGTGCTCTTGTGTTTGCATTGTCTGTTAGCCCCTACCCCCTGCCAACTTTTGAACCAGTTTTGTCAGAGCTACTGCAGTCTCAGAGATGTAAAAACATCATGAACACAGCAGGTGTGACCCTGGTGAGGGAAAGACAGGTGTGGTGCAGGACCAGGCCCACTGTGTGGGCTGGGATATTGAGCTGGGTGTGTGGGAGAACCTGAAGCTGCAGTGTTGTGTGAAGGGGTGAAAGTGCCCTTGGTTCCTCAGTCATTTGGAAATAAGTCATTTTTATGATAAATAATCAAGAGAGCTTTGCAATTAGACCTTTACCTGGACAATCTGCTTCACGATATATTTTAATTTTTCTACTAGTCAAAGGCCTTTTATAAATTTCAGTGTCTGCCGCAGTTCCCTAAAAATAGTCTTGGCCTGCAGGAGCCCAATGTACTGAGCTCTGTGCTGGTACTTTTGACCATGCCCAAATACTTGTGTCAGAGGGAAAAGCAGATGGTATGAACTCATTCATACCAGAATTACCCCTCATGAAGACTGCCCAAATAATTCTCAGCTGGATGTGCACAGCTCCATCACCTTTGTGCTACCTGAGCAGAGTGAAGGAGCAGAAGCCAGGAGCTAATGTCTAGTCTCTGGAATAGCTCCATCTGGCAGAAGACCAGAATTGCAGCTCCTTTCATGGCATGAGGAACACAGCACCCTTTACAGGGGAACATGAACTGCCAGAACAAAGTAGCAAAGAAGACTTGCTCTCTTATTGCGAGAGCTGTTATGACTTTCAATCTCCTTTCTGGTAATTTGTTTTAAACCTGTTGCGAACCCACGAGGTATACTTGTGTTTGCTCATCTAGGTTTATTTGTTTGCGTCTCTGTGTATCACATTCAAGCCTACTGGGGGTATGTCTTGAATATGCTAATGAAATGCTTTGACAAACATAGATACCCTGTGCAAACGAGGTGTGGGAGAGGGAGTTACAAGTGCACTAAGGAGGGAAGGAAGATCTAAGCTTAGTTTTGGACTAGGAATCCTTGCTGGCTGGATCCAAGCATACCGCCAGCAGAAGACAGGTGTACTCTGCAGGAGAAGCTGAATAAATCTGATTCTGAGCAGTATCATCATCATTTTGTATCCACAGCACGTTCATCCCCACGTTCATTTGCGCATCTGTTGTGTATTTAGGTCTTTGTACTCCAGCAAGCCTTAAGTTATGTAAGCGGTTGCACATCTACACCTAATAGACCATATGTTACAAAATGGCTCTGAGGTGGCAAAATAAAGATGGGCTCAACATGAGGCAGAGAGTTTAACTGTACCAGTGAAGAAATGGAGGGAACATGTAGCAATAAAAAGGAATAAATCCTGCCTTAAGATATATACTGTGTGGTGGGTAACTTTTCCCATGATGACACAAACATTATTTCCTGATGCTAGGGGAAAAAAAAAAAAAAAAAAAAAAAAAAAAAAAAGAGAGAGAGAGGTAAAATACCACTCGTGTGCTTCTCTTTTCCACTCTCCCTACATAGGCATTGACTGCTTTATTTACTGATACCATTCCTAATGAAAGGATGTGTTTAAAAGTTTAATTTTAAATGCAGTACAGCTCAGTCTGATTTCTTTCATAACCAAGCTTTACATGTAGTGTTTGGACAGACAATCTTGTGTCCTCAACTTACATCAGTTTACAGCCAGTACTTTTCAGTGATGGATTTCTAGTGAACAACATGAACCTTCGGGGATATGTTTCTCAGGCGGATCACTCCAAGTTTGGGAAGGGTTTTTTGTTAAGCAGGACTTGGCCTTTAGACTGAAGGAATGTGTGATGAGGGAATTTTGTAAAGAAAAACGAGATGTTCACTTGAGCCTTTGCAGGTTACTGGACTATCTGACTCAAGCTGTCTGAGATAGTCGTGTTCAGCTACAAATGGACAGAGACTCTTCTCCGGCGAATGGACGGAGTGCAGTTCTTGCTGTGGACAAGCAAATGAAAGTATGTCAGCCAGGCAAAGACAACAGAAGGCTATCCTTATCCCTGTGCTTCCATCCAGGTATCCCATAAGACCCAGAAGATATTGCATATTTGACAAAGGTCAGGATTCTGGCCAATTTTGTGTAGTATTCTCTATTTCAGTAAATATCACGTTTCCTGGGTTAATCAAAAAACATCTGCTTCATCTGTCCACTACTTGCGTCTGTCTGCTCTAGGGAGAAAGAAATGTGCACATATATCAACTTTTATATATTTATATCTATGTATCTGTGTATGCATATATGTATGTATGTATATAGTTAGTATAATGTCATACAGATAGTGAATAGGTCTGTGGATGCTTATGCCTTTTCGCGTATTTATGAACACAGTAGGGAAGCAGCCCATTATCTGGGGCTTTCCATCATAACAGCTGTGCATCAAAACAGCATCTTTTCTTTCATTTATCTCATTAAGAAAAGTCACCACCTACTCTGTGCCCATTGCTCAAGAATCCTGTGACTTTACGTGTTTGAACTTTGAATAATATTGCAGAGTCTGACCCAGATACCACCGCAGGCTGCTTATTTGTAAGAGATGGAAAAAAAACTAACTCACCAGCTATGTTGGATGAGGAGAAAAGGTCTAGAGCATTACGGTTTGTAAGTATGTGTGTAAGCAGAGAGTACTGTGTGACTGTACTCTGAAGAGTCAGGCAAGTGCCACTTTGCACTGCTGTCAGGGCTGAGCCCAAGGGCTGACTGCCTGGTCTGGCCCTTCTGATGCCTCCTTGAAGTAACTTGAAGCTACTGGAAGGGCAGTCATGGCAACAAAGGGCTCTGCATGGGCTTTGCATAAGCAACAAAGCCTGCCCAGAAATCTGAGAAAATGCATTTTTGTCTGTGCCAGTCTGTGTGTTGTCCTAGTTAAATAGTTACTGTTATCCAAGCTGTTCGTAATGTACTCATTTAATATGAGTACAAGCGTGTCTCTGGAGACTGTAGTCACAGCAGTGTCTGTGGACCAGAGTAGTCCTAAGGAGGTACATATCTAGGGATTAAGTTTTCAGCTCTGCTACTGAACAAAAAAGATCATGGAATGTGGAGAGCTTGGGTGCAGATTGGCTGACTTCTCTGCAACTTTTCACCCTCCACATCCCACTTCTACTGCTCCTCTGTTCCTATCCAGCCACTTTTTCCCCTTGTTTCCTTCTGAACTTCCAGTTTTGAAAAATGAATCCCCTTGAGTAACACTATTTCACTTTTAGATCTCATACTCTTCTACCTCTGGCAGTTCTGTGATATTGTAGACAAGGGAAACCAAAACCATTTGTGGACTCAGCTGATACAACCTCACGGGTTTCCTGTCTATAGTCCCTACCTTCTCCAGGCTGAACTCAGCCCCAAATTCCCAGTGCAGACACAGAATATCAGTTGAATTACCTATGAAAGGGCTATTGCAAATGATTTGGCTTCTCTGGAGGGCACTGGGGGCAGGCACAGAATAAGAGAAATTATTTTCCCCATACTCCTCAAGCGATAGATGGTATGAATCTTGCTACTGCAATAAAATATTCTGGCAGCATCTGAAGCTGCATTATGGAGTGTATAATTTATTATTTCTTCATACAGTCATACTTATCATGAGATTATAAAGTTAAATTTATGTATATCATATTTTGAAAATTACCAGAGCCAACTGTGTGGGCTATTTATACTTGATCTATTAATGAGAGAAGTCACTTGGCAGGCACAAAATAAGAAAAGCAATATATGTTTCAATCCTTTCTTGGATTCTAGATTTTGGAGAGTATTTACATGAAAAAAAAAAAAAGTTTCAGAGCATTAATCTTTTTAATCCTCCATCTTCTAAAATGTTGTTTTAGAAGGCCAGGATTGAAGAGAGTATGCTGTTCTTCTGTTGAATGCAATCATGCAATCTCCCCCTAGAAAGCTGGTTCACACTGTGCAAGGGGCAAGAATGAGGAAGACAAGATCAACTCAGAAACTTCTTCTTTCTCTTGGCTTACACCTCACAACAGCACTCATGAAGTCCTTGTGCATATCACACAGCATATCTGAAAGGGAGATATGTAATCGGCTGCACCGATGGGCTGAGGTCAACTGCATGAAGTTTAACAAGGCCAAGTGCCGGGTCCTGCACCTGGGGCGCAATAACCCCAAGCAGAGCTACAGGCTGGGAGAGGAATGGTTGGAGAGCTGCCAGGCAGAGAAGGACCTGGGAGTGATGGTGGATAGTCGGCTGAATATGAGCCAGCAGTGTGCTCAGGTGGCCAAGAAGGCCAACGGCATCCTGGCTTGTATCAGGAACGGTGTGACCAGCAGGGCTAGGGAGGTGATCGTCCCCCTGTACTCAGCTCTGGTGAGGCCGCACCTCGAGTACTGTGTTCAGTTTTGGGCCCCTCGCTACAAGAAGGACATCGAGGTGCTTGAGCGGGTGCAGAGAAGGGCGACAAAGCTGGTGAGGGGCCTGGAGAACAAGTCCTACGAGGAGCGGCTGAGGGAGCTGGGCTTGTTCAGCCTGGAGAAGAGGAGGCTCAGGGGCGACCTTATCGCTCTTTATAGGTACCTCAAGGGAGGCTGTAGCGAGGTGGGGGTTGGCCTGTTCTCCCACGTGCCTGGTGACAGGACGAGGGGGAATGGGCTTAAGTTGTGCCAGGGGAGTTTTAGGTTAGATGTTAGGAAGAACTTCTTCACTGAAAGGGTTGTGAGGCACTGGAACAGGCTGCCCAGGGAAGTGGTGGAGTCACCATACCTGGAGGTCTTTAAAAGACGTTTAGATGTAGAGCTTAGGGAAATGGTTTAGTGGGGACTGTTAGCGTTAGGTCAGAAGTTGGACTCGATGACCTTGAGGTCTCTTCCAACCTAGAAAATTCTGTGATTCTGTGATTCTGTAATGGAAACATACACATCTCCTTGGATTCACAAATTGGTGATTTACAGAATGTGTGTACATACTTGTTCATTGCTGTCTATCATGATGGAGTTTATATAAACCATATGAGATTCACCAGTGTGTTTTTCTTCTGCCCCTCTTCTCAATTGCCTTATCCCACACAAATACTTCTTTACATGATGCAAGATGACAGTCTTTCTACATGCTGTCCTGTTTGATTCTTCAGGTAGCTAACAAAGATTACTGGCCAGCTACTGAACATTTCTTCTCCTCAAATGGATCCCCATAGAGCTCCTTGGTCTTTTTCATATTCTGTGCAAATCTTTCCTTGGAAGCTAGGTAGGAATCCTAGCTTCACTTCTCTATATATCTCTTGCTCACAAATCCTTTCAGTTTCCATAATGTATACCACTACTCCTTGGTGGTGGTATACATCAATCCACGGTTTCAAAACAGTCTCCAGAAGGTTACCAGTAAGTGAATGGTGTTAAGTTTTGCATAAAATCCAGAATTGTTGTTATTGAAATGATGGGTTCAGAAGTGTTAGTCTAACATTTTGGGAGTGTTACTATTTCTACTGCTTACACAAGTGCTCTTGGTAAATAGCATATGCATTGAACAGTTACTCCTAGCAAATTGAGATATGCAAACAAGATTGTATCTTTGTCCCTATCACAATTATTTTAGTTTTGTTGCTCACTGAATAAGAGCATCACTGAAGCTGTCACACATTTCTGACAAGAAAGCAATTCTTGCCAAGAAAATAAGGGTTTTTATTGAGAAGTCTAGATTTAAAATAAAAAAAAAAAAAAAAAAAAAAAAAAAGGAAATTAAAACCAACCCTGATGAACAACAGAAAGCATTAAAATGAATAGCCAGGTAATTTTTAATAAACAGTTTCCATTGAAAATTTGGAAACATAACTAATATTATTTGACTTTTCTTTACATTTTGATTTTATCCCATTTTATTTTTAAAAAACAAAAAATGTATATTTTTATATTTGCTTAATCTGTTGTTGTTCTAGCAATAACTACAGTTTTATTTCTCAGTCAGAAGTGCTCCCAAACTCCGTGTTATATACATATATGGATAGGTTATATATGTAACTCTCTCTATATACATACACACTTATACATACAGTATATGTGCTGTATATTGTGCATACTTATATATAAGGATATATATATATATATATATATATAAGGATATCTATTATGCAAATCATGTTTTGAGTCTGTGCCTTGTTTACCTTCTCTACTGTTTTTTATCATAAGATTGGGAACATTTCAGAGAAAAAAAAGGGGGGAATTATTGTGGAGAAAGGTTATGCTTTGATATTTTTCTGCTGAAATGAAGCATTCTTGGTCAGAGTGTAACCAGCTTAAAATAACAGTCCTCCAATAGCCTCGAAACATGTGGATGAAGGAGCCCAACAGGAAGCCAAGAAGGACAGGTTTGTTTCACTGACCGAGAAGAGAAGGAGACAGGAGAAGCCCCAAGGATGGGTAAGAAGATGTCTCCTGTATGTGTTAAGAGCCTGACACTTTAAATTGGTAAGGAAACTGAACTGGGGAAAATCAGGTGGGAGTGTTACTCTTTTGAATATATGTTTTATTTCTTGTGCAGTCTTGATGTATGAGACCAGTGGGGCTAGAAACTTCTGCAAAAGCCTGTTGGACTTTTGAACTGTTGCATGTTTGTGGAGAACTAAATGGCAAAGCAAAGAGCCTACAGGGCTTGCACACTGGAAAACTCTTGGGTTAGGCAGTGAAGGGGTTATTGGTGGCCCTGAGAGCACGGCAGTCACATGCCAGGTCCCTACCTCTGTCAAGAGATAAAAGGGAATCTGTGGGGAGAAGCCTGACAGAGAGAAGGCAGGGAGTCACCAAGTGCAGCTGAAACAGGAATAAGCATTTCCATTATTTTCATTTGCAAAATTTCCCCAGCTGTTAATCATTTTCAGGAGAAAGAATAGCTGTCTGACAAACACTGACAATCACGAATCTTGTGTGTCACTGAAACAAGCGAGACTTCTTCCTCCCATTCCTCTGCTCAGGTTTTGCTGACCTCTCCTTGGTGCACTGGCAGGCTGGGGTGACACAGCCTGTTGGTGGCGTCAGACAGCACCGCGTTGCAGATCACAGCAGCACCCCTCTGTCTTCTCTGCTTCTTTCACGCGTGAAGGGAGCCGTGCGATTGTCTCACAGCAAGCCATAAAGAAGCTGAACCACCAGATGGACTGATCTAGCACCAGTCACGCAGCACTTTTCTAAGGCTCAGGCATCATCCGCATCTTCCCCTCCATCCCACCCCCAGGGGTAGTAGCTTTATGAACCGGAACGAAAATGTGATGAGGCTTTCAAGCCTTCTGACACTGCAGTCCAGGCTCTTTCCTTGCCCACTGCACATTTTCAGTTGAAATTTAGCAGCAGTTTTTCGGAGAAGAAAGAGACAGTGAGTTGACAGAATTACTGCCAAGACTGTTTAAGCAAAATAAAAGAAGCAGGCAGAAGAAAAGCAAGGGAGAAGTACTGATTGTCAAGAGGAAGCCTCAGAATTATTAGTAAAGTAGGGATTAAGTCTCTGCTCTGTTAATTTGGTGTAACTGCAGGCACTAGTGATGGCAAAGGCACCTGAGCAAACCTCCAGAGAAAGGAGGCGGCTCCAGTGTGTGAACAGAGGGAAAGGGGAAACACTGAGGAAATGTATTGCATGGCGTCTGTCCCCTAACCACATCAGGTCACTGTGCGTTGAAAAGGATGGCCTTTTAGGGGAATAGTGCCTGTCCCAAAGGCTGAACCTGGGCAGAACATGTTCTCTTGGGGCTGTGGGTTTGCCTGTCTGGAGACAGGCAGGAGGACCGGAGAGAGCAATTTATTCCTTCAATGTTTTTCCATTGTCTGATTGGCAGACCAGAGATTAAGCCTGTTCCAGTAACATCTCTGAGAATGCAAATCTTAATTTGCTGTTTGTTAAATGCTTAACTGAAATCTGAGGCCTTTATTTTAAACTCCAACTGCTAGAACGGGCTCTGTCAGGCATCCATTTGCTTTAGAGAACAGCTTTTCCTGACAGCAGCAGAGATGCAGACAGTTACCTTTTAATACGAGGCTGTGAAAAGCTCACTTCCCCCCCTTTACGCCCCCCCCCCCCCCCCCCCCCCCCCCCGCTTTCATTTGCAGTAAATAGCAAAGCCTGTCCTTATCCTGTGCTTTGACTCTATTCCACTTTCTGAGGTGCACTTAATAGCACGGGGATGGTGTGGGGTGCTTTGCGCTATCCATTAAAGAGAGCTTGTGGATGGAGAGCAGGCAAATTCATTGGGTTTGGGGGTTGGCAATGACATGAAGAAAAAAAAAAAAAAAAAAAAGAATTAAGTCATTTTTGGTTTTGATGTAGGGAAGACACGGGTGTGGTACAAGTCAAGGACATGCTCTTGGTTGCAGCTATGGCCCCTCCTGGTGGTGGAAGCCATGCAGAGACTCCTCGGTCTCGCTGTCAGTTTTTGATGTAATCTCCACTGATTCCTTCCCTAAAAAAAACAGGAAGAGCATCTTTCCTTCAGGAGCTGACCAAACGTTTTGATGCAGACTTTGCCACTTTTCTGGAATCTCATCCAAGCTTTAAAACTTTGTAACTGTGTGTCCTGCCTTTACTGCCCGTATTGACAGCACTGTGCCAAAGACAGTGCCCCAAGGAAGGGAATAGGATTTCTGCGTTTGCCTAGAAGGAAGAAAGCAGTGCTATGATTATACCGTTTTTCCAATAAAGAGAGAAAAAAAAATGATATGCATTCATTAAAATAATTTTTCAGTGGTTTTCAAGGCTGTAAGTCATGTATTAGCCATTTCCTACATTTAGGTCAGAACCAAGGTCTGTTTAATAGGCTATTCTATATCCAAAGTAACTAAGAACAAGTGTTTTGATAGGAAGGGATAAGGCTTTTACTGTAGGCAAATGCAGCATGCCCTGCTAAGCTCTTAGCTAACTTGATATATAGCCCTGTTCAGGAAAAGGGAATTGTCACTAAATTGTTGCCTTATTTTACCCTTCAGTAGGAATAAAATCAGCCTATAAGAATGAAAAATTTTAATACATCTCTATTACTATACACTCTCCTAATTGGTATTGATCTTCCCTGTGGTACCTGAAATGCCAGAAATGATTTCAGCGAGATTTAAGCTAACACAAATGGGAAAAGGAGAGAAAGATTGACACCAAAAAAATGAGGTGGGGAAGGGTAAGTGCTGGCAGAATATACGGCTTCAGCAGCAAATAAAGAGAATACTTTCTACAAGGGGAGCAACTATAAACCAGTCAGATTGCAACTGAGATGATAAACAGCTTTAAAGGAAGAAAAATAGAAGAAAATATGTGGTAAGAAAAAAAAAAAAAAAAAAGAAAAGAAAAAAAAAAAAAAAAAAAAGATTTTCTAAAGAGGAAGGAGATCTTTACAGTAAGCTACCAAAGTGGACAAGCTTCAAGAATGGATGAGGATGGGAACATAGCTCATGTCCAGCAAGCTCAGATGAGGTGAGACAATTCCCTGTTGGCAGCTCAGAGCCTCAGTAACGCAGCCAGTGCCAGAACCCTGCCAAGAAACGCCTCTGCAGGTGGCAGTGTGTTACAAAGAGGTAGGATCAGAGGAATTCCTGAGCTTAGTTGAAGCACATGTCTTGGGATTTTTGTTCAGTTTGTTTTGCATCCCCTTCAGTTTATGAAGTTCAAATTATCCTAAACTGCATTGTGCCAAACAAGCAGAGGCAGTCTCCCTTGCTACAAGCAATGCTTGACAACCCAATGGGCTGCATACAAGATAATGCTGTTTGCTAATAATACAGCCCCAGATGTATTTATCTTGCACCAGGTAAGTAATTAATTTAAAAGTCGATACATATGGCTTCCTTGAAATGGAGAACAACACGAGTACTGGAACATAAGAGGAGAAGAGGAAGCTCAGGGGCGACCTTATCGCTCTCTATAGGTACCTCAAGGGAGGCTGTAGCGAGGTGGGGGTTGGCCTGTTCTCCCACGTGCCTGGTGACAGGACGAGGGGGAATGGGCTTAAGTTGCGCCAGGGGAGTTTTAGGTTAGATGTTAGGAAGATCTTCTTTACTGAGAGGGTTGTTAGGCATTGGAACAGGCTGCCCAGGGAAGTGGTGGAGTCACCATACCTGGAGGTCTTTAAAAGACGTTTAGATGTAGAGCTTAGGGATATGGTTTAGTGGGGACTGTTAGTGTTAGGTCAGAGGTTGGACTCGATGATCTTGAGGTCTCTTCCAACCTAGAAATTCTGTGATTCTGTGATAAGATCTGTAATTTAGTGAGGATATTCAGCACTGTGTAGAAAGCCTGGTTAATCACAGTTTTTCAGCAGCCTTGTCCAATCCTCATAAACAAAATAGTGTAATAATGATGCTCTCTATCACCATGTCATAGCAGAGCAAGGGGGGCAAAACTTCATTACACTCTTTTGTCTCACTTTCCATCAATGTGAGTGAGATAAACAGAGGAACCCAAAATATTCCATCAGTTTCTGGATGTCTAATTTAGTTCCTTGGGGGAAATTTTTCATTCTTCTTCAGCAATTGATGGGGAAACCACTGAGACAGGGTAACCCTCAAACATGAGCAGACTGGGTTATGCATAATTTTAAGTGCTATACAGCTTTGAAGTGCAGGTCTTAAAAAACTTGAATGAGATGTCTTTTTTCACATTTAACTTTGTATGTGTGCATTCATCCACATTTTTCTGCAGTGATGCAGATACTTGGAAGGCGATATTCCGGCTACAATACAGGTGCTGAGTTTTGTCTCTGAAACCTTCCTGAGTTGAATTTGAGCACTGATCAAAGTGACATAGAATAAATTTAATTCTCAGGCTTCATAACAGGCCTGAATTATTCTACTTCTTTGCCAGATAAACTTCAGGCTCTCTAAATTATTTCTGACTTACATGAATGAAAATGAAGGGGAAGCATTTGTGGCATGCACAAGGAGTAAATGTTTTCTGAAGAGTTCAAAGTTATACAGCTCACGTTTCTGTGATGCTCCCAGGCTGCACTTGAAGAAGGTGCTTATTCAGGACCTAATTTTCATTTGCAAGACATCTGTAACTCTGGGATATCTTATGGGTTCTAATTCTGTCCATTGAATCTGTTTTTACAAAAATCAATACATTCCTTGGCTGTGTAAATCCTTGTTTCAGGGCCGCTGACATCCAGCCAACAGAGGGAGCACTAGTTTAATTAACAAACCCAATTTCCAGCACTGCCAATATTGCTGCTGGCTGCACAGATAAGAAGGTCAATATGGAAAAGCTATGCAAGCTTTTTCCCCTAAGAACTGGAGGAGGGCAAAATGGCTGCCAACAAAACAAAAAGGAAACCTAGTGAGGAATCATTGTCAGGCCACTGTGTGGAACTGGAAAAAAAAAAAAAAAAAAAAGAGTGGGGATTGGGATGGAGACAAAAATTTGAAGCGTTAGTCATTAAAACAAAAGGCAGCTCCCAGGGTGCTGCCCAGTCCTGGAGTTCAGCTGCTACCCATGAACAAGCAGAGCCCCCTGAGCCAGTGCAACCTTGTATTGAATTCAGGGCCATCTGCCACCTCATTTATCAGAACTAGTTAAAAAAAGATGAAATTCTTTGCAAAGAGACCTGGTAGTGAATTTTGGCATTTCTTTCAATGAAGTCTTAATTGCAAATCTTATTTATTCAGTCTACAGATCTGCCACTCTCTGTCTATATGGCAATACACTACTGCTGTGAACTGGAAAGCAAAACAAAGCCAAATCTTCCACTACCATGCTAAAGTTTTGCATATTTCTTTGTTTTCTTCTTTATAAAATAGGTCTCTGCTGATTTTTGTTTGTTTGTTCATTTGTCTTTCTTATTTTTCCTTTGGTTTGTTTTTGTTTTAACAGGGAGTAGTGCTCAAAGATTTGATCACCCTTAATATTTTGTCATGTTCAGGATATACTTGCCTATATCTTTAAACTCAGGTTTACTCTTTCCATAGCTGTGTAGAAGGAATTAACTACATTAAATCTGTACTTAAATATATGTGTATATATATGCCAAGAACTGTGGGTTACATGAAAATGGGAACTTTTAACAAGGCAAATTCGCTTGTCCTGAATCCTACTGTGGAAATGAATAGGGAAACTTTTCACAGAGGAGCACCAACACAGCAGGGAGAGAAACATGCTTATGCTAAAAGAGCTCCACAAACACTCATCTCTTTTTTTTTTTTTTTTTTTTTTTTTTTTTTTTTTTTTTTTGTGGTGCAGGCTGCTGCACTGGATAACCCACGTAGGAGTGAGTATAAGACCATAAGATAACAAGACAACTGCAAATGTCCAACCCTGAGGAAAAGTTAAGTTCTATTTGAATTTTCAGTCTTTCAGAAAACCTTCCCTCCTGCTGATAAAAGGCTCATGCCTCCTGTTTCTGTAGTGTATCCTTTCCAGTCTTTCCTGTCTGTAAAAGCCTGTAGAGCCTTTAAAATATCTGGAAAACATAAACTTAGGAGGAAAAGTAAAATGGGGAAGATAAAATAGAGGCCCCAGCATTGTAAGAAGCAAAACCTAAGAGCAATAAAAATAGCAGAGAAAGCCATGGGTGAATTAAAACAATAAATAAGTCATCATGCTAAATTTCTATGTTCTTTTATCAATTACTTCTTCACATTGATTCTCTTTTTTCTTGTGTTTTGATTACGCCCATGCTTAGTCCTGTTGTATGGTCAAACTCATAGCTTCTCTGGCTTGATTGACTAGAAGCATGATCAAAGGGCAGATATTTATAACTCTAGAAAGTTTGCTTTCAAACAACTTTAATGCTCTCCTTGGAGTCCAAGGGCATGGGAAATGCAGGATACGTCCAAGCTCACTTTATCTCCAAAGGATTTCTAAGAACTGCAGATGCTCATAAACAAGATTTGGCTGAACTCTTGACTGACAGTCTAGAGCTTCTGTTTGATATCAGTGTATCCAGTTTCCTGCTGATAAACCAGAGTTATAATGTGGTGCTTTGAAACATCAATAGAAATGTACTTTCAAATTTTTATTTTATTTTTAGTGTTTTCTCTTTTTCAAGTTCTCATGTTGCCTCTATTCCACAACAGTTTTGGGCAACAACATGCATGAATGGCCAAGCCATGGCTGGTGTTTATGTAAATCCTATTAAACCTTCCCCAGAAAGGATTGTTTAGCAAACTCTCTGGGTAGCATATTCAGCTTGAAATAGGTAAATGTAAATGTAACCCATACAAAAATATTTTTGTGACTCTGAAAAGATGTAAGTAAAAATTTGTATTCCCAAGGAAAAAAAAAAAAAGGTAGAAAAAGGTAGGGAATGGGGGGGTGGGGGAGGGAGGTAGGAGTTGTTTGTAAGGCACTTTTTATATTGCTCAATCTGAACATAATTGAAGGGATGACATTTGAAAGCAGTTTTATGCTATGCTTCACCAACACAGGGAGGACTGGGTTACTGAGGGTGTCTATCTACTCCATTATGCTGAATTTAGGAAATGGTCAAAACCAGAGAAAGTCTAGGTTGTTAATCTGGGCTTTCAGTTTTATGGACCAAAAAAAATAGAAAGTAAAAACATCGGAAACTGAGGCTAACTTTGAACAAAAACTGTAGCTTCAATGTGGATAAATGTGAAAACACACACCTTTTTGTCAGCCACCCTGATCTCTCATCATTTCCTACTTCCAAATGCTGTACTTTCGTTATAGGAAAGTGAACAGATGTGAGCATGGACCTCAGAATGAGTGCTAAGAAAGACTTCAAGACATCCATACACAGCCTGAAAACATCTTAGATTCGGAAAAGCCTCTGTGTTTGAAAAGGTTGTACCGTTACAAGGAAATGGTTTGATATCTTGGAATTTGAAGACTGCAGGCTTCTTAAAAACATGACATTGATGTATTATTTAGGAAGCAGTGCATTCCCTAGAGCACCCACCAGCTAACTTCCTAATATGACAGAAAAACTTGAAGAAGAGGAGTACCCCAGCCCTTCACCCAAGGGACTAGCTCCTTGCCAAACGTAGACTTTTCAAGCTGCTTTCAGCTTGCATTGTTCCAATCATATCTAACTAGACTTGTGATTTTTCCTTCTGTAAGGCTGCCTCATGAATCCTCTTTGTACCATATAAATGGCTAGTGTGAGGGGTGAGCGCTGACATACACTGGTTTGTTCTTTGCCACTTCATCTGAACTCTGCCATTTCAATGGGCAGCCAGCAGTAGAAAGTTTTTGATCACACTGAAAATCCTTGCATTTAAGTGAAGCCTGTTTTGTGAAAGCTGAGGGAATAGGCTGAGGAGTTAATACACCCACTCATCATCTAATCTTGACACTGGCTCATACAAAAGCACAAGTGAATAAAACTGCATCATTTTCTGCTACTTTTTGAAGGTTTTGAGATCACGGGTCTTGGGATTTGCTTTGACACGCTAGCTGTCACTAACATACTTGTGTAATTATTGTACATATTATTGATTTTGAAAGATTCATATTCTCTGCTTTTTTTATTGATTGGTAAGGGGTGATTTTATTGAAGGCAGAACAAGCACCTCCAGCTATTGAAGGAACATGAAAATTAATGCAACTATGGGTACAGGAAGTCTACTGGGTCCTTTGTGATAAAGTTGTAGACAGTCAAATCTGGCAGAGAGGGTACTTTCCTTTCAGACTGTGAAGGTAACAAGAAAATCAGCTAATGATTTCAGGCAATTCATGAAAGCCTTGAAGCTTGTAACAGTAGAAATATTATGAAAGATGCACTGACTGTTTTTCTCTTCCTTGCCTGATTTTTAACTTGATGAGCCCAAAATATGTTCAGGTTAATGAAATTCTGCCCTTGGAACGTACATTGTACAGTGCAAAGTCAAAATTGTTAATGGTAGTGTAGAAATGAGGTGTTCAGTCTAGCTGCCTATAAGCTTAATTTCACTTCACAAGTGATTACTGCTAGTCTGCTCTCTGGTTCCTGAGACAGAAATAGTCATCCATTCATTTAGTGTATAATAATAAGCAAAGTCTATATTTGATGTTGTTCAGAACTTGCTTTGAACTGTTAAATGGACAACAGTTACCACGCAACTAAAAGGCTATATTCTCTGTGATTCATGTTTTAAAGGGAGAGAAATTCTTTGATTTTTAACTTAGTGATGCTTCTCATGAAACATTCAGCTAAAGGTGTGAGCTATGAATTCCCTCCACTGATGAAGACAAAAAGTGAACAAACATTGCAACCACACAGCCTCCTTCAGTCACATGTGAAACAAAGCCTCTCTGGCTCTATGAAGAGGGTGTGCTCAGTAGTTAAAACAGGTTAAAACAGGACAGAGAACTCACCTCGTTTCTGGTAGTCCTTGCAGGGAACTTAGCATCATGTAAAGATGCAGTTTCATTTTACCTTGCCATGGCAGAATTTAATACTAGGAAGAGACCAGAAACATTGGAAAAAGTACCTCTGAAGATAATTTTTGTCTTGAGGCAAGCCCAGTGCCATGAAATGAAAGCAAGCACATTCAGTTTGCAAAGGTCCAGAGGGCCCCTTTTGATGAATGAGTAATGGGGTAACATCAAAAGCAGATCCCTGGAAATTACAAAACACCTGATGCAGGTTCCTGCATTTTGGAGATTTCATGATGTTGAAGAGAGATTTTGTACCAAAAGTGAATTGATGCAATATTCATAACACACCAGTGATGAGTCATGTTCTACTGAGCAAACTTGCTGAAGCAAATGACCCTCAGCTCACCATCAGGCTTGCTCACTGGCAGATACTGACATTAACAATGGAGCAGGTGTTATGTTATTCTTTTCTTTCTTTCCTTTTTAATTTAATTTAATTTATATTTTTTTTAGGCTTTAAATGGGCATATTCTCCAAAGTTATTTTCTCCAATATTTCCTTTCTCCCCTCTTTCAAATCTTGCTTCTTTTGTGTCTCCATTTTTTTCTCTGTATCCATCGTCTCCTATAGAACCTGATCTTTAAAAAATGGAGCATTTCTTCTGCTTCTAGGATGTAGCAGCATCTTGCAGTTGTAAGGGAGACGTTTCCCTGCAGCAGAAAGTTGACAGATACAGGCAGATTGAGCTGTGGATATGCACTGATACAGCTATTGCTTATCCTAGTGGCTTGATGAGCTATCCTAGGTGATAGCTCTGGGATTATGTATCACTGGGGCTTTTTCGGACAACGATGACTTTATCACTGTGACGCCTTTTTACACCTGTGTTGAATATTTAACGTCCTTTGTCTCATCCAGCATATGAGAAACAGAATGATCCTGTGACTAGAGATACACCACAAATCTTGCCATAGAAAGTCAAGGTTGCCCTTGTTTTGCAAAAAGGGTAACTCTCCTGAGGTTAACTGTAGCTTTATCTGCACTTGATGGCTGGGAAACAGTAACAGTGAAATTTTCTTTAGGAGTCCATCACTGGATTCTTGAGATCTATTGGAAAATGTTCAGTCATCTTGCAGCCATCGAACTTGGAGGACAACAGCTGCTTTATCAAAGTCACATATCATGAACATGGTAGGGCATGCAGTAGCAGGGAGCAAGAAGCATTCAGCTTTTGAAGTGCTACTTAAGTCAAGTCGATCTTATCTGTCTCCAGGTAACTATGCTTTGTCTCACATGGAGCTTCTCATCCTTTTCTTTGGGGTAAGCCTTAGAAATAGTCTTTGAAAAGTAACCAGGATGTAATGACTCTCTCCAAGGGAGTGTTCCAGGTTCAATGACTCAGATGAATTCATTATTTCTTTCTGGAGAAGAAAAAAAAAATAAAATACTCTGAATTCCTCAAATAATCTCTCTGAAAGACCCTCTAGGAGTATGGAAAAAGAAATGAGAATACACCAAAGTGGAAGTTGTATGCAAATCCAGACAGAAGGTCCTGTCTCTGTGCCAACGTAGCAGAAAGGGCTGACAGTGGGGAATATGGTCCTTCCAGGTCTTAACAGTTGGAGGGCAACACCCCTGATGAGGAAGAAATTTAATTACTTCTCAGTGTTTGTTACAGACCTAGTCTCTTTTCCTTCTGGACATGTCAATTCTGCAAAATGGCAAGAGGAATTACTGGAAGCTCTATGGTATTACCAAGATATTTCACCTGACTTAATACATTTTGTTTTTCAGAAGTAAATGAATGGCTCCGGCCAAAGTTTTATATTTTGCACATGTAAGGGCACTGTCATTCACAAACAGGTTCAAAAGGTTCATTTGCATGGGTTAGCTAGCAACATTCATGGAGATTAAATCTTAGCTGTAAAACCCCCACCATTATGGTACACTGTGGCTCGTAATTGTGTCCAGGTTTATGTGTCAAGAGCAGTTTCAGGCATGTCCATGTACTTTTCATCCTTTTATTGATTCCTTTGCACCTAAAAAGTCACAGCTTCTTCCATTTCAGGAGATGTACTATAGTTCTTCTTTTAAAACAGTATGACACAGTTCAGTAGCTGGAATGTGCTGCAGAGCTGGAACTGCTAGATAGCTTGTTTTTAATTTTCTCCACAGGAAAGAGTAATGTGTAACTTCTCAGCAGAGTAACTGTCACAAAGAAAGAGGATAGAATAAAAGGCATATTTTGGCTCATGTCAAGATAAAACTGAACAAAAAAAAAAATCTTTCTCACAGTTCTGTCTTTATAACTCTGAAACTGAATTTATATCAAGATTTCTAGTTCAAATGTGAAATCAGCCTAAGCCACTCACTGGAGACGGAGACAATTCAAACTTTCCAAAATTTTCAGTGTGCTGGTTTTTCGTATTAGAAATAGATCTCTAATCAATCCTGGAAAAAAAAATAATAATAATAAAAAAAATCCTGTAAAGAAACCAGTACCAGCAGAGTGCTGAGACAAGCATAGGGGTGAATTGTTAATTGGGGGAAAACTTCATTACACTTTTATATTCTGCAGGCTGCTTTGCACAAATACCTGGGTAGCAATATTAGCACTCATGGGCAATGTCTATGGGGGCACTCTAAAGCAATAGGAACTTGATCTCATTGCTTTTATTTGCTAAAAATGTTTCACAACTGCTTTTATATATTCTGCTAGCATTGGCAGTAGTGATTTCTTTTTAATTAAAATCTCCTAAAAACTGATTTGACAGGGTTCTCTAAAAGAAGGAAAAAAAAAAAAAAAAAAAAAAAAAGAACTGGCAAATTAATTAACTAAACTAGAAGGTCAGTTTTAAAATCCTGCTGCAGACTAATTAAATCCTAGACACTGACATTTTTGGCTAAAAATTGCAACCATAGTAATTAGTGTTGCAGGAAATTTCCATATGCCATTGTGCCAAATGAATGAGGGTATTTCATAATTGTTCCTGTAGGACTTATTGCAAATAGCTGAGAGGGACATGATTCTATTGTAGGATATATGCAAAGGCATCGTAGCACTTTCATTCCAGTAAAACTGGCTCCCCAGATTAGTTGCGTGAGGGAGGGAGAAGTCTGACAAATGTTAGGAATATTATAAATTATTATTATAGCGATCTCTTCTTCTTGTTGCCTAAAAAGTGGTTACTTTTTAAAATATTGCTATTTTAAGCCACTACCACTACTTAGAGAAATAGGGCAAGCTATTAGTCAAAAGGCTGTGAATAAATACATGCTGAATATGCAATTAAAAATCACCATTGTGAACAGTTTTATATCATAAAACAAAAGGTGCTGTTAATTATTTTACTTGCATATATTCAAGCCAACTATGCAAAGAGTTCTTTTTTTTTTTTTTTCTTTTCTTTTCTTTAATCATTAACTTTTTCAAGACTGCTAAGGATTTGTTAAATGTCAGGCAGTAAAATTAAAATGTCAGTATATGACATAAGGGTCAAGTAGACTTAATAAACCTGAGCTACATCATTCCACATTTATTTCTAATTTTTTTTTTTCTACTGGTAAAAAATGTAAAATGTTTTTTTGTGCAGCTCATGTGACTTTTGGATATAATAGATTGTTTGAGTGAGTTATTCAGGCTTTTATTTAGAAACATTGTACAAACTTCACTCAAAGGGAAAAAAATTACTCCCATCTTGAGGGGCATGGACATAAGATGATGATCTTGGTAGCTTTTTCTTTGATTATTCTATCTCTTCAAAGAAAATTAAAATGTCAGAATAAGAAAATGACCAATTTACCCAATAATTAAAATAAGTAAAAGATAAATGACTGCTTCAGATGAGAACAAAAAGAGATCGTGCTGTTGCAGTGAAGGACCAGCCTGAAGGAGTGGGCAGTCTGGGCTCACATAGGCAAGTGTGTCTGAAATGGTGCTCTCAGATGGGCCATCTCCATCCTCCTGTTCCCAGGCACTATTTGTTCCTATTATGTCCATCTTTTATTCTCCACAAAAGTGGCATGATTATCACTTGGAAAAATAGTTGACAGTCTCCTCTGCAGTTAGCTAAACTGCAAAATGTTCAGCAGAGCCACACCATGTGAGATGGGAGAGAAACTTCAGAGTTACTCCAAGCCCTGCTGGCCTAATGTCCCCAAGTCTCTGCAGTCAGTCTGCAGTTTCTTCTTTCACAGACTAATGTGATGGTCTGTGACTGACTGCAGCAATCAAGGAGCATTCAGGTGCATGTAGAGAACAATTTTCTGGTTGATGTGTTCTTTCAGGTGAACTCATTCAGTAAAATGGCATTTATTTCATACTTCTCTTACAAAATTTCAGTATTTTATTTCAGGTGGAGAATATATGTCTTTCAATCTATTGTTTCAGGCTCTATGCAAACTTAAGTCTTCACACAGTAAAACTCAGGGTGAGACTGAATATCAAGTGGATATAATTCATGCTCATAATGGCAGAATTTCAGACACATGCAGTCTTATGTAACTGGTCACCTCTAAATCAACCAGAGGGCATGGTTGTTTCAGCTCCTGGGTGCCCCAAGTTTTATGCAAGATCTTAAATTTAGGGAGGTTTGTACAAAACTTGCTCCACAGGGTTGTCCAGTCCATAGTCTAGGTAGTATGTTAAAGATCTTCCCATGCAGCCTCTCTCCACTGAGCCTAGGAGTGGGTTGGTTTCGAGAACACTTCTACTAAAGAGATACATGCTTCTTCTGCTCCCTGCAGAAATGTAGTTTGGAGTTTAAAGAAAAAAAAAGAAAAAAAAAAAAAGAAAAAAAAAAGTTTCAATGCTAAATACTTCTAAATACTTCAGGGATATACATCTAAGTAAAATTAAAGATAGGAAGATGTGACCAAACCACTTGTTTGGGACCCTCCTAAACAATACAACAAGCCTGGGCAGATTTTACAGATACAGTTTTACCTGGAGGTTGTTGTTGTTTTATTTTGTTTTGTTTTCTGTATCTCTCAGAATTGTTTTTCCTTTGGGTGACTTTTTTCAGCATCTATTTCTCCACTACCCAGGAGACACATGTCCATCCATGTCCACTGCTAGGATATTATCCTTCCACAGAGGAAAACAATAAGCTGTAAGGATATCTCAACTGTTTTGCTCTTGTGGCACCAAACTGAGCTGTTAATCACAATAAATCATTTAGTTTCACAATAAAGCCATAATTCCTGTTTACCTTGGCACCTTAACACCTTTGGTTTCTTCTAGAAATAACCCTTCAGGCTCTTTGAATGTTTAGGCAGAGGAGGGGGCTATGCTTTCCATGTGTTCATCCCCAGAACTAGACTCCTGCATTTCTGCAAATATTACAACAACAGGACAAAATCTCAACAAAGAGGGGCTCGCGATCTGCAGGGACACAGGAGCCCTTTATTCAGGCCCACACTTAAACAACAGGTATTTGTCCAGCAGCAAATGTTGCTGATAACTTGATATAGCTGTCTGTATGGACATTGTCATTAGAACTTACTTGTGTCAGCCATTTAACAATATTTGATTAGGGTACTGTGCAAGGGAGGTTTTTATAGATCTGCTGTACAACACCAAGATAGGTATCTCACATCTCTGGGACTTATTTCCTAAATCCTAAAAGGCAATACTGATGCTAATCTTCCCTCACCTCATACAAAGTATATGTACAAATAGGGTACCTATGCTACTTTTACAGGCTTTGAAGTTTGGAAAGAGAAGAGGAAAAGAACATGGGAGGGCTTTGTCATGCATAATTTGTCCTTTTGCAGCTTTCAAAGCACCCCAGTACGTTTTCCCAAATGTCCAGTTTGCATAAAGCTGTCTGAAAACATTTTCAGTACAAGTGTATATCTAATGCAGGCATGGTGGTATAGTCTCCGGATTTTGAATGCATATTTAAAATAGAAATGGTCTTTCGATATCTTCAAATAGCAGCAGGATGCTGTATAATTTACATTGTACCTCATGCAGGCAGGCATATAATCCAGCACCCTGAAGCAGTGTGTGCCACACACTGAGTACTAAGAAGTTACTTGTGCTTGTACCGTGTTTGAGAGGAGAGGAGAGACTGGTAAACTCCCGGAGCAGCAGTGCTTTTCTTGAGACAGAGTTCATCCTCTTTTGAAGGCTTTGGAGCACATGAAGCTGAGCTAATCATCAAGAAACCCTCTAATCTCTATCATTACTTCCGTTTTCATGTTAGGCATTGTGACAGCTTTTCCCCCTTGTCATCAGGAGGAGAAACCCGTGGTTGCTCTCTGGCGAGACTGGGGCTGCTGATGGCAGTCTGAGCTTTCTTTCCCAAGTTAGTATTCAGGCTTCATACGCAGGCTGGAAATGGAGAGATTATCTCAGAATAGTGTCTAGAAGGGCCTGGAACAATGGGGGGCCGACATCGCGTCACTCTCGGCTGATTGTCAAACAAAGGTAGAGCCAGCCATTACAGAAATGTATTAATTTGAGGAGAAATACAAAAATAAACCAATGATTTAGGGCCCTGACTAATACGGCTAAAGAAATAATACAATAAATCATCAAAACGAAGAAATGTGGCAAGAGGCACTGGAAACTGAGAGATATTTTGTCACTAAATTGAGGCATTAATAGTGTTTTGAAGCTTCACATTTAAATTGCCTATTTCTGACACTCAAAATGCACATTAGCAAAATGATGCTTATTTTATAGTTACTCATTAAAAAGAAGGGGATAAATAAGATGGAGTTTTAAGCTATAAATCTCTTTCATAACAAACAACCAATAAGAAAGTATGGGGAAGACAAATAAATGGATAGTGCAAGAATGATTTTTAAAATGCTTTTGTAATCTGGGGTATAAATGAGCAACTGTCTCTTCTGGTCTAGGATGAGTCATTTTTAGAAGATCTGAGTATGATCCTGAATGCTGGAGCTATTCATGTGCTATTTGGTAATGAAGAAAAACTAGGAATAATAGAAAAGGTTATTTCTTTTCTGTTGCAATAATTCAGGCATTGTGCAATTATACTATTTGTCTCTTCTTTACATGATAGTAATTCTACGTGTATTTCCCCACCTACAGATACATCATTTCTCAACTAACAAGGCATAACTTCAGATTACCTCGTATAGCCTGCATGACAAATTCAAGGAAAGTATCAGAAGAAACTCACACATCACTGTGGCATTTAGTCTTGCTGGAAAGGTCTTTCATGATCACCTGTGTAACATTCCAGCACTCGTTAATGGTTGCTCAGTAGCCTGCTGCTGATCGACTGTTTGCATAGCATCTGCATTTATCTAATCTTTATTTATTTTTTAAAGACTGCAAAGTTACAGCTCATTTGCAGTGCTTCAGGATTTGAGTATTAAACAAAAATGCAAATACAGCAGTAAGCCCTTAATGAGATGTATCCAGCTCATTTTTTTCAGCATTAACTCCATTCTTTATCTTGTTTGAGCACCCCAGTATAAACTAGTCATCAGTTCCAAAACTTCGTTTTATTATATGATCAGCTGCTGCCATGTATTTTACAAGTTTAAATTCTAATTTTATCCACAATAAGAATAATAATGATGTTTCAAACTAGCATTTATTGTCCAAAGGAAAAGAACTCAAATACTGTAAGAAACCATATCTTCTTCTGCAACTTACAGAGTCAATGAGCCAAAATGCAATGATACCCACTGCTGGCTTGGTGGTACATTGCACTGACTTGATACTTTGCACTGACTGATGCTTTGCACTGACTTGAAAAGCAATGAAGTCATAACCTAAGGTGATGCTAGTGCCACCCACTTATAACCATAGAAATAGGTCTTCTTGATTAAATTTAAATGCTCCAAGTGATATTCCTATCTTTGAAAGGATCTGAGCATAGACCAAATTTTGGTCCCTAATTTTAGTCTTCTGAAGCAAATGGTATAAAACACAGTTTCGTGTCCAAGAAAAAGGAACACAGTTCTCTGCTAATGCTGCACTAAATCCTCCCTAGTCTAAATCCTCTTGCCCAGGCCACCAGCTAGCTTGTGTCCTCTGACATTACCTATGTCATTATGACATTACCCGACATTACCCAAGTGCTCTGCTTAGCTTCCAGGTGCTCCAGCAGCCCTTCCTTAGGGCCCTTGGAGCTCCCCTTCACCTTCCTCATGTTTGGGCTGGATTGCACATGATAAGGAAAAAGAATGAAAGTGAGCAAGGCTTCCTCTGTTTTCAGTAGTAGTATTTATTCTTTGTCTCTTCTGAAGACTGAACTGTATGGGAGAGAGCAGCCTGCAGTTTTGGTCACCCATGAATATAAATTGTTAGAGCAGTTACGGTCACATTCCTCTGTGATGACATCGTCTGCACCAAGGACCAACAGTGTCTTCATTAGCTTTGGGATATCGGGTCTGTCCATGATCACATTGATAGTCCTGATTCTGCTACATTTTTCCCAGAATTAAAACTGAATAACAAAGTTTAAAGCCAAAAAGTGCCTGATTATTTTGTGAATGTTTCTACTGCAGCATTGATGCTCACAGCAAATTTCCATTCATATTCACTACAAGCAAAATAAGGCTTTATAGGTTTTCCTTCCTATTTTAAAACATGCTTATACAAGTTACTGAATTTTATGTTCAGCATGTTTTTTATTACTAATGTTTTTTGGGGGAAACAGAGGCCAAAACTTTGTGACTGTGACAACTTTTATAGCACCTTTGGTATCTTGCTTGGGAAAGAACAAGCTTTTGCAATATTGTGTTGTTGGTCTTAAAATCCTCATGATGAAGACTTCATCAGTGTGTCATCTATAAAGCTGATAATATAATATATATTGTAACATAATTAATATAATAAATATTATAACATAAGTAATACAATAAAGATGGTAATATAATAAAATCCTGGGGTTTTTAATCTTCTACATTTTCTCTGGATGCTGCAATGTTTCTCAGTTTTCACAGTGGAAAATTTTATAAGTGGCTTGTCTTTATTGTTAGTTCATTTGCACTAAAGAATTATCAGCTTCACAAACTTCTTTGTAGCTCCCAGTGGAACTAGTGCAATTATAAAGTTGTGCCAATTTGGCTTCTTAGCAGAAGGTACCTATTGGAAGAAAACAAATTTCTACATTAGATTCCATCATGAACAAACAAATCGTTTTAATTGGCTGCGTAATGAGATGGCCTTTTGTAAAATATGTACTTGGAAAGTTCACTGTTAAAGTGGATCTCAAGTTCTGCACAGGATGCAGCAAAGCTAAATGTATGAAGTGCAAGGCAGCTATGTTTCAGCTTTTGAAATATATATCATTCATGTATTGCTTTTTAGTATCTGTTAAAATATTTGTAATAATTTAGCAGATGAAATCCCACTATTCTATAACATTTTCTACCCTGTTTTATTTGTTAAGAGAGAATTGCAAAGTGTTATGCTGCAATTATAGGTCAGTGTCATTTCAAAAGTATGGTATAGCTCATTGTCTCTTAAAACATAACTGATTTTAAACAGATAACTTAGAGTTTCAAAGACATTATGTTCAGACTGATAAAACCTACTGCAACCTTTTCTTTCTGTAGATGACTCTAATAACTATATGAACTGTTGTCTTTCTGATAGTGGAGCAGTGAAGCAGCTCTCACCTTTGGGATCCATTCCCACAATAATTTTATAAGTCCTGGTAAAATTTTTCTTATTCCCTTTTTGCGCATGTGCCTGCACCCATCCCACACCATTACACACCAGAAGCAGAAGCACAAGCACAGTGGTGATTTCCTTGGCTATCTCCAAGGTCACATATGTGGCATGTGTCAGCTTGGAGAGAATGAAAAGTTGCTTTAGAATATAATTAGGAGGTCCCCAAAGCCCTCCTGTCCTGTGATTCTGTTGATGAGTTAAGTGGTAAGAATTTCTTGTGCAACTGAGTGCTTCAGCTATACATTTTACAGTGATGCTGAACAAAGTAGATTGGCTTTTTGTTGAGAAACAAATTCAATAAATTCATTCCAGAGCTCTCATAAATTTGTGTGCCTGCACAGCAGGTAGCTGTTAGTAGGGATTTTCTTGGCTTTCCCAAGCTCATAGAGGTGAGTATGTGCAACTTGGCTGAGTAAGGCAACTTGGCTGGAGCTTGATAAGAGGTCACAGAAGAAAGTTACAAGGCTCTTCATGGAATAACAGCCATTTTGTCTGTTTTCCAATGTCAAACAGTTAAATATTTTCGTCTTGTTAGAATTATCTTTATAATGTATAACTTTACTAGTGTTTTTTTTTGTGCAATCTTACTCCCTTAAACATAAAGCACATGCACACACTCACCTCCATTTACTACAAAGATTTCTGTTGAGATCCCTACCAGCTAAGAAGCCATCACTGTGGTATATAAGAAGTCTGAGAAGACTACAAAATATTCTTGAGGTTAAGCTTAGACATATCTAATAGAGTTGCACTTTTAATAGAAGTACTTCCATCAAGCTTTTAAAAACGTTTTAATGAGGACCGTAAACTATTACATTTCTGTTCTTTATGATCAATGTATCTGAAATTCTTAAACTTCTGCTTTACTATGCACTATTTTATGCTACATATTTATATGCACTTTTACTACTTGGAAGATATTATCCCTGGTTGTGTTCCTTTTTTTTTTCTTTTTTTTTTTTTTTAACACCAGTAGGTAACTAAGCACCACCATGCTGCTCTCTAACTGCCCCTCCACAACAAACAGAGGAAGAAAATCTGATGAAAAAAGGCTTGTGGCTTGAAATTAGGTATATTGGGTTTACTTGGCAAGGAGGGCTGCAGGGGTGACCTCCGTGAGAAGAGTCAAGAAGCTGACCCGTGTTAAATAAGAGCTGGTTTCATCTGGCTCCAAAAGGGATGCATTGCTGGCCAGAACCAAGCCAATAAGCCATGTTGTTTGCACTTCACTGAGAGCACATTTAAGAAAGGAAAAAACTGCTGTGCCACAGCAGCTGGGAGAGCAAGGAGTGAGAACTCCCCAACATCAGTCCATGACAGTTCCTCTCTGCCGCTCCTTCATGGTCACTCTGCCCCTGCTCCCTGTGGGGTCCCTCCCACGGTATGCCGTCTTTCCCGAACTGAGCCTGCGGGGGCTGTCCACAGGCAGCAGCTCTTCAAGCACTGCTCCCACATGGCTCTGCACCACGGGGTCCATCTCCCAGGAGCAAACTGTTCCAGCATGGTTTCCCCATGGGCGGCAGCTCACCCGAGACCCCTGCTCCCGCATGGGCTCCTCTCCATGGGCTGCACCTCCGGCCCAGGGCCTGCTCCTGCAGGGGCTCTCAATGGGCCACAGCTTCCTCCAGGCCACATCCACCTGCTCCACCGGGGGCTCCTCCACGGGCTGCAGCGTGGAGATCTGCTCCATGTGGAACCCATGGGCTGCAGGGAGACAGCCTGCTCCTCCAGGAGCCTCTCCACAGGCCATAGGGGAACTTGCACTGCACGCCTGGAGCACCTCCTGCTCTCCTGCACTGACCCTGGTGATGGCAGGGCTGCTTCTGTCACATTTTCTAACTGCTCTTTCTCAGCTGCTGTTATGCTGCAGCTGTCTCTTTCTTCAATGTGTTTTATACCACTGCAGGAATTGGCTTGCAAAAACAAACAAACAAACAAACAAACAAACAAAAACACCACTATTTTCTTTTGCATTAGTTAGCATCTCTTTAGTTGAAAAATGAAAGATTAAATGGGCCACAGTAATAAGCAACTTTTATCCCTTGGAGGTTGCTCCAGGTCAGCTGGTTGCACGCCATTTGCATGGCATGGCTGCTGTCTTTGCTGTATTTGGCTACTACATTTGGCCCATTTGTTCTGGGAAAAAAAAAAAAAAAAAAAAAGAGAGAGAGAGATAGAAAGAGAGAAAAAAAAAAAAAAAGAAAAGAAAAAAGAAAGAAGTGAGTATTTCCTTTGCAGTGTCCTATCATTAAATCGTTTGTTTTGTTTGTTTGTTTGTTTGTTTGTTTTCCAAAAATACCTGTTCCAGTGGTAAATAAATGCAATTAGTATTCAGCAAACACTTGCCTTGACTTCACTTCTCCATGTATCCAGGGTTTGTTCCTCTCCTTTATATCTACTGCATGTCTCATAGCCTTTTGCAAAACCTCAGACAAGCTTTTTGATTGGCAAGTGCATCCTCTCCCTTCAGTATTGGTTAGATACAAGTATGATGTTTGCATTCAGGCTGAAAGATTGTTTGAACCATACTAATATTCAGTTGCCAGATTGCTGCTGAAGCCAAGGTTGCACCCTGCCTTACATCAGCATACTGGTGCCTGAGCCACCAGGGCACATCTTGACCATGAATGATTCTAGTGCAGCAGCAGTCCTTCTGCAGCCCCAGTGCTTCTTTAGAAGAGATTGAGATCTAGAAATTGGTGTCCCAATCTGTGCTTTTTATGAAATAACTTCTACAGGGCATTTGGATGTTTTCATGAATCAGATATGTCTGAATTATTTACAGAATGTGCTAGCTTCAAAGAACCTAATTAGGGTAGAGTAGCATGTTTTAGGACTGAAAAAAGCAAGCTATGCTCTTGTAAGTAATTACTGCTCTAATAAACAAACTCAGGAGAGTGAAATGCATAAACAGATCTGGTGGGATCAGAGTACAGAACATATTTTCATGTCCAAGGACTTCCTCTGTGTAATATCTACGAAATGCCACAAGTATATTGTTGCAAAAAGAATAACAGTGCTAAAAGCTTTATAGTGCAATATAATCTATTCGGCAACAAAGAGGCAAGTAAATTGTTTCAGTCTGAATTAATACAAAATCAGTACTTACAATATGACAATGGATTTCTAATATTTCCAGATAATATTATATTTGAATTTTGTGTCAAAATGAATCATATTTAGCCTCTATGCTGCTGACACACCTGTTATCTCAAATTATTTGTCTTCATTTCAGCAGTCACAAACTTTGCCATAAACCTTAAGGAGTTTCATGTACCACAATTCAGTTTATAGCATCTTCAGTTGCTGTAAGAAGTGTCCTTATAAAAATGACATCCAAATATACCTTACATATTTCTGCACAATAAATTCCATTTGAAATCCCCTCAGTTTTAAAGTCAATTCAAAATTCTTTGATCAAGATTGCAGATTCAGTCTGGTAGCTTCAAGTTAAACTATGTTATTTCTGTATTTTATATATCATCACTGACTATAAAAATTGTAGAATAAGAACTTAACTGGAAATTCTCCAGGGAAGTGTTTGAGACAGAATACAGTATGTTCACGTGTAGCTATATTGCCTCTACTCTGGTGACAGAAAGAAAAATATGTCTTTTTTTTTTCAGTAAACTGGATGCATATCTCTCAAAAGTCTCACAGGGAATGGCTATTTATTCCAAGCTGCCATTTTAAGATACATGTTTGTACTTTTTTTTTTTTTTTTTTTTTTTTTGAGTGCCATCAATAATAAGGATTCCAGGCAACAAATCAGAAATCAGATCCTGTAATGACTGTTTTACAGTTTCTGTTCTTGTTGATGTTTTATAAGATAATCTCAAACTTCTGTTGAGATGCTAAGGCTGAAATTTGGACCAGTTCTGGTCATTAAAACCCTGGTCCTAAACATACCAGGTCCATTGGTGAGCAAAACCCCTCATCTGTGGGCAGCTGTTAACCTGCTTACTTATTATTGTTCTTAAATCCCTACAGGGTGACAGAGAAATGAAAGATGTCACTGCTCTCCCCCCTTTTTTTATCTGTGATTTATATGACCTGTATCTCAGTCCTTGCAGTTATTATTTTACTGTGTACTAAGCACAGGTTAACAGCAGCCTACCTTGTATACTCCTACTCAAAATCAAAGCATCTTCTGTATATTGGGGATATTCTGCTATTAAACCCGAACATTATTAGTTTTTCTTTCATTTTCACATCAGAAATAGAAGCGTGCCAGTAAGAGAAACTCTCCAATTATTATTATTTTTTTTTTTTTTTTTTTTGAAGGGCAGATCTGAGCCTTCTGAATTTTGTTCTATTTTTAACAGTTTGCTACAGATAGGGAAAAAGCGGCTTGACTGCTTGCCAAACCCTCCAGATACATCCCTTCCCTCTCTCTGGCTTTGTTTAGAGTAGGATTTGTAGGGGGTTGTTTGCAAATGTTTTCTAACCCTTTCAAACCTGTGTGAAAAGTCATGCACTGTTAGGGCAGATTGCCTTTAACAAATACTTTTCTGACCTATCTAAAACTTCCTAAATGTTTGTTACCATGGTCAGCCATTGCCTGGCAGCTGCTTGTTCCTGTGCAGCTGAACACATCACGTCAGTGGATTTTTCTCCCTCGGAGTGCAGCGTCAGCTCAAGATACCCCTAAATGTTGTTCAATCTAAACCAATGAATATTGCACAGGGGCAGACAGGGAGCACACACATCCACTATATGACTCAGTCAGCTAAAATGACTGTGTGATGGCTGATTAATCTACCAGAATCCATAGGCCTCAGTGAGGGTTCTCTCTGAGACAGAACTGCAGGACTGCACCCAAACCAAATATCTGAGAAGGGAATGGCCTCAAAGAACATGCAGGAACACACATTCAGAAAAAGTGCACATGATGCCCTGTCTTGCAATGTGCATCATCTTCAGGGATTCATTTAGGCACTCTTCATACAGAGCCTGACTTTGGGTCTCCCAAAGGTCATACTCGGAGCCTGCAGGCACCCAGCTTGCAGAAACTGTAAATGTTGAGCTAAAGATCATTTTCCATGTTATACTGTTAGTTTCTGGTCTGTCTCTTGAAAACATCGCCTAGTTATTAAATTCTTATCACAGGTACTTGTTCCTAAACATTAGAGAATGTTTATATTCTCCATCCACTGCTGTTGCCCTTAGGATCCCAGTATATAGAAACAGGTTTTCTGAGCACCTTGTATAAGGTTTTTCTTTCTTATGAAGAATCTTAGTGTTGTGAGTGAGGAGATGTTTATCACTGCCACACAGAATGCCTCCTGCCAAAGAGCAAATTGCTTGCTGACTACCAAAGCCAGAGGAACAGAGAGAGATGAATCTATGGAGGAGCGAACAAAGGGAGTGGAAGACACTAGTCCTGAGATAGATGTAGTTCTTTGCTATTGTGAAAGCCATACTCATTGCTTTTGGAGTCTGAACAGTTATGTAGCAGGACATTCTCTTGACCAGCATTTACCTCATTTTTAAAATATAACTTTCATTATATGTTAGAGCTTATACAATATTCATAAACACAAGTGTCGGCATTGCTTCCCCTCCAACCTAGCCTTCAAGCTGCTGAAGTAGAAATTAGGTTTTGTTCTTGTTGCTGTTTTTAACTTGGCATAGTGTTTGCAAATGATATTTGCTAGATCTTCTGAGGTGCAGAAGAGTTGTTTTGCAGATTACACCTTCACTGCAGAATGGGCCAACCAAAAGGAAGGGGGGGGATATCTCTGTTTCTCCGTCAGGGATAATTGTCACTCCAACATGAAATTTTGGCTCATCTCCTGGTTTGAACAGGTGGACAGATTCTTTGAATCCCTGCTGAGAAAAAATTAAAAAAAAAAAAAAAATAAATAATCCTTATGTGATTCTGCCTTCTTACCTTGAATTAATTAAGAGTTTTTAAAAATGTTGGAACATAAGGCTTGAGTCACCAACTAAGGCACATGGTTAAGACTTTAAATATTACACTTTTCTGCTTTGCAAATATATCTGAAAGGTTAGCACCCAGTGAAACATGCAGACTCATGAAAACAAAATCTGAGGTGCATCCATACAGATTTTTGGCCAAATTAAAACCTGATGTTTGAGCAGGTGCAGCTTCCCCATTGTGTGGATGGAGTTTGCAGCCTAGAGTTATTGACATTAAAAAGCAGGTGGAATAAGTTTATCCTGTTTTAATTGGACTATAATATTCTCTCATTAGAAAACAAGGCAGCCACCTTGGCATCAAAGGCACAGAAATCATCATGACTTTCTGCTGCCCAGAAAGGCTAGAAAGCTGCCTCTTTTTTTCTTTTCTTGTCCTTTGATCAGGTATTTGGAACAAAAAGCTCACAATATGTTACTTTCTCTCCCAGACCTGGTGATTTTTAATACAGATTCTCCATAGTCTGTGAAGTCTTAGCTTTATTTCTGGAAGAAAAGAGTAGCCATTTACCCTTGCTGACTATTCAGGCACATCTGCAGCTTGTATTGCTAGACCCAAATTAGCTTGCCCTGAGATGCTGGGTAAATTCTTGAAATATACTCATTCTCTGAAATAAGAAATGACTTGTGAGATTTAATTTATGTGTGTTTTTTTGTTGTTGTTTTTTGTTTGTTTGTTTGTTTTCTTTACAGATATTTATACATTTTTATATTTTTATACTGATGATATCTGAAAGGTGAGAAATGGTTTCAGTGTGAAGAATGTAACTGAGACTCAGAAGATCTGTGTCCTCCTCCTCCCTTCCGCCACTCATTTCTCATCTGACTTTTGAGTGAGTCATTTACATATCTTTGCATCAGTTTCCCAATGCAATAAAGGAGATTTTACTGCTACTTCAGAATAATTCATTAATGCCACTATCATTATTTCCTATCTTCACCTCTATTGTTCCATTGGCAGGTAGACTGCCTCCACAGTAGCTGGCAGGAGAAACCCGGTTAAGATCTGGTCTCTTTAAGTGTTTGTAAGTATCCAATTAGTAAAATTTGTTTGCCTAAACTCTTCTGCCACACACGTGGATGTGGCACATATTCTGGCAGTGAGACTCCTCAGAAAAACAGTGATTCTCCAGCTGTCACTCATCATTTGTTTGATTCTGTTCGACTTTCAACCTTTCTTCCAGTGACAAGCAGGAAGACAAGCCCTCCTGTTTACAATGAATACAGTCTACAGACACAGACTGTGTATATTTATAGTTTCCATCCCACAACAACTGTAATGAACACCCATTTCTCCATACAGTCCTGACTTCCTACAGTGCTGTGTGCTTTCCGCTCCACACAAGGATGGAGAAAACTCAATGTTTCTTTGGAGTCCTTCAATACCTTTCAGGTTTCAGCCTCTTTGCAGTTAATGGATGGCTTGAAAGCTTGCTAGAAAATACGGTTCTTTAGCACTGCAGCAGTTCTTCATTTAGTACTTTGCAAGTGAGTTGTAACAGTTTGCCCTGGAGACAGGGAAATGCAAATATAAATTAGATGGAGCACTAATAACATAACATTATGGAACAATGCAAACCATTTTGGACACCCCACAGAGAAGAAATCCATGCATTCCTTTCTGAATCATCTTTATGGAAATTTCTGTAAACGTGCCATTATTAAAAGAGAGTAGCAATTATTTCCTTCTTTGGTTCATCAGTTGCAGGGAGGGGGAGAATCAACAAGGGAATTAATTTTGTTTTCTTTCCTCTTCTCTTTTCTTCCTTGTGCTTGTTGGAGGGCCATCACACAACAGGAACTGACAGCTCTGAAGCCTCTGCTGGTAGAACAGAGCAAAAAAGATGGGAGAAGTGGTCAACATTGTTACAGATGGGGCTCTGTAGGTGGAAGTAGTTAAGAGAGTAGCAGAAGCAGAAGAGGTTGCAGCTAACAAGGCTGCTCAGGAAGCCAAAGCTATTAAGATATGTTGACATAACATTTGCAAGCTTCACAGGGGCCATCATTATAAATTAGATTTAGTATTGATCAGACAGTTCAGCATTGGGGCTGGAGGAAAACTGGACACAGAGTTCTTTACAAAATTGGCACTTAAGATTCTGCCTTCTGATTAACCTACAAGAACAGAAAACCCTGGTCTCCCAACTGACCTCAAACAGTGTGACTGCTGTCCTCTTCCTGTGGGCACTTAGAAAGTTGCTGTTGTTTGAAGTTGGCATAATCTTTCAAAATTGCCATTGCAATCATAACAAGGATGTTAAAAACGTGCCTGTAAGATACAAGTTAAATCTAACGCATGGCTGCAAATGCTAGCAACTCCTTGCTAATGAGGCCTACTGGAGAATTTGCAAATGTATCATTCAGGATGAAAACCAGCTGGCAGGCTGGCAGTATATTACAAGGTGTACCGGGGAAGGGACCTGGTGATTTAACACACAGAGAGAAGCAACTTGTGAGACTCATTAGATCAATGGGGATTCCAGCCCTATACCTGAAATTATATGCCCAATCTTCTAGCATTCACCTTTTGCTTAGCAAAGCCCACGCCTTCATTATTTTTACTCTGTTCTCTCTCTCTCTCTTTTTTTTTTTTTTTGATTCTTTTGTTTCAGATATATTTTCATGTCTTTCCAATAAGCACCACCAGAGCAGAAAATACCTGAGGTTTATAAGGCAGCCACAGGTAATTCACTGCAGCTGAATGTTTCTTTGTCCAGAATGAAGGTTTTGCCATGCTCTCTATTGCTTGGCAGCATCTAAATCCCATGAGAAAATTGCTGCCGACAGGTTGACACACTGCCCTGCACCAGCCTGCCACCTGGGCACTGTACCATTCAGGGACCAGGTGTTCTCACCATGCCAAACCCCAACGGAAACACATCCAGCATGCGGAGATGATGGTGGTCCATCCCATCCTGCTACCTGCTCAGTGGCCAAATATCTATCCTGTGGTGCTAGAGAGTGGTTGAGACTTTTTTCTCTGCCTGCCTGACTTGAGTTCAAGGCTCAAACCAAGGTGTGATGGTACTCACTTGGCCTGCTCCTTTTCTGTGCAAGAACTTAGCACTGTTGGGCTCCAAAACAAAACCAAAATCCAACCTTGTTCTAGCCTTGAGGGTCACCACCTGCACCTCTGCTGGGACTTCCTACGGCACAGCAGGGAAAGCTGGACTGCTGTGCAGAAAACAGACCCTGACTTCTGTGGCCACCGAGGCAGGGCAGGCCCAGGCCTTTCCTTACACCTTTCCTCATGTCCTTATGCACAGCTGCTTCCACACAAATATCTTGCATCTTAACATCTTAACATCTTGCATCTTAACATGCATCGTCTCCACTGGCAGCCAAGAGTCAAGTTTGCTCTTAGCCAAGAGTCAAGTTTGCTCTGAACTGATACCAGGTCCTTGGAAAGTAGTTGCTGATGAAATGGAGAAACCTTGACACCATGTCAGCATTTAGCAATCAACAGTTAATGAAGCACAACCTCCTCTTTCCTCCCTGGTGAGGCAATGAAGCTCCAAGGATGGTGATACCCCACTGGGCTGAGCCCAGAGAGCTTGGCCCCACTGGGCCACTGCTGCCCTTCATCTGCTCCTCCAAATTCTGCCTGCAGCAGAAAGTGTCCTCACAGAGCTACCTCCACCCTTCAGCTCTCTGACAGGACAGAGAAGTAGGGAATGCCCTTCAGAAGATGAGATGAGGAAACCAGGGCTGCTCAAATGCCTGACTTCAGAGAGGGCTGGTAAGAACCAGCTCCCCAACTGAGATTGTTCAAGACTTTCTGTCTCATCTCTTCACCTGCATTGCCCCAGGAAGGAACAGAGGCTGTCCATAAATTGCGGTTTAAATCCATAACACCCCTACACTGAACTGTCATCAAATGGTTGCAGGTAAAATAACGAGACAGAAATGAAGGCTGGGGAAGGATTTTTATTGCTTTTAAAAGGTCTCTCTTGCAAGATGCTTGCCTTTTATTTCAAAGACAGTGTCAGAGCGTATTAAGAAGGTGGGGGGAAATACAGCCCCTGCATTTGAAGTGGAAAAAAACAATACTTTAATCACCACTCTTATTTATAAAGTAATGTTTCTTACATTTTATTTCAGGGCATTTTATTCAGTACATCTTTTGGAACCATTTCACTTTTGGCTTTCTGGGAGATTATGGTAAATGTCAAAATGTCTCTTTGGGCTCATAAAATGATGCCATAATAAAGCATCATTTTAACTCAGAATGGGTAAAACAACCTATAAAATAAAATGGGAGATTTTGACATTAATTGAAAAAGTTACCTGCTTTTCTAGTTTCAGCAGATTCATGTCAGCATTAAAAAAATAAATTAGGTTACCGTTTATTACAACATGTGATGACCTTTAAGTAATTTTATAGCCCATTCTGTTCTGTTGCAGTCTTCTAATCAGCATTGTGTCTGAAGGAAATGAGAAGCCGAATTTCTCCTTCCTCTAAAGTCCTGTTAATTTTAATCCTTTTTCATGGAGCTGGATTCATTCCACAGCCAGGTGAGTCCGTTTATTTTACAGTATCTGAATCGTGTAATATCCTACTGTTTATTTATTTATTTACATATATTAACTTTTGAGAGTTTTAGAGCTATTGCCAACTAAATGTGAATAAAAACTAAATGTAGCCACTACAGCATTCACACCTGTTCCTCTAACTTTGAATACCAGTAAACAGTTCTGCTAGAAACTGTGCATAATTTTCCATTGGAGGACTTTCTTGTACTAGCTGCCATTTATAGAATGAATGTACCCTCCAGGTAAATTTATACTGGCAGTCTTGACGCATGTTTACAAAAAGCTCAACCCTGCACAAACACATACACAGAAACACACACTAGGAGGGTGTTTTAATAAGGCTACAAATTTGTTTTAGAAAGTCTGAGAAGAATGATACCCTGCAAGTTTTCCTAAGTGGATTTTGCAAATTAAAAAAAAGGAGAGAAAAATAGATTAACCAAACACTTCTAGCTGAAATTAAAATGTCCATGATACATTACTTGATGATAATAAATGTATCCCTTCTGTTTTTTTCTGATACAGTTATAACTGTCTTAGAGTATAAAGGAAAATACATTATTCAAATTAAAGAGGTCAGAATTGAACATTTCAGATAGTCCAATAAAAAGGAAAAGAGAAGAACAGCGATGAAGAACAGCAAAACAGAGAAGCCAGCAAGGGACTGGTGCTGTTGTCTTCTCAGTACGGGCTGATAACAGTTCCTAAACCAGGAAGAACCTCAGCTGACTGCTTAGATCAGTTTTCTTCTCAGCATATATCTCATCATTTCCCTTCATGTGTTAGGTCTATTATTACAAAGCATAATAATTTCCACTCTCATATGACTAGGAGAAAATATTTCTAAAGCTTAGCAGTAAGAACAGGTAATAGTTTAGTTTCCTTTGTCATCTGTAATCTGCTGAAGCATTTAATTCTTCTATTACAATGAAAATACTATATTTCTGTTATCGC
Source organism: Aythya ferina (assembly GCF_964211825.1). Taxonomy (NCBI): domain Eukaryota; kingdom Metazoa; phylum Chordata; class Aves; order Anseriformes; family Anatidae; genus Aythya; species Aythya ferina. The sequence goes on from NC_140296.1 coordinate 161,147,091, forward strand.
GTCCAGAGAATTCTGGTGGAAATTATAAGTTTTCTCAGACAAAGTTGTGTTTGACTATTTCTCTGATGAGGTTAAAGGTCAATTTGCTTATAGTTTCCATGCTTCATTAAAATTCAGCTTCTGTGCTGTGTAATGTGGGTAATATTAATTTTCTAAACATTGATGTACAGCAGCTGCTAACTAATTTCCATAATGGTTGTTCTATTCTAAGGGCATTAAACCTGAAACAAGGTGGATCCAAACGGAAAAAAATGTAGATGATTACTGGCCATCTGCCAAAAAAGACGCTTGGGGATGTGAAATTTCTGGAATCACTGAAGGTTCATTTTGATCAAATATTCATATTCTGAGCCATGTGTCAACAATTTTATTGTTTAAAGATAAGGAGGTTGTGGAGGGGAATATTGACACCAACCTTCATGTGGGAGTTTGCTTTCAGACTTATACAAAGTAGAATACGTTGTTAAAGAATGGAGTTAACATTAAGATGTGTTCAAAGGAAGGTGCAAAAGAACTGGAGACATGAGTTGCTTCCCTTGGGAAAAGGGAGTGAGTGGGGGAAAGACAGGTCATAGTAATGCACTCGGCTTTGAAGTCAAGAAGAGCCATATGCATGACCATTTGGGAAATGCTTCTTTTATTTTAATTTCCACAGATTCATTGTACTAATACCATTAGACAGGACTGTCTTTTAACTGAGGGAGCCACAGTCCTGCATTAATAAGTTCACATGCACAGGTCTAGTCCCTGGCTTGTGGGTCTAAACTGGTAGACCAGCCTACATCTTCTCATTGCATCCATTCTGTAATATTTTATTGCTCTGCTCCTAAAAGGCGTCTGCTTCTCAGAGAAATTGTCTGCTCCATCCCATTTGGTCCACTTACTGCAGAATAGTTTACCAAGATCTTTCTGTGATCAGCAATGAGTTCTTCCAGCAGACTATTTTTCTATTCCTGGGAATTTCACAAACCACCCTTGATTTTCTCAAGTGGATTTGATAAGCAATGTTATTCAAATATACCTCAGTTCATGGGCTACGCAAAATGTGGTTGTGTGATTTGTCTTCATTACTGTTCCAGATTGACAGTGCATCTTGGTCACGTGGCACCACACACGACAGACTGCTTTCTTGCTGGTAAGCTGAGCCTAAATATGATAAACCAAGGAAGATCTGTAAACAAATGAAATTGTTATGAGAGCTGTTCTGCCAGTGGAAGATTGATTAGTACTCCACCTATTCTAGCCTCGCTTCCTTATCACTTGCATTTCCTCTACATACATGGTATGAATATAAAATCGTGAAAAAATAAAAAATAAAAAACATCTACAGATGAAGGAATTCCTACAATGGGAGATCCTTCTGGACTGAATGCTGGTACAAGTATGGTTTTCTTCATTAGGAGCAATGAGAAGGGCCAAGGCAGGGTCAAACATTTGGGGCCATCTCTAGAGGAGAGCAATGGCATTCTCAGGGCTTACTAGCTCTGAGCTATGGCACAGAGACAACGCACCTTCTGCATCAGACTATGGGCAGAAATGAAGTTTTGAACCTACTCCTGGCTGTGCAGACAGGTGCTGAACTGTCAGGGGTTTGCATGTCAGAAATGTCAAATACATCTTGGCAGTGGTCTATTTTTTACCTTTAATTTTCCTGCTGTCCAGGCTCCTCTGATTTTAACCTTGCTTCCCCTCCTTTATCCCCATCCCTGCAATGATTAGGTCAGCTATTGAAAGGTGATGTGTGACCCATAATGAGAAAGTTGCCATGAACATCACAAACCACTCACCCCATGTAGGAACTGCACTCACCACTTCTGAATATTTATGCAGTCTTCTAACTCACTTGGCAAGGCTTTTCCCTGCATGTGTGAAAACCTAAAAAGGTGTATATCCATGTCTCCATTGCCCAATTTTCTCCAACCTAGACAATACTATGTGTTGCTGAGTATCATGAACTCCATAGGCACTCCCCTTACAGTGTATGTAGTGGTAAGAATCTGGCTCCTGGTTTCTGTTGCACTCCATGCCAAAGAAATCCACATGAAAAATACATTAAAAAGGTATTTTTGGTTCTTTGAGCTCTGTTTTTATAACATAAAAATATGTTATAAGCCACCTCCAGTAGTATATCTAGACCAGCTCCATCTGGTCAAACACAAGAATAAAAGCAAGGTAAGAACTAAGAGTTATTTCAGTTTACAGTAGTCCCAGAGACTTAGCTTAGTAGCTTTGTAAGACAAAGACCGAATTTGCACCTTTGTATTTAATAGTCCTTGATGGATGTTTCTTTTGTTTATCTAACCACTTTTTCAACTGAGATATACCTTGGCACCACTGAAATTAAATGGGAAATTAAGACTGTCACTTAGCCTTCTGGAGTTCAATAAGCATTTGGACAATACTCCCAGACACATGATCTGATTTTGTTGTTTTGTTTTGGGGGTCAGTCTTTTGGGGACCCAGGAGTTGGACTCAATGGTCCTTGTGGGTCCCTTCCAATTCAGATATTCTATGATTCTATGAGATGTTTACTAATGAGAATCCCCACTCTTATCTTTTTATACTGATACCATTTAAACACAAGTTTAACACTTTTTTTTTTTTTTTTAGATCTTTCAAAACAGGTTATTTCTGCAATGAGGAGAAACGTAATAACTTCCAGTCAAAATGTGATATTTTGGGAAAGGTAGATGTGTTGCTGTAAATAAGAACTTGGAATGAGGAAAAAAAAAAAAAAAGAGAGAGAGAAAAAAAAAAGAGAGAGAGAGAGAGAGACTTCTTTGCTCTAAATATAGCACTATAATGAGAGATTATGTAGAAAATTAATGACTGCATTTTAGCAGGCTGAACTGACTCTCCCTTCCTGCCCTCAGAGTGGCCATTCAATTTTAACCCTGCTTAAGAGCACCACGTAAATAATTAAAGCTGCCAGGTGGGATGAGTGGAAGGGGCAGTGGGCGGGCAGGGCTGGGGACCCTGCTCCCACCCTGAAGGGCTGCATCCCTATCTCTCTCCCCATGTGCAAAGGACTTAGTGACTGCTTCCCACCAGCCTCAAGCCTGTCTGCCCGGCACTGAAATATCTTCACCCTTTCACCCACTGAGGTACCAGCAGGCATGGCAATGGGGGTTCCCTCTTGCTAAGAGGTCCCACCCTTTGCTGTTTCTCACCTGCCTTCCAGAGCTGCCTGTGTGGTTCATTTTGGCCAAAATTGCCAAGTTTGGAGTCTTTGGGTTCCCCAATGGGTCTTGCTGGTCCTTAACAGTTTCCTGTTCCATGATGGCAGGTCCCAAAATAATATGACCACATATGACCAAGTGTGAAATCCCAAGTTTTCGGTGTTTATCATAGGAAAATAAAGACAAACCATGCAGGCATTATTTCCCCAGAGAATTAACAGGCTAGGAATGCCAGCATCTGGTATGAAAGTTGTGCTCATGATCTATTCAAAATAAAGGCATTATGAAAGGAGAGGGAGAACGTGGTTTTGTGTTTGCCATTAGAAGTGTTGTTGTGGTGCTCTGTGTTCTGTTACACATTTTATTAGGATAATAATTTCAGTAAACTACATCTGGCTTTCCTGAAGGCTGTCCCCTCAGGTTAAGCAGGCTGTCTAAAAATATCTCTGTTTTTTCTTAAATGTTCCTCTTTTTTATCTTCCTTTTGGTAGCTTTTCATTTGAATTATTTCTCTCTCTCTCTTTTTTTTTTTTTTTTTTTTAAGATTACATTAGCACTTTTTTTCCTGTAATTCTATAATCTTTTCAACTCTAGGCTCCTTTGTACTTCGTGCTTTTGTACTCTTTTCTTCTCAAGTCCTTTTCATGTTTCCTCTCTTTTGTTTTTCCCTGGGAGCCTTTATTGTCATTTTATCCTTTATTTTTAGTCTTGAGCTGTACAGTAGGAACTAATACTAAGAAAATTGAAAAGGAAAAAGCTGCATAAGCCAATGTAGTAAAGAACAGTCATATACTGAGCCATAGGAGAACTTACAAATGAAGGCACGGTGGTGAAGCCCATATACTTTTGGTCTCTGTGGTGCCATACCCATGAAAAATAAAACAGTGTCATTTCCTTTAAAAACAAAAAAGGCAAGCCAATAAACAAATAAAAAAGCCCCACACCTGTGTGCATCTATGACTTTGCTATAAAAATGGCCTGGAAATGGACCTCTTTGCAATTGGAATCTGAGCTAAATCCCCCACGCATTAAGATAAATCTATTTTTAAGGCACAGATGTGAGAGAATTTGCCTGGAGACTCCTACCAAGTGAGCAGAACCTGACAGTGACAGATTTTGGCTTGTGTTGGAAGCTGACTTATTGTTTTATGAGTTAACAACTTATTGTTTAAATGCCTTAATGCTGATTTATGCCAAGATTGCTTGTTTTGTATAAAGAGGTATAAAACCAGCTATCTTTTATATAAATCACATTCCTGATAAAGTCTCTTTTCAACTGAGGAGACAAACATGGCCAATTAATATTGGGAATGTGACAGATTGTTGCTACCGTTAAGCTGAACTGTCTTTGAGAGTATCAAATTTATTCCTCGTATTTTATTTTACCATGCTGCAACTACAATTGAATAAAAATAAAAGTTTAAAAAATAGGAGGCTCCAAACAGCAGCAGACCCCTTTTTTCTCCCTTGTTCATTGTTAATTTCTTTCATGCCCTTTCTTATGAGTTGTTCTGCTGATGCTGTTGGTTCCCACCAAACCTAGAGCCATGGGCAGATCCAGTCTTGGTCCCCCTGGCAGAGAGGAGCACAAGGTGTGCTGCATCCCACGGGTCCCCTGGGCCACCATAAGTGTGGGCTTCCCAGGGGATGAAAATGACCAGGGAGGGAAGCAGGATGGCAGCTTTTCTGATGCTACCAGTCTCCTGAGGGAACCATTCCAACAGTTCATAATTACCAGAGCACAAAAAGGGATCTCACCCCTCGTCTCTTTCCTCAAGTGCTGTATTCATGTATTCTCTATTTTTAAGTTGATTGCTCCAGCTGTTTTAGACTTTGATGACTGTCTTAAAATTTTCTTTACCTCTGTTTAGCATACATTATCATTTGATTCATCTAAGAAGCTACCTCTGAGTTCCCTGTTTCTGTAGCTGCTTCTCTATCCCAGCTGTTCTGCTCCCTTATCCCTGGAGTCTATCTCTGCTGAACGTCTTTGTACTAGAGCTTATTTTAATAGTTTGATAGCATTATGTATTGTTACAATATGTAAGCAAATAATCTCACTGTTTCAATATGAATTCAATATGCAAAACTACTAGCTGAAACTATGAACTAGAAAGAAAGAACAGAATTGGTTTTGTGGGGTGATGTCAATTCAAGCATTTTCTCATCAGTGTTTTAACCATAAAGATCAGGCAGGTAAGAGATACATTTAAAGCAATAGTCAGGCAACTTGGACTGGAATTCACCTTCCAGGGACTAGAAAGAGTCACTCACCAGCCCCAGTATAAACAGTTGGACCCAGCAGGACAATGTCAAGTTAGAGCGAATGGATTGAGCTGGAGCCCAGGCTCAGGTTTGTAACTGCTTCACTTCTCATCCCTTTCCTCACTAGGCCACTGTGGGGGTCAGGAGATGCAAAATGCCTCAACAAATGTCTGAATGTCTGCTGCTATGGGTCTGTGCAGCTGATGTGATTAGCCAGCTGCATGGCAATTGTTTCACAAATGTGTTCCTCACACTCAAAAATCATAAATAACCTTTTAAGTTAAATTCTTCAGTCAGGAGCCTTGGCAGAATGATGTGGCAATAAATTTTATGGAGATATAACCAGGGATGAGGAGTTCTTGGGTTATGATGTTTATTAAAGTGTTTATTGGAACCTTGTGGTACAGTAACAAATGATATCATAAAACACATTGGGTTATTTCTAATCAACAAAACAACACAAAACTAGCATATTTGAGACAAACGCATTTCTTCTTTTCCTTGATTTACCATTCCATGAAAAAAATCAGATATAATTCTGAAATCTTTTCAATCACACCTAATTTAGAGTACTGTGCTAGCAAGAATGTCCTTTCTCTTATCCTACATATTTCACCATGGATTCTGTAAGTATTTTGGTCTACTTCAGAGGTGATGTCCCTGGAGTAAACACTTCCCTCGTTGTTTCAAAAGTTTGAAACTTTTTAGTCATGGCTTTTAAACTTAGGGCACCACCATGGATATCTAATAGGTTTTGATGTTTTTTCATGTAACATCGTAAATTATTTTTCTTTTGAGCTAGGTTTTAGAGGGTTAAATGCAGCCTTTTCAAGGATCTCATAGTTGATCATAAAATATTGATACCCCTGCTTCCTGTGAGTGATGGTCCCCTAGCCATACCCTGTTCTTTTTGAGATGCAGGTACGCATTAGCACATCTAGCTCTGAAGACATTACCGACATCCTGTGTTGGGCTGTCATATTTCTTCTCTCTGCTTTACTGTTTCCCTTATCACAAGCCTGTGCTCATCCTGTCTACCGAGACTGTAAATTTTTCATCGCAGTGACTTTCATGGCCAGAGCTTTTGTCAGCTTTTCACAACTGGCATACCAATGCTGAAGGGCTCGTCCATAGCCAACAGCACCAGTTTGCTCCTCATGGCCTCGCGGCAAGAGCATGGACTGGCCAAAGCTATGCCAGTGCATGGGCAAAGCTAACACATTGGCACAGTTCTGCTCCTAGAGCCAAGGAAGTTGGTATGATTTGTGGAGGATGGAAGTACACAAGTGGGATGCAAAAAAAAGGAGCACTTTGCTCTGAGATCAGGAAAGCTTATGTCAAATATAGAGGTAGGAGCGATCAAACCCTGAGTGAAAAGAAGCAACACAGGTGCAGCATAGGGATTGTGGGGAAAGGCGTGTGCCAACTGGGAAGTCATGTATCATAGGAATGACATGCCTGGAGAGAAAGGAGAGAAGGAAGAGGGCTGAGTGTTGCAGAGGGATGGAAATTTCAGTGGCTTGGGGAGTTTTGGGGAGACTAAGGAAGATTTATGGTATTGCTGGGTGATGACACAGGTCTCCTCCCTGCACATCCATCTGTGCAGGTAGCAAGAAATATCCTCTCTGCAGATACCTCAGCAGCTCAGGCAGCCAGTCCCCAACCCTTCTAGCCAAAAAAAAAAAAAAAAAAAAAAAAAAGAAGATAGGCCAAAGCAGGCAAAGAAGCCAAATCTGCAGCAGCCAGAGCTGACCATAATTTTGCAGCCACCAGCAGTTAGCCATCCAAGGCAGCTACCTGCTCTGACCGTGCCTAAACTTTGTCCGAGCTGATCTCAAGGTGGAAGGATGATTGAAAAGGATAAACTGTATATATGTGTCTATTCATAACAAGGGATATTTTTTAGCTTTGGAGACTGGTGAGTAATCTGATGAAAATCGCTTTAAATAACATGAGGCATGAAAGCATAGTTTATTTATCTATCAGCATTTAATCTAAACCTACTTATTTCTATTCTTGAATGTCTACAGATGCAGAATTGAGGCCTGCAATAAGTGGTGGTTTAAATTGAGTGTATTTGTCCTAAAACACCTCATCTTCACAATAAAGCCCTTCAAAATGTAAATCTGTGGAAAGAAGGTTCATTCTCACCCCAGCATGACAGACCACTGAGGCTGCTGTCACACGCACTGTCACATCCCTGGCCACAGCCTTGCATGGCTACACAGTACTCATTTTTCAGCCACAACTCGTGCAATTTCTTACTTGGCACAAGCTGTGAAAGGGAATATCTCCTTATTTACATGCAGATTTTCTGTTTACATGAGCAACTTTTATCTCGGAAACCAAGGGGTCCATCCCCATCAGAACTTTATTAATCTTGTTATAGTTCTGTCTTAATACTAATATGAGTAATGTAAATGAAGTGACTACAAGCTTCAGTCAAACCTGTTGCAACATGCAACAGTTTACCCCATGTAGTAACTATTATATAACACTTTGTGCTTGTGTGTGTTTTTGTCTGTTTGTTTTTCTAAGGTGGGAAGGCATTACTGAGTTCTCACGTATTTATACACTGGCACAGCTGTCCCTATTGGGGATCTCACTGCTTCATTCTAGCTTGCAGAGATGTGCACCAGAGGTGGTGACAGAGGTTCAGCATGAAAAGGTGCACACCAGAGAGAACTAAGATGCTAATGGCCACTTTTTGGTTTTCTGACATATAACAACTTACTGTTTTCATCTTATTGGTATTATCTTGATGATGAATAACCTACAGAGAAAACATTTTCTTGCATTCTGTGGCAGAGCTCTCTTGAACCTCCTTTATCTTCAATACACAAGCACACAAACACATTAAAAGTTTTCTGTTGCAATCCCTGCTGGCTAAACATTGTCTTTGTCTAGGAGCCTGCTCTAGTGTGAAGTGGAGGAGATTAAAAAAACTCAGAAGGCTGGAAGGCAGCACCTCATCACCAAGCAGAGAGGCCAACAACTGCAAACCCTCTGTGGAGAGAGATACTTTATTTTTGCTAATTTGGACAGCACAGTTGTCAGAGGAGGCTCAGGTCTGGCCCAGAGATACCATGTGGACATGTCATTAAAAAACAGATTTTTGATAGTACTTAGTTTTAGCACTGTGGGTAGAAAGACCTGAAAAATCATTGCAACATTTGTCCAGGCCATAATGTTATTCTCTAAATATTTCCACACTGTTCCTATACTGTCATATCCATAATTCACTGCTCTCTCCAACAAAAGACAAAACTGATTTTTTTTGTTTGGTTGGTTTTTTTTGTTTTTGTTTTTGTTTTTTTCACAAAGTGGAGGCCAGGGTTGGAAAGCAGGGATGCAACTGACAGAAATAGCGAGAGGACAGAGCTGTACGCCAGCTCCAAGACATGAGGCCAGAGCCTGTGCAGGCAGTGGGAGAGCAGAGGAAGGTGGCAAGGACCTGTAGAGGCCGGATGGGCAGAGGCCTGACATGGTGAGCCAGGCAGGCCTCAACAGCTGGAGAGTCGATGGGCTGGAGGGGAGGGAGTGTAATCAGTGTTAATTAATTATGCCATGTTTATTTTTACTCTGTTATTCAGTGCCCCAGGTGCTTTACTGCTGGAGAGGGAGGGCACACTAATAAATTGGTATCGCTGCTTATTATTATGTACTAATTTGTAGCAGCCGCTTTGTAGGCTTTTTTTTTTTTTTTTTTTTAAAGCAAGTCAATAAAGATAATATTCCTCTAAGGTGATTTCAAAATAAGAACGCAATTTACCAGTGCACCCAAATTTCAGCCAGCTGTCATTAAATGTCTCCGCGGCTGGCGGAAGGCTTTGTAGCTGGGTCAGGGCTGCAGGAGCCGGCTGCAGGGTTGCTAAGGGAACCGCTGTGTCCTGAGATCCTTCTTATGCATCAAACTTTCATCTCACAAAATTTCTGTAGGCAAATCACTGTGAGATGAATGCTAATGTGCTGCACGACTGGGACAAGTGGGCTGAGGTAGCTAGGAGGACTGAGTCACATTTGTTTGATTTCATTTTTGTATTATGTGTGTGCACAGATGCATATCTAATAGGATGTAAATATATGGTATTACACATGCATTTGTGCTTCTGATATACTAAACCACAGGGATTGTCAGTAATAGTATTTGGGTTTGGAGGAGTGGGTGTTAGGTTTTTTTGGAAGGTGCTGCACAAGAAAAAAAAAAAAAAAAAAAAAAAAACCACGTAAAGGTTACTAGAAGGACCTTCATTTTGACAGGCTTTGGATCAGGCTGAAGTGCCAGCAGTCTCGCTGGAGCATTTCTGTCTCTAAAACAGGAGGCAAGGGTCAATCAAACAAGTGATACAGATTAAACTGCCCAACTCATTGAGCTGAAAAAATTTGGCCAAGAATTTTAAACAAACTTTCACTTAAGAAAAAGGCAATAAGCTCTTTAATCTATACAGAGAATAGATCACATGTCTCTTTTTCAGGTGTCACCTTATCAGAGGTCCATAGATAGTCTAGCACACTGCACGCCATTTATCTACCTCAAAAAGTGGAAGGGTTGAGTCAACCCTGCTGGGATTTAAACCTTTGTTTCCAGGGTGTCTGGATATTTCAAAGCTGATACTTAAACTACTAAGCCAACCCCTCTGGCTTAGTTCATTATACAGTGGAGCAGCTTATAGCGAACCCTGACCTATAGTGAAACTGTTTATACCAAAGGAAAGTGAAAATCCTGAATAGCTTCAGTGATGGTGCTGGCTTCTAGCAAGAGTATAATTGGTATATGCACATCAATAAAAGTTATAGAAGTTAGTGTACTTTAACTATCGATTGCTGCAATCCTTCTTTGAGGCAATATTTGAATTTTACACAAGTCTTCACTTTAAATTAGTCTTACGATGAAATGCCGTGACTGTGGCATGGTATATGATCCATCAAGAGAGGACTGTAATACTTTTTTTTTTGTTTCAGAATTTCCCTTGTATTTTCAGAAACTAGCCAATGGTTTGATTTTAGATCAGTAAAAAAATAAAAATAAAATAAAATGTTTGGAAAAAAAAAAACAACTTCTTAACCAAGTTCTCTAGCCCTAAACAGTACAGGCTTGACAGACCATCTGACTATTATAAATTGCTCAGCTCTGCAATTTCCAGGAGCACAGAAGTCTGCTACAACATCGTCTTGTGTTTGTACTGACGAGCCTTAGATTGATGCAGTTCATAAAGACAAACAGATAACTTTAAATGGCTGACTTGTATCAGCCTTCAGCAGACCGTGAGAAGTAAGTTTTGACCTATATCAGGATTAAGACCTAGAGCACTCCACATTAGGGTAAATTAAACTTTTGTCATATCAGCTGGTTCCACTAGAAAATTCAGTTTACAGGCAGAGTCTGGGCATGCTCTTCCACAAAGGAAAATGGGTCATTGTGGAAGAGGAAATTATGCATTTTTCTTTGAAAACTCTTTTTTTTTTTTTTGAAAAGATACAATTCACAAAATTGGCACTGTTGTTATAGCATGATAATCTATGGATATAAATGTGGCAAGGTTTGCTGGGGAGAGAGTATCTTTTATTAGACCTTACAGATTGTTGGGAAAAAAAAAAAAACAGACAGCCTTTCAGATTCAAGAGCTATTCTTCAAGGCTGAAATACAAGCAGTACCTTCAGTCTTAAAGGCAATTGAGCAGTTGGTCTGAGTTTCACTTGATTACATTAAATAGTTAGACTATCTGGGTGAGAAAGTGGTTGGCACCTGTGGAGCAGAAGAGTGGTATGAGCACGGAAAAAGTTGATAAGATTATTAGCTCCTATTGGGGAAAAAGAAAAAAAGACAGGTAATTCATTGCCTGTGAAAGATGAAGGGGCTTGAGGAGGGAATTACAATGTGCCATAAAGTCAATCTCTCTATTTAGTCTGTAATTTTTAGTGTCCAGCAGGGGTGTGCATTTTAGTACCCTCACTCCTCTTCAAAGGTGCTTTTTCATCTCCCTGGAGAGTTAGGCCTGAGTGGTAGCAGATGGAGTAGCTGTTTTGTGAAAAAAGTCTGTCTGCTAACTGGGAGGTTTTGTCCTTTAGTGATGATCTCTGTGAGTTTTTCCAGTGTGAGATTATTGTTATTTTACTCCCATGGAAACTGTGTGAGCATCTGTCTCCCTGATCAGTGCATAATGTTTATTGGGATGTGCTTATGTAGAAGCCAGGGGTGTTGATGCTTCTGTAGTGGTGCATTTACCATGGTGATCATGGAAACGTTGTCAAGTTTCTTGTTTTGCTCAGACACAGTATGCCTCATAGAGTGATTACAATTTTGACTGGAAGTGGTCACTTAGTCCTGAGTCCTGTTTAAGCAAGTATACTGTAAACACTAAATCAAGATTTGCATCTCTGTCTAGCCTAGCAAGTGAAAAAAGTGAAAATCAAAAACATGCAAAGTCAGAAATTCACCACCTCTCTGGGAAGTTTGTTCCACTGTTGCTCTACACTCCTAGTGAATAAGTTATTCCTGATGTCCACTCTGAACCTTCAAAACTATGGTTTGTGGTCTTTGCATATTTTTATACCATCTGCTGCCTAATAGAAGATTTTGTGTCTGTAACTTCCTTTCAACCTGTTGTAGTCTGCTCTTGGATTCTCCCCCTAAATACTCTCTTTACGAAATTAAGCAAGACCAACTCTTTCAATCTTATTTCATTGGTCGTATGCCTCAAGAGCAAGACAGTTATGGTGCACTCCACCAAACCTTTTCCAGTTCTCAGTACCAGTCTGGAATTTAGGGGCTCTAGACTGGATGTAATATTCCAGATGTAGCCCCACAAGCATCAAGCAGAAGAAAATAAAAATTTGCTTTAAACTTCTTGGCATGCTTCTCCTAATGTAGCCTAGAATGCAGTTTGTTTTATTTGTAATGAGAACATACTTTTGGCAAGTACTACCTTAATGTCCACTACAATCACCAGCCCTACGTTTTGGTAGACCTGACACTTTGCCTGTAGGCTCCCAGCCATGGTGGTGAATTTCAGGAGATTCGTTTTAGCCCAGACATTAAATTTCTTAATCTCTGTCTGAACTAAAGGTCTACTGAGTAACTGTAGCCACCACCTTTAGTTTAATATCATCCACTGCTTTTTGAGGATGCATTCTATATCATCATCCAAGTTGATGATGAAGTATCAGCCCTGTTTTCAAGCCCTTGGGCACTCTGTTTGCTACTGGCTGCTGCCTCAACCTTGAGCCTGGTGGTCAGGCTCAGTTTTCAGTTCATCTAACAGTCCATTTGTCCAGACTTCAGTTTCCAGGCAAGAATGATACAAGGGATGGAATGAAAACCCATGGTTGCTACTCTTCTCTCCTCCATGTAGTCAGTTCTTCTGCCACAAAAAAGAACCAGGTTGGCTGAACACAGAATCACAAAAATATTGGAGGGTTTAGGTTGAATGTGAATTCCGAAGGTCACAATAGTCCAAGTTCCTGCCAATAAACAAAACAGGACTGATTTCAAAGCTGAGATTTGGTTGGTTGGAAACTTGTTCAACTGAGTTTTGAATATTTCTGGTGATGAAAATCACCTTTGCTATAGCATATAATTTCACTGGGCACCATCAAGAAGTGTATGTCTCTACCTCCACTACCCATTAGGTAGTAGAAATCAACAATGTGATCTTGTAGCCTTCTCTTTTCCAGGCTGAACAAGCCCTGCTCCTCCAAACCCCAGCTACACTGGTGGCCCTCCCAGTTATGGTTTTGGTTCAGACAGAGTTAATTTTCTTAAAAGAGGCTCAAATAGTGCCAAGTTTTGGATTTTTGATGAAAGTAGTGGTGATTACACATGGATGGTTTCAGTTGTTGCAGAGCAGTGCTCACACAGAGCCAAGGCCATTTCTGTTCCTCGCACTACCCTGCCAGCAAGGGTATGGGGGTGCACCAGGAGCTGGGAGGGGACACAGACAGGACAGCTGGCCCAGGCTGACCACAGGGGTGTCCCACACCGTGTGGCATCATGCTCAGCAATAAAGCTGGGGTAAAGAAGGAGGAAGGGGGGACACTGAGAGTGATGGCATTTGTCTTCCAAAGGAATTGCTCTGCGTGACGAGCCCTGCTTTCTTGGAAGTAGCTGAGCACCTGCCTGCCAATGGGAAGCAGCAAATGGGTTCCTTGGTTTGCTTTGCTTGTGCACGGCTTTTGCTTTACCCACTAAGCTGTCCTTATCTCAACCTGTGAGTTCTCACACTTTTACCTCACTGATTCTCTCTCCCATCCCACCTGGGGAGAGTGAGTGAGCGACTGTGAGACACTTAGCTGCTTGCCGGGGTGAAACTGCAATGCCCTCCAAGACTTGCTTCAGAATGTCAGTATTTTCTTCATGCTGGGTCCGTACAGGAGAAATGGGGTGGCCAAACTGGTGCTCCAGATGTGGTTTCATAAGGGTCAAATTGTAGTGGGTTTATGTGGCAAGGTTTTGGTAGCAGGGGGCCATAAGGGCAACTTGTGTGAGAAGAGTCTAGAAGCTGCCCCATGTTAGGTAAGGGCCCCACTGCTGACCAGAGCCAAGCCAATAAGAGATGTTGCTTGTGCCTCTGTGAGAACATATTTCAGAAAGGGGAAAAAAAAAATAAAAAAATAAAGCACGCTGCCATACACAGCAGCTGGGAGAGTGAGAGGAGTGAGAAACAGATTTGCAGGCACCAAGGTCAGTGAAGAAGGAGGGGGAGAGGTGCTCCAGGTGCCATAGCAGAAGTCCCCTGCGGCCTGTGGTGAGAACCGTGGTGAAGCAGGATGTCCCCATGCAGCCCATGGAGTGCCACGGTGGAGCAGGGTTCCATGCTGCAGCCCATGGAGGAGACCACGGTGGAGCAGGTGGCCCTGCACCGACGGAGGCTGCCGCCTGTGGAAGACCCCTGCTGGAGCAGATTCTGGGCCGGACCTGTAGCCCATGGAGAGGAGACCACGCAGGAGCAGGTGACCTGGCAGGAGCTGCTGCCTGTGGGGGACCCAAGTTGGAGCAGTTTTCTCCTGAGGGATGGACCCCGTGGTATGGACCCATATCTGGAGCAGTTCTGGAAGAGCTGCTGCCTGTGGGAAGCCCACGCCGGATCAGTTCATTAAGGACTGCATCCCGTGGGTGGGACCCCACAGCACAGGGGACGAGGGTGACCGAGAAGGAGCAGCAGAGAAGCGCTGTAGACTGACCATAACCCCCATTCCCCCGTTCCCCTGCACCGCTCAGGGGGAAGAGGTGGAAGAGGGTGGATGGAGGGGAAGGTGCTTTTGGTTTCTTTCCTTTGTTTCTCACTTCCCTAGCTTGTTAGTAATAAGTAATGAATCTTATTATCTCCCTATGTTGAGTCTGTTTTGCCCGTTACAATAATTACCGCGTGATCTGCTTGTCCTCATCTAAAACTTTGAGCCCTTTTCATCGTATTTTCTCCCCGTTCCTCTTTGAGGAGAGGGAGTGAGAGAGTGGCTGTGGTGGAGCTCGGCTGCCCACTTGAGCGGAACCATGACACATGGTACAGACCCATATCTGGAGCAGTTCTTGAAGAGCTGCTGCCTGTGGGCAGCCCACACAGGATCAGTTCAGCAAGGACTGCATCTCATGGGAGGGATCCCATGGCACAGGGGACAAGAGTGACTGAGAAGGAGCGGCAGTGAAGAAGCACTATAGACTGACCACAACCCTCATTCCCCCATTCCCCTGTGCCACTTGGGAGGAGGAGGTGGAAGAGGGTGGATAGGGGGAAGGCGCTTTTGGTTTCTTTTCTTTGTATCTCATTTCTCTAGCTTGTTAGTAATAGGCAATAAATCTTACTGTCTCCCTATGCTGAGTCTGTTTTGCCCATGACAATACCTGTTGAGCGATCTCCCCGTCCTTGTCTCAACCCTGGAGCCCTTTGCATCATATTTTCTCCCCTTGCCTGTTTAGAAGGGGGAGTGAGAGAGCAGTTGTGGTGAAGCTTGGCTGCCCACCCAAGTAAAACCACCACACAAATAGAGGGAAATAACCACCACCCTGTCTCAATCTGCTGGCTGTGATCTTTTAATGGAGCCCAGTACTCAGTTACCCTGCACTTCTACAAATATGATTTACTTCATTAAATCTGTTGATTGTTCCAGGTCACAACCTGTCCTTCATGAGTTTAGAAATAGATGTGCTCTGTTAGTTTTCAAAGTACTGAAGTGGGGCTAACCAGCCTACAGCTCTGTAAATCCAATAAAATTGTGTGTAACATCAGCCTTTTCTCAGTTATCAGCAAGCCCTCAAATGCTATGATTTTTCACAATTGACAGTGGCCTCAGAAGCATATCAGCACCTTCTTTCAGCACCTGCTGAGGAGCCCCATCTAGCCCCATGGACTGCAATACATCCACCCACCTTCCCTATATAGTCCCAAACTGTTGTTTCCCCACAGAGTTGTTCTCATTCCCAAATTGCACCAGTGTGTGCAGAGATCTGAGAGCAGGTTTTCTCTGAGACAAAAAGTCATTGAGTGCTTCAGGCTTTTCCACCACTAGGTTCTCTCCCATTCAGAAATAGAAGTGCATTTTATCTGAGCTTCCTTTTACTTCTGTCATGCTTGTAAAATCACATCTTGTTACCTTTTATGTTTCTTCTCCAGTTTTAGCTCCAACTGGGCTTTGGTCTTTCTGGTTTTGTCCCTACATGTCTGAGCAATACTTTTATACTTCTCCTTTGTTGACTGCCCTTGTTTCCACTTGTTATGTGCTTGGCATTTTAGTTCATTAAGAAGCTTCTTGCTTAGCCAAGTGGGCCTCCTGCCAAAATTCCCAGTCTTCCTGAACAATGGACTGAACAAGTGGTGCATGTTGATCTCCAGGAAACTTACTTTTGGCAATGAACTTAGTGAGACTGGGGGAGGGAAAGTTATGGGAAATTGTTTTCCAAGGAAGGATTCTAACTTTCCTTCCCTATGGAGGATATTTCAGTATTTCAAGGTTGCAGTGTTAGCCAATTAGTTGCACACAACTGTTGTGATGCTTTAAATGGAAGGGAGTTTGTATTTGGTATCGTAGTGTTTTTTTTTAAAGGTGGGATCTATTTTAGCAAAGGAATTCCCTTACATTGATCTCGTTTTATTAGCTGTGAGGGTAATTGCATAGTTGTAAGATTTTCCTCAAAGCTAATACACCCTATGCTTCAGGGTCTAAGTGCATACCTCAGCCCTGTTTTGTTTTAAATGATTAATTTTGGTGATTAGATGATCACAGTGGTAGGTGTGCTGGTCTTGGTTCTGGGTGTATTCTATCCATTTCTTATGTTGCGGGCTGTGACTAGGAAATTAGGGTTTGTACAGAAAGTGATTAATAAAGCTGTGGTAGAAATCAATTGGGATTCTAGGTTTTCAGTCCAGAAAATTTATAATCTCTTTTTCATGGTGACTCCTACAGCATATTGTGGGGGTATATTGTTTTCCCAGCTGTGACAATGCTTGAGGAATGTGTTTGTTATTGAAGGCAAAGTTTTGGGTGCTAATGGTAAAATGTGTGAGACAGTCTTTGTTTCAAGGTGCTCTTTCTATCCTACAAATGCTTGTTTTCTAGCCTAAGATCCTTCTTTGCTCTGAAAGTACCTACTGCCTTTTTTTCACTGCTAAATATAAACATAAAATTCAGAGCAATTGTTCTCTACTCATATTCAGCTTTGAAGAGCATCACTTGTCTTTCAAATTTAATAAAAGATATATCTGTTTTTCTCTTCCAGCTATACCAGTTGATCTAGTAAAATGTATTACTTCTCTACAATCCTCTTCTCCCTCTAATTCAGACAACATAATGGACTGGATTTGAATAGCTACTCAAATCTGCTTTTTCATCTGTGTCTCCTCTCATTTAGCCACTTGCAGAGCAAGAATCATAAAATCATAGAATCAGAGAACCATTAAGGTTGGGGAATTTCTGGAGATCATCTATTCCAGTTATTTACTCTAAGGAGAGCTAACTCATTTCCGGTTGCACTTATCTATTCTAAACTTCATGAGGTTCCCCTCAGTCCATTTCTCCAGTCTGTCCATGCCTCTGAGTGGCAGCCCCACACTCCAATCATCTTCTTTCTCCACTTTTGTTGTCATCCAAAAACTTGCTGAGGGTGCACTCCATCCTTGGAGATCAAATAGCTGTCCTGGGCCTCTTTGCCCTATGGAAAAAAAATAAAAATAAAAAAATACTAGATGTACAGGAGAAAGTTAAATTATTAACTTTAGTTGGTGGGATTCCAAGGGTAAGGAAGAGGCTTGACCAGTAAGGTTAGAGTCAAGAAAGAAAATATCAGAGGGGACTTTTGTGAAGAATCTTTTTTTCTGGCTTCTAAATCTGAGAAATGCAGGCATCAAGCAAGAAAGACATAATATGAAGTACTTTATTTTTCTTTTCAATTTACTTTGATCAAAATACTATTAATTATCTCCACTAATAGAAACCCTCTTTCTACAAAAAGGCACAGTATGGAACTGACTATCAACCTAGAAGCCAAAAAGGATTCTCTTCAGAAGAATATTTTCCAATTAAGACATCCTCAGTTGAAAAACATATTCTATAAAACATTTTATTTATTTATTTATTTATTTTTATAGACAGCTATACTGTTCTCTTACTTAAGCAGGTTTTTTCTGAAAAGTTTGCTCTGAGACCAGTTTTATTTGCCCTTGAAGTTTTCTTTCCCTTCTGTTTACACACAGGTTTTACATTTTGAGTCTCAGTAGCTTGTGAAGATCTTTAAAACATAATCTAGTTTTGCAACTAAAATAATATTCATGCCATTATACAAAAGACTTGATTTTTGCACAGTGAATTTGCTTCAAATCAAATAATAGTATTTAAATAACTGATAAAAGTTAAAATTGGAAAAATATCTTTAAAAATCCATTCTGAGAATGCTTGTATCTTTGGCTAAATCTAAGCAGAATTGAGTCAACCCCCAACCCTTCTGTGAAGCCATTCGACACACTTTGTCCAGGTGCAGGTTGAAGAATTGTGAAAGTAGTCCCTGAGACAATTCACAAGATAACAATGTAGGTCTCTCACTGCATGCACACATTAAAGTGTGCTTTTTCTTGACGAAGTGAGAATGGTTTTCTGTTATAAACCAAGCTACTTCTATTTACATTGTTTACCAACCTGTAAACTCTAACCCTGTCACTGGGACTGGGGGGGTGTTACTTTATAATTCAGCGTGCCTTCTAATTTGAATGCACCTTCACTTTAAAGTAAACGCTGTAAGAGAATTTCAGCTCAGGCAAATAAATAGCCAAAATAGAAACCTGTGTCATGGGTCTGAGGTTTATTATAGCCCATTTAGCATAAATATATATCCTTGGTATAGCAAGAGCCTGGGTTTTCTTTCAGTCTACATTATCAGTATATTTTTACCTCCGCTTGAAGTTTTTACCTTTGTTTTTACCTCCACAAGAAGTGGCCTTCTTGTCCACTTGACTTGTCCTTTTCTGACTGCTGAACTCCTCTTGACTGAGGGCTGCATGAATCTTCCCAGTCACGAACCAAGGGAGCTGTAGCTAGAAAGGGATGTCCTCTCTCTCACTTGATGTTAAAACACAAAATTATTTCCCCTCATTGCACCTATGCTGCTCAGCAGCAAAGTAGAAACCTTTCATTATGTCTTTCAAGCCTAAGCAAGCAGCGGTCTGCTGGCAAGAAATTTAAGCTCAGACTTCAATGACTATTTCCTGGTTGGGTTGGCTGCCAATACTATAACAAAGACAAAAACTTTGAAGAGAACAGGCCAGATGGCATAGAGGCTTGCAGACCTCTGATATAATGCTGGTCATAACTGATGTACTGACGCCAAAATGTTGTGTCTTAATTGTCCTATGTGGCTACCTTGCAGAGAGAATATATGTCCAGTTCCGGACCTTGATGGGAACCAGAAATGAAAGTAATGTCTCTCCTGAACCAGAAGCCATCTGGCTTCATTTTTCATTCTGCAATAAACATCTCAGTGCCCATCACCCTGTCTGGAGGAGTGACTTGGTCCCATTAAAGGGTGTTCAAGCATGCAAGATACAGCTGATACCAGCTGAAAAATCCCTGAAATCAGATAATCACTTGACTTTATGGCTATGGTATATTCAAACCTTGCTACGAGATTTTTGGATTGTGCTGCTTCACGTCATCCAATCACCTTTGTCTTGCAAGCCTCAGCCTGCTCATCTGCATCAGTGCAGGTAGGTCAGTGTGGATGCTGACAACATCATTCAGCATTTCAGCCATTCCTTCGAGGTACATGAGAGCCTCACAGGTGAGCATGCTGCAGACCACTTGTGGACAGGACAAACGGAAGGTCCTTTCTAGCTGTGATGTAAGTGCTTCTGGGACAGACATCAGACTTGTTGGCAGCCCACATGCCTTGCAGCATGGATACAAATGAGGTGCCTGGAGGCACTGCAGGGTACGCAAGAAGAATATGAATGGTTGTCTTCGATGTGCTGCACTAATCAAAAGCAATCTCAAAGGTTGCCTTTGTGATCACACATCAAAAAGCAATGTCCCAAAGAACTACGACATACCTGAGGGTACCAAAAAGCTACCAGTAACTCCATTTTAAGTTACCTGAGTGCTGAAGCAAAGGCTTCCTAATGTATTTGAAACTATCACGTGTCAAAAGAAATAAATCTCCACTTCAGGTCCATTTGAAGTGCATCTGAAATAATTCAGCATTACCCCTCAGGAAGGCCCCAGTAGTTTAGCTGTGGTCTAAGCACTCCTGGCTCACTGGGACTGCAGTGAGTCCAATTCAGCTGCGTCCACCTTTGATGTAGTGGTTGGTGCTGGGCATCTCTAGGTCTGGAGCACAGGAGGCCTCTCATGCAGGAGCTCAGGCTGTGTACTACTCCCCTGGAGAGATGCTCTTCGGAAGACATCAGGAGCAACCTCTGCTTCCATTTGGCCAAAAAAAGTCTCCAGCAGCTTCTCTTGGGGTTGTGCACACAAGACTGATTCATCCTGTCTAGTGCTCCTTGTCTCCTCCATCCTTCTCCAGCCATCATTGCTTCTCAATTCTTTCTCTGCTTCGTGTGCAGTTTGCAGAATGGGAGGCTGCAAACTCCTCTCACAGTACAGATGAAGCATGAACTAATGGTATTTTCAGTGCTTTGTTACTCAGGACAGCTAAACTATTCCTTACAACTGTCCTGAATCAAGGCCAGAGGACCCATATTATACTATCAAGCAATGACAATTCTCTCACTTTCTCACTTTTGTTTAAAATAAAGTAATATATGTAAATGGATGGGGGAAAAAATGTCCCTACAGTGTAAGACTGCACAGTTAAATTCCCCAGAAAGGGAGAATTTAACTTTCCATATTGACTGCACCTTGCTACAGATATATACAGATATCTATACTATATCTATATATACTATATCTGCTTTTTCTGGTTCTCAATGAATATATTGAGTAACAACTACAATACTTTATTAAAATTTCTTGTGCAGTAGTGCATTACAGCTCACCATGATATTGCTTGCCTACCTGCAACTGTGGTACAGAACATATCAAAATGGTGTGGCAATCAAAAGCGATTATAAATGTGGCAGTCTCACTACCAGACTATTTAATCTTATATTCTGCTTATATTTGTGCTCCTCTTTAAGAAGCTTATGATATATTCAACCCATAGTGCATAGATCGCTGTGCTTTTCTGGTTAAATTAAAGGAAACAAGTGGAATTCATTTCTATCTATAAATTAATATACAAGATAAATCAGAAAGTAGGATAACTCTGTATGTTAATTATTTTGTAGATACAACAAACAAAAACATCTTGAAAAACCTGTCTAAAATTCTGCATGTTTTCCTCAAAAAAAAAAAAAAAAAAAAAAAAAAAGCAGAAAATAATTTAAATTTCTCTCTCACAAAAAAAAAAAAAAATAAAAGGAAAAAATAAAAATAGTAATAATAAAAAAAAGCTTGTCATTTATAGTTGTGTACTTATCCAATTTTCTCCACCTTGGCTCTGTCTTTCTTTCTTTGTCTGACATGACTAACACTTTGAACATTGATAAAACAATATCTCCTAGAAAATCCTTTTAATTGTTCCACAGGTAATGTAAACAGATGCCAGATTCTGAGATCTTTTACTTGTTGGGTTTTTTTTACTAATTTGGTTTCTTTCAAATAGGATTTAAAAAAAAAGAAAAAAAAGGGGGGGGGGCAGAATATATTAATGGTAGAAATCCAAAACTGCTTCTCAAGCTTGTCTGTCATTCTGGGCAAGAGATAATTGCTTTCTACATATATTTTAAAAAGTACTACAAAGTGACAGCAACTAGAAGCATAGAAAAACTACCTTAAAATGCACAAATTAAAACAAACAAGATGCCAGAGGCACTCTTAGGGAAAGAATGAAGTACTGTCCTCCAGGCTCAGCTCTTTCAGATGCTCTCAAAGAATGCTAGGGGAAAATGTTGACCTGTCAAAGTAACTGATTTACAAACTCATTCCTATAAAATGACTGTCATTATTCTTGCAGGCTAAAAAACTAGACCAAGCTAGGGCCACAGAGCCAAAAATCCAGTACAGATGTATTTCCATAATCACAGCCAGAAAAACCCTGCAGTTTGGAATATCTACCTTAGTTCTGTAAAGTACTAGTCTACATTTAACATAGGTATCATGTATGTGTTAAAAAAATGGTACTGCAGAAATATGCTTTTTATGTAAAGAAACTGCAGGCAGGACTTGGAGATAAGGGTAAACATTTGGATTATTTTGTGTTCTTTCACATTTATTTCATTTGCACTTTCTCTCCCATTCTCCATCTCAACACTACAAATAAGTGTAGTCATTAAAACTATTTTGGTATGGTTTGTACAGTTTTTTTCTCCCCTCTATAATCTTCATGTCTCACAGACAATGCCTGAATCTCAAGGCTTTCCTCTCAACTGCATAATTTAAAGAAAAAGAAAGTACTTCAGTGTTGCTTTATAATATGTGGTTTAATCCACTGCCATCCATTTGGTCTTGGGAAAAAATTATCATATTATCTACTGTAAAACATATGAAGCAAACAGTAATGATAACAGCAAAAATAAATAAATAAATAAAATAAATATTAATAATAATAATAAAACACAAATCAAATATTTCTCTGTGGTCTTAAAAAAAAAAAATCAGAATCAAGAGCTTCTCCTCAAGCTTCACCAGAGACTCCAGAGACTTTTTCTTGGAGTTATTCCTGTAGCCTATCCCAGTTTATGGTTTCAGGTCTTTCATACAACACAGCTATTTGTGTTGCTTCTGATCCTGCTGATTTCTTATTAGCGCACCTGCAGATCTTTAAATCTGCCATCACAAAGGCCAAATGAGAAACTGATTGCTTTGCAAATTTGAAGTAGATTCTTATTTTAAGTGCCTAAAATGCAGATGGGTATCTAGCGGGATTTTCAAATACACATCATCACCTAACTCCCATTGCTTTTATCATTTCTTTTGCATTTTCAGAAGATAGTTTTATCTGTCTGGCAGGCCTTCAAGGTCAAGCTGATACACAAATTAAAAACACTGGGGGAAATTAAAATTCATTTCTGCAAAGCTGATAATATTTGAACTTTGCAGCTTCTATTTACGTAGCTAAAAATGGAAATGCCCTACTTCTATTAAGCCATATTGTTTACCTAAGAAATATTCTGTAAATTTTGATTTTAAAATAAATTCAATTTTTCTTACAGTTTCTCAGAATATCCAAGTTCCTGCAGAGCTGCTATGTTGTTCATCCAAACTCAAAACCCACAGAGAGTATAAGTAAACAACTAATCAGAATTGTGCTTACTAAACCAATAGAAGTCATCTGAGTCATCTGTCTACAGATGACAATGAATTGATTGGAGTGTTGCATTTTCACATATATCATTAGAAGCCAGGATATGAGCCTACAATCTGAAAATGCATATATATGTACCTGGAACTTTGTACAACCAAAATGAATCTATGAATAAATTTGTGCAGATCAGAGTCATATAAAATGCACAGATTTTGTGAAGGAATATAATTCTAATTTGTACTGTATCTCTAGGCTACTGAAGTGGGAAGAAAGCTGAAAGCAATTTGGATCAGCAGCACTTTCCAACAAGTAGTCCTCTCTTTGTAGTAATGTCAAGATGGTACCTGGTACACCCCAGTACTTAACTAATGAATATGAACCACACCATTTAATTTTGTATAGAACCCCTGAACCACTGAATTAGGTCCTGGGCACAGTTTCAGCTGTGAGGTCCTTCCTTCCACTCTTCTGAGTGCCACCTCCTTTTTCTTCTCCAGCCTCTCAGTGAGGAAACACAGTTGAGCTTGGCAGTAATTGAGCACCAAATGAAGATTAATAAAACCAAGCATAAAATATTAGTTCAACTGAACAAAGAGATCCGATTGCACTCTTGCTTTCAGACACACCAAGCATTCATGACCCTGCAATAATTAAGCCTGAAATTATTATATATATAAGAATAAATATATATATATATATATATATATTTTTTTTTCCTCTGGAAATGAAACTTCTGCAAATACACTGCATCTGGGCCTTCAAAGATATTTCCTCCTCTGTTTCCAGACAACACCAAACATGGGCCAGAATGAATGATACTTAACAGAGAGACAGTGGTGTTGAAATGTTTATCTCCATTAAGAGGAAAGACTCCACTTTTGCACCTCTGGACAGGTGAACCTGCTTTTTGCCATGGAAAAGGGCAATCCTCTGCTTGTGGCTCCTTCCCTGGCTCTCTAC
The DNA here is from genome assembly GCF_964211825.1 of Aythya ferina. Lineage (NCBI taxonomy): Eukaryota > Metazoa > Chordata > Aves > Anseriformes > Anatidae > Aythya > Aythya ferina. The sequence continues at coordinate 161,171,278 of NC_140296.1, forward strand.
CAGCATCCTGTCAGGACAGAGATTACTTGGAAACCTCTTCTTTCCAGTAGGTTTGGATCACCAGTAGATAAGGAGAAAGATTTTCATCAGACCTACTATGGGAAGTTTCCTATCATTTGAAAATTTTATATTCTGGAAATTCTGAACATGTGAAAAGATCAGCATTAGACTATTTTCTGCCAAGAGAATGTAAGCAAACAATTTAGAAAGGATAGAAAATATTACTACATAAGGCACATTTTTCTTAGGCCTCCAGGAGCATGATGTTATTTCAAACATGGTATTGCAAAATAACTATATGGAAGCTCATTCCTAATATTTCTTTTGCCTCTCAGCTTGACTGCTCCTTGCATCATCCTTCAGCTTTCTTGCACCGTCACAAGACGGAGTGTAGCAAATTACATCCACCAACAGACAGTCAACTCCAGATGCTAACAGCTACTAATTAGTAAGGGAGAAAGGGAGAATGCTGTTTTGCTACCTGTTGCCATAGCATTTAATAGACTCTGTTCTCCCAAACCCCACAGTTTTCCAACCCTCCTGCTCCCCAGGTGCCATTAGTGGAGAATAATGGTTCCCAAGCTGAGGTCTGCAGATCACAGATGGGCTGCAAAGCCACACTTTGAAAGGCTTCCTAATTGGTAGCTCATACGTGTGTTCCTGGCTGCTGCAGAGTATTAATGCTGCCTCCCTGGCTAGGTGAAAGCAGGTGTATTCTCCAGCATGAGGAAGGCCCACAGAAGGTCCAGCTGCTGCTTATTGGTCTGGGGAACTAACAGCAGAGGATTTCATAGATGAATTTCTTGTTGAACAGTAGTAAATTGCTTCAATAATAAAGTTGTGTCTAGAGACAGTACTTCAAAGCTTACCAGGTTCCCGCTAGAAACTTTCAATACTATGAAACGACAACAAAATATTTATGCCATCACATACTTTTAAAACATGCTTACAACATTTCTGAAATGTGCAACTACTGTTTGGTTTTGAGTTTTGTTTTTTACTTTGTGTCTGTGTTTGCTCGACATCCATTCATACCCAGAGAAAGTGATATTTATTTGAAAGAAGCTTATTGTTGAAAGTCAGAGTAAATCTATCAGATGTTGAGGCATCAAGACAGAGAGAAAAGAGGTAGCTATTACTGCTGCCCACAGTGTCCAATGACACTGTGAAATCTTTCTTCTATAGAAGTGGTTTATGTAGAAAAGATTTATTCATTTATGTATTAGGAAATTCAAAGACTGGCCTGTGTTCTATATTTATTCACTGACATTGGTCCCTGGTACTGTTTTCTATCCAGAAGAGGGAACATACCTGTTTCCAAATGCTTATCTTAATTGCATTTGCACAGTACAGGAATTTTGTGAGAAGTACTAGTCACAAATAAAAAAACACATAAAAAGACCAGCAAATCCTTAAAAACTCTTATCACCAGCAAAAAAAAATGGACAGCAGGTAACTTTATTTTAATAAACCGATTTCATTATTCTGAAGACATGTCTATTTAAACACTATTCCTATAAGTGGAGTGCATTATATTCATCACTTTGAATGAAGTAATTTGCCCCTCTAATTTTTGAATGCACCAAATATCTAACTTTTCAGACTGTATTTTTGTATTCCTGTGAGCAGGTAAAATGCTGCACCACTTGAAAAGACTATTTAAAATAGATGCTGTAGCACAGAATGGTGTCATCCCCCAAAATCCTGCACAAATTTTCCTTCTGTCTTAAGTGGGTAATTACAGCAAGAAATGGCCTTCCTCCTCCAGCCTACAACGCAATCTGGATGTTTAACTGAAGCTTTTCCTGTCAGAATAGGCACAGTGGTGTTCTTGGCAGTCACATCAGAGGATGGAGGGATTTCTGTCATTTCCCATCCACTCTCTACGCTGCTTTCATGTCTCTTGTTCCTACTTTGTTGCATGATAATTTAACCCAACTGCTATTTGTCTTACTGTAACTATTCCTTCATTCTCTATTTCTTTTTCCTTCCTCCTGTTCCTCTTTACCTTTAGCTTCCTGTCCTTAATCTGCTCACCTTCTCGTGTTTTATCATAAATTGGTGGGCTCTGGGGTGTTCAGACTCCTCTCATGCCATCTGTGGCTTCTCTGCTCTCTCGGTGCATGTCCAATGACACATTACTCTCTCAGCCATGTGTCATTGAAGGGACAAATGGTCACTAATTGTTGTGGTGCTGAGGCACGCAAGCACAGGAATTAAAACTTTGTTACACTGATTTTAAGAGTCAGCTGATTACACACCCCTGCTTGCCTTCCCCCAAACTCAGACCCAGGTGTGATCTGTGATATTTTGGTGTTTTGCTGTTTTTTCTTTGATCAGCTAGGTTTGCTGAAAAGATTAGCAGAATCCAAGAAAGCTGCTCAGGAAGAAAAGACACTGATCTTACCTGCCTAAACAACTGAATCAAGAAGGAAACACTGGAGTATCATGAGATGCTGAGGCTATCACAAGTACAAATAAGCCCTGCTTATCAAAGCAATGAAATCCATTAAACAAAATTTTAGTCCATAGCTTTTCTCTGTGTTTAAAATCTCTAATAAACATTATGGCTATGCTGATGAGCTGTCAAGAGAGAAGGAAGCAGTGTCAAATTCAGATTATCTCCCCAAATTCTTGTCTGTAGGGAAGATTCTCAGGCCTACGACAATGACCACTCTGCACTTCCTCAGCCAGCATCCCAGACCCAGTATTGGGACAAAGCATCAGAATATAGGGAAAAAGATAATCTCCATCTCTTTCAAATACCAGATGTCTGTATTCCTGCTGAAGAGCACTGGTGCAAAATGCCCCATGGGCTCCGTTCTGGCTTACATCCCCAGTCAGAAGCAATAAAATCCACCTGGAAACATCTATCAAGTCAGAAGATTAAAACTTTTTACCAAATATCTTCATGTAGCAACCAGGAACTTAATCTCTTGGAGACTTTCCTTTCAGTGAAGCAACTCCTGCTACTGCTCCCATTGGATGGATGCTGCAGATGCTGTCAGGCAGTCGTGAGTCATCCAGTGTCTCTGGGCATTGCCCTTCTTGTGCCAGGAGCTCCCATTGCATGCAGCAGTTTAAATGCAGGGGCCAGCCTTGCATGGCAGTTATAGAGCTGCCATCCCACCCCCTGCAGTTGGCATTAAAAAGAAGATAAACATCCAAAGTTGAGGGAAAAATAATTTCTGTAACATTGTGAGCAGATATAATAGTTACACTGAGGAACCAGAATCAAGTCCCGTTGTAAAAAGAGGAGAAAACTTTTCATCATCTGCTGAGGCAAAGGGATCATTTTCTGCTGTTTCTCTTTTTATGTTTTTTTTTCTTATCCTGAATATATGAGCTCAGTTTTCAATTAAAACATTTCACTTATTTCTGCTCACTACTTAGAAATAAAAGGAATGTGTTGTATCGATTAAAAAAAAAAAAAAGAGAGAGAGAGAGAGAGAGAAGGAAATGCTTGACAAGCACAGGACTGTCAAAATTAGTTCATTAGGCTCCATTCAAATGATGTTTCTTGCTATGCTAAGCAACCAAAGTGGTTTAAGGCTTTTGAAATATAATTGTTAATTGTTTGCTTTTTTTTTTTTTTCCCTCCTTCTGATACATTTTTCTTTGATAGTTTGGGAACATAGTGCTAATTGAAAACCTTTCAGAGGAACTCAATCCTACTCTATAGTCTGTGAAGCAAAGACAGACATTTAAACAAAGTGAAATGGAACACATCCAGTTGGGGAAAGGCTGTTATTCATTACAGCAGGGATTTCAAGCACCACATGACCACCCATCTCCAAAATCCTCATTATCTGCCTGAAGTATCTGTCAAAGTATGTTTTCTCTATACAGGTTACTGGGAAAAGAAATCACAGGGACTAATCAGACACAGTTGTTGTTGGAAACACTTGATGGGAGAGATGGAAAGGAGAAATGATCCAAGAAAGGGGTAAAAAGAAAAAAGGAAAGGAATAAGTAGCTTGAGACTGTTGTTTAGGAGTTATAGAAAAAGGCAGAGCAGAGCAGCAAAGCTGAAAGGCATAACCTGGATGGCAGGGATGGCAACAAAGTGATGTAGACAGAAAATATAAAATGTGCACTGCTTTGTTGGGGAAACTGAAGATGAGAGATAATGTTTGGAAGAAAAGTGTGCTTCATAAAAAGCATCGTGGTTTCTTAGAATTAAAAACTGTTGGCTTTCCAGGGGCTAAATGGCAAAGTTGTTTCCCTGAAGTGTAGGTACAACAGCTAGGTTTGGGGCACATAAGAGACTTTCAAAGGCATAAATTCAGTGTGAAAACACAGAAGACGACTCTTGATTTTTGAACAACTCTGCCTACCCATTGTGATGCTGTGCATCTATCTTGTATATAAAATAAGCTAACGTGCAATGGCAGAGAGTGTCTGTGCATAATGAGGGCATGAGGAGGGCAGGATGGCTGTGCTTCCTTCTTAGCTCTGGAAGCACAAACATAAGCACTTTGTTGCATAGCATCAGAAGCACCCAACTTGACTATTCTGGCTCTAAAATCATCCTGGAATTAAAAAGAAAAGGAAAAAGAAAAAAAAAAAAAAAAAAAAAAAAGAGGGGGGGAAGGGGGAATAAAATAAAATTAAATTAAAATGTGTACAGAAGGAAATCTCTTGAAATTGTTTCAGTTTTAATTATTTCACGTTGCTGTGCCTAACCCAAGAAAATGTAATTTAGAAACATTTTCCCCTTTAACACAGTGTTTAATGTTAATCTGGTATTTTCTTCACTATATGGTGTTAATGGATACACCATCTTGCGTGTTTTATGGTACATTTAAAGCAGACATCTGGAGAAATAGCCATCAGAGTACTTATCTCTAACACCTATTGTAAAAACAGACTTAATAAAATGAGAACAAATAACAGTGCTGGCAATTACGCTTATCATGTGTATTCTGGCAAGAAAGGTCAAAAGGTTGTCGGTCTGTATATATATGAACTGATTTTCTGTAATACAGTTTCTCACCTGATTTCCCATAGGTTTTTAGAGGCTTTTTGTTTGAGGAGGAGGGGAAGGGAAAGTTGGATTAGGCTACAATATGCCAGAAAATAATCGTGTAAGTAACAGAAGAATCTGGTACCCCTACCAAGTAGCCATTTTATGTCAGCAAAGAGTAAAAGAACCTGTCAGGATCTCAGAAGACAAAATGTCCTACAATTTCACAGATTTTACAGGTATGTACAGATGTGAACAGGGTAGCCATGGTCTCAGCTGCTATACATTACTAGCACTTCAAAAGCTATTATTTTAATATTTTTTTTCTAGTTATAGATCTATTCTATATAAGGGAATATCATTTTATACTTTTCACTTTTTTTTTTTTTTTTTTTCAGATGGATTCAGCATGGAGTTTATGTCTGTTGTATGTTGCTCCAAGCATTTGATGCACTATAAATCCATAAGATAACCAGATAACTGAAGTAGTAAATTCAGTAGGAAGAAGTTTAAATCAGTACATGGGCAATTTTATTCTGACAGGACTTACCCAGGTTTAGAGGATCCACAGTGGTGAAGTCTTTCACAGAAAAACAGAAAGAATGTTGTGGGTTTTTTTGTTTGTTTGTTTGTTTTAGAGTGCTGTAAAGAAATGAATCTGGATTAAATTCAGGAATTAATTTAATGTAGAATAGTTTTGCAAGACTATTTCCCTTATGTATACACTCCAGTTCTGGAGGAAGAATGCCCCTTTTCTGATTGATATTAACCCAGCATCTGTGTGGAGAGTTAATTCAGAGTTGCTTCTGTAGCTAATTTCCCCTGGCAGACATACTCCAAACAGAAGAAATAATCTTTTCTTATAAATTGCAAAGAACAGGTGGTTTTCCATATACTATATCTTAGTAAACTTAAGTCCTCCATCTCATTCAGCTTTTTTTTCTCTCTATAGCCCATCTAGAACACAGATGCTTGTTTGCATTGATGCTCTTACTTCCTTATCTCTGTTTTTTACAACAATACCACCAATATTACAGCACACCCTCGTATTGCACATGCTAAGAGATATCTTACAGCCCCAAGAAAATATAAAGTAGTTCCTCAAAATAAATATTCCAGCAGACTAACCTACAGGTACATAAAGTTTAATTACAAGTTTGAGGAATTTTGTAACTGAATTCAAAACCAAAACAAAGCAAAAAGCTTTTTGCAGATAAATTTTGTCTAGCATCTGAGCTACTCTGAACTTAGTGCCTAAAATAGTTCTGAATTTCATTAATGGATTTTTGAAAGTCATGGTCTATTTTAATATCCCTTTGTACAAACCAGGCAAACCCAGACAGTTATTACACAGCAGCCTTATTCAGATGATGCTCATGTTTCTTGAAATAACTTTTTTTTTCCCATGATTTTACAGAAAAGAGGCAAAAGAACTAGATTAAATTTGGGGAGTGTTCTCATTGTTGCAAGGAAACATCCTGGAGGACGAATGAGCTATTGACATTCTCTCCTCAAGCAAGAAGCTGTCCCAGGAGATCCATAAGAAACAAGAAATAACAGCAAAGACTGAAAAACAAATTGATGAAACCAGAGATGGCTGCAGACCTGTAAATAGCTTTTCACACTGTTGCAGTTACTTTTTGAATTGAATAGTTTAGATTTGCAAATTGATGGAGAAATCCAGTCATTTCTTGAAAAAAACTGTGAGAAGAAGAGATTTCACTTTAAATCCAACTTTAAAATAAATACCAATGCTTATATTTAGTCTGCAAAATCATACCTATTGTAATATTAAGGAGTGCTGAGGGGACAAACCATGGCATAATTTGAACCATGGTTTTTAATACTTCAGCTGAGATTCATTGTTTCAGTGTTCACAAGTTTGTTTTCCAATGTTTTGTATAGGATTAGATTGTAAATCACTCAAGCATGTTAATTAGCTTCCCTCTAACCTGCTTTACATCAATGCCACGTATCAATACTCTTTGGCTTAGTTTATTAATCTTGCATCATGTCTATTTACAACAGTGAAAAATATAATTCATTACACAGAGGATCAGCAATGTTGAAGATCATTATACGTACAGGTGTATTTAAACTTACACGCCATTATGGCAAATTTGGGAAATCAAAGAGCTTGCAACTATTGAAGCCTTTAGCAGATATAAAAATGCAAATATTTTGTGAAAATTATTTAAAGCCTAGCAGTGATTAAATTATGTTGGGATTTGTCCTTGGTGAAACCTGCAGTCACAAGCACCCTGCTTTAATTCATTCTTGCTCTCCTCACTGCAGGCTGCTATCAATGTGCAGGCTCAAGTCATAAGCTTCAGAATCACTACAAATATTTCTCTCTTTACAAAAGACATCCTCACGTAAGAAATCTTCTCAACATCCCAAAATATTACAAAGAAACAATAATTATGGCTAATTACTCACTCCCAGTACACTTATTTGTGGTCTACAATTTCAAAAGAGTGAATAGAAGACAGGTGCATAAAATAGGCTTAATGAGAACACCAGAAATTAGTTGCTTTAGCTGTAAATTACCACTTTTACATGTTGTATTTTATTTTTAAAAGTAAATGTGTTGCTCATAAAAGATATAAAATTAGTAGGGCTAGAAACTGAGTTCTTTTATTCCACTCCAGAAAAGGCACAACATATTGCCAGTAGTACTGAAAGCTTGCTAATGACATAATATTAATATTCACTAATACCTGGGGGGGTAAATGAATATTGCTTGGCATTAGCCGTTAACAAGCACCGAGTCCCACTGTCTCTCTTGAAGAGTTTCATTCACTATCTATATTTGGTGCTTGCTATTATGGTGCAAACTACATCATTTCTACTACTGCGATCATTTTTTTCCTCCCTAATTAAGCAACTCTTTCCTGGTTTGTCTTTCCTTTTTGTCTCATCTTCCAAGCAGGGATACGATCTCTTTTGGCTCTTTCCTTCCAAGGAAATTCTTCATTCAGGATTATGTTTCTGCCTTTCTTCTGTCTCAGAGAGGTGTACCTTCCTTCGCAATACATAATTTCCTTTGTTATTCTGTGGCCCCAATAAACACTGGAAATTTTCACAAGGCTCACACTTTCAGGCTCTTCCTCTCTCACCTAGCAGGGAGAAAGCTTTCAGACCTCACACCCATGCTTTCCTCTGCTCCTTGGCACTAAACGTAAGACACTGATGTAGAGGGAAGCAGTTCCCCTCTGTCTCCTGCCTTTGTTGTGGCTCATTTTGCAGGGTGTCTCTGACTGTCAGCCAGATGCTAGATCAGACAACATGAGATGAGAGGCAGCAGCTGAAAGCAAAACAGCGTTAACCTGTGTTGGGAGGCTTGTCTTTTAGCTGCAGATAATTCCTCCTTGCTTTCCACATTCTCCTGTTTGAGCACTTCAGCAGCCTTAGGTCAGATCTGTAGATGCAAAAAACTAACCTTTGTCAGCAAGTGAAGGCCTGAGACAAAAGCACTCTCTTACCTTCCAAGGACAAAAATGTATTTTGATCACTGTTAATCTGAGCCAGACTCAAAAACATTTCCCAAGAGGTGCAAGACTTCAGTTTTATCAGCCAGACTGAAATTCTCATCACCTTTTATTTTATTTTATTTTATTTTATTTTATTTTATTTTATTTTATTTTATTTTATTTTATTTTATTTTATTTTATTTTATTTTATTTTTTATATATATATAGCTCCTGATAAGATAAATTACCTTTGCCCATCTTAGAAGGAAGGTGCTAACATCTCCTGAAATTGTCATGAAATCATTGCACACCTAAAGACTGCTCAGTGATATCCCAAGGAGAACCCCTGCTCCAAGGCAAGGATGGAACATCCTAAGACATAGGAACTACTGCCTGGAATTCCTTGGCTTACAGTATTTACCCAGCAATGGCCTAGGTGACCATAGAAATACAAGGCATTTTCCCTGGGTTTATGTAGGTATATATCTTGATAAAAAAAGAAGCAAGGAATTACTAGGAAAATTATGAAGATCACAGCCTGATTTAGCTGATCCAGCTGTGTCACACACACTTCTGGTCACTTGATATGGCCTCAAGTCTTCCCCATTAATGTTAATGCTGGATGATCCCAGGAAGAACATAATGTTTGTAAAACTTAATAAAACTGGATAAAAAATCATTAAAGCTTCTAGTGTCTTGTGCATGTACGTGTGTGGGTATTTTTCCCTAAAACAGTTTATCTCTCAGAACAGTAACCACATGACATTTAGTTTTGTTGTAACACTCTTTTCAATCTACACTGATGTAATACGTCTGACTTTCACTGAACCAGTCAGATTTAGGATTCAGGTTTCTCCGCCCAACATACAGACCTGCCATTCAACATCTCCATCCCTCAGCAGAAGTAGCAATGAATTATATCCTTTTAAATATAGGTAACCTTTGTTAAATTTTTATACTTAATTGAAATTTCCAGTCTCTTTTAAATTGTAGTCCTTCTGGATATTTAATTGGTCCTAGATTTTAAAGATCTATATTCAACTTACGGTATTTGATAGATCCCAAGAGTCTTGTTGCTGGCAGCAAGAACTGTCTCTGCCTGGTGTATACTCAGGCTTAAATAATATCTTTCTAATTGCTTTTTTCCTTTAACTTAACTTTGAATGAGGAAAAGGTCTCTATCATAACTTGGAAAATAAATTGCTATCCCAATTCCTAGTGGGCAGTTTCTTGTGGCTTACAGATTAGTGGCTGACCAATAGTTTGAATGTGCTAGAAATTCTCATTGCAAGGAATGTGGAAGCCAGAAATGCAGAAATGCATACTGTGTCCATAATCTGGAAAAAAAAAAAAAAAAAAAGGATAATGTTTAAAGTGGTTGTATGAGCCTATCTGAAACAGATCCTAGAGGATCCTACAGGTTAGGTATGTGTGACTAGTTTGAAGCATAGGACCCTCTGTGTTCCAGAGGTTTCTGAGTGTGGATGTAAATACTTGGGAAGCTGTAGTGGGATCTCAGCCCAAGTGACATCAGGTTTGAGCTGGGCAACCTTGGCTGCCCAGCAGAAGGGCGAGCCAGGTCTTGGTTTTGCTGCACACTAATGAAGTGCAGTAAGTCAAGGCCTGCTTATTTGGAACAACTTTTTCCATGGCATTGTGCTTCGCTTTCTTTTCTACTTTATGGTGATAAGGACATTCATACATTTTCTATTTTTAATACAGACTTGACTCTCTTGAGGGAGAGTTCCTATAAGGAAGGGTAAAGTCTATAGGTACAATAAAAATTAACAACAAATGCTGCACTAGGCTCTCTAATCTGACCTACTAAATGTCATGAATTTATTAAATGTCACTACAGTATTCCACAAAAAGCTCATAATCTGTAGCTTTATATGTCCCATAGCAAGACGTGCTGTGGGTCACAGAGGGAAGTGTTTGACATGCCCTGGGTAGCCAGGACCAACAAGGGCAGGGACAGATTCAGATACAAGCACTCACAGCAGCAACTGCACCATGTCCCAGGCTGCAAAGGGTGGGTCTCTTGCACCTCCAGCCCCCCCAAAATACTCCATCACCTGCTTGACCTGGCTCCTGAGGCCACCTGGAAGAGAAGGCACCTGGACAGAGGCTGAGTACCCAGGCAAAGCATCAGCCCCAGCAGGCAGGTCCTGCTCCCAGCCCAGCTGGGTGAATAGAGAGCCATACCTCCCTGCAACAAGCACGCCAGACGCCAGAAAAATATCTAAAGAAACCAACTGCAGCCCAAGAGGGAGATGTGTTTATTTACCTTGCAGGTGAGCATCTAAATCCATGCTTTTCATAAAGATTTCTGTCCACATGTGGAGCTGTGAGCATCAGGGTCCCAGAGGGAAGGGGAATATGAGGAGTCATGTAACCACAGGTCCAAGGACAGGAATAAATACCCCAGCCTGCCTCCTTCCCTCATCAGAAATCAGAGCCAAACATTTTAAAATTTGGGATTTTATCAGATGATCAGTTTTAAACAGCAACTTGAGCTTGAGGTAGGCATGTGCAGGAAAAAAGGAATTAATTTCTTTCTGTCTTGTCCATGTGCCACTCAGGAGTTGTTTCAAATAGGATTATTTTGTCATTCAAGTTTCAAGGTTAAGATTTGCTTCTATTTATGACTGCAACTCTAAAATCCTTCAAACCAGTAAACTATCGCAGTAATTCTGGAAACAAAGGATGCATAATGAAAAAAAATGAACTGAGAATTGAGAATACTGTGGGCCATGAGGAGTGGAATATATTAACATTCACCTCTAAATGTTTTCCTCTGTTGCTTATATATTAAAAATATAATAAAAAAATCCTTGAAGCATCTATGAGAATGTGTGTTGGTCTCCTTTTGAGAAACACAAATTACTCTTTTTTATTTCTTCTCTGCAAGGGCTTGCAGCAGAACAAAAGCCCAGTAAATAGTGATGAATGGCTCTTCCTTCTCACTGGGGGAGCAGCTTTGGAGAGCCCACATGCTAATCCTGCCCTTACCTGGTTGAAAGATAAATTGTGGGGTGAAATTCTCCGACTTTCAGCCCTAACAACCAACCTCCTCTGGCTGCAAGAGCCACTTCTGTGCACATCTGATTTGTTAGAGCATTTTGTTTTCCTCTTTCATTTTTGCCTTTGAAGTGGGAGCAAATTGCAACTACCCATGCCTATTATTAAGACCTGAAGAGAAAATGTTTAGATTAAAGATTGTACAAACATTCAAGCAGCAGTGTAATAAGCTCCATTTGGGAGGCAATGTAGCAAGTTCCATATTTTTTATTTGGTTCATTACTTAAAACTAAATAACAATTGCTAGTTTTATTGCTGCCATTTAACAATGCTGGGATTTTCTCTGTTGGTGTTGAAATGTAGTATGATTTCAAATTTTTTTCTCCCTGACATTTTTCTCTACTAGTTTAATATTGATCAACAGCTACATATTGTAATCCCTGCTTTTGCAAGCTGTGATAAAGCACAAAAACACAAAAATAACTCAGAAGAAAGCCTAACTACACTGTTCTTTCTTGTAAAATAAGGCTTATATCTGAGACTACTATATCCCTCAGGCTTTATTTTACTTGTTACCTTGAGTGAATCACTTAATGATGGGAGGCAAACCTTTGCTAAAGGTAATTTGGTGATTAAATTGTTAGACCAAAATTCTAGCAAACTACACTTACCATTTGTGAACAGGGCTGTAAAAAGAAGTGGCATCTTCCAAAGCTGCTATTTTGAAATATGTTGGAAACAGATCTGAGTACAAGACCAATTTTATCAATCGCGCATTTGTCTTTCTATACATTTCTGTCTGTCTGTTTATTTCTCAGAGGCTCATATCTGTAGAATCTAGTCCTCAGAAAGAAAATAACATTTGTTCACATAGAAATTCTTTTTGCTTCAAATACTTGTCATAATCTCAAACATTTAAAGAGAGACGATGACAAAGATGCAAACTTGGGCTTGGTTTATTAAATGGAGTGCCATGAAGTGCTGACTGCAGAGGTCTCAGAGAGTAACTGCAAGCACAAACTGTCCTTGGTCACCCAAAGCATATTGCCTGAAAAAAAAGTGCTATTCCAGGCAGATGTATAGACGGACAGGTGAAATTTCAACACAAAGGGGACTGGGAGAGAAGAAAATATTTCTGGGTCTTCTTATTGCCTTCTTGTTGGCTGGGACCATAGGCAAGATGCTGGATGTGCACCATCATTGTGGACATTTGGGTGCATCACCTGGCAGGAGAGCCAGGAGGAGGGAAGCTGCCAGGAGGTGTGGACAGGGTGCCCAGTAGTAGCAGGTGGCACCAGCTATACTGCAAAGCTGCAGTGCTCAGAGGGAGATAAGAGCTTTGTTCTTTCTAGAGGCAGGGAGAACAGTGAGCTGGGGACAGGCTGTCACACTAGGGGGCTGTTTTTTGTCATAAATTCCTAGGAAGGAGATGGCTCTTTTGGGGTAGTTTGTTCAGAAGTCAGAATTCCTGAAATTTTGCAACTCTGGGCAAATATTTCAGAAGGCTCACAGAGCCCCTTTTGCCTTTTTCAGTTTCCTTATTTAAATTTCAATGCCAGTAATACCAGAGGCCTTGTGAAAGAGACAAGTCTGGTTTTTGAAAACTTTTGCTCAAATATAGCACTACCAAAATTTCTCAGAACATGTTCCCTTCCTGAAATCACCACTTCAGAGCACCCTAGAAAACACATTTTAATAGGGTGCAAGAGGCTACGATTTGGGAACTATTAGAGTAAATGATTTAGTTTTAGGCAAAGAGGGAATGAATGAGCAATGGCTATAACAGAATTTGTCATTCTAGTTAAAAGCAAGGCAGGCCAAGAGAGAGACCTAGTACTGCTCTGCCCCACAAACAGCAAAGCCATTCCTCACAGGACTTCTCTGGACTGTACCTCACTTTGGGAATGTAAAACGCCTCAGCACAGCCCCAGAACAGAACAATTCTTGTTGCAAGGACCTATCAGAATGCTTGGCAAAGAACTTGTCATGTGGGATAGTCTATAAACACCAAGAAGAACAAGCTGGGAATACAACCAAAAGCACAAACCCATTCTTGCAAAGTACAGATGGGGCCTCTAGAAATATCAAACCAGAAGGACAGAATAAGCAAGCTACTCCTCTCTCTCACCCTCTCACCTTCTATCTGTTTCCGTTTTTAACAATCCTGAGCTTTAGAAATGCCAGGTTTTTTAATCTATAATACCATCTGTGTAGCTTTTCTCAGTGGTACCCTTTCACTTACATCCTATGTCATTGGTGTGTCTGTCTCTCTTGATGTTGATAATGTTGGCAGCTTCCCTTGAAGTTTCCTATGAGCATACTTTGAATGACAAAGAGGTGTGGTGGGAAGGACAGGCAATGCAAAACAAGTACAAAAATGATTTTTATTGCCTATGCATACAGAATTGATTTATTTTTGTCTTGGTCCAATTTTCTTCAGCAGCAAAATTTTAAAATCACAGAAAATTTGGCAAAAATAGGCTAGTTCACCCTGGTCACTTCTCTGCCCTGCATCAGATTCTTCAAGGAGGACCTTGAAGCACAGTCTAAGTCTGGCTATTATGATACCATTTTCAGCTGTGGTCACAAATAAGTCTCTGTGATGCTTTCACAGCCTTTGCAAGAAGAGGCTGACCACCTGAGGCAGGGGATGCCCTTAAAATCAGTTTTGAAAATAAACAAACAAACAAATAAATAAACTGCTTAACTGTCACGCTGTTCTGTAATCCCAATATCTACTGTCATGTGATCCTAATATTTAAGTAATACTTCCCGAACTGCCCCTCTGTGTGACCTATCTTTCTTGCGTAGACCAACTGCCCCAAAGCCACTTAACTACAGTCCAAAGTCCAAAGGACTAAAATCACTTTATTTCCTCCATCCTGTCAAGAATCCACACTTCCACTTTTCCTTTAAGATCACTCATTTTGCTGCTTATGTTTCTCCAGTGCAGAAAATATGCCAGTTGTATAAGGAGTGGCTAATTCCCCAGTTAACCTCTCTTGCTCTTTCTGTCACAGCAGAGGAATAGACCTCAAGATCAGAAGGCCAGGGAATAGGACAGCAAAACAGCTATCAGTTTTAAAAATATATTCTGCTCTGTTCTGTTCTATTCTATGCCATGGCATGCCACCTCCATGCCATCCACCCTGTATCTTCATCCCAGTGACTCAACTCTTTCTGATCAATCTCCCTTTAGCCCTTGGCAAAGTGAACAAGCCAGACAACTGCAGCTGGGCCTGCAACTGTATCAGAGCTTGGCATAGACAGGGATAACAAATGTGCCCAGAAGAATAGCTGAGCATCACTAACACTGATAATCCTTATTTCAAAGGATAATAGAGGACAAGACCTGTCACTGTCTCTCCTCCCAGTGCACAGAGGTCTGTGCACCCCTAGAGCAGGACCAGACTGCCAGGGTCACCAGCCTGCAGGCAGCACATGTCCTGCCCAGCGCCAAGCCTCCACTTACCCTCCTGTCCCTGCAGCACAAGTGGCTAGGACAGATGTTCACTGCTGGACCTGGATGTTGCTCCAAGCCCATCTCCTTGGTGCTCCTGGAACATGTAGAGTGTCTCTTACTGTGTCTCTGCCTGCATTTGGCCTGCCAAGAAATAGACACTTCTTCAAGAAAATAATAAACTAGCTGTAATCTGCATCTCCAGCTGGCTACATGCAGATGAAAACAGAAGCAGGCAAGAAAAAAATCTGGCCAGTGTTTTCTATCTTTGGTATCTCTCACTGTCACGTGACATTCATGCTGAATGAAAGGAGCCTGGGGCTGGATGAATATAGGCTCTCTGCTTCTCTATGTCCCTCTCCTTTTTTTCTTCAAGATTTGTAATAAATTTAGGAAATGTTTTCTACTTCACTAGCTATGAAATAAGACCATTCTTGTGGGCATGTCCTTTGTCCTACCTCAAGGTCTTCAAACCCAGCGACCCACGGAAGCCAGGCTTGGCTGTCAACAGCAGGGACTCATAGAAAGTTTCCGAGTCCCCATGTTGCAATGGCAAAAATATAGGACGTCACTTGAGAAGTGACTGAGTAGTTCTTATCTGCCCCCCCCTTCACAGCTGCTGGTGGTGAATAACATGAAGGAAAGGAGCATCTCTGTGGGGTGCCTACAATTCACAAAGAAAGATACTTTGATTGTCCCCCACATCCGCAAATTCAGGAAGCTTACAAACTCTTCTCCAACATACAACAATAGCACAGCTGAAGGTTATTCAAAGCTGCTGCGGTATCCTAAAGAATACCACTGAGATGGGTCTCCTGATGGACAATTGCACATTAGCCTACACCGCAGCAGGTGTGACACACATCTTACTCACACATTGCCAAAAAATCTACAAAAAGAGATGAGCAAAAGTGTTCCAGCAAATGAACAATTCTACTCTGTGTTTTTTTCTCTCAGAAATTGCTATACAACAAGTAAATTTCAAAAAGTCTAAACGTAGGCAACTATTCCTCATTCTTGTATGTCCCAAAATGGGAAAATAAATAAATAAATAAATAAATAAATAAATAAAAAATAAAGGCAATTCAAATAATGTAGCAGTGATCCTGAGTTGTTCTCTGAGGCAACGGATGCCACCTTTCCATGTCCTAATGTCCTAAAATGCAGTGCTCTTTTTTGCTCTTAGCCAGAACAATCCATATGCTTAACAATTTGCTTCTTAAGAAATCTTATCCAAACAGGAGAGTTTAAAGTTGCAATTATTGCACACAGGCTGGCACTCTGTCTCTACAGTAGTCCACAGGAGGAACAAACCTTCTTTTTCTAGACCAATTAACAAAACAGAGGCCCTGCGACCTTCCTGTCCTGGTATATCTGGAGTCCTTGCAACACACCACTGTCATGGCCTTTCTCTATGCTTCCCATTCACCCCTACAGTTTAGGCTTTTGAAGTGAGAGATCCAGGTCTCCTTACAGACACCAGAAAGTACAGAATTTCAACCCTTAAGCTGATGTCATAATTGTCTTCAAACACCTCTCTGATCTTTACTGACAATATCATTGTTACAGATCTGCAGTTGTGTAGTTTGCAGTCATGTATTTAATTGGAACTTGCTGATTTAAATCCCCCTTCTATCTACGTGGCTGTCATTTTACTTCCACAATTAATTGTGAACACAGACACTGTTGCTCAGCAGTTAACAAAACTGATTGCACCAGCACAAATTCATTTAAAAATTCATTAAAAATCAGGATCATTAATGTGTTACATACTTTTGTGCATCTTAGAAATCTTCTGCTGGCACAATGTTGTACTGGGAAAAAAAAAAAAAAAAAAAAAAAAAAGCCCCATGTAGAAACTTCTCTAACCTCATAATTGTTTGTGCAGAAGGTAGGGAGATGGAGCATTTTTCTGTAAAAGATATTTGCAGTTGATACTTGACAATGATTTTAGCAATGTTCTTATGGCAATAATTTATCTAGTCAAAAAAAAAAAAAAAAGAAAAAGAAAAAAGAAAGAAAGATACAAACCCAGAAAAGCAAAATCTCCAGCCTGCCCATCTGCAAATAAGTGGCAAAACTTGTTCTGGTTTCAGTGGTGCAAACTCACCCTAATATTACTGATTTGGGGATACAGGCTCTCCTCCACTGAGAGAGTCAAAAACTCAGAGCACTTTATTCCCCAAAACAGTATTTTATCTGCTAAATTGAAAATCCTCCCTGTTGAAAACATTTCTCCAGATTAATTTGATGTTGCACATTACTCCCACGATGCTGATATTCCCTTCTTTGGTTGTGTAGGACCAAGGCAGATAGACAGTGATATCCAAGGAAGTAAACTAGGTCTGTGATTTTCTAAAAGCAATGATGTACCCCTTGATTTAACAGAGACAGGTAGGAGAGCATGGGGAAGACTTTGCAGCACAAATGATAATCCAAGAAACAAGCAGGGCATTACATGTTTTACCAGAGAGTAAATATCCTGTTCTTCAGGCAAGTAACCAGAAAACAATGGCAGCAGCTCACCCTGACCCCTGCTCCTGCATGGGCTCCTCTCCATGGGCTGCAGCTCTGGCCTGGGGCCTGCTCCTGCAGGGGCTCTCCATGGGCTGCAGCCTCCTCCAGGCCACATCAACCAGCTGAAACTGGCCCTTACCTAACTTGGGGCAGCTTCTGAACTATTCTCACAGAGGCCACCACTACAGCCCCACACTACAAAAACCTTGTCATGTAGACCCAATACAAGCCCCATGCCTCCACAGACAGCTTAGCTGCTTCATCGGCAGGGAGCTTGCTACCTGACACATCCATTGTCATGTAGATGACCATTGTCATGGTCATCTTGGGAGCACCGCCAGCTGCTTCACTTAATGAAAGTTGCTTCCTCAAGCTCCAGTGGGCTCACGTAGGTGAGATGGTGGCACACCACGCAAACTCAAGGTTGATAATGAAGGAGTAATGAAGACCTTAGTGCACTGTATGTCTGTAGAGGCCTTGGAGGTCAGAACTTATGTCAGGAGTGCTGCTCAAATGCGTATCAGTCAATAAATTGTGTGAAGGGCAAAACTTATCGTTCTGCAAAAATAATGCTCCTAAAAGACACAGATCATACTCATTATTTGCTAATATAGATACAGCTCATTTAATATTTAAGATTTCCTAATAGAATTCAGTGATGTTATCCTCCTGATGTCTAAATGTTACTGTAACTTGTATATGTTCATCTGTAGGAGGTAAAAGTATACGGGCACTTACTAGTGAGAGACACTTCTATTCAAAAGCATCTCAACAGTTCTCTGCATTTAAATCTCAAGGCTGCAATCCACACTAAGGTTTTAAAATACTGAACAACTTTATTATTCTTCAGTCTTCTTCATTAGTAGGAAAATGCAAGTTCTTTCATGTAGAGTTACTGATAACAGAAGCTGGCTAGTAGAGAATGCCCTGCTGAATTCACAGTGGGGCTTGTGGAATTGGATTGTATAGCAACAAATGCCAACTGCTTAATGTCTCACTGAATTATAGATTTTGGAAGACTGTTTAATAAGAAGGAAAGCAGTTAAGATGGTTTCCACTGAAGTTTACATGTGTATAAAAAGCATGGGACTGGAGTTGATAACATATCTCAGGAGAATTAAATTATTGTTTCACACTCCTTGTAAATTTGAGCCCTTACTGATACATGCATTACCCTCACTTATATTATGTAAAAGATATCATTAATATACAAAACATCTGGCAGGTCACTTTTTAAAAGGTCTAATGCATTTTTTTTCCACTGGCAAATGATTTTTTTCCCTACACATTTAATCATTTTTTCTCTGAAGGTGTTACCACATTTCCAAAAGAGGAATGACCGTGGTGGGTTCTTTCACTTTGTACTTCTGTTGTTTGTACAATTCAGTGTTTACCATTTAAATTCAATTAATTTGCATTAGACCACAACATGAAGCTTTCAGCAATTCTGCGTAGGTGAAACATGAGGAGGTCCTACCTCATTCAGGATGCCATCCATCACTGGGGTGGGAGTCACCTTCTACCACAGTAGGTATGCTCAGCACGATGCACAATTAATGCCATGGTATTCCTCTGGATTTATTCAGCATTGCCTTCTGATGTGTTCTGCTCTCAGTGGCTGAAAACTTACACCAATTTTATACAAACTCCTGCCGTTTTCATCCACTCAGGATTAAAGCAAACTGTCTGCAAGATTAAGCTGTACAGAGAAGAACAAGTGAAATAAATGAGAGGGCATCCAGCGTCCTGCTAATTATTGTGCTTGTGTATGTGCATGAAGTCTCCTTGGGTGCATCTGTGCATGTATATGCCTTCTTATTAGCAGCAAGGCCACTACAAGTACTCTTCGACAGTAAAGTCATCCAGGATTTCCCTGCTTCTTAATTTTGCTACATTTTAACCTGTGGGGCTGAAGTATTCTAGGCAGATTTCTATTTCTATTCCAGGCAGGCTAAATATGTAGGGAAATATCCAACTCCAGACTGTTCTTTTTTTTTTTTCTAAGAAAAACTTGAAGGAACAATATATACCCTAGCATCATTTTCTGGAAAGATTAACAGATCCTTTGCTAATTCTGTGTGAATCAGCCCAAATCTGACCACATTATAAGCCTTCCTAAGATCCAGTCACCAGGGCTAGCAGTAGTTTTGACTCAGCTGGCTCTCAGCAGCACATAGGGAAAAGCTCCCCCTTCCAGCTGGAGGCGAGGGTGGAGAGCAGAGCATCTGGCTGTTCATGGATCATACGCTGCAGAGGGGACAAGCCAGCAAGCCTGTGTCTGTCTACAGCACATTTGCCTTCAGAGTTTGGAAGGAGCTTAGGCCTCCAGAGCCTCTCCCATTAGTAAATGGCTGTGACAGCCGTTGGCTAGGCTTTGTTAGCACTGAACCACATGAAGGCTATTGCTAATGCTATCAGCTTTCCACAAGGGTAATTAGGAAAGATCTTTGGTGGCTGAAATTAGCAGAGCCTCTGGACTTTAATCTTGCTGCGTCTTTTTGTTCCACCTGAAAAATTAAGATAACAATGTTCCGTCATCTCAGAGAGGAGAAATAGAATTCACCACTATTTGCAAGCCACCTGAAAACAATAGCAGTAACTGCCACCAAAAAGCTGCTGATGAAATTAATAATTATGTATCCAGAGCACAGCTTGAATGGAGAGCAATACCCGAGACATGGGGCCACGTGCTGAACGATGATGATAAAACAGAATATTGAAAAGCTGCTCAGCAAGTGATCCTAATCCATCCCAGACACCTGTGAGTAAAAAAACATGTAGCCATATAATCAAGTGCTCATCATAATGAAAAACAAAACAAAACAAAACAAAACAAAACAAAACAAAAAACAGAGCAGACCTCTACGAAATGTGCAGAGGCAAGCTGGATTCTGTCACTTCCTAAATTTTCAGAGCTTCATTTTGTAAACAGTCGTATCCTTTAAAGAGGAAATTTTGAGCAAGGTTGAATGGGGCTTTGAGCAACCTCATCGAGTGGGAGGTGTCCCTGCCCATGGCAGGGGGTTGGATTTTCAAGGTCCTTTCCAACCCAAGCCATTCTATGATTCTACACATAGGAGTATGTATGCAGACTTACTTCTCTGACTTGGCTTCCACCTCATTCTGGAAAAAATACTGCCTACCGGTTATTTCTATTATAAAGAAAGAAACAAAGAAAAAAAGGTACAGAGGGTACTACTCGACCCATTAAAGTGAACAGTAGAGCTGGTGATCTCCAGTGCTTTAAACAAAGTAAAGGATTAACAAGAGTGCCTATTTGCATGTTCAGTCTATTTCCAAAGCCAGACATTACGTGCCTAGGCATATACTTTCCAACCTAATTATCATAGCAATCTCAAAATCCTGATCACACACTAAATTAGTGCAACTGTCATGAATATTCTTGGTTATACAGTTACTTATGCCAGTAATTTTGAGCACTATCTTTATTTTCAATACATTGAAGACCACATGGACAATCACCTCCAGCTGTAGAGCCAGTTCGTCCTGTGTAGTTGAAACCATCCCAATAGATTGTTGTAGCCCTCCTAAAAATTCCTCAAATTTGGGTGCTTGTTTTAACTACTTAGAAACTCATTCTTGGGGAAATTCAATGCTTCTCTGGGTTTTGCTGCAAATTAGCCACCTGCATCAGGAAATACTCAGCTATTGTATCTAAGGCAGTAGTAACAGAAAAGAGAACAGTCTTAAGGAAGAGTCCAGGTGTGCCTGCACGGATCCTAAAACAACTAAACCTATTAAATAAAAATCAGTAATGTGTTTGCTATTCACAGCTGCTGCCACAATTGCTTTGCTAGGTTTCACAAGCTGAAGAGGAAAGATTTATTCTTCTCCTAACTCCACTTATGTCAAGTGCGCAGAATCCAGGTTAATGTGCTGCTAATATGTACTTAGTGACTATCCCAAACATGATGAGGACATCCTAGCTCAGTTACCCACAGCATATTTGTGGAAGAGGATGCCATATAAACAGACACTGACCAAAAGTACCACACCTGTGGAAGCAAAAAATACCACCTCAACACAATTGTTTCCTCACCAGATTTCTCTAGCCAGCTGAAAAAGAAACTTCTTTAATGAAAATGTGCCAAAATAAAAATTGAAACTAATTACTTTAAGCACTTTAATGATTTAGGATTACTAAGCAATTTGGACAAGATAAATTAACTGGAGGTAGTAAGTTAAATGAAGTTTCATACTATTGAATCAAGCATTTTGGTCTTGAAGAATTCACAAATATCTATGGGAAGTTAATAACTGTCTTGTAATCCTGATGTTTTGTACAGTACTGAAATATCTATAACTTGAAGCAGAAGTGACACAATGGTGCTATACTTAGTGAAAATTACTGCTTGGACAGGTTTGTCCAAAGTTTCCCAGTGAAACTGTTGACCAGCCTATAATCTAAATATGTCTGCATTAAATCCCAATATGTCATTACTGGAAAAAGAAGAAATCCTTCATTTTTCTTTTGGACAGGAATTAAAGCTTACTTTGTAAACACCAGTGAGAATTTATTATCTAAATGAGTTCCTCCTGTGGTAAACGTCTCAAGGACCTGCCTGTCAATAGTAATGAAATCAACCCATCTTTCTAGTTTTGAGCAGTGACTTTAAATTCCTGATCGAGTCCTTATGGCCTAGTACCATGCCTGACCACTCAAAGCTCCTCACTCTAATGAGTTTAGATGGTGTCAGACTTTGAAGAAGGGTAGAGTAAATGCCTCTGAACTTGGTGAAGGCAATGAAGTTGAAAATAAATAAATAAATAAATAAATCTACTTACTTTATCAGCCTGAAATAATGCTTGATATTCCTAATATGAGAGCCACAGCTATTTCAACAGTAAATTATATGCAACTCATTGCAAGCTTCCTTATCAGAAAGCTAATGCCACGGATTAACAAATGGAGCAATTTTTACACCTGAATAATGAATGTGGGCAGTGAGAACACCTACAAATCAAGAATATATTCCTTAAGCAGACTTCTTCTGATTAAGACAGAGATTACACTAGCTTCTGGCTTCCCTCACTATACCAAGTATGAATCTAATATGAAGGTATCTCATTCACAGTAATTTGGATCTATAATTGATATCCTTTCTGAGGATTAATATATCAAAATAAAATGAAAAACAAAAATCACAAAAAAACTTTATCAGTGATGTAGGTTGTTGGAAACAAAATGTTTTCTCCTGAGTTGCCAAACTCTGTATTCAATACATTGCTAGTACAAAAGCATGTATAATGTGAATTAAAGGAAAGAAAAAAAAAAAAAAAAAAAAAAAAAAAAAAAGAAAGAAAAAAAGTAGGTTTGTATTCACATTAAGATTTCTAACTGTTACCATTTAAAAGGGCCATGAGGTACCTGTAGGTACAACTCGTTTTTTTTCTACCAGTGCTTTTAGCAGTTTATTCATCTTGGGGAGAGTTTTATTTGTTATTTTGTAGGCAGGAGTGTGCTGGATCTTTGCAGGTTGCTATTCTGAGTGGAGTTTGATTTCCTGCTGTTTCTCTTCATCACCTCTCTCCTTTTGTAGATTCCCCTGCCATTCTCCTGCTTGTATCTCTGAACAGTGGGCTTGCTTTTCATTTTAAAAATTACTCCTACTGGGAGCTCACTTAACAGGATTGAACATTCGTGATTTTGCTCTTCAGCAGGTCTTTCCGCTTTTGAAGAAAGAGTTCAGGGCTAGCTACTGTGTTCTGGTCATTGCTGCTTCCCTCAAAAATGGACTTCATTTACACTTCTTCTTTCCCTGCTGCCTCCTTGTCTTATCAGTTTTCAGTGTCAATGTTTCTCATAGGCCATACACACAAGTATTTGTTTCACCTTTTAATTCTATCTGCCCAAGAGGCTCCCCATTGGTGGCGGATGCCTGCTGAGCTTGGCAGACAGCAGCACCAGGATATCACATTGGAGGTCCTGCAGAGCAGAATCTTTTCATGCTCAGGACTCCCACGGAGACAATGAAGTAACTAATTTTGGCTTTTCTCACCACAGCACTTGGGTGTTCCCTGTGTGAGGGTGCCTGCTCCTGACAACCCCTGTGATGGCACTTCTTGCCAGATGTTGCACTGCAGCCCTGCTCTATCAATGGACTGCTGGTCTTAACAAGCAATATTGGTTCTCAAATGACAGCTTGTGGTCATGGTCATTCCTCATTACATTATATTAGGCAATAACAGTTGGCAAAATTGCTATTGATTGTTCTCCCTACTGGACTCAGTGTCACCCTTGTAAAACACCTCAATCCTCTGTGAATAACTTTTATCCTTCTCCTTTGGTCCTTCACTCATTCAGTGTAAAGTCCAGCACAATCCCAAGTCTATGCTGAGTTCATTCCTCAGCCTAACATGCTTATATAGAGTGAAGAGTTTGATGTACTGCCCCTATTGGAAGAAAGATCAGGTATTTGGAGCAGAGATAGTATCCTTTCACCCCACCCTTTATTTACTGTGTGGTAATGCTATTTCCATGCGGGCATTGCAGTGTTCTTTATAATGCAGAAATGTGAATTTCCTTTCAGACCTTTTGAAGTCAGGAACATGCTCCAGGGAAAGCAGAGGTACCACAGGGAGTGCAAGGCACAGGGAGCACTGTTTCAATCCCAGGTATCTTGTACCCTGAACTGGTACACCCAAGCCCTGAACAGGAAATAAGAATTACAGAAGCACTGTGCCAAGTGGAACACTTTAATTCTCTTAGATATCCTCCTGCTGTGCCTGTGCATTTCCCTTCTTTATCAAGCTTTTATCAAAATTAGGAGGGTGAAATAGAATTAGAATGTGGAAGTTAACAGAAAGATGATGGATAACAGTAGAAATCTCAAATAGGCTGTACCTTTTCATCTTCATGGAATAATGTCTTCCCTGTAACACCCTCATGGTGAAGGTGAGGGATTGTTATTGCCCTCATTTCCACAAACATGGGCAGAATAGCATAGGCAAAACCCTTTTCCAAAGCCACAATGAGGAATGAGTTTGGGGATTACTGAACCATGCTTAAAGCAATGTCCTTTATGGGAAGAGAGTTGTTGGCTGCATTATCAAGTACCACACAGGATGAAGGAAAGAAGGAAACTGTGAACTGTATATTACAAGTTACATGTCACCTCCAGACCACAAATTCAGGCAGTTCTTTAGCTCACCAATTGTTTTCAGAAAGGTCAAAATTAAGCTGGATATCCTCCTCCTCGCCTAACTGCTTTTGCAGTTATATTACAAACTTTGGTGTGATTTAAGAGGCTCTAGTCCTCTTCTCTACAGCTTTAGGATGCAAAATTACAATATTTTTCCTTTTAAATGCCAATTACATTATCAGTAACATTGGTGTAGTAGCACTATTGTTGAAACACAGGTATGACAATTTCTACTGAAAGGTCTCAGGGCTACAGGCTGAGTTATCAGTCATTTACATTACCCAGGGGAAAGTAACTACAAAGAAGCATGATTAGCATTAGGGACAAGCTGAGAAGAAAAGCCTCCAGTCTTCCCTGCATTCTCAACTGCTGACTTCCAGCAGCACCCACACTCAGGGATCAATCCCTGGGGCTCCATGGCATGTGGGAGCAGGAAAGATGTCTGAGGACTTCAGACACTTCACTTCAGAGAAACAGCAAGAAGGGGTTTGGGAATGCAAATATAATGAGCTGAACTTGCCTTTGCTACACCTGTACAACTTCCTCGTATCTCAATGCTCGCATAAGTGCGAAAGGAAACTCAGCATTGCACTTTGCACATTGGCACTGAAATTTGTTGCTCTGGGAGAAGCCTGTAGAAAGTGATGATTATACAAGGTATAAAGCATATTTTGAAAAGAGAGGGATTTTTGAAAGCTAGGCTACAGGTTACTAAAAATGAGAGCAGTACTGAGATGCAATAGCTACGGAACGAAAAGCCAAAGATATGATAAAAGAAGATAGATGTACAGTAGAAAGCAGACTCCTAGAATAGTGCCACATAAGGAGGTTAAGAATACTTTACTGCGCAATTAAAGTTACAAAGAATAAGGGAAAAGCAGCATAGTGTACTTTGAGTCAAAGCTAAAGATGGTGTCCATGTTCACAAATGATATCAAATCCTTAACGGAAACAAGATTTAGTGAAGATTTTTAATAGATCTGCTCTAGACCATTCTGTTCAAATAAGCACAGAAAAAAAAATAAAAAAAATCAAGTTGTCCTGTTGTGTTTTTTTTTTTTGTGTGTGTTTTTTTTTTCTTTTCTTTCTTTTTTTTTTTTTTTTTTTTTTTTTTTTCCCAGAGGTGCTCCTGTCTTTGTACAGAAAAGTGCTCCTTGTCCTTCCTCAGATTGTTATTGTCTGTCATTGGCCACTGCCATTTACAAAGCAGCATGTTTCTCTTAAGTGCTTTTTGTTCCCAGAGCACCTTGAACCTAAAAGAAACAGAGGCCTTTAGAAAGCTAATGGAAGTTTCAGGTGCTCAACACCTGTGAAGAGAAGGCTCTGGTTTTCTAGTTTCTCTCAAATTCCCTTTAATCTATCTTTAATAGAAAACATTATATTGAATTGCTCACTCTAATATGCATTCCATGTGTACATACAGAACCCTGATTCAGCCGTGGTTCTCATCT
Source organism: Aythya ferina (assembly GCF_964211825.1). Lineage (NCBI taxonomy): Eukaryota > Metazoa > Chordata > Aves > Anseriformes > Anatidae > Aythya > Aythya ferina. The sequence goes on from NC_140296.1 coordinate 161,197,329, forward strand.
TTTGTTTCTGGTGTTTGTGATACATCCCTTTATTTCTGTTTCAGAAAGCTGAGAGGCAAAAGCGAGAATTTCTGCGACACAGAAAAGACGGCAACACTGAAAGCTGTGAGACAGATTCAAAATAGACAGTCATCTGATGCCTGCTCCATTCCTGGATTTATGCTGAAATATTGTGGAGAGTGTCAATGCATTTGTTGAATGCATAAAATCTGTGAGGATGTCTGTCACGTGGGAATCAGTCAGGAAGCCTGGAGCAAGGATACCCATAATTATGCCGTCAAAAGGCTTGCAATAAGTAGCAGAATATTTTATTTGCTGTCAATCCTACAAAAACTCTTTTATAACACCTGTGTCAGCAGATTTCAGATCCCAAGAGGTGCTACTTTTTGAAAGCAGCAGAGAATTCAGAAAGGATTTGTGGTGTGCTTGCCAAGTACATTCAGTGGAAAACCTCATTGGTTTAATGAAGTTAGAGGTGGCAGAGGACATCTCAGTTTTGTCTGGTTTGGAGCCACTAATTGCCTCTCCAGGCGAGTCAGACTTTCACACTAATTGATGCTGTTAATTTTCATTTTTAGTGACCCCTGTTATCTATTACTTTTGTTTCTATAATAGCTAAACCCTTTGGTCAACCCCCTCCCACCCTAGTGATCTACTGCATACAAACACCTAAGAAAAGATGCCTCCTGGCTGACACAGAAAGCCTGGGGAAGGCACCAGACCATAAAGGCAATCTCCACCAGCTAGCAGAGACCTGAGCCAAAACCTGCACACAGGGATGCTGTCGGTATTTGTCAGTTGAGATTCATCCCGTGAGCACCATGGTGCACCTACACTACCTCCAAGTGCTAGCTGGCTCACATCTAACAAGTGTACATTCTTCTGTACTTCACATCCTTCTACATGTCCAGCTCTGGAAATAGCTCAAAGGAAGCCAATTTCTCCTTTGTACATGTATTTCCAAATTAGCCACGCCTGCTGAGATGCTTTACCACAGCAGAACACTCTTACACAGTCACCATGCAATAACAAGAAAGTACAGCTACCAACACTATTTACTGGAAAGATCCCCAGAGAGGTTGTAAAGTCTCCTTCTCTGAAGATGTTTAAAACCCACCTAGATGTCATCCTGTGCAATGTGCTCTAGGTGATACTGCTTGGAAGGGTGGCTAGACTAGATGATCTTCAGAGATCCCTTCCAACCTCAGCCATTCCATGATTTTGTGATTTTAGTGCTGAAGACATTTTTTGCCTTTTCTCTGTTTGATATCAGAAGTGCATCCATAGGAATAAGCAGAGATTGCTCTCTGACCCTGAGGCCACTAGCACAGTACTGTTCACATTCGTACACATAAACTTCTGGAGAACATGGAGCTGCATGTGGCCTGCAGTTGTGCTGGTCGTTAACCTGTGCTAACCCTAGGGCTGTGCCCGAAACCTGGAGGATGCAAACTGGCACAGGACAAAACCACGTCAGGGACCTTGCTAAGCAACTTCCAGTATAAATGATCCCGGGCCAACAAGCACAACAGTGTCCTGGTTTGGCTTCTTTCCCTAGCATAGACAAAGCCATATGATTTCACTCCGTGAACCTTCTGGGTCTGCTGTGCATGAGAGTAGCCTGAAAACCTGAGCCCTCCATTTTGGTGACTGCAAATCAAAGTATCCCACTTGATCTCAAAGAAGTCAAAAAGAATTTGAAAAACAGCTTACCATTTGTATTCAGAGGACCTGTAACTCTTTTAAGTTAATTTATTTTTCCTGCCTAGATATACCATTCTGAAGTAAATAGTCTCTAATTCACATAATTGTGTCATAAAATATCTCTTATAACAATTTGTAGTTATGATACAATTATCTCAATTTTTTCTCTGATGAACCTGTTTCATCAATCAAGGTTTTGATTGACTGTATCTGTGCCTAAAAAGAAAAAATAAAATAAACAGCCATGTCTTGCTGAATCTTTTTCCACTGCCTGTTTCCTACAGTGCCTGCTCACTGGAGCTCTATAAGTGATATGTGAAGCAAAAGATTCTGCTTGTCAGCCTGTTTCACAGATCCTCTGAAAATAAACACATCAGACGCTGAGCTGAGCTAATGGAACACTTGCTTCTGGATGCTCATTTTTGTGTCAGGTTAATGTCGTGCCCCTGCATGTACCATCTGGAGAGGGGAAAGAAAGATTTGATCAAAAATAAAAATAGCTGGTTTAGGTTTAAGTTTTTCTTTTGTACTGTGAAGTGCAGGAAAGGAAAATGAAAGGGCGTCATTTGCTGTGACCACTGAATAGAATAAGAGCTGCAAATGCCAGCAGGCCTGCTTCTCACCCATGAATCCAGTACATCATTTGTTTGGGGGGGAAAAAGCTCCACACACCTTTCCACTGAACCTCAGCAGTGCTTCTCGGTATAAACAATAGCTCATATTGTTGAGGAGGCTTATCGAGAAATTTATGTCAGTAATGATGGGGATTTTCAGCTGGCATTCCCCAGCATTTGTGAAGCATTTGCTGCCCGTAAGTGTGTTGATAAGCTGCTTGCTGATTAGAATATTCTATCTACAGTGAAATCAGGCTCCTGTTTCTCTGACATATCTCCTCTGTGTCTTAAAAATACCACTAGCACATCAACAGCTTATCACAGGAAGCTATATGAATTCAGAACATGATTCTCTTGCAAGATCTTTCAGGTTAGGTGTCAGCACAGACTGAAAAAACAAGGCACTAGCAAGAGGTGAACATAACAAGCATATCTCATAATCTTTCAGTGTTATAACCCTCGTTCCTGTGCTTTTTGAATATTTGTTGCCTACACTATGCTGGTGTCTGCTTTTGACTGTAGGCTCCTCAGGGCAAGTGTGTCTTTGTGTCAGTAATACACTACCCACTAATGGTACTGCACAGGCAGTAATGAGTGAGGCCATTACACGCAGCTGCAAATACAAATAATAGCAGTAGTCTGGGTGCTCTGCTCAGTGTCTAGATGCTTAAAAGAGGAAATGAATCACCTGATTGCTCATCTGAATAATCACACAGGGAACCTGTATGTTTAACAAGTGTAACACTAATCCACCAGCAGTCATGCAGGAGTCTCTGCCATCCCAATGATGGTGTCTAATGACAGAAGAGCCATGAATGACTGCAGTGATGACTCTTGAGTGGAAAGCTGCCATGCCCAAAATAACCTGTTGTGGTGGTTTTACCGTGCTGGGCAGCTAAACCCCACAACCGCTCTCTCACTCCCCCTCCTTTAGATGAGGAGGGGGAGAAGTAAAGCAAAGAACAACTCACGGGTTGAGATAAGGATAATTTAATTAAAGGGAAATAATTATAATAATTAAATAAAGACTACCATGAACTAAACAATTTAACTAAGGGGAAATAAAAGGGAAAGGGGAAAAAAGGGAGGAAAACAAACAAACAAAATAAATGAAAGCTATATGGAAGTGCAGAGGAAAGAAATTACTCTCTACTTCCCACAAATGAGCGGTGATTGACCACGTCCTTGAAGCAAGGCCTCAACACACGCAGCCGGTGTTCGAGAGGAGGACCGACGTCTTCTCAATGAGAGCCCACCCCCCCCCTCTTCTTCCTGTTTCCACCTTTTATTGATGAGTGTGACACCACATGGTATGGAATATCCCTTTGATTGGTTTAGGTCAGCTGCCCTAGTGATGTTTCTCTCCTCACTTTTTGCCCACCCCCTAGGAGGGTTAAAGAGAGGCCCAATGCTGTGCCACTGCTGCTCAGCAGTAGACACAACACTGGTGTGATAACACTGCTGTTCCAGCTACAAGTACAGAGTACGGCACTGTATGGGCTGCTGCCGGGAAAGTTAACATTCCAGCCAGACCCAGTACACCCGTGCCATTTGGGTTCACTCAGACATCATGTGGGACACTGCCATCCTCTTGAAAATGTTACTGCTCTTTCTCTTAGCAGGTGTAGGGAAGGCCAAGGAGAAAAGGATGTTCATACAAACACAGCTTGGGCATTTGATGATGTAACTTTCAGCTGCAAAGATAAAAAGCTGACAGTGTTGAAGATGTTGTCTTGGGGGCTAATACCTGCTTGCTGCTAAGGCTTCCATTCCTTTTTTTAAAAGCTCATTTAAAACTGGTAGAATTTTGTTTCAGAGTATGAAGCTGTCATAATATCTTTGCTAAGTGAGGGCCAGTGTCTAGCAACTGAGTGTTCTTGTGTTGTCTTAACAGCAAATGTTTTCTTGTACAAATCTTATTAAAATATATGGAAAACACTCATTTTAACCACATATGTGTTTAAAATCTCTGAATTTGCCATGTGTGTACAGAAAAACATGTTGATACAAACATATACCTATGGTTATAGTTTATCTGATGTATTTTATCTGATATTTTTAATATAATTTAAGCCATTGGGGGTATATCCAAATTCTATGAAGACCCTAGGGTTAAGATTTACCTCCTCCTTTACATTTAAGGGCACATAAATCCTAATTCAGGTATGTGGAATAGCAATGGGGTTATGCTGACTCAGATAATCCCTACTTGACTTTTGCTTCAAGCAGAGAGATCTTGGGCCAGACCTGGAAGCAGTGAAGAGGATTCCTTTTGCCAGACAAGTATGGACAGCCACCATGCAACAGCAATATGAAACAAACTCCCTTCTCTTAGCATCCTCTGCGTAGAGGCCTGATGCCTTCTCTCTCCTGTAGCCAATGATATGGGATACCCACACAGAAAAGGAAGGGAAGATAAAATTTCTTCAGTATTTTTTCCCCAGAATGTGCAGGCCACAGCTTCCATAAACTGCAATATGAATTTTTACTATGTCAAATATTAATGGTCCATCCCATCACTATTTGTATGCACATTAAAACACTTTTGCAGGAAAATCTATTAATAGATGGTACTCAAAGCCATTTTTAAATTAGTGGTTCTGGTTTGAAACACTTTTTTAAAAGCTCTGTTTTAGTGTCATGAAGATAAAAACCTTTGCAAAAGTTTGTTCTGTGAAAAATTTGTTCAACTTAGCTAAGAAAGACTTAGAGCTTTGTGTATTTATTAATTATATTAATATTAATATTAATATTATTTATTAATGGTAAGTGCATGCATGTAGTTGCAACAGTTATCATGAACAACATCAGTATACCTTAAAGTAATTTAGTTCAGGCAAAAAGAGGGGGAGAAGCTATCTCTGGCTGATCTTTAGATTTCTTTTGTGGAAATAAAACTAAAAGGCCTTGACTGTACAACACACTTTATATGCTTAGACTGGAAGCTACCCCTTTTCTCAAAGCTTTTCTTTTAGCCACTCTGTGGCTGTAAGAACAGTTTCATCTGTTCTCTCTGCACTTCTCTTATCTTGCCTAAGGTCTGGGAACTGCCAGGAGTGGGAGTAGGACAGGTATAAATGAGGCTCCTGACAATCAAACTCTTTCTTGTCTTTCTTTTTGGTCATAAATTCAACATCACCTTTCCATTAATTAACCCTACATTTGAATACAATAAATCCTTTTTTTTTTTTTTTTTTTCTCCAGAAGAGAAGCTACAGGCATTAAAATGCTGCTTCCAAAACTCAGGTCTTTGTAAGCCCCATTCCCTTTACTCTGGAAGCACCTAAAGGCTGTAGCTCTCACTCATCTTTTTATCAACCAGTATCTGATTCTGTCTCTTTCCAGAGAAGCTTCTCTCACAGCCCCAGTACACAGCTCAGCTCCTTCTCAGACAAGAAGTGCAGCTGGGACCCCTAAACCAGAGGCTGTGCTTTTCTTCAGGCTTGCTGCAGCAGGGTTCTCAAAGGTGCTTTTTCTACAAGCACCAGCACCCCATTTCAGGGATTCAGCTGGGATGGTGCAGTCAGTCCCCTATACCTAAAGCGATTAGACGAATTGCACTGCCAGCTGCCCTAACCACAGGCTCATTGGCCTGTCTCCTGGGCTAGATTTGGACTAATTCTGGGCAAGTTCTCTTGCACAGAATAATCAAACTCTTCTTAGAAATGAGAGATGGGAAGGGGGCACTTGATGCTGCCTGTTCCAATGCTACATAACCCTTTCAGGAAATAAATTTCTCCTAATATCCAAACTAAACCTGTCCTGGCACAACTTGAGGCCATTTCCCCTCATCTTATCACTTGGTGCTTGGGGGAAGAGCTCAATCCTCACCTTGTTACAACTTCCTTTGTAAAATACAGTAATGTCTTCCCTGAGCCTTCTCTTCTCCAAGCTAAACAACCCTGGCTCCCTCAGCCACTCCTCGTAAGACATGTTCTCTAAACGATGCTTCACCAGCTTTGTTGCCCTTCCAATGCCATTCTTGTAGTGAGGGATCCAAAACGGAACACAGTATTTGAGGTGAAGCCTCACCAGAGATGAGTACAGAGGGACAAACACTTTCCTAGTCCTGCTGGCCACCCTGTTTCTGATACAAGCCAGAATGCTGCTGGCCTTCTTGGCCACCTGAACACACTGCTGGCTTATATTCAGCTGGCTATCAACCAATACCCCTAGGTCCTTTTCTGCCAGGCAGCTTTCTAGCCACTCTTCCCCCAGTCTGTAGCATTGCATGGGGTTGTTGTGCCCCAAGTGCAGGACCTGGCATTTGAACTTGTTGAACCTCATACAGTCAGTCTAGTCCCCAGCCTAACCAGATCCCTTTGCCAAGCCCTCTTGCCCTGAGGCAGAATCAACACTCGTTCCTAACTTGGTGTCATACTGCAAATTTACTCAATCCCCTCATCCAGATCATTGATAAAGATACTGAAGAGAACTGGCCCCAGTACTAAGCCCTGGGGGACACCAGTTGTGACAGTCATCTAGCTGGATTTAACTCCATTCACCACGACTCTTTGGGCCTGGACAACCAGACAGTTTTTAATGCAATGAAGTGTACATCTGCCCAAGCAGCCAGTTTCTTTAGGAGAGTGCTGTGGGAAAGGGTGTCAAAAGCCTTACTGAAGTCTAGATGGACAACATCCACAGTCTTTCTCTCACCCACTTAGTGCATCACCTTGTCATAGAAAGAGACCAGGCTTGTCAAGTAGGACCTGCCTCTGATAAACCTATGCTGACTGGGCCTGATCACCTGGTTGTCCTGTAAGTGCTGCATGATGATACTGAAGATAAACTGCTCCATGATCTTCCCCAGCACCAAGGTCAGACTGACAGTCCTGTAGTTTCCTGGATCCTCCTTCTGGCCCTTCTTGTAGATGGGCATCACATTTGCTAGCCACCAGTCAGCTGGGACCTCCCCTGATAGCCACTACTGCTGGTAAATGATGGAAAGTGACTTGGTGAGCAATTCTGCCAACTCCCTCAGTACCTTCAGGTGGATCCATAGATTTGCATACATCTAAGTGGAGTAGCAGGTTGCTAACCATTTCTTCCTGGATTATGAAGGCTTCGTTCTGCTCTCCTGCCTCTATCTACCACCTCAGGAGGCTAAATGCCTGGAGAACAACTGGTCTTGCTGCTAAAAATTATGGCAAAGAAGGCATTACCTTTACATTTACCTCAGCCTTTACCACATCTGTTGTCACTATGTTTCCTCCCACATCCAATAAAGAATGGAGATTCTCCTTAGTCCTCCTCTTCTTGTTTAAGTATTTATAAAAATATATATATTTTATTATCTTTAACAGCAATAGTCAGATTGAGCTCAAATCAGGCTTTTGCCCTTCTAATTTTGTCCTCGCACAACCTCACAACATCCTGTAGTTGTTCTGAGTGGCTTGTCCCTTCTTCCAAAGGTCATAAACACTCTTTTTCTTCCTGAGCTCTAGCCACAGCTCTGTTCAGCCAGGCTGGTCTTTTATGCCAGCTCATCCAGCATATTTCAGAACCTGCTCCTGTGCCTTTAGCATTTCCTTCTTGAAGAGTGTCCAGCCTTCCTAGACTCCTTTGCCTTTCAGGACTGCCTCCTAAGGGACTCTGCCAACCAGTCTCCTAAACTGCCCTCTGGAAGCCTATGGTGGCAATTCTGCTACACCACCCCACTCCCAACTCTGTGTTTAGGGATTAAAGCACTCCCTAATATAGAGGGCTACCCCACGGTCTTCCTTCCTAGCCTATTCCTTCTGAGGAGTTTCTAGCCATCGATTGCAGTGTTCCATTCACATGAGCCATCCCACCATGTTTCGGTGGTAGCAGCTGTGTCATACTCCTCCTGCTGCAAAATGGCTTCCAGGTGCTCCAGTTTGTTGCCCATGCTGAGTGCATTGGTGTAGGTGCCTTTCCACTGTGCTAGTGATCCTGCCACCTTTAAACAGGGAGAAGCCCTAATTCCTACATAACCATTCCTGGGCACTTCTGTGATTTCTCCCTGTCAATGTGCCTTGTGCCTTTGCAGCTGTATGGCTCTCAATCCCCTACCTCAACAGGGGCAGCAGACCAATGGACCTTGCTAGCACACTGTCCCTTAACAACTGTCATGCCACCGCAAGTCTTGTATCTGTCAAGCCTGGTTTTATCCCTTTCCCCCTTCAAATCTAGTTTAAAGCCCTGTCAATGAGCCCTCCTAACTAAGAGCCCTCCTCTTCAGCCTTAGAGAATGAGGAAGACTCAACACCTTATCTCCGGAAAGGAAAAGCCTTTCTGAACACTCAAATCCAACAGAGGCAGATGCACTATTTGTTAGCATTTGCTGTTGCCCATCTTCATCTTCTCACAGCAGAGAAATTCCTTGGAAACCATCTCAAGGCAAGCACTTCTGTACATGTGCTGTGCAGGGAGTCTAACATGGATGTTGCAGATGCTACAAGGTGACTAGGAGCAAGGCAACATAATGCTTGTGCTGCATTCCCCAAACATCCCTTCTGGCACCAGAAGTACATCCTATAGCACTTTGAAAGACTGTCAATGTCATGTCCATTTTCATGGTTTTCCCAGCATTGGTAAATGCTGGATGACATTTTTATTTTCCATTTTTTTGTATTTGAGAAGGTAATAATTTCCAGACCCACATGACCATCAGTATATATTGTTAGGTTAATATTCATGCAATGTGCATTCAGTGGGACAGTTATCTGAGCTCTGAAACATTTCCATACACACAGCAATCATTTTTAAAAGAATAGAGCTTTTAGCTTGAATCTCATTGAATCAAAATTACTTAGCTACCAAAAAAAAAAATGATAATGTTTCAGAAAATATAATTGCAATTGCAAAACTATTTACAAAAAATTAGAAGAAGGTTTATTTCTCACAATGACTCTATCACTTTACCACTTGTTTTGTGAATTGTTGGCAAACAATATAGAAGTTTTTTTCACCTCAATGTAATTCATTGCTGGAATTTATTTGAGATATAATTTAAGCATATATTCTTGATTTATAGTTTGTTAAAAGAAATTTACAGCAGTATTCAACATTATTTGTTGAGCTGTGTTGGTTAATATTGATTGATAACATGTATCAGATGATAGCTTTCTATTCCATGATTATATGACATTCTTATAGTAAGAGTTTTCCAATGCGAATTCTAATGCTTTTTTAATTCCAAAATTACTTCCGATGAGAATTCTCTTGTAATCATTCAAAATGTCATTTGTTTCACCTATCACTCTTGCTAGCTAATATATATCATATTCAAACAAGGACAATAAAAAGTAAGCAAACACATATGAAACGAATTCTTATAGAAATTGCTGAAATTTTCACCTCTTCTCAAAAAAAAAAAAAAAAAAATCACATCAATGTACACACTCACAGAGTTTCTGAATTCTGGATTTGATACATCTCGCAGAAACATCTCTCCGTGGAGAACAGCTTCCCCTTTAACTCTTTAAGAAAGGGGTATTTATAAGTGGAATTATTCATGAATATAATGAACCTGATATAAACCAGACCTCCAGATTTTCACCCAGGAAAAGATGTGAAAACCATCCCATTATGTTAAATGCTAGATCAAACCGTCAGCTGGAACTGAGAGTGAGGTCTGGTTCTAGCACAGACACAGCTGAAATTGCAATAAATACAGACAGGTCAGGGAGTTTGAGCCCAACCTGGCAGTAACCCCATGAGAGAAGCCAGCACAAGTGCAAGCTGATACAAAGTGAAACGTCTTGCACTGGCTTCTCCGGACAGTGCTGCAGTGGCAGAGGAGAAGGCCTGTCATGTTACAGGGCATGGAGTGCCTGTTATATGGGTTTTTGCTTCCATTTCTTTGTCCTTAACAAGGTGCTGCACCAAGCAGGCCGCCCCTCGAGGCTGGGAGCACTCCAAACCAGAGCGTGGCCTCACTGAAGCTGGATGCCTGGTTCCTCACAAATGATTCCTTCATCCCCTCAAACAGGAGAGCTTTGACGTACTCCCACAAGGTTTCTTGGCTCTTCTGGGCTTTTTTTTGTGGTGGGAAGTACTTGGATTCAGTTTATGGTAATGAACAGATTTTTGTCTGCTGGATATGAGAAGTCCCACACTGATCCAAGTGAGGGATATGATCCTCATAATCTTGACTCCAAAAGGTGGTTTAAATAACTAAGTTGGTTGGCATGTTTGCATGACCAGGAGGGAATCTTCACCACATCACAGAATGGTTAAGGTTGGAAGAGACTTCAGGAAGTGACCTTCAGGGTCATTTAGTGTAACACCCGCGTCGTTTTTTATTTTTTAAATAAACAGGTTCTTTACAAATAGATCGAGTGGAGACAATTGGGAAACTGTGGTTCCCACATGCAGCCTAGTAACCTGATCGCATTGAGTCCTGAGCAGTTCTTCCACCTCTGAAGCTGAGCTGGAAGCATGCAGGACTGATGGGGTGGTGAAGCTGCAGAAGGCAGCACTGCTATGAAGAACTGAGCTGCCTCCCCCTTTTCTGCCCTCCCTGCTGGGCATTGCAGTCCCCATTGCCTCAGGCAGCAGCTGGTGCACAGGACTGGACCAGACTGGCACAGGGTCATGCAGGGACAAGTGGCATAGGAGCCCTGTCACAGAAACATGAGTATCATTTCTCCTTGGGGCTGGGGATAAACCTGTCTGAGTCCCTATGCTGTACTTTGTCAGCTAATGATGCTAGGCTGAGAGTGGGGCATCAAAAAGCAAAGTGTGGGAGGAAAGCACCATGTGAAAGTGCAGTCATTTTTTGGTCAGTCAGGCAGCTATAAGAACAGGAAAATAAAAGACTACTGGAGGTTACTGTGTAGGCAGATGTTTCACCTGTTATTTGTACAGCTGAGCCATTGATTTGCTTCTGTCGTTTTGGTGTTTGTTTTTGTTTTTATTTTCCTAAATTAATGTTCTTTTCCTCCTCCTGTTAAAATAGTTTTATGTTTCAAACACAGGCTCATCATTCACAAAGAGGAAAGAGTAGTTTCACCAGGGACACCAAAGAAGATATTTTTGAATTTGGATGCCAAGCTGAAGGCAATAGCTAACTTTATGAGGCCAGCCCTGAGCTACTGCTGCTGCATAGGTTACCTTTGTCATTCAGCCAGGATCATCCTCTTAGTGAATAGACTTCTGCACCAGATCATTCCCAAAGGCCTGAAAGGCTGTAGAAAAAGTGCCAATATCCAAGGATGTCTATGTGCTGTGCTAGAAGCCATATGCTGTGGTTGTCTCCATGCAACAGTTCACTGCCCCTTTATAGCCTGTTGTGCTTAAGAAACCTGTTGTCATGGACTCCCTCCTTCAACCATCATGAGCATTCTGCCAGCTTCATCCTTGTTCTTGACTCTAGGCCATGGCTTTTTGCCCATCTAGCGAACTTCTTAAACAGCTCCTGATTTTCAAGCATATTTTCTGACTTGCATCCTCCCTCCAGTCAGATTCTCTTAATATTCCTTAATGATGAGAAATTCAATTCTGTGAAACTCCAAATATAAAGATTACTAGTTAGGACTGTCCTTTGTTTGTTCATAATGAATGTAACCAAACCATATAAGCCCCAGGCAATCAATGACTTGTAGTCCTGGAATTAATCTATTGTTATCTGTTGGAATGAGGCTTCAAACACATAGCTGTCAAGTGCAATCTCCTTTTCCATAGAGAAAAAAAAAAAAACAACAACAACAACAACAACAACAACAACAACAACAAAAAACACTTTTAAATCACTAAAACTCTGACTGTTTTACTACCAGCTGCAGATCTTCCAAACTTTAGTTGCTCATAATAAAGTAGTTTTCAATTTACAATTCAGACAGACACTTTATGAGTAATTCATCCTACTTTCTGTTTTGATTCAGTGTTTTGAAGTAGACATCATCTCTTTATTCCCCCTTAGTCCCCAACAACCCTTCTGGAGCTTGTAGTTAGCATATTTTCACACTCCTCCAGCCACTGATCACTTCAGAGGGGATAGGATAATGCAGGGTGCCATCTCTCCCCCTCAGCCCTTCCTATGAGAACTGCAACCTGAGATTCAAAGATTTCATTCAGGTGAATCACCCTGTTAACTCCCTGCAATGGCAGTTACAACAGACATCCTTTCATCAGTAAGAATTTCCAATTTCTTTTGCACAAAACTATCCAACTGGCATTAATGCATTAACTATTCAATTTCTTCTATTCCCAGTCAGCTCCAGCACTGTTCAATACAAACGTGACTTCCTGAGATTGAACTACATTTTCCTTCCTAGTTTCCCTCTCCGACATCTTTCACACCCTCCTAGTTGCTTCCCTGATTAAACTAACCCTTTCTTTCTGTATTCTCCTATCCAAGGGGAGAGTAACGCTGCAGCCCTGAGGCATGACAGCTGCCATGGGAAAGCAATGTACAGCTCGATAGCTCACAAGGATATGTTGCCCATGTCCCCACTTGCAGCTTCATGAGGTTACAGGACAGCAAAGTATTCATTACCATAGCACAAAGCTAAGCACTGGGCTTTCCTACTGATGCTGAAAGTTGTGCATGGCATATGTGGTATGCTGAACTATCCTGCTGAGACTAAAGCTGTAAGAGTGTAGCATGGTTATCTGCATCCTTGGCAGAGGCTCCAGCCCCAGAGTTCTAACTCTCCTGGTAGGCAGTGAATGGGAAGAAAGGCAGTGTCTCCGAGTCAGCTGCAGCAGTTTGTCCATCGTGCCCCAGGACACTGAGTCCTGCTCTGCAGTGCTGGGCTGTCAGGAGCTCCCCCTGAGGCCACCAACACCACCTCTCTGCTGTACTTCCAGCCTTTGTAGCTTCTGCTCAGGAGTCTGTGGGGGGAATTAATGTCATTCCTAATACCTCACTGCCCAGGGCTAAGCAGCTTCTTGCAATATGATGCAAAATTATCAATTTGCAAATATACATTCAACTATAAACCGCTTGTGGTTAGAAGGGTCCCCTGAGAAACTGTGGAAAGTGTGTAATGCCTTACGTCCTGCATAAGCAGGCAGCAGGGGAGCTTGTAGGAAGCCGCAAGGCAACTGTGTAGAGAGGGATCAGATACTAATCATGGGAAGTGAAGGAGAGTGGGACAGACCTGAGGGGATGTGCATGGGATTCAGTCCACCAGCCCTCTTCAGGGAGAAAAGGGCATTCCCTTCCTCACCTTCTTGACACTTCTGCTGCTCACTGTGCAAAAGAGGGCAGAAAGGCTGCCTCCTCAGCAGATGCACATTCAACCTATGGCAATTAAATCTTCCAGTTTGCAGATCCCAAAGGATGAGTGACATTTAGCCTGGACAGCACAAGCAAAACAAGAATAAACAAGAGATGACAACTTGGTGTCTCTACACATGGCTTCTGTACTGATGGGGTAAAGAAGGTATGCTTGGCTTCCTGGGAATCTCAGTCCTTCCCTGATCCCCAGAAAATTATGTTTTGGAGGTGTCTGGGTAGGCTCACATGCCCTCAAAAAGCAATTCTTCAAAGTGATACCCATGTCTCTGTTTCTTTGGCTGGTACTCTAAAGGGTATGACCAAGACAGGAGTTGGACTCAATGATCTTTATGGGTCCCTTTCAACTTGGGATATTCTATGACTCTGTGATTATAAGACACACCTAATGCCTAAGGGACATTATTGTTTGTGCTGTAGTGGTGGCACCTCAGACTCTGGAATTGAATCTGACTCTTATATTCACAGAAACTTTCTTAAACTGTTCAGTGGTATTTTAAACTTTAGTTTAAAGGTTTATTTTAGACTTGCATTGAAAATACTTCAGCATGCAGGAACAAAAACTAAAACTCCTGTCCTGGCCATGAATCAGCTTTTCCTCAGTGGGATTTTCAGAGCCTTACTCTCCTTTTCAGAGCCTAACTCATCTCTTTGGTCACTTGATTGAAGGAGCTCCCCAACTTCACATTTTCATTCCTTTAAATAGAGCTTCATTTACCATCCATCCATTTTAAATAGAGCTCCATTAGTTAATTAACATCAGAGAAACACTGGAGTCATCTCTGAATATATATAAGCAATGATATCTAGTAACCTCTCAGAAATATCAAAGGGAAATGAGCAAAGAGGCCAATTTGGATAATTTAGCCTATGCACTGGGGCCATGATGGATGAATGCACTACAGTTAGTGGCATAGTAAATCCTCAGCCCATCATCAGATGGTTTTGTATCCTATGATAGTTTTAGTTCCTGACATTCTGGGTGAAAAGAAACTTGTTATTATGGAAAGAAAATATCTTCATTTGTGTGTGTCAATAGTTCTTGAAAGATTCCCAGTGAAGCATATGAAGGCCCTATCCTTCTCTCTGGGCAGCTTTATTTATTCATCTTTTTTTTTTTTTTTTTCCTTTTTTTTTTCCTGTGGTCTCTGACTTGAACAAACAGACAGGATTCCAGCAGTTAATGTCTCCTAAGCTTTCTGAATGGATGAAGTGTGGCTTTTCATCAATATAGACTGACAGCTGGGATGCCTGGGCTCCACTGCTTCCTGATAACAGTGAAACATAGGGGTAGAACAGGGGATTAACATTACACTTAATTTTCACATGTGACAAGGTCTGGATCTGTTGATCTGAGTGACTTTGAAGATGGTCATTGTCCTTTTCTGGGCATCAGATAACAGCAATAATAAGACATTTCTGAGGACATGTGAATGAGCAGCTCCTCATCCATCAGCAAAGCAACCTATTATGACTTCTGTGGATGCTGAATTCTTCCCCACAGCATCATCAGATGCAGCAGCTCTCAGGATGGTTCACATAACTATTTGGATTTCAGATTATTTTCAGAAGTTAGCTACTAACAGGCTACTCTCAGACTTAAGTATGGAGCAGTTTTTTACTGCTCCACCACAAAAAGCTTTAAATAAAAAAAAAATAATAAAAAAAGCTTTAAATAAAAAAAAAAAAAATGTAAAACCAAACGCACATATTCTTGGGTATACACAAAATAAATACAGGAAATACCTGACATTTTCGTGGTAATAGGACATTACCATGGACATTAATAGGACACTCCATAATAAAATGACTGCTGTTTGTTAAAAACATGGATTTTTCTGTGACATTATCCTAGCATTTGATAATTCATTTTAAGAGAAAAATATGTCAAGTGAATTTGGATATGTTGGAAATTTGCATTTGAGCACCATTCTGCATAGAAGTCCTTCCAAAGCCCTTGAATATAAATGAATCTAAGTTATTTCCATAACACGTTGAACCATTATGCCAATGAATGAAAAGCTCTTCCTAATGCTGCCAATTTATGTTCCAGATTGTATAACAGGAGAGTAATCATACTGCAAAAGTTTCCGAAATATGAATGCTCACATACACAGTGCTGTAGGTTAGCCTACTTTAAAATGGATGTTACTTATTCTTGTGCAGATGAAACTGCACCTCACTATAAATATTTCTGCAATGATGGAGAATTTCTGTTAGGCATTTTATGATCACTCATATGAGTCAGAATAGAGCCTATTCCTGACTTTTCCCATCCAAAAGAATAATCCTATCAGACTAACCAGTAAATATTCTGAATATTTTTCTTTTCGGAAATTATCTGTGACACCTGCAGTATGTTCCCTGATATAATGAGCAATAACATTGCCACTAGAAGCAACTTACCAATAGTGCTTCACATAATGCAGAGTTACATTTATTATGATTTTGTGATATGCTCCTATCTATTAATTTAAAGTCAGGAAAGCTATTTAAAATATATCTCTATCTGAAATCATCTGCATTCTGAATTATTAATTTTCTGAAAAACAATGTTAAGTCCAAACTTGTTTTATAGCCTCTGGAGCTATTCTAAGTCAGAACTTCAGCTCTGGTAAATCAGCTTAGTTTACTTATAGGTCCCAGGGATGAAGAGAATACAGAGAACTTTGTTTATGTCTGCCAGCACAAGACCAGATATACTATCTTGTCCTGCAACCTTAGCTCTGGTATACAGCTTAAGAAACTGGGATTAGGACTTTGTGAGTGTTAGGAGACTTGGGGAAATGGCAACTTTCTAAACGTTTATTGATTAGTTCACTATAACCTTCCTTCCTGCAGATTCTGCTTAAATTCCCAATAAATTTCTTTTCTCCATTAAATCTGGTTCTCTGCTGAGACATCATTTCTCTTCAGAGATTTATTTCACCTATTTACCTGTCACATACTTTGTTGTTCATTCACTTTATTACACTGTTTTCCTTTGTTGTTGTTGTTGTTGTTGTTTTTCTATTAAGTCTGCAAAGCCTGGCACTCCAAAACCGTCTTTAATGACTCATTCCTGAGGCAAATGAGAAATCCTCTGGTCTGGAAAGTCATCTGAGCAGGACAGCAGAAGCTATTCCACACTTACCACTTGAACATGATGTGATAAACTGTTCTACCAAGAGGTAAGGAAAGGGGTATCTCCACTTTTGGGGATCTGGTAGCACAGTGCAGGTTAGAAACATATTACATAATATTCACCCATTTCTTATAATTACCGTAACAGGTGAGCTTATTAACTCTTGTAATAACCACTGCTGGGATCCCAAGAGGCATCCCTTCTGCAAAGTGAGGCAGGCTGAGAGGTAACAAACCCAGAAAAGATTCTACAGCACAGCTCTCCCATTCCAGTTTTCGAGGCAGCTGCCCATCAGGCCAGTTCTTGTCTCCTGCTTCTGGGGGTGGAGTTGCCTCTCTCAGCAATGCGGCCTGCACTGTTTGACCACAAGTCCAGTCTTTGGTGCATGTGGGAAGCTCTGTTCACTTTCTCCCATCACCTTTCTACAGTACCTGCCTGACTAGGAAGACGCCCATCCCCAAATGTCTTTTTTTATCTTCGGGACAACGTCAAAGAATCAAGACTACAACCAGCCTATGTTCTCAAAGGGAGTATGAAGAATCCCAGTTCTGCTTTCACATGAAGGCCTCTAATCACCAGTTTTTTACCAAGAAGGACCTTCTCCTTCACTCTCAGCAATCTTCTCATTTATCTTTGTATACATAAATCCCCTGGCATAAATCTATCTTGACGGAAACTATCTTCTGTGGGCCAGATGGCCTTTGTGTGTATTTTATCACTAGTGCCAACAAACTGGGGAAGTGCATAGAAACAAAACTCTTTTTGACAACTCCTATCATTGCATTTTAATGATGTAAGGCTTCTAAAAAGACAGCTACTTTCAGATGGAACAAGGTTGGTCAGAGTTTTCTGAAGAAAATAAGAGCATATTCATGACACCCAAACTATGTACCATCTATCATTGCTTCCAGCAGACTTTCAGAAATGAAATTGAAAATTGACTTGGTTTTGCACAAAGATTTTTCAGCCAGCATCAGGTGTTAGTTCCCAGGCTTGATCATAAAAATAAATAAATAAATAAATAATGGGTATCAAATGTCATAAACGTCTTAAATCAGCATAAAAATGTGTTGAAAAATATTTGGTTTTCCCAAACTTTAATATGTCTGAAAGGGGTAGGTAGAAAAAATAGTGAAAATGGTGAAATCAGAGAAAAAAAGTGAATTAAAGCCCTCTAGGGTCTGATTTGTTAAAACCATTTCAGTCTAATGCTAAAATACCAGATTAAGAGAAAAGGAATGTAAGTAAAATGTGATCAAGAATAACAGGAAGAACATATTTGTTTAGGATAATATTCTATATATGTCCTTCAATTTAGCAATTTGTAAGTAACAAAATGGGTCCCATTTGCATTGATTCTCTGACCTGCAATATAGCTATAAAGATACTTTTGAGATTTGTCTGTTCTCCTGGAGCTAGTCTGCTGGCTTGTTTCCTGAAGTTTGTTGAGGAACATGATATCTGTTGCATGATAAACACCACACAGAGGGTTTCCTTAGAAAGCTCTGACTCAAAAATAAAATAGTGACATATTAAATGCAGAGGATTAGCAACAGGTGTAAAATAATAAATTAAGATATCACTCTGTTGGAATCTCTTTAATACCTTTAATCCAGCAATGAAAATTCAGGACAGTTATATATGGTTCAAGTTAAAAAGGAGAAACCTGATTCTTTAGAAAAAAATAAAATAAAATATGTCAATCATTTCCACATGCCATTCCTCTTGAAGAATGTTTAATATCCATTTACTTTATGTGCACAGAAATCTTCCAGAACCTGAAAAAAAAAAAAAAAAAGTTCTTATTTCTAAACTGACAAAAATTAGAATTACTAGGAATGCTATGAGAGAGCTTGTACTCAAGATCTGTCAGCTGCTGTCTTAACTGAAGAGATCCAGAGAAGAGAATTAGAATTAGCCATAGACCTTCTGAACACCTGGCCAAATCATCCACCAAACCTTTAGAGATTTGTCTATTCCTATTTAACTATGAGAAGACATATAGTGGAAATACATACAAAAAGGTTAAAAAAAAAAAAAAAAAAAAGAAAAAGAAAGAAAGAAAGAAAAAACACACAAAACAACACAATTAATGCTAATTAACATCACAATTAGTTATCTAAGCAGATTTATTAGAATCTGTCTAAAATTGGAGAATAAATTAATCTTTCATGTCACACATTTTTAATTCCATCTCCAGATGTAAAATTTACCCTTGTTACCGGTCCAGTGTGGAGGAGCCCTCAGAGCCCTACACTTCACCCATTCTCAGTCTGGACTAAAGGACTTCACACTGCTGGGCGACTGCCCAGTTTCAAGGAAACTGGCAGCAAAGCTCTCACTGACTTCTGTAAAGCCAAAATTTCAGACCTGGGATATCTGTCTATCACTATTTATGCACACCATAGACATGCACACACAACTGCACTGACTTTGTACAGAGCTTTGCTACAGATCAGAACATTACTGCACAGACAGCAGAATCCTTGGGCAACACATTTCCTGAAGTTCAGCAAAACCAAAATATCCTGAAACTTTTGCTTTTTATTCGCATTTCTTCTAAAGCTAAGACCTGCCTCATTTCCTGGTTAAATTTTAAACTGTAAAGCTTGAAGGGTAACAGTATGGCTGCATAAGAACTCAGGGTAGGGCTTGTCACCACAAGGATGGGAGCTTTGCCCTGCAACAACTTCCTGCGTCAGTTACTGCTCTGACTTCAGAGAGGAGCCCCATTAGCATGCACTCCGTCTGCACACGTTTTATTTGTAGAAGTAATGTAGAAGCAGAAAATGCATAGGTTCTCTGCTTGGGGAAAGAAGAGGGTGTGCTGTTCAATGCATTCAAATTAGACTGCCTTTATGGACAGAAGTCCTACTTGTGTGATAAAAGGCAGGGCATTTATCAATGTTCCTCTTCCCTATTGCTATTCAATCCTTTATGAAACTCAGCCTGAAAACATCTGCTGAAACTTTCTTCCACTTACAATTTACCTGTTTTAAATAAAAAGGACTTTGGATAGAACTAAACCATTTCCTTCTTTCATTGTTAATACTTTGCTTTCGAATTGCTGAAATCTGTCTGCAGCTCACTGCTTTCCTTTCTGAACATGTAGTTCCAAGACCTCCTTTTTTAACCAGCGAAGATTCACCTGGGGACTGTCTCCTAGGAGATTTAGGTGAAGATTTAAGCAGAACATCTCATTTTAATCAGATTTATGCATTTTGCATACAAATAAATTTTCATGTAACAATGAAGGTCTTTATATTAATTAGAAAATGTATTAATGTTAGAATGGAAAATACTAGCACAAGAAGCTGGCAGATATTTAGATCCTATTAAAAATTAAAGCAATCAACAAGTTCACAGTTATTCCAGAGTGGGAATCTGATTTGAATAGAGTTTAGATCTAATGTGATACCACTGAAGTCATTATCTGCAAAATAAGCCAAAGAGCAGTATTTATAAGACAATCCTGTATGAAACACTTTGGCCAGAACAGTACAATGTAAGCAAATTGAGCTAACCCTAGATTTGGGGTTATTTAGCATTTTTATTACATTTGCTGGATTTTATTTCATTTTCAATTTTTGCCCCATTTCACAAAATTTTCTGTTAGGTACAAAAATCCTGCTGTTGGAAAAATGTTAAAATAGTTTATATCTCTCTGGAAAAGGCACTAGATTTTTTTTTGTTGTTGTTAGTTAGAGGGTAGTGAAATTGCCATTATAGCTTTTTACCTGATTTTTATGATCTGTTTGTAGCTACAATAAGATTAAAATGGTATTTTGCTTTGAGTTGCCTGTTTTCCCTCTGTGAAGTTGGCTCCCTATGCCTGCTGCAGTTTGAAACAAAACCCTTTCTGAAGAGGAATTCCAAATCTTCCAATCACATTAGGAAGGAAGAACTTGGTATCAAAAGGCCAAGCTGCCACTATTTCTTCGTGATGACTCTCATTTAACAGCCATTAAAATGCAAATAGAACTATGATTTTCAGATCACAAAATTAACATTAACAGCTGGAATGATTGATTAAAGGTCATGGCAACTGTATAACTTAATTTCCTATATAATTGTGTTCAGTTTTCTGCAGATTGTTTGGATTTCTGAATTAATTTTAGCTGTTGCTGAACAGTGACAGGTGCATTTATTGGTCTCTCATTTTTGTTAATATCTTCCTGTGTGAATGATTCCCTTCTTTCCAGGAACCAGAAGAGTACCCAGAGGGGACACTCCAGAATTACTATCTTCAGCTAACAGGTTTTGCAGCATATTAGCAGATCTCTTAGAAGTTTTTTATTGACCTGGACAAGACAAAAATGACAATTCATGGGTAGCTAACAAGTCGTTCCTCCAGGAGCTTTCTCATGTATGCATGTACAGAATAATGCAAATATGGCCCCTAACTTCCCAAGAGGCTTTGAGCTAACTGCTCAGATCCTACTCATCTTAGATCTGACCCACTTTAATGGACAAAATATGCCACAGGTAGATGAACTTTCAGTTTATTTTTGAGTCAAGTCATCAATAGGATGAGAAGGCAGCATCTGCCTGTACTGCTCTTTAGATATGGAAAATTGAAATTCAGCTGTAAATCTTATTCTACAGCAAGAGACAGAGTCATTTTTGAAAATCTCTCAGAAAAAATCCACAAATACCACCTGCAAATGCAGCCAGAATTCAAAAGAGTTCAGTCCAAGAGTCTGAGGTTGTTTTTTTTTTTGTTGTTGTTGTTTTTTAATCTATCTGCTTATTTCAGTGCTTACCTGGAAGCACATCTAAAAATCAGATCCCAGTGATAGATGCTAAGCACTTCTGAAAATACAGTCCTAGTAAAAAATGACCTGAGGCCAGAGAGAATCTAAGATAGTGTAACTTGCACCTGACCTCATGGCCACATCCCAGCACAAACACAGCATCAGCTCAAACACTCCTCCTCTCCCCAGTGAGAGCTCCATTCGCTGTCTTTGGTCGCTCGGTCCCATATCTGCCTGCTAAGATGCAGTGAGTCTACGAAAAGCCAGATAAGACTACCAAAAAAATCAGCATTTGAAAAGATCGGGAGAGTGTGTCATTGTGAAAATAGGGAGGGGCATAGTGGAGTGGAGAGAAAACATGACAAATTGCCTTTATTTTTTTAACTTCTCCTGTTACTGCAGGGGACAGACCCCTGTTCAGGACCACTGAGACATACTCACCAGACTGCTTGGTTTTCAAAGAAACCAAAACTCATTGCCCCCACTCCCTTCCTGGGGCAACAGGTAGCTGCTGAGGCTTCTGCTCTTTCTACTGAAATTGCTTCAGTGTTGGAGAATGTCTTATGGTGCACAGGACAGGCAAAGAAGCTGAGTCACGTGTGCCTGCAGGCAACTTCCGATCTTGTCCTTTTGAGTCCCAGGCTTTGGAGTCCTGTGTTTTCCTGAACAGCTTGCTCTAGAAAAAGCAGATGTCGAACACCTGCACTGGGGCAGGGAGTGTTCCACAAGCAGTGAGCTAAGCAGCCCTCCATGTGGGAGAAGGCACCAGGTTGTTTTTATTTTTGCAGCCTCCCACAGCTCTGTACGTCTGAAGGTTTAGCCGTAAAAATCCAAGCCACTTCAGCAAGAGGTCTAATTGTTGTTAAAATCAGAAAACGGAGAGCCTGAAATTACCCCGCTCAGGCAAATGAGAGCAAACAGGAATTGGAACGGTTCATTTTCCACAGGCAGACAAAAAGCCTGAAATGAAATTAGCCTTTAAAGTTTTGTCACAGGCGGCAGGGATAATGACTCCTCTGCTGTTTAAATGAACTGAGTGTTCTCACAGCTAAAGTCTCATCTCGGAGCCACAGAACTGTTCGGATAGTCATTATTCCCTGCTACCCACGTTCTGAGATGTCTCATACATGAGGGAGAGCAGAGTATCTTGACACGTATGAGGCGCGGATTTTACCTTGTGGGTTTACAACTAGTACTTGTAAAAACCTGAACTTTTGCCCTTGGAATTCTTTGTTTGTCAGTCAAATACAGATTGCATGAGGAGCATGACAAAAGCAGTCCCGTAGCCATTGTCCATGGAGCATTATCCCGGAACAGAAGGACTATCTCTAGTGAGGAGAAGGCAATTATTTTCAGGCGCACTAAGTCTTGATTTCTATAGTAAAATTGCCAAAGGGGGGCATCAATATAGGTTATAACGGACTTGACTGCTCCCACATCCCATCTTTTACATATGCTATTCAACAGCTGTCAGATGGAGTCCTTTTGGGTTATACAACATTATCATGGACAAACTGGCCCCTCTTCACGTGAAATTCAAATAAATCAATCACATTTTTCAGGATTTCATTAACATATAGAGAATTCTGTCCTTTAAAAAATTAAATGCTATTGTCCCACATGCTTTTCATTATGTAGCTGTCAGACAACATTGGTAAAATACCACCGGCTCTAACTTATATCAGTGTAACTCTACAGATATACCTCACATTACACAGTTTTGTTCTGTTTTTTCCTTAAAAAATGCATTGTCAAAATATAAATCATTAGCATACAGGGAGAACTGATCTGTATAAAACAGCTTTGAGTTTTCACAGTACCACAGTAAGAGGACAAAAGTGCTAACAGAGGACATGTAGCCTTGCATGCATGGAAATACTTGGCAAAAATACACTTGTGAAAAACTGGCTTACTGGCTCAAGAACATTTTGCATGTAGTTAAAAAAAAAAAAAAAAAGCCAGTGAGAGAGCACCAGAAAAAAAGAAAAAAAAATGCCTGCAAAGAAATAAAGAAATGGTTCAGGAACAAAGAAAAACTGACAGAAACTGTCAGTTTGACAGTACTGACATGAGATCAGTACTGGATAACACAGAATTTTTCTCTAAGTGCAGGGCAGTGCTTTGCCCAATATCAGTAAAAATGTAAAATACAGATTTATGAATCGTCCCAATTCGATAAAAATGTCCTTTTGGCTTAATCAGTCTGAGGAAATGATCCCTCATTTGCATAAATGCTAAGGCTAAAATAATTCAAAACTGTGCAGTTATATATGTATTTGAACAACCTGAAGGAGTAATTAGCTGCTAGTAGAGCATTCTTGTGGGGCTAGAAATATGGATGATTCAGAATCAGAAAGGGGAAATTTGAATATCCTAATCTTGATCCTGCATCTATGAAATACAACAACCTTTTGACAATGCTCCTTTTTCTTCAGTCAGTTTTGCTAAGTTGTGCTAGTATTGAGACCTAGAGGAAAAAAAATAAAAATAAAAATAAAAATAAATGTTTCCTTCATTATTTAAGTGCTAAGTAGTCATATTATTGTTTATTGAGATTCTTTGAATGGTTTTAGTTCTGCAGGCACCTGCTTACTTTGAAATGTCCTTCTGCCTTTTTTTTGCCAATATTTTCAGTATCTGTATGTTTTCTCTGTATGTAAGGGAAAGTTTTCATATGGTAGGCATTTGGGTGGTTTGGATGTTTTATTGCTTTTCTTTAGCATCCTTACGTATTTTGTTTTACTCCTGCAATATCTCTCTTTCTCACTGAATCTATGTCAGAAGTTTAAGTGCACTTCTAGTACACTTTATACATATCATCATCTTGTTGCTACTTGCTTTCAATTAAGATAAAAAGCCCATATTTAGCATTGTTGGCATTGGTTTATATATCTGAAATTGTTCATATTTTCATTTAAGGTTTTGACACTCTTCTGAAAGCTGAAGCATCAGCTGAAGCCTCACAACTATTCCAAAAGGAACAAAGGCTATAAAGTAGAAATAATTTGCCCAAATTCACAGACAAAGTGAGGATCAGATTTGAAAGTAGATGCTCTGGTTTCAATCCCACCTCACTGAAGCCTGCAGATTATCTGCCATTGATTTCCTCTGGCATTTGACCAGGCTCTGATTTCATTGTTGTAATCTTGCTAGGGGTTATGAACTTCATTCGTTTCTAACATTGCGGTTTGTGAATGCCTGTGTTATGAGATTCTTCAATTACTAGGCAAAAATAAAATACAATAAAATGATGCTTTCATGGATGGAAACAGCCCTGGCTTAAATGGAGGGTACTGCAACCAAATCATGTAATGTAGGAGTACGTGTTTTGCTAGCAACTGCTAGCTAAGGTTTCTGGATCTTTCACATTGCTGATTGTTCTGAGGCATCTCCATGCCAAACTACTCTTACAAGTAGAGAAGATGCTTACAATTTTTTCCCCTTGTTATTATTTGACTATGATTTTCTTGAATGTATGTATTACTTCATGATATTGAATACCTGCCCCAAATTTCTTGTTTGCAAATTATGTTGAGTAATCCAAAGAAGGGATTCACTGTTTGAAATGTCACGTTTCAACTCTTGTGATTGAGCATACAGTTTTCTTGGCATTTTCAATGTCCTAATTACATATCACAACTTTTAGACTAGTGTGTCTAGTTTAAAAGCTCAAATTTTTAAACTCAGCTATTGTTCTTTACTTATGAATTTATGAGTCAGTCTGTGAAAACTGTCAAAATACAGGCTTTCTATAAGCAGTCTCTCCAGTAAGTTCAGCAGATGAAGTTTCAATTTTGAATGATTATTATTGGTAGAAAGTTTTAAACAGAGTCTAATAGTAAGGGTGTTAATATACACAGAAAAGTTTTATAGATGTTTACCTGACCCTTTTAGCTATATAAATTACCAAAACCATTACTAGAGATGATAGATTTCCATGCTAGCACTACGACAGAGGACATTTTTTTTTGCAGCAGATCCCTCTGCAGAATGAGTTATAGAACCATACCAAAAATACAACTGAATCTTTTGACATCACAGAAATGTGATTAGTGTGATTTGATTTCTCTCTTCTCTCTAAAACAAAGCACTTGCAGAAGTTAGAGAAACTAAAAGCTTTATGCAGCCCTATCTTGGGGAATATATAGTGGTAACATTAAATCAAATTTTTCAGAGTGGTTCTTATAATTGGTAAAATAATATATCTCTGTGTGTGAGAGACAGGAGACAGGAAGAAAAGAGGGAAATTCTGCAAACATTTGTCCCAAGGCCAGTAAAACCCTTATGTTGTATGCTTATATCGTAACTTCTTTGAGGATCAGGCTATCACTTAGTTGTATGCTTTTGGTGTATCTTGAACACCAAAAGAATATTGAGGAGTACTGTCACACAACCAGCTATTATTATCAATTATAACAAGCAAAATCAAATTTGATTCATATGATTTTCCAATCTGACATCTTTGCTGTCAGTAAATATTCATGCAGTCAAGCTTCACTTCCACTGATGTTCAAAACATTGATTTTCACCTTTGCATTCCGAGCTATTCAGCAAACAAACAAACAAACAAAAGAACACATTTAAGTTTGATTGTTACTGTTTTCATTGACATGGTTGATTACCTAAATCATTCAATCAGAGAGCAGAAACAATATATGTGACTTACATAGATAACATCAAGCTGGAAAGCAGCAAATGTTTACAACACTTTTTGTGAGCTACTCCAATGCAGAAAAGTTTTGGGGAAGAAATAGACTATTAAAAAAGTACAAAAGTTAGATCCACCTACACCCTTTTGTTCACTCATCATTGGATTAGGAGAAATACTGGTAGACCTAGCCATGAAGTAGTCAATCAATCTTCTAAGTTGCTTCAAATTTTTAAAACAACAGGGTTTCTCTAGGTTGCTTAATAAAGACTGAGCTCCCTAAGGACCCCGCATCT
The DNA here is from genome assembly GCF_964211825.1 of Aythya ferina. Lineage (NCBI taxonomy): Eukaryota > Metazoa > Chordata > Aves > Anseriformes > Anatidae > Aythya > Aythya ferina. The sequence continues at coordinate 161,223,678 of NC_140296.1, forward strand.
CACCCTTGCAATTGGCAAGGGCTAGGAGCCACTAAAGCTGTTTGAAAAGAGGCAGCTGCCAGCATCACATAACCTGCCATGACCAGCTGGTCGCATTATGCAAACAAGTGTCCCTTGGCAAAGCAATCCAACAGGCTCTAGGGTGTATGGCTGCATTTCAGCTGGTAGCTTTGAATGGAAAAAAAAAAAAAAAAAAAAAAAAAGTTATGGAGTGCAAAAGGTGCTGTGTATAAGTGGGTCTCACTCATCTTCTCTCCAGTGTTGGTGGGTGAATGTTGCTTCAACCTTTTGGTGGAAATGAGAGGTGTTAATTGCAGGTATCAAAGGGCTGTCCCACTCTGTCTGCAAAGTCAGCATGGACTACATGCTGATCCAAGGAGTAAACTGTCTTTGGAGCTGCTTAGCTGTGACTGTAGTCACCATGATCTCTTAATTTTCTCACAAGAAACATCTTAAATCTGTTTCTCTCTCCTGTGGGGCTCTTTCAGAACCGCTAACAAGAACTGCGAGTGTGTGATGATCAACCTTTCCCCAGGCACACCAAACTCCAGACAAGCTGATATCAAGGCAATATTTTAGTGTGGGCAAAAAGACACCCAAAGATCCCCCTTCACATTGTCAAACAAATTATGCAAATATTTAAAGTAATGGAGGTAATAAATACTGTTGCTTGAATGGAAAACTCAAAAGCATATGAAAGGGAAAAGAAAAATGTAGAAGTTGACTGGACTCACTAAACAAGATTGTCCTTTTCCTGATTAGAATTATCTTAATTTTTAAAGGATAATACCTTAAAAATCCACAAGCCCAAAATTAGTAAGATTACCAGAGCTGCCCTAGAGAGTTCTCCAGGCAATCCCTAGTGTCTGCAACAGATCTGTCTGCAAAGCCATCATTGGCCTCATTTTGTACAAAAATACTGAAGAACTGAGAAGCAAATTCCTTGAACATCCTTGAAAAAAGCATGACTAATCAGCAGAAGCTTTTGCATCTCAGTGACTTTCTCAGACCCCTCCTCAGACAAGCTAATGCTGTTAACACAGAGGAAAACTCACTTCATGAATATTGATAGCATTCAATGTTATCAACATGCATTTTTATTTCTCCATCCTGAATGGTGAAGACTTTTTTTTGTTTGTTTATGCTGCATAACAGGCATGTGGCACCTCATAGGAAAGCAAATAGAATAAAAAGATTGAGATTCCTGCTTCAGGCTTCAGATCAAGACTCAAGAACTGCTGGAGCAGTACCCTGTAGCTCTCCCAGAACATCAATTAAAGTTCTGTTGCCACTTAAGCATCCAAAGCAAGGCTAAGATTGTGTATACTGAGTATGTCTAACACTAAGTTCTCCACAAAAACATTTTACTAACTATTCTATTCTGAAAACAACCAGACTTCTTGTAACACATTTCTTGGACATGATATAGTAATTTTCCCTTCTTTCATATGAGAAATATTTTCTTGGATCCAAAATAAAGCCTTCCTAAATATATTAACCTATTGGCTTGTTCTTTCTTCTCTTATCATCATTCATAAGTAATAATGTAACAGATGCTGTTCCCTGTAACTCCAGACTGAGAGATGTTTTTCACTTTCACACCAATTTTTTAGATTCTGAAAATGCTGAAGTTGGTGATTTTAAACCTCCTACTTTACTTTCAAAGTTGCTGAGGCTGCAGAATCAATCTCTGCAATGGTTACCTTCTTTAAGTCTCTCATATATCAGTGAAATAGACACAGTCTTCATTCTGTTGTGTCTGGAATTAAGGTGGAAATTAGACTTTTTTATAGCTTTACAGACAGATAAAGATTTTTTCAAGATGCTGTCAAAGGTAAGAAATGGTACAATTCCACTGGGTGCTTAAGAGTAGCCTTTTAGTAGATTAAAATTAAAGGGAAAATTTTAAAAAATACTAACTGCTAAGTGGTAGCACAGCTAGATTTTGTCACTGCTAAAGATATAATATAGCAAAATAAGATCTTGTCTACTCCAAAAACGGGATCAGAACCTGAAATCACAGTTTAAGCAGGAGAGCAGCAGTGAGCGAGGGGACACAACCATTTAGTGTTTGGTTCTCTGATCCAGTTGAGAGGAACTGCTCAAGCCACCTTCTCCTTTCATGCTGGTCAGATGTTCTTTGCCACAGAAACATTTCTGTAGGCCCACTGTGCAAAAATTTTCTGTGGATTAAAATGCTGAAATCGGGAAATGACAAAATAAAGAAGTTTAATGGATACTGCTGCAAGGTCATTAAAAGAAATGGAGGAAAACATTTTGCTGGCAAATGGAGGTGCATAAAATAGCTGTGAAAACCTTTGCCTTCTAATAAAACACACAGTTGCTGCTGACAATATAACTAACCCCCAGATTGTTCCTTTTCAGGCTTCAATACATTTCGTCTTTGGTTTCCAAAACCTCAAAACATCCTTTCGATTTTAAAAGTTTTCCAAGGAATCTGTCCCTTTCTTTCCCATGGTGGGGAAGAGGGGAAGGAGCTTCTGCCAAAGTCTAAACTATTTGATATTTTCCACGTTTAATTTCCAGTGCAACTGAACAAAACTAAAAGCCAGCTTCCTTGTGAACCCTTTTGAGCCTCTGTCTCTCTCTGCCTCCTGTTCTTGGTACAAGTGACCTTAGCAGGTGCTAGGTTTCACATTCCACCTCATTTGCTCCTTTGTTCATAAGCATTTCTGTCCTCCCTATCTTCTCACCACGTGATCTTCTATGATTCCTCTCACAGCTGTCAGAAGGCAGGGAGGGGATGTATTTCTGACATGCCCTCAGTGCTCGCAGCTTCCATTCCTGGTCAAAAGGAAGAAAACCACCAGAAACGCTTGTACGCATCAGTCTGTCACTGAGCAGCAAATAGGGCAGAGTGGCTTGTGGTGGCACATCATACATAAAGCAAAGGTGTAGGGCAGACCAAAAATTCCTTTGAAACTGTGAAGGATCACAGGTCTGGTGTCCTGCTGACATGATCAAGCCCTCACTAAGCATTGAAGCAAGGCTGTTGGCCTAGCATTCACGAGTGATGCTGCCTCCTCCATTACAAGGTCTTTGTAGAAGACACTGGTGTCAACATCCCTGCCACCTGTAGGTGTCACACTTTGAGGAGAGAAGTACCATTTACCTAAAGTAGCCCGGAGGAAAAACAACAGTCCTGCATTAAAAGCACAATCGTCTTCTAATCTCAATGTCTGTGCTGAGCTGATGAGAGAACAGACGATGAAGCAAGGGAAGATATTTCTCTAATAGGTCAATTATTCCCTAATTGTCTTTCCCCAAATTTCTCGAAGCTTCCCTCAGTCACAGGGTAGCTGTCAGTTCCTGGAATAGTTGAGTCTCCATCCTGGAAGCCCTTGAGTTCACCCAGACGTACAAGCAGTCATCACTAAACAGTATTTCAGGTCTTATATGTTCTCCCACACAGTTTGTTTTTTCCTTCTCACTTCCCCTCATTATTTGATGAGCTCTTGGATTTGATAGCTACTATTCCTAAACAGATGTAAGTACACAGAAAATTAACAAATCTTATATGGATAAAGTATCAGTTTATTGTCACATTCAATATGAAGTAAATGCAGTCTTTCAAGTCATTAATATTGGTAAAAAAAAAAAAAAAAAAAAAAAAAAAAAAAAAAAAAGTTAGGAATAATTTATACTATGATTTCACTGCATTTTCAAATCAGTCCATCCCCCTCACATCTAGTCAACTTCACAGCACAATGAAAGCTGACACACTGAAGAATACCAGACTCATTTTACATTCTGTTTCATGGTGTTTCTGGACCTACTTCTGTGTTTGTCCATGATGTACTACAGAAGGTTTCACTTTAAGAAACTTTGACTACTGCCTCTTAGAATATTTATAGTGGGCCATTAATTTGCTAATGCAGTTTTATTTATTTTTAATTCCAAAGGAAATACAGTACTCATGTTCAGAAGATTCTCATAAGTGACCAAAAATGTTTTCTAAATACATCATTTTAAGTGCTCTTTTTCTGACTGCCTAAAGTCACCCCCAAGTTTTACTCATGGAAGTACTGTTCTTCGTTGTTCTCTGTTTTCTCAATTTCATTTTCTTACTGAGTTGATTATGTGCCTCTGCAGGGATGGCATTTTAGAAATGTATTCTTTGATGACAGGAGAAAATTACTTTGTTTGCCTTACCACAAACAGTGGGGAAAATCTTAAATTCTTTATTTGAGCAAAGTCCTTATGACTTCAGTAACTTCTTTGCTAAAAAGTAAAATTAAAGGTACTGTATTTTGAAAATCTATCTGATCTGAGCCCACTAGAACACAATGAAAGAAATTCAGTGTTGACAGAGAAGCTTGATGCTGAAGACTTAAATCTGCATGATTGGCTTCAAACATATGTCTAGTTCATTTAGGAACTACTCATTACTTGAAGGGATACCCAGGGACAACTCTTATTGTGATTTGTACCCAAGTGTGTCAATATGCAGTCTGTCATGATATAAGGTCCCAAAATAAAATATTCTATTTTGATCCAGATAGGCAATCTTTGATATTTTTGAAAAAGAAAAGATTCACTTAAATCTTTCATAGTTCGAAGTATTTCCCTGTCTCTGCCAAAGAGGTCCTTTCTGATTTTGGGCAAGGCATTTAGACTAAAATGGTAACAGGTTATCACTATTTGTGTGCTCCCCATATACAGAAGAACATGTAATGTGAATTCCTGGGGCCAGATTTGCATGCATAGCTGCAGCTGTATATTAGACCTATGGCCTGAACTCACTCATTTCAATAAAATCATACCCTTACAAAAATCAGGCCCTGGGTATTTTGAGAAGCTTATGCAAATGGCTGTTGAGTGCCATTGAGACTTACCCTTTCTGTATGACTGACCTACTGCATCAGCCAAGAACCTGAGCTCCTAGGCCATCAACAGATGCTTGTTAACAAAAATTTCTTTATGATATACCTTGTAAAACATATTTGGCTAATGTGTTCAGGGTTTTAAAAATCTGCTTTAATTGCATGAACACTTACAGTTATTTTTAAAATACCTCCCTTTTTTATAACTGACTGAAATATATGCAAACTAATAAAAGTGCTGTCAAAACAGACATTCATACTCAGATGACTAACACCTGAAGCAACAGCTTTCCTTAGAGAAATGGTGACCTTATAAATGAATTTCAGTGACGCAAAACGGTATCACCTGACTAGGTTACATCATTTTCTCAGTGAGGTCTAGGCAATGTAAGTCTAATCTACTTTTGACTTACTGTCTGCCTGTACCTTAAGTTTGTATTAGAATGGTTTATGTAGTTTTGTGGCATATCATCATTCATGATCAAAAAAGGTGGAAGTGCCAAGTTTGAAATGGCTTGATCAAATACAGATTCACCTTGTGAATTTAGCTCTACACAGCAGCAGAGCAAGAGAAGCCATGCACTTCCCAGACAGAAGCTTGTGTACAGTGTGAGAGTGCCTGTCAGTATCAGAGAAGAAAAATGTAAGAGCACTTTAATTCTCTAAGAGAGCGATTGAGAAGTTAGGGAACACACTGTAAGACTAAACTAAGACCACTTGAAAAGTGGAAATGATCTTCAGGTGTAGTTCTAACCTTGGTTCTCCTCTGCAGCAGTACCAGTCTTTCAATCCTCCTCTCTGTGTACCTTTTTATCTGTTATGCAAAATCTGCTAGGAGCATTCTCTATGATCTTTAGAAGTAAAGCAAAAGATTCAAAGCCCATGCCAATATAGGAATGTGGTTGGACTTTTTCCATCTAGAGGAATTACGAATTCTCTGAAGGATGTCTGAAAAGCTTGTTGTTCAAAATCAGTGGCAAATTAGAAAGTGTATCCATTCCTGGATGATCACAGAATCAAGAAATAGCTCAAAAAACAATCCTCCTCCAAAGGAGTTGGTTTCCTCAGATTCAGTAAACACCATATTAAACAGACCAAGACAGGAAGGAATGCACTGTAAACATAATTCCCAGAATTACTACTGAAACCCACACCAAAACAAGAAACAACATTTTTTGAATGATTTCTTGGTTATGGTGATTTCCTATTTTCTTGTCTGACATATGACATACCTGTCAGGGATGTGCTGGCTAGCAATAGGTAACTAGACCAGCTATATAGAAATGAGACCTGTAAGGCAGTAACTGAGTCAAGGTAAATAATAACATCAGTGATTTTTACTGTTTTTCTTTCTCACAATAACTGCTCCTAATAATTAAGATTCTTCAACTTTCTTCTTTCACTTTATCTCCCAAAGCATTACATTATTCTTTTTTAAAGAAAAAACAAAGAACAACAACAAGCAGTGGACAGATGCCACCTTAGTTCTCTATGCATTCAGCATTTTCATTGTGAGCCGTGTTGGTCAGCTGTAATTTGCCAGCCAAGTCACCCGATTTGCACTGTGCTTGTTTTCTAGCCGAATCCAGGTGTAAGTGCTTCCAGCATGAATACAGACAGATGAGCATAAAATATTGCTTCCTGCAAATACTTGCACCTGTCACTGTGTTACTTGTCACTGGTTTTCATTTGCTGAAAATGTTCAGGAAAAGTTGGATAGGTGAATTTCCACTGCAGCAAACATAAAGGAAGAAGTGTGAATTCAGCCACAGGAACTTCACTTTGTATTTTACCCAGTGAGCCTTTCAGCCCCAGCACATGATGTCCTCAGAGTCTTAAATTTCATGGGAAGTTTCACAGAGGAGACACTGTAAAATGTGGCAGAAAAAAAAAAGAAAAAAAAAAAAAAAAAGTTAAAAGGTATGTTAACATCCAGCTGTCCATAGATCTGAACCAAATGGGTACCTTGCTTGAGTTATCTGAAATGTGAACAAAACATCTCTCTTTGCTACTCATTGTGGTCCCACTATGTGAAAGAGGAATGGTCTTTACTGAGAATTTCAGAGGTAAGGCCAAGATTGAGTTTATAATGGAAAACAAGTTTCGACCTTAGCTATGCAGAGCCAGTAGCCTCTCCATAATACAACTGTCAGTTCAATTTTTGTCAGTGATATAAACATGGAATTGAAATAAGTGTTAGACTAGGATTTGGATGAAAGTTTTAATCAGATGAGCACCTGCACTCCAAGTCTTAAAAAATCGCTGAAACTGAAATTGTGTGTGAAACATTGCCATCCAGTGGCTGCTTGTGCAATTTCCAACCCTTCCCTTTGTAGAAGAGAAAAATGCTAGGGATTATGCCATTCCTGCTCTTCTGTTTTATGAAACCACGCTGGTCTCTGCATTAGCACCACAATTCCAGAGAGAAAGCTCAAATACCAAGGGTCTTCAGTTCTTTCAAGTTGTATGCTTTTTTAAATAAACATTACTTTCTCATAGCAATGCATTGTATTGACGTTTAAACCTCACTTCTGTATCTGTGGTATATCTCCCACAAGGGGAGTTTGCAACAGATAAGTGAAAGCCCAAGGGAGTCAAGTGGCAAGTTAAAGACCATGATCCTGCAATGAAAATATAACATCATCCTTTCTCCATCTGAATGTCATTCCTCACTCTCCTTTATCCCATCCTGCTAGCCTTCTGTTTGAAGTCCCCTGGAGTTGCCTCATTCCCAAAAGCTCCACCACTGTCTTTACCCTCTTGTGAGGGATTGAAACATTTGGAAGCTCCACATGCTGCCCCTGGCAACTAATTCTTTTGCTTTGCCACAGGATATCTACAGCATGGGCAGAGACGGTGAATTTCCTTCTGCCACCTTGTCACCCACACTCAGCTCTGAGCTGGAGGGACCACATTTGATCTTCATCTCTAGTTAATCCTCTGTCCTTCTGCAGATCTACACCGGGATTTGCAGATGGTCAGGGGGAGTTAGAGGCACAGCAGCAGAAATTCATCTGAGGGCTTAATTTCCTTGGAGAACACTGATAGTTTTTAATAAAAGCATCAGCAGCAGCAGTCATCTTTGCAAAGGAGGTGCTAATCCATAGGAAATGAGATTGAGAACAGCTGTATTAGTTGTTACTGTGACTCAGTTCCTTTGAATCGTGGCCCACACTGGGGAAATTAAGAAGTTCTGCTCCTTTCCCAGGTCCATAAGCCTGGTTCTACTTTGTTCTCACCACATTCATGATATCCACCAGGTTATGTAGACTTATTGTCTTCGCAAACAACATGACGCTGCGTGGAAACCCATGCCCACAAAGTCCTTATCGCCAATAAGGGAAACTGTTGCCCACAAGTACAGCCATTATCTCACCAAGCTGCAAAGCATTTCGTGTAGTGAAAGCTCTTTCCTCAGGTCTGGAGAGGAGTTCTGGCATTTGGACTAGATGGTATTTGTTCCAAAGTATGCAAGACCTTTGAGGGTAAATATTTGACCTGTCTGTGGTATCAGGTATATGACAGATATATTAAAGGTCACACATACTACTAATGATAAAAGGGTTAGCACAAAAATGTAGTTTATTTTATAAAAATAAAAGTAGCTAGTGGGTTGCAACAATCAGGCAAATAAAACAAAGATATTAAAAGCTTTCAAACGGTTTCATATTCTTAGACTCTTTCAAGTTCCTCCTTTTGGTGGTCTGCCCTAGCTAGACAAACTCAGAAGCGATCTTACAGTCCTATTAAATGTTATCTGTGTGAAATCAATCAAAAGTACTCTAAATAGCATGTAGCTCTGGGACTGATTCATGAAACATTGCCCTGTCTGATAAGTATGGCCTGTAGATTATTCAGTTATGCACCTAAAGAGTCAAATTCACCAAGCAGCAACCCATCCCCTATATTCTACCCTACAGAAGAGGAATCCATGAGCCTCACTGTAAATCACCAGAACATCTGAGGATTATAGAATTTAAACAAATCATCAGAGCTTTTCTAGGCTCTCTGCTTTCTTTGCTTTCCTAATTAACTTTTATGTAACTTATTGTATTACCTACCTGCAACAGGGAGCTGGCACACTAATCCATCTGCAAGGTGACTCCTGTTGTGTGCTATGCAGATTGGGATATTGATATGCTGCTGTAGACTACAAGACATATCTGTTTCTGTCCCTTGTCTGTCATTTGTAGATAGAAAAGGAGGAATGGCTCAGAGACTAACAAGAGAGCTTGATCCTACCATATCTCTAGACTAATGCAGGGAACAATAAGACTGGGATAACCGTCCTTACTTAGACATTATGGTGATTGGCTTCGTTACCGTGTCTATGATTGATCTGTGCTTTGAGAGATTCAATCAAATCAAAGCTTTAAATAGATATAGCCTTTGTGATTGTTAATTTTAAGGCAGGATTCAGTGCTTTTAAGCTCTGGCACTTATCTTTGCTCTCTCCACATTTAAATCTATATAATCAAAGTCCCTTTGGGAGCTGTGACTTATTGCAGTCAAACTCACTGCAGTTATGGAGCCCCATAGAAATGATCAACACTTTCTCTTAAGTCCCCTAGACTTATTGTTGATGATCACTATAAATATTTTTCAGCAGGATTTATTCTGCTCTTAAAAAAAGGCAGGTGTTAAAGTTATTAGAAGTATGTCAAAAGTTTGCCAGTTAATACCAGCCTAGAGGTGTGTTTACCAATGATAACATGAAAAATAAGAAAGAAAAAAAAAATCTGTGGGAATTAGGATTTGTCAGTTATTTCAGAAAGTTTGGGATCATTTTGGGAAAACCAATTTTTAGAAGAGGAGGCTCTATTAAAGTACCATTTCAGCAATCAGACTCTCTAAATCCAAAATGTAGGAAACCTTTCTTGCATGAAATAGCGTGTTTCAGTTTCTAGAGATATCTTTTAAAGAGTCAGTCAAAGATTACAGAGTTGCCCTGGGATCCCCAGGTGACAGAAGAAGTGTGGACAAGCACTTTTAAACAGGCAGCTTTCACCTGCACAGAGCCCCAGCAGTACCACAATTTTCTTCATTCCTGCCATTTCCAACACACCATGCAGAATAAGCACCTGAACCTCTTCTTGCTTGTACAGCACCCAGCATGCTTTTATGCCTGCCAAAGAAACAGGAGTAATAACAGATTTGAAAGCCTGTTTGTCATTACATACAAATTATTCCCATATATATTATGTTCCATCAAAACATTACTGTATCCTCTTCTGTCCCCAGTTGAAAAAAAAAAATAATAATAAATATATTAAGCCAAAAAGATCTATGCACAGATTTGTAGTGGTGTTGAGTTTTCCTGCTGCGATTGCTACAGCAGTCTTTTGAGCAGCTGAAATTTTGTAACCAAATGGGGGGAGGGAGTTAAAAGACAAAGAAATGTAAAGTAATTGTCTGGAAAGTTCCTAAGTGGGTTTTTGAGTGTAGTTTTCCAAGAATGTGCTCTTTTACAGAAAGAAGTGATTTTTGCTGAGAGCAGTGAGTGTTGCTGATTTACTGAAGTTGATATTGGCTAGCTGCCTGGTTACAGTCCCAGGCACAGAATTATTTGCCTTCCAGGCCGCCAGCACTAAGTCCTTCAGCTCATCTCTATTTACTTCAGACACAGCCCAGGAGGTAGGAAAATAGATGCATGCTTTCATAGGAGTTAGGCCACAGACACACTGGAGAGGCAACGGTTGCATTTACAATGGTCCCAGTTTTCACAGGTCTGTTCCAGATCCCACGGTCTCACGTCCTCATCCTATGAAAGCAAATACAGGTGAGTATTGCTGTGCCTCGGAGAGGAGTGGGGTGTCTTGCAAGCAGCTCTGTGTATGCTGTGCTTCTCACAGGAACTGACCTGAGAGTTCAAAATACACTTACAACCACCAAGGATATTAAAGCGTTATAGCATGAAGGTAATCCTGCACACAGTGCAGTGGCCCATGTCAGCATGAAGACCTGATAACGGCATCCACTGATGCAGCCTTGGAGTTCGAAGATTTTGTCATGCAGGTAGCCCTGCAGTCCTTCCTGGTATTCCTGCTGTAGGTGTGGAAAGGACCTGATGACATTCAGCCTCCCACTATGAAGAGAAATGCATTTATATAGCCTTCTCTGAAAAACATTGGTACAAAAAAAAAACATCCTTCAGCAGCCTGTTCCAGAACATAAACATACTTATAGTTTGATTTTTTTTCCTAAATATTTAGCTAAGGTAATGATTGATGAAACTTCAGCTGCTATTTTCCTGAGACTGCTGTTGAGCACAGAGAATGATGGGTCACTGTCCTCTTATAATAATCTTTTAAATATTGCAGGGTTGAAAGGCTATCGGAATTACCTCTCCCCAATTACAGTTATCTCTTTTCTGGAGGTGACAAATCCTTTCCTCTTTCATTTCTCACAGATAATGTTTTTTAAACACCTCTGACTATTTTCACTGCTCTTTTTTTGGAATGTCTTCCTTTCAAAGCATGGCACTCTGACCTATCCAAATGCTGTCACACCAGCACTGCAAAGAGTAAATTCTTCTCAGTTCTGTGACACTCTTGTTAATACATCCCAGAGGGAGATTGATTTGCTATGCAACAGTATCTCACCAGCAGATTGTTTTCAGTTTGTGGTTCAGTAGAAGCCCCAGACCCTGTTCTGCAATTTTGCTATCTTGCCAGGTATTGGCCATTTTGTGCTTGATTTTGCATTATCACCATCTACATTTCCTTCTCCTAAACTTCATTTTGTTGATCTTAGATCCTCAGTTTCCCAAGTCAGGCTGGCTATCTAGTTGATAAAAAGCCCCAATTTACAGATGCAGGCAATGCTTTCAACCATAAAGACTGTGCTGTAAGCAAGTGCCCCAGAGCAGCAGGACCAAGGCTGGAGTGGAGTTCTCCAGGAGTAAGGTCCCTGGGTAAGGAAATTGTCCACACAGGCATGAAGAGGAGACATGGCAGTAATGTCAGAGATGCAACATGTTCCATCCAATGTACTAGTTTCCTTTTGTTATACCACTAGAGGAGATAAACAAACAAACAAACAAGAAAAATGATTTCTTCTACTAGCAATGTCACGTAAGTGCTTTTGTCTTCCAGGTATAAGCATCTGCTTGCTAACAAAGGTCTGGGTCCCACGAATACTCAGTAGGTCATAACTGATCCGATCCCTTTTAACTGGAAGCCTGCTGAAAGCAGTTCACGTCCTAATGCAAGGGAATGTCATAATCCAGGAAAGCCTTTGTAACCCAATGCACCTATCAGCTCTCAAAAACACAGTTTGCTGAACTCATGTAGAACCGGCTGCTTCTAAAATACAACTGTTGATAAGAACTGTAGGTAGCAAATTAGAGTTAATGTACAATGCCTTTTAAAAATGTTTAAAACATCAGATGCATAAATTAAAAATAATACCTATGACTACATTCAGCTGAACTTTGGACTCTAGGAGAATGGAACTTCCATCAAAGAGCAACAACAAAGAAAATATATTCTCATATTTTGTGAAAAGACACAAGCTGAATAATATTACAGTAATAGGCAGGAATTGGCCTAGATTGCCGTCCCAGTGGCCAGGCTACGCTGCTTAACAAAATCTCTACATATACACCACGCCATAGCAAATGCCACAAATATATCACAGGGTCTAAAGGAATGATCTCTTTCTCCACTTCACAGGAAAAAAAATACTGCTTACTTAGAACTTTATTACATTGGAATCATGTTCACTCAAGACCAAAGAGAAGTCTTTTTTTCTTCTCCCTCATCCTATCCTCTTTGTATTGTCTTTAATAATAGCTACCTTCAGGTATGTCCTGTGTATGAGTATTTGAACAATATGCATTTGAATAAGTGAGTAAAGTATGCACTTTACAAAGACAACTTATAAATAAAAAGTTATGCATACGCTTCATTTCACTTATAAAATGTCCCACAATTTAGTCTTTTTTGACTGTAGGTTACACTGGCCTGAGATCCTACAACTGAAAATCCATCCAGAACAGCAGTTTACTTTGTCACAGAGAACATCCTTGGTATAAACAGGGGGTTCCCAGCACTGTCTCTGTTCCTCTTGACTTCCTTTTATGCAATGTCTAGGATAGACAGTCAAGTATCTATCATAATACTGTTTTACTTTTTATTTTTTATAATATGTTATGGAGTCTAACTGTTGTTTGGGTCATAGATGAAATCCTCAACAGCTGAAAGCAGCCAAAACATTCTTGAAGCTGAAGTAGAATACCTACTTTTAGACCAGACAGGGCTTGAAATGCCCTGTGAAACAGGGACTCAGACACTTCTTGATTTGCATGCTCTGCACAAACCTCATCACTGCTTCTAGTTAGATTGTGTATTAAGAATGGTATGAATTTTATTTTATGGATCAATCGTTATTAAAAATAATTACACAGCATTAGGCAGCAGCCACTTTAAAAATGTCATTATCACAACTGCTGGATTCATCTAAAAAGGAATACCAAAGTGATTCATTTACATTATGGGGGAATAGCCTGCAAGCTTTGATTTCAGAAATCAATTTTTTTATACAGAGAAATAAAGCAAATGTATTAAAGTGCAGTGGCTTGTTGCAAAACAGTCTCAGACAGTTTTGATGACACATCATTAGCACCGCCAAGGAATGGGAAGAGCCTGGTCAGTTGGTCAACTCCGGCTGTCAGTACGCATGTGGGCAGTACTCTGGGATCAACAGCAGTGGCAAACACTTTCCAAAAAACACTGTGCCAGTTTAAATACACCAAAGAGCTCCCCTGTCTATGGAGAGTTTCATTCTCTCAGATCCTTATCCCATCACTTTGTGTGTGATTTTTTCCCAAAAGTGAGGCAGCAGAAACAACTGTTTGCTGGCTCTCAGACATTGCATGTCAAACTCTGGTATAACAGCTATTCCTGTTGTTTTATTAAATCTATGCAAAGTGATGTAGTAGGCTATGAACCCAGGCATAACACACGTGAGCAACACTGTGCTCACTTATGCTATGGGTACAGCAGCTGCCTTATTAGATGGGCAAGGCAGATGTCCACAGGCAATGCTTCTGAAATAACTAGAGCAGCTACAGCTGCCAGAGTGCTAACATCTCTTTATGTTTTTGACTCTTGCATTATCATGGTAGTGAAGAGTGGCAAAGGCTATAGGACAGATATAACAGAAGTAAGGTTAAAGGTGAGCTAAATCAGTGTAGCGAATTCTTTATCTGTAGGGCATTAGCAGTACCATGTGAAACACCATTTTTCCTGTGAAAGCACATACACTCAAACTACATATGACTGTATGCTGCAGGTATTTTTAAGCTGTCTAGTTTTGATTCATAGGCCAAATTACTACAAAACACAGAATCTGTGATACAAAGGTTGCAACAGAACTGTTAAATGTCACATATTCCCATTAGCGCAAATGGGCAAGATGTAAGGAAAGCCATGCCTGAACTTAACAGGATATCAGATGTACCTAAAGATACATTTTGGGCCATGATTGTGCAAAACAAGTGTATTTGTTGCTGCATATATGCATTAAATATGAGAATATTGATAGATATGTTGTGTGTTAGTGTCAGGCAATAACAGGCTATCAGAGACACTGCAGTTCTCTGCAACTGAAATAATGTTTGCTTCATTCCAGTTTGGTTCTGTTTTCTCATTTGTAATAGTTCCTATGTTTTCTGACTCTCATGGATCTAGCTCCTTCTTGCTTTGGCAAAAGATCACCCATGGATTATTCTTACTTTGCCTCATAATAAAACATACATTACCTCACTCTGAGGATAGAAATATGTACAACCTGCCCTAGAAGCAAATGAAACTGAAATGAAATGGTTTAGAATGCAAACAGGAAAAAAAAAAAAAAAAAAAAAAAGTGGGGGGGGGAGAGAGAGAGGGTTGGAGAACAGTCCTGAACAGTCCTGGAAATTAAATTGTCTCTGATCATGAAGAAAAGAACACTTTATTTTTTAGCAGCCTACTTAGTGATAAATGTATTGAATTAGGACTGAAATAAGGCCAAAGGGCTTGTGGAATAATGGTGGAATAATCTTTCCACCTGCAAAATAAGCAAAAAGATCCTAATTTTAAAATTCCAACTCAAAACTTACTGTTTAAAGATCAAAGACAAAACACAAAAATATTACATTTCAGTGTCATGAAGAGTTGTAATGGAAAAAAATTGTTATGATATAAAAAGAAAAAAAAAAAAAAGGAACAAAAATGAAATCAAAGAATTTGCACAAATAAAACAAAATTGCTCATGTTCCTGCAGGCATACCGATATCAGAGGCAAATCTTGTTTGTCTCCCTTAAGCTGGTTCTATTTACTGAAACTAAATCCTTGATGGAAGTAGGCTAAATTGAAATTTTCTTTTCACTGGTATTATTGTGTATATTTTTCTATCCATATTAATAACATTTCCTATTTCTTCAGCAGCTGAACTACATCTGTACAGAATTCTAAAGAAACGTTCAAGTTATTTTAAGCTGAAACAATGGAAAGTTTCCAGGTGGTATCACAGGCAGAAGCAATGTCCATCACAAGACTGTGGCTTACCATTTCTAGCAGGAATCCTTTGAAACACAGTGAAGAAGGAGCTGGATGTGCTGCTTACAGTACATGTTATCAAAATTCATGGCCACAGGGCCAGTCTAATTAATTCTGCCCTACTGTGGTAGTACCTGTAGCCTCGGGACATTGTTGCATTAGGTATTGTACAAGCATATGAAAAGTAGATGCTCAGGTGATTACATCATAAGATGTTAATACACAAGCTGGCACAGGGGACTGCAAGAAAACAGTGAGATGGCAGTACTCACTGAAATAAAAGATGGGCACAGTACAGTGGAAGTCCTCCCAAAAATGGTATTTGCAGCAAAGAGCTTTATGGCAGGACTGCAGAGCAGAACTCTAAACAAAACACTTTTGGACAACAAAAGTCCTAATAGAGCATCATCCCAACAGATTTATCCCTATTATAGTAAGATGATATGAAAATAAATGTTTTAGTGCAGTGATTAAAGCAGTCAGGTGTACATCTGCTTGCCCCATATACAAAATTAAACTGAGATAAAACACAAGGGTCTATGTTTTTTTTATTTTGATGTTTGTTTTTGTCAGATCCATAAAAAGCACAATCACCAAGTTTAATCAGCATGTCTTTCACATGGCTGATCTCACCTGTCTGCACTAGAGTCAAAATGCGACAGCTGATCATTCTTAGTCTAGTCGTAGAAGCAGATATAAAATAGATAAAAATCAGCCTCCTTGTGGTAGACTTTGCACAAACACAAAGCAGATAGTTCTTGACCCAAAAGTGCATATGAAGATCAGGGAGAAAGCATACAGACACTCAAGTACAGATTTAGTTAATACCTCTTAAAAGACAAAGCCGGGCTTTCATTAACCTACTCCGTGATAAGTCCAGCATGCTTTTCTCTGCTGTCCCTCCATCTTGCTCTTGTCCTCCATCCTTCTGTAGCCCTGATTAACCGACATCTGTACTTCCCCAAACTCCCCTTTTCCCTCTGGAGATGTTTACCCAGTGGATTTGGAGGATTTGCTACATTTGTTTTGGATTTCCATGTGTCTGGGTTGACAGAATTGGTGGCACAGTGTTGAACACTTATCCAAAACGAAGTCTGTTAGCAGAAATCTTGGTGATTTCCCACAATGTGTGTACTGTGGTAGTTCCTGCACAATGTCCGTGCAGCACATGTTCAGCATGTCTGACATGAGCAGCAACAGTACCTGCGAACCTCTTTCTGCAGAGGCAGACACGTGGCAATCCCACCCCTGACAAATGATTGCTTTTTATTTCATGTGTTTGATGCTGTCAAGTGCCTGATGCAGTTTGGTGTCAGGACAGCAGGAGGAACGCAGAAGACTGGTTACATCATTAGCTCCAATCCTGCTTTGTAACCAGCCAGACCCAGGGCTTCGCTCCTCAGCCCCCCTTGTGTGTTTTTAGGGAACCCTGGCAGCCTCCTGCCGCTGGTTACTGCTCTGGCATGTGAATGGGCCTGCTCGGCCTGGCCCAGTTTGGCCTGCCTTGGGCTTCCTCCCTCGCCTCAGTGCCCTGTGATGCCAGCCTGGAACAAGGCCTCCATTCACTGCTGTCCCACGCTGCAGGCCCTGCTCTCCGTTCACAGTCATAAACCCACTAATCAGGATTTGAATAATGAATGCTAACACTATCCAGCTTCAGAGGCTTTGTCCCACTCTCCTGCCTTGGTTACATTTATTTAGAAGGCAGTTTTTTAATCCCTTTTCTTGAGGCAAGCTTTAGGACTGTGTGCCTCTTGTACATGTACATACACCTGCCCCCGGCAATGCACACTGCTCACAGAAATTAGATTTTTCAGCAGCCCTGAGCACCTCTATCTCCCCGACCCCAGGTGGGAATATAAACTCTGCACTCACAACGGCCACCTGCCAAAAATCCTGGCTTCACAGGAGGACCAGGAGGTACTTGGGGCAGAGAGCAAACTCCAGACAGCCACCTCTGCCAGCATGCTGGGGCTGCCCTTTGCTCATACTGGCCTCACTTCAACAAACGCAAAAGGCCACCACATCACAGGAGCCTGTTCCTCCCAGTTAAACATGGCTGAAAACATGCAGTGGATCCAGAATTTATTGGCGGGGGCACAGCGAGTATCTGGCTTCCTTTAAGAAGCTGAAGGCTGAAAGCGTGCTGGGAGAGAACGAGTTTTCCAGACTGACCACAAGATGTCCTCCGTACGCCAATACAAGCCCTGCTAAGGCAGTGCCAAAATGCCGGCTTGAAAGTGCTTTTCTCATAGACGCATGAAGCTTTCAAAAATGTAATAGAGCTAGACTAACTTTTCAGTTTAATATTTGTCATGAATTTATTTGTTTTCCCGTTGTGGTCACACAGAATTAATCCAATCTGGGTTTTTGTGTGCTCAAAACATGAGCTGCTTCTAGCTGGCACGCTGCAAGGCCCAGTTGTCCAGACTGCACCGTGCTCCTCAGGGTGGCTAAGGTGCTGTCCTTCACTACACAGTATGGCTTTGAACCTCTAATTGGATAAATTGTAGGAAGATGGGGAGCAAATAGTGCATTTGCAGTACTAACACTTGGGCAAAATGTTAATCATGTTACTAATTAACTGTAGAGATCAAAAACAATTTCCATTCTTACCCAGAATTTACCAGTGAAGGGCTCATAGACAGTGCAGACTGACTCCCTCCCTGTTCCTCCACAGTGAGTGGCAGCATCGGTCCTAGCCAGGGAGATGGAAATTTAAATATAAAACCAGGGACAGCAGGTGACGGGCAGGGAGAAGAGCACAAAACAAAGAAACACAACTGCTCTGTACATTAGGTCATATCACAACCACCATGTAAGGGTGACAAGAAAAACAATGACAGCATGCTGAACGTCAGTGTCAAAGTAGGCCACCACCTGCTTTAACTTCCAGTTCTCCATGGCAAGAAGTTTGAAGTAACACCGTTTGGCCTCAGTCTTCAACAACTGGACTCTTCTGTCTCAGTAGACAGGTACAAGAAGGTGGAGGAAAGCATGTCAGTTAGCTCTGGATGTGGCCCAACAGGTCTAAGGTCAAAATAGATGATGTCCACTGACTGTCTACTGATCTATTTTATGTATTCAAACCAAAAAGAAATAGTACTTCAGTCTAACCTTTTTAGATGATTCTCTCACAGCTATGAAAGTACAACCACATTGTATTTACCTCTAGTGCAAAGTTCACATGTTGTTACATGTTATTCACAGCATTGGCTTCCTTTAAAAAAGTTATTTGCATTCCAAGATAGAAAATGGAAAATGGATGACACTAAAATAGTCAAATATGTTCAACTGTTTTATAATTTGGGAGTCAAATATCTCTCACTAGTGAGCAAAATGCAGAAATGCGGTTTCATTATCCCAAATTAAACACAAATTTGGATACAACTTGGCAACATTTCAGCTGTAACAGTGCAGTAGTAACCACACTTACACAGGTGTAAGAGTATCATGGCAAGATAAAAGTGAATCACTTAATTATCAGGGAGATAGAACAGGGAATTCTAAAATCTAAAAGTCACCTTTGAAACTAAGTTTTTCATTTCAGCTCCTGCTATGTCAGCATTAAATTCCATGTATGATCAACCTTAAAGGACTATATTTCCTGAATAAATGCTTTCCAAAATCCTGCTTGAGAAAAGAACCTTATGGCCTGACACAGCCAATGGAAATTTTTATTCCTATTAAAGAAACAAAATCTTGCCCAAAATGTATATATATATTCTTCTGCTTCTCCAAACAGGCCTCAAGGTTCATAAAAAGGAATGAATACTGCTCATTTTAAACACTAGTATGATTCAAATTCTGGCTTTAGAAATCCATAAACTGTGGATTAGCAGAAACCAGGAATGTGTACTGTGCACTACTACAATTCTTTACGTGTGCTTTTCTCACATTCCTTCCCAATTTGCCACTGTACAAAACAACATACTTTGGCTGATGAGGAATAAAAATTCAGACCCAATTTCGCAGCATGCTTAAAGGAATGGCTGCTAATCCTGGCAGACTTTTCATACGTGTGTGGAGAGACTGGGAAAGCAACATGAGATTAGAGTAAACCAATTGCCAGAAGCCTTAGGAAAGTGAGCAGCTCCCTTCTGATACTTGTTGCTTGAATATAGGTACTAAGAGAGGAGACTTAGCTGAATGCTCTGGAAAGTGCTTGTAGGTAGACCCAGGAGACCAGATCTGAGAGGAGGCATTGTTCTGTTCTATATCAACCAAAGTTTCATTCTTTCCTAATCAGAATACTTAAATACTAAAAGTTTCAAGTCCTAGCAAACACAATACTGTAGTTTATACAGGACTTATATCAACACATAGCTTTAAAACAGGTATAAAGCTACAGGGAAAAAAAAAAAAAAAAAAAAAAAAAAAAAAAAAAAAGACACTTGTCTGGGGTGTGTTATACAGGTATTATCTTAGCAGTATAATTATACCAATGCAATTATGTAGATGCGTACTTAGGTTGCCTTTGTCAGTGTCTCTCATCTTTTATATCATTCCTCACTATAAAACACTATCGAAATCAATGCTTTATGGTTTCAGAGTAAGTTGAATAGTAGGAGGTTGTGGTTTGACTGCCAAGCAAATTAGAGAGATGAGTACTCTCGCTGGGTAAGAACAAAGGAGCCAGTTCAATACCGAGCTTGTTCAGGGAATTGAGAATAGTTACTTCACAGATTCTGACTCTAGATCTTTAGAGTCTCTATTCAGGAGACCAGAGCAAATGCTCTATTTGTGCTTTGTCCAAAGGCAAATATGAGGTGAAACTGCAAGTCCTAAATGCAGCAGCCCAGAGCTGGAGGGAGCAGGACAGGGATCTGTATTTACCCCAGTGTTGCTGATAATGGCATCTATTCATGCATGCATTCTCAGACTCCTTTCTGAAAGTGGTGTAACTGCAACATGGGATTTCTATCTGGCTAGTTCATACCATGCTGCTGTCTTAGCATTGTCCCTTGGTGGCTGGTGCTATGTGTCTCAAAACCTATATTTTCATGTTTGAAACAGGTGGGGTTTAAGAAGTCCAGTGAAGACAGCTTGCTCACGTTGCATGCATACATTTGCAGATATTAATAGACATTCATATGTCTATTCAGCCATCTAATCCAGAAACTGGATTTTTTTCTGCTGACAATGTAGAAAAGCCACTTTCCTGTCAACTGCAAACTCAGGTTGTCACAGCAAAGAAAAATGGGGATCATGGCTTTCAAATGTCCAGACCTTCTTGTGTTTTTACCTTTCTAAGTGTTAGCTCCTGGCAGCCCTGAGGTGAGATACTTAAAAACAGGGAATAGAGGAGGTGAGCTTGCAAGGAGTCACACGCTTGGCTCAAGGAGTGCATGCTCTCAGCTTACCACTAGCCCCTGGCTTAGTCAAACTGGCAGGTTCTTACACATGCCTCCTCAGCAGACAGATCTGTTCACTTTTTGCTAAAAAATCTTCACACAAAACACTTCAGTTTTGTTAAATCAGCACTTTCAGATGAAAAATTGTTCCATTTAAAAAATAAACAACCAGCTTTAGCTTGGAGAGATGTAGATTAGTTAATTGTATCAGTGAGTACTGACTTTGAAGCTTAAACATAAACACATCCTTAATACCCAACCAAGCTCTGCTAAGAAGAAAGGATGATTTATAGAGCAATGCAGAGGCTGGCAGAGCCTGAGGCTTGAGATTAAGCCCTAGCTTAATACTTGTTGATATTACTGCATCCTATGCCTCCCAAAGAGGATCACACAATACAGCAGAGAGGGACCAGCTTTTGGATATGCTGTTTTCTGCTCCTGTTAATTATCTCCCAGATTGAAATGATCATACTCTGCTCATGTGTATGCTAATAACAAAGGATCTGTTACAGTTACACTAAAAACATTTAGCAATGTGTCCTGAGCAATAAGCTAGAGCAATGTTTTGAGTTGTTTCCCAAAGAATACCCCTTGACTTGGATTCACTTCATAAATTACATTCTAAATGCTTTTTTTGCCCCCTGAAAATGAGCTCTAACATTCATAGCCATCTTATTTTTCAGTTTCAGGTAAAAATGTTTCTTTGTATGCTTTCTTTAATTATTTTCTATGTCATATAGAGTCATATGGGAAACAGTGACAACCTATTTGTCATAGAAACAGCTAAAACGGCACTTGGAAGGTTTAAAGTTCATTCCACCTGGCCACCACGTGGATTATATTTTTACCATCATGAATTTAAGGTGGGAAAAATGCATCAAGAGCTGCTGAGCATATGATCACCTTCCCACCAGCTTTATGCAGTCCTGCACATGGGGCACAGTCGAAGCTACTGCAGATCAAGGGCTCCAACAGACACCAATGGTGAGAGTATGTGAAATTGCACTGGCATCATTTTGTCTTCAGAAGTGTAGGTTAAGCATATCTAGTTCTATGACAGTGAACTCTGGGAACACTCTACTAAGGCAGTAGCTGGAACATAGTTTTATAAACTCTGAAATATTCCTGTGAACTGCTCTGATCCCATAACTGTGAGTAGTGCAAATAAGTTGACTGGCTCCATGCCAAAGTGCTGGCACTTTCTGGTTGGAGAGTATGCTTTACCCTCTGCAATGCAAATGTCTAGTCTGCCAAGTGCATCCTAATCATCTGATATTTTCAATTGTTTTTAATTAAAAAACAAAAAGATATTAAAATTTAATTTGTCAATATCATATGATGTTTCCTTAAAGGCAACATCCGTTATGCACGTTATTCAATGTGGACAATGTTTCAGAGCCTACAAGCAGCATACCAAAATCTTCATATCACAGAGAGCAACCCCATGACAGCTGAATAGAAGGGACGTCCAAGCCAGTGCTAATACTCACTAATGAGAAATTTCTCAGATGAGCACTAGGCAAACTAAGTAAAGGACAGAAGGAGAACTTTTCTGTCCCAAAGCATCCTATAGTTCTGCCTACCCACAGAAATCTGCTCTAGTCTAAAGTTTGGAGTAGTCATTTTGGTGACATTTCTTTATTAAAATCTAAAGGAAATTTGATAAGCATCTCTGGTCCCCATCACCCTCAAGTTTGTCAGAAGGTCATCTTTTCCAGTTGGAGACCTGTGACTAGCGCTGTTCCCCAGGGGTCGGTGCTGGGTCCGGTCTTGTTCAACATCTTCATCGACAACCTTGATGAGTGAATAGTGTCCACCGATGACACAAAGCTGGGAGGACTGGCTGACATGCCAGAAGGCTGTGCTGCCATTCAGTGAGACCTGGACAGGCTGGAGAGCTGGGCAGGAAGTAACCAAATGAAGTTTAACAAGAGCAAGTGTAGAGTCCTGCACCTGGGAAGGAACAACCACATCTATCAGTACAGGCTGAGGGATGACCTGCTGGAGAGAAGCTCTGTGGAGAAGGACCTGGGGGTCCTGGTGGACGACAGGTTGACCATGAGTCAGCAGTGTGCCCTGGTGGCCAAGAGGGCCAATGGGATCCTGGCGTGCATTAAAAGGAGCATGGGCCAAGGGAGGTGATCCTCCCCCTCTACTCTGCCCTTGTCAGGCCTCACCTGGAGTACTGTGTCCAGTTCTGGGCTCCCCATTAGAAAAAAAGACAGGGATCTCCTGGAAAGAGTCCAGCGGAGGGCCACAAGGATGATAAAGGGCCTGTAGCATCTTGCCTGTGAGGGAAGACTGAGAGACCTGGGGCTGTTCAGCCTTGAGAAAAGAAGACTGAGAGGGGATCTTATTAATGTTTACAAATACCTGAAGTGTGGGAGACAAAGGGATATGGCCAACCTCTTTTCAGTGGTCTGTAGGGACAGGACAAGGGGCAATGACCACAAAATGGATCACAGGAAGTTCTGCACCAAGGTGTGAAGGAACTTCTTCACAGTGAGGGTGACGGAGCACTGGACCAGGCTGCCCAGGGAGGTTGTGGAGTCTCCTTCTCTGGAGATATTCAAGGTCCGTATGGACACGTAGCTGGGCAGCCTGCTCTAGGGAACCTGCTTTGGCAGGGGGGTCGGACCTGATGATCTCTTGAGGTCCCTTCCAACCCCTACAATTCTGTGATTCTTCACATCTTGCTAAGCTATAGCAAGGCAATCTGTGCTGTTTAGGCAATAATCATATGTCAAGTCCTTTTCGGAAAATGCACAACGGCCTATCTTAACCTCATTGCACAGCAAAGCTACATCACTAGCTGCAATCATAATGAAAATGCCCAAAAGCATACTTCGATTTCTGTTGTTATTTTTATTTTCATTATTCAGAACTTTTTGTTTTTCTTGCTTTCTCCCATCTTGCAAATCTCTCCTAAGTACTGCGGGCAAGTTTAACTACTGAACAATTTAACTATCCCTCTGCAACATTTCTGAAGCTATTAAAGTGTGCAGAGATTCAAAAATGGGAAGACAAAATGGGAGGAAAAACTGGTCTAGGAAATGGGAGTACTGTTGGAATTAGTGTCATGTTCTGAAATTCTGCTTGGAGAAATGACATTGTTGAGACCAGTATATATATGTGCTAGTTCTTTAAGAACTGCCCCCTTATGTATCTTTGCCCCTGCCAGTTAACACACTCAAGTTTAATTAGATCTTTATTAAACATTTCTACTTTCTTGCCCGAGTCACATTAAAACTTAATAGGTAATGCTTTTTTCCTGTGTATTTTTATTTATCCTATTTTTCTTTTCCCCCAGGCCAGCTGGGTTAAGCCAGAGAGCCCTATTCCCTTAACCTCACCAACAATGAGTTCTTTTTTTGTGTCTTCATTTTTTCCTCATATTATGCACTTCTGTCCTGTTGATTTTTTTTATTCCTCTCCAGCTACTGTGTAATTTTTCCTGAGCACCAGGCTTAATTCTTGACATAAATGTAATAACTCGAGAGAGTTTGTACATGCAGATTTGTGTACTGAGGCTTTAATTCAGAAATAAGTACCGAATTTAGAACAAATCAGTTACACAAATCATCCATTCACATTACTTTTTCTCTGGTATCCAGAGATACTGGTGCCATATGCAATCAATAGAAGTCAGTTATCTCTCTGACACTCACTGCAGATGAATAAAAAACAGAAGGTGCACACTGAGATCTCATTTTCTCCTCCTCATCATCCATGTCCATGGTGAAGAACTGGTTATAATTAGAACCCTTAGATCTTCTGAATGTAAGTGTTGATGGACTCCCTAGAGTTTCAGATGGCCATATTTGATTGAAGGAGTTGAAAAAGAGCTGGAGAATAGTCCTTCCTCCCCATATCTTGTTAGCTATTACCACTATGGAGTATACCACTATACTATACCACTATGGTTCTTCATAAATGGTTATGTCTTTGAGAAAATGATGCTGTTTGCAGGAAAAAAAAAAAAAAAAAAAAAAAAAAAAAAAAAAAAAAAAAAGATGCTGTTTGCTGTATAAAAGCAAATACTGGGTATATAAAAGGTCAACTATTTTAATGTACTTCAAAAGAGGAAGAAAAATCTCTCCTCTTCAGACAAATTTAGGAACCATAACTATGTCTACTAGGTGCATGATAGAGGATCTCTTCATAATACAACTAATTACAAGACCTTTTAAAGTCTTCTCATATTATCTACTACAACACATTGTTCTCTGCTCCCATTTATCAGCATTTAGAAAGCAAGGAAGAGCCAGTCGTGTAATGACTAGTCATATCAAATCTTTAGTTGCCTGAAAGGAATTTCACCTATGAAAATGTACTCGTATTCTATAAATTTATTTTTACAATTTGCAAAGACAGCAAGATGCATACATCTACCTAAGAACAATGTAATTCAGTCACTCTTCAGCAGCTGCTATTAGGCATCTGCTGTATAAATGACACTACCACTTGTAGAAAACAATCAGTCCAGCAAGCCAGAGTCGGTATGTACTTTGGATATGGTCTTTGATGAATAGTCCCTCTTATTCTTCATTTCCAATCTATTATTAATAACATTGTCCGTGATCATCCAGACACAAAGAATTAAGACAATAATTCACTAAGTGAATACCAAAGCCTTATCTTGCCCAATGGAATAACAGTCATTAAGTTTCTGCCAAAAGGCCATTGCTTCAGACATAATGATGAGCAATTATCATCCATGCTTGGAAAGTGTTTATGCATAGTATATTAAGTTAAAATATCCCCTTTTCTTGGGAGTTGCCTTGTGAGATACCAAACCTATCAATTAAATTAGCTAATGAAACACATTTTAATATAAAGCAATCTTCATTCCCAGTGTAACCATCTCCTTAGCAATAGAATATCAAGAATATAAATTAAACCTTTTATATACGACCATCTTCCTGTAGACAAACTTAATGGAATAAAAAAATAGGTCAGGGTAGAAAAAAATTCTGTGTTGCCAAAATCATGACAAATTTTAGGGGAAATAAATCTAACTCCTTGGGACAAGGAGAGGGATATAAAGTAAGCAGGAATAATAGTTTCCTAGTTAAGCATGCTTACCTTTACCCGCCTAACTTTGGACACTGTGGGTAGTCTGGGCACTCTGGTGTCCTAACACTGAAATGCCGTGTCTGTCTCTCTACTGACTACATAGGGAGGAAGAGTTCACAGTATGTTCATGAAGTATTGCAGTTAGGAGCTGGGAGATAGGTGACTGTAATTTAGGCATCACAGTTATGTGAGTACAGAATGAGAAGAAGAAGGCAGGCAAAAGAGCCTGCTGAGCCGCTCAGATCCCTGACCAGTAAACTTAGGACAATGTGCATTTGGACTGCCCTGATACCATCACCCATTCCCATCCTCCTTTTGTACCTGATCCAACTGTTTAGGATGAGCCATAAAACTGCCATTCTTGATGTGTAACTTCATGCTGGTTTCTCTTCGTGGAAGCAACCGGGTGCAAGGGGAGAATGGACTGCACGACTCTCTCTTGGCTGTATCTTTGAATGCATAAAGAAAATGTTGTGGTTTTATGCACTGTAGAAACTGTGGTTACTGCCTTCCAAATTTCATATCCTCTTTCCATGAATTCCATGCATAACCTCCCCTCTATAAACATAGCTTTCACTACCTTGTATTTTAAAAGTTACACATTCTCTTTATTTCACTTACTAAAACCTCAAACTAATCCATTGTTTTTCCCCAAAGGAAACTTAAATATGGCACTAGCATGAGGCAACACCCAAATTCTGAATGCATCCTGAAACACAAAGGTATTCGAATCTGAGATATGTATCTATCCACAACATTCTTCTCCAAAATATCTCAGCTGAAGTTCTGCATCCGGTCTGCAGAACTAGAACACTTTTCTGTCCCTCCCTAAATTGTAGGCAGACTCAGCTCTAGATACAAGCATGCCTCTTGTTAAGAGAACAGTAGTATTATTTGGCCCTGCAGTGCCAATTTTAAGTGCAGTTTTACTTTCAGTTCCAAATATAGGGAACACGGACTGTTACACTGTGCTACAGGAGGCAGCAGGGAGCACATGATAAGGATGAATGTTGCAACGTACAACATACATATATATCCACATATATATCCACAATCCATCTACCTAAAAAAAAAAAATAAAATAAATAAAAAATATATATTAAAAAAAAAAAAACACTTCATTTATATGTCCATCTTTCATCCTGTAGAAATACAGTGTTATTCTACAGGAACACTGATAACTTAGAATCTCTCTCCTTTGCATACTAAGGAATTGTTTCTGAATAAAAGTGATGACCAGAACATTGATTGATCTTCTGACCCAAAGACACATCAGATTCCCAGACCAATCTATACAGTCTCGCAAAGCCACTGTCTTCGGAATCTTCCAGAATGTTGTACTGCAAAAGTGATTCAGTTCCCAACTAAGCCCTTCTGAAAAGTGTTTGATTTCTTTCCTTTGTATAAAAAAAATACCTTCAAGAAAATGTACACTACAATGGACTCATTATTAACAGTGCTTTTAATATATTACTATTTAATTAGTAATATAAAATACTAATAATTATTATAATTAATATAATCATTGATTATTAGAAGTAAATTTTAAAAGTATTACCAGTCTGCTTGTTTTAAATATCTATATAAAACAGAATTGCTTTACAAATAATTAGAAAGCGAAAATTTTACCTACTTTAGCTCCTTTTGCCTCTAATTTTCCATTTTGTCTATCTAAGCAATTTAAACATGTTTTTTGGCTTCTAAATATTATCTTAAGACTTCATCCCTTTTATTGCTTTTCACAGGCCTTATTAGCTTGTACCTAATCTAGGAATGTACTAACAGTCAGGTTCTCTCATCAACACATATTGCTCTTGACAGTGCTTAGCTATAAATAGTCTAGCTTAGCTTTCAATTGTGTGATGTAGAGTTATGAATGACTTGCCATTCTTAATGCACAGTTTCAATTGTTTTTGCCTTTTACACAAGGCTCAAATTTCTTCTATTATTTCATGGTTCAAAAGCTAGCTTTATTTAAAATTTGGTGACTTATTACTGACTGAACTGATTTTGAAAACAAAAAGGCATTGTCTAAAATTAGTGGATTTTGTAGATGTAAAACCAGCTGTGGAAATGTCAGGTAAAGAATTTGCTGAATAACACAGAACTTTGTCATATGAAGAAACAAGATTTACAAATAATAAAGTTCACATTAAATATTTTAGAATAACATGCTGACACATGCAATACATTGCTTGTCTGATGGTGTGTTTCTTAAAGGTTAAAGAAATGTTCCAAGAACTTGCAGGTGTGCAGAATTACATACATAAGCCTCAAGAATGCCAAGCTATTATGATTAAATATACTAATAAAAGACTCAGAGAGAATTCTTCATTCTGTAGCAGAGAATGTATATGTATATATACATATATATATTTCACATATATACAGCTGTTACTCATAATACTGTTTGCTTTTTTTTTTTTTTTTTATTTTTAAGCCTGAAATATTCTGAAAAGCTGAATTTTCAGACTTGCTAATCCAGTAAATTAATTACATCTTATTTAATAAGTTTTCTGTTTTGTTTTTGGTGGTGGTGGTGGTGGTGATGGCTTTGGTTTAGTTTGGTTTTTGCTTAAGCAGAAGAGTCTGTAGGATCAGAATTTGGCCAAGATCAGAGAAATTGCAAAATATTATTGGTATTTAGCACTAAAGTGCTTTCAAAAAGCAGAGTATTCAAATTATTTTAAAATAATGGTTCAAAAATACTTTTAGCATTTCCCATTTCACTTTTTAAAGCTATATCAGAAAAGATTGTGCCCCCGTTATCCATTTAAACAGAAGAGCCATTTCTTCCAATATGAGTATTTATCATAGAATCATAGAATCATAGAATATCCTGAGTTGGAAGGAATCCATAAGGATTATTGAATCCAATTCCTGGCTCCACACAGGTCTACCCAAAAATTCAGACCATCATGGTGAATACATTCTTTCCTCTCTGTAAAATTTCAGTACATATTCAAATGTCTGGTGCTTTTTCAGTGCTGATCTTTTGATATATTGTTCTGCAATATGCATAGAAAAAAATTACTTTTTCTTCTATTTTCTTGTTTTGATAGTTTCTAAGGTGCTATCATTGGAAATATATCTGTGTATCAACCCATGAATGTTAATATAGTGGGCTTAAATTGACCAAAACCTGTTCTCCCTTTCTGTTTCCAGGCAATATTCCTTGATCCCTCCATTATTATTAAGTAGAAGAAGGGGCAGGAACATTCAGTCATTCAGGAAACCTACTGTGTTCAATAAAGAGGAGTTGGACTGCAGAGATGGGAGACTGGGCCGCACTGATGATGCAACTTTAATCATTTTCTTCCCCTCAGTCAGTCCTGCTTTGCTGAGGATGGGTAACTGCAGAGTTACCCAACTTTAGATAAAAGGGCTAGTTTCATCCTTGGCAACATCCTCAAAATGTGGGTCCTCCTGCATAGATAAATAAAGGAAATGATCTAACTGCTTCCCCATTTCCTGCTCCTCTTTACCCTTTCTTTCCTCTCTTATCCACATTCATTATTAAAACAAGTGGACAAAAACAGGCATTAACTGCACATCTGTTTTAGCTCTGGCAAGAGCTCTCAGGATGCAAGTGGCAACAACTGCCAAGTGCCTTAATTTCAAAACGGAAATTTTCCTGTGAAAACTTTCTGTAAAAGACTGATTGATCTCTGCTGCCAAGTGAAACAGGGTAGGGCCATAGCTAAGACATTGTAACTCCTCTCCTTTCCAAATACATAATAGTAAAATGCTGTCCCTGAATTCAGTTAAAAGAATGTGAGGGAAGGGAAACAAGTGATGTTTTCTCCAGCCATTTTGACCCAGATTGCTGATAGGATTTCATTTTTATGAACTGATTTTGTGTAAGCTGCATTGGACTTCAGGGATATGATTACTTTTTCCTTATATTTTTAATACAACAATTAAAATAAAATAGTAATATCAATTTCTGATATCAAATGTGTTTTGAATCAGTAGTTTTGCTGGACTGTAAAGTAGAACATCTCTGAGTGCCACCAGAGGGAGCCAATGCAATTGCATTGAAATTCTACTTCTTTTGCAAAGAAACTCAAGGAAAGATGATTATTACCCTGCCAAATAGCAGTGAAAGAAATAAAGATTATTGTTCTGAAGAACACTGTTTGTGCTTTTTGGAGTAAAAATCTCCACATTCTAATCGCATGTGATGAGAAACACTAACATAATTTAAAAAAAAAAAAAATTTATACTTTTTTTCCACAGTAGCTATGTTATTTCACATTGTATTGAACTTTATTAACCCATTATTTTAATTATTGCTACCTTGACAAAGGCTCCCTTCACATACTGCCCCACACCAATTACTAAGTCTTTTTCTCATCACTTTGAAGTGACATCTCCGAGCCAGTGAGTGCAGATCAACATCTCCCATCTTTAGCAGCTGTGAAAAAGTTATAAAATGCCCTGTCTTCTCTGAACCTGATTGTACCTAGCAATGTATCTGATATTTTTCTCTTGCTGCTTTTTATTTTATTTTATTAGAATTAGTGATTGTGAATTAACTACAACTAGATATTGTGATTGTCAGACAATGCATTACAGAGACATGGTAGTGTTGAACTCTTAAAGCAGCTGTGCTCTAAGCACATCATTCTCAACTGTTCCTCATTTGTGGTTTTGGCTCTTCAACTGCCTTTAAATATTCATCTTGTTTCAAAATTTAAAGTGCACTATGATTCATTTCTGCATCTTTTTTAAGTGTCAGGCCATTACAATTGAACAAGATAGTTAACCATCTATCACATCTTGAACACTCACTGGTGAATTGCGGGCCAGCAATGTGCACTTGCAGCCCAGAAAGCCAAATGTATCCTGGGCTACATCAAAAGAAGCATGACTAGCATGTTGAGGGAGGTGATTCTCCCTTTCTACTCTGCTCTTGTGAGACCCCACCTGGAGCCCTGCATTCAGGTCTGGGGCCCCCAGCACAAAAAGGGCATGGAAGTATTAGAGCAAGTCCAGAGGAGGGTCACAAAGATAATCAAAGGGCTGGAGCACCTCTCCTATGAGGACAGGCTGAAGGAGTTGGGGTTGTTCAGCCTGGAGAAGAAGAGGCTCCAGGAAGACCTTACAGTGGCTTTACACTACCTAAAAGGGGGCCCAGAGGAAAGTTGGGGAGTGACTCTTTGTCAGGGAGTGAAGTGATAGGACAAGGAATAATGGCTTTAAATTAGAAGAGGGTAGATTTAGATTAGATATTAGGAAGAAATTCCTCATTCAGAGGGTGATGAGGCCCTGGCACAGGCTGCTCAGAGAAGCTGTGAATGCCCCATCCCTGGAGGTGTTCAAGGCCAGGCTGGATGGGGCTTTGGGCAGCCTGGTCTGGTGGGAGGTGTCCCTGCCCATGGCAGGGAGTTGGAACCAGATGGTCTTTATGGTCCCTTCCAAAACGTTCTGTGATGCTATGAAAGTGCACATTTGTTTTTCTCTATCATTAATAGCATTGGAAATGGCAATTAATTTCTGTAAAGGCTTTTTAATGTTTTGTTTTATACCATCTTCCTTCTTTTATTTGACAAATCTAAAAACCTATCCATTTCCATTCTATTGTTCATCCACCCCCTGAAAATTGCATCAGAAGCAAAAGAGGGCAATCCCAGGATCTTCTCCTAGCACAGCTGAAGTGGAACAGCAGTCTCCTCTAGACTCTAAATCACTCTTTTGCATCCTCATGATTTCAACAAGAGCTGGGCATCCTATTTTTTCTTAAGGAGAAAGAGTAAATCAACCAACCAACCAACCAACCAAAAAGGTAAAGGAAGTGGGAAGAATAGTGAAAAGGGAGGGGAAAGGTGAGGAAAACTACAAAGTGGGAAAGCCAGAAGTAGGCATAATATTACAATGCATGACAAGGAAGAAATAAAAAAAAAAAATAAAAAAAATAAAATAATAATAAAAAAAAAAACTACTGAAATAAGACTTAAGCCTTTCTGGCTTTTATAAGCCATGAGGACCACTTAGGGTTTCTCAGTGTTTCCCTGTGTGCACAGATTACTACAGTCCTTGCAGCACTGAGTAAGGAAAAGACAACTGTGGTTTCTGTGTTGTGTAGCCCCTATATCCCAAAGAAAGAGGAAGGGGTGAAATTATTACACCATCAAGCCATGGGTTTGTCTAGAACAGAAGCTATTCTTCTCTACCCGGTGCACAGCACAATGAAATAGTACGTGGTGGTGGCCAGACGATCAGGAACACATTGAAGCCAGCACTACAATAAATTGCTGGAGTGCTGGTAGCTGTGATCTATTGCTTGGTTGTTAAAATAAATGAGTTGTCACCTTTGTCTTTTGCTGAGAGTGCTTTTACCACTTTTGTTATCTTTTTTTTTTTTTTTTTTTGAAAACATTCATCAAGCTCTGAAGGTCTTCTCTAATTGAACTCTTAGAAAAAGATTGCCAGCCTACATTACATTGTTCATCTAAGCTCCATTAACTCAGATGCTATTTAGAAGATTCCAAACTGCCATTCATTTTGCTTTCCACTTAATACCAAATGCTTTCTCAGACAAAATGTACCTTGATGATGCAGTGTGATGTTTCAGTATCTGTTCACAATGCTTTCTGTCTCAGCTGCGGGGTTTTCTTAACTGGATTTTGTGACTCACCAAGACATTTTTCAGTGATGCCTGTCTGTCTGTCATGCTGAAACTTCTCAAAACTTTCACAAAAGCAGCAACTTAGAATCATAGAATCATAGAATCATAGAACTGCTTGGAACGGAAGGCACCTCAAAGGTCATCTAGTTCCAACCTCCCTGCCATGGGCAGGGGTGCCAGCCACTAGATCAGGTTGCCCAAAGCCTCATCCAACCTGGCCTTGAGCACCTCCAGGGATGGGGCATTCACAGCTTCTCTGGGCAGCCTGTGCCAGTGCCTCACCACCCTCTGAGGGAAGAATTTCTTCCTAACATCCAATCTAAATCTCCCCTCTTTTACTTTAAAACCATTCCCCCTTGTGCTGCCATTGTCTGCCTAAGCAAAAAGTCACTCTCCATCTATTTTATAAGTCCCCTTTAAGTACCAAAAAGTCACAGTGAGGTCATGTCCTTTATACTTCCAATGCACGTTCTGATAGCATTTCCAAGGTGAAGTCAGCTTCCCTTCTGTGAACTGCTAGATAAAAACTAAACTGACTTCTTGGCTCAGTACACTGACATTTTTTAACCTACTGATTTTCTAGTACTACACTAGTACAATCTCTCAAATGTACAGAGCCTCACTAGTCAAGGTCTCTGGCATTACTAAGTTCTGATGTGGGAACATACTTTTATTTATTTATTTATTTTTCCCAGAGCTTTCTGCAGGTTCTTCTGTTTATTTCTAATTTTATACCTTAAGCAAGCATTGACTATTTGGTTTTAATACCACCTCCTCCTTTAGTTCATCTGTGTTTTAGGTGTCCAGTTTACTCCATCATAATTACTTGGCCTGCATTTGTCCATGATGTTTATACCTACTGAGCATCAGAATGCATGAAAAAAAAAATCTGATGATCAGCTTTCTAGGATGAAGTTAAATTTACTGAAGATTCCCTTATTCACAGTTGTGTAAAATGGACATCCTCTTTACAGTATGATTCATTTCTCTGTGTGATGCCTCTACCTCATGACATCTTTGATTTAGTCACCTAACTTCAGTCAGTGATGCTTTTACGTGTAGTACTTTGTGTGGCTTTTGTTATCTCATGTTTTTTCCTGTCTCTACACTCCATTTTGCTTTCTTAGATTCACTGTTCCTTTTTTTGGAATGGCAGGTGTTCACTCCAAGAAGTGATATGATGAGAGAGTTGGACCTCATGGTTACATGATGGCTGTGTATGACAGTACCTGATTTATTTCCACGTCTTCATCTCTAGAATTCTCCTTCTTAGGTACTATATTGTGGTCTACTTTGAGGCAATTTATTGACCGTTTCAAGCTCCTAAGAAATGCCGTATTTTAAACCAAGATAGACCAATGGTATAATTGTTTAGATCCACTACGGTCTTTCATCACAAGTTGGAAGTTATGACTAGGAAGTTATTACAGGCACATGACAGGGATATTCTGGTATCCAGAAGTGCATTACTCAAGGACACTTATATTAGTACACAACGTATCCAGATTTTGCCGTATCCTAACATTTCTAAGGGCTTTGCTGCATAAACACTCTTCTGAGATTACTCTGAAACTATACATCCCTGACACCTGAATTCTGTACACAAATTTAATCAACCATCTTCCCTTTAATTACTGAGTCCTATCCTCTGATTTTAACCAGGATATCTCAGGTTTCTTGCTGCTCTAAACTTGAAAGCATTCATTAAAAACAGCTGGCCTCTACTTTTCCCAATTTAATTGAATTTTACAGTTTTTCATAGTATCTATTCGATACAATTGCTTGGCAATCCCCTTTGAGGGGAGAAGTGATCAGAATGCAGAGTCTGTCTGGTAAGAAGTTTATTCTTATTGGGAGCATCCAGTAGATTTACACCATGCTATAGGAATATAAACAGCTAGATTCAACTGTTCAACTCTTCTTTCATGCTTTTTACCAAAATAGAAAATGCAGTTCTGCATGGGCACTTCTTGTCTGTTTTATTTCACAGTTCTTAGGACATAAATTTTCAAGCCCTGAGATTCTTCCAACAAGTTTTTAACAGATCCCCTTTATTAGACAGCTCACATGATGCAACACAGAGAGGAAGCTGCCCAGCTGTGTGGCTGCATTTAGTACTGTATGAACTATATCAGGCATGCTAATAAGGGGGAGCCCCTTACGTCCCTCCTCCCACTAATCCACCAGGCAGTGCCATACAATGTCACAGTCCCCTTTACCTGGAATTTTTTCAGCTCTTCAGTTGCTGATTTTACACAGGAAGTCCAATCACTCGTTTCCTTAAGTGATGTAGTTTTTTCTAATGACTTCTAAATCTTTGTTTTAGCTTGATCAAAATATATTAGCGCAGAAAAAAAGATCACTAAGTCATACAGACTGCACAACAAATCCACGACACTGTGCAGAAATTACATAAGGTGAAAACTGTAAAGAAATGAATCCCGTAACTTAATATGCTGTTTTATAACTCATAAGTTCTTAGCAAAAAGCTAACTAAATCCTGTGCTGTGAACTTACAGGGTGAGGACACAGACAAATATAAAATAGAACACAAAGAGCAGACAGAGGGCTGGGTATGTATGAATGGGCATCAGCAGGAGTGTAAAAAATAGCTAAGAGTAATCAGAACCAAATATATTCAGTTCACAGCAGCTGTTATGGACTCAGGTAACATCTACTGAAGAGAACAGCATTGAAGAGCCTCTTTTCTCCTCCAGGGTTTGTTTTTACATTGATTTAGGAGCATTATTTGGTAGCTCTTTTTTTTTTTTTTTTTGTCTTTCTCTGTTTGGACCCCTTTGGATGGGGTTATAGTGATATGTAGAGCAAATCTAAACCCACTGACAACTGGGTCACTTTTCCTAGCTTTCTTCATGGGTTCTGGTTTGAAAAATCTTGTAGATAACTTTCCTGCATCAGGGCAATTTTCCAGAGGCTGTAGTACTTTAGAGGTGACACAGTGCAGGTGTCGACAATACTCACCTTGAAGCAGGTATATTTTTAAGTATTAATATATTCTAACCCTACCAAAAGCTATCTCAATAAAATAGAAAGCAAATGGAATATCAAATAGCTTCCTATTTTTTTAATGTGGCCATCAGTCATGTTGTCTTTATGAAAAAGAAAGCTTAATGCATTTAATAGAAGACATCATTTTTATAGTGAGGTTCAACAAAGCAGTTCATACTGAGACATGCCCTGATGTAAGAGGTTTGGTCTAGTTCAAGACATCGTTGCGTGGCCAAATTTTAAGTGGGTACTTCAAGTTAGAGGTGATTTGACTTTGTACCTCTGTTACCCATGAATATGTTGCCTTGTATCCTGCATACACTGTGTCAAATCCACTGCTTCTGGACTCAGGGATGCAAGCACAGCTGCAGTGTGAGGATATTGTGTGCAGCCCAGCCTTTAGTTTGAGAGACCAAGCAGCATCTTCAATTACAAAAGCAACTGATGCTCTCAAAGGCAGGAGTGCCATTTGCTGGGACCTTGCCAGGCTGGAGAAATAAAACAACACGAATGTCTTCCAATTTAGCAAAGGCAAATGCAAAGTCCTACACCTAGGATAGAATAACCCCATTCAGCAGCCAGGAGCTGACTGCTTAAACAGCAGCTTTGTGGAAAAGGCTCTGGATGTCTCAGTGAACAACAGGGATGGACACGAGGGAGCAATTGCTCTTGTAGCAGTAAAAGCTAATCACATACTGGGCAGCATTAGTAACTGCACAGCCAGTAGGTCAAGAGAAGTGATTACTGCTCCCCACACTCATTGGTCTTGTTTGAGACTGCCTATAGAGTACCATGCACTGGGGCTCTGCAATACTAGAAAGATATTGATGAACTGGCATTAACCCAATGGAGGCTCACCAAAAAGATAAGGGAGCTGGAGCACATGTCAGTGAGACAGATGGGTTCATTCAGTCCAAAGAAAAGAAGGTTACAGGATTACCTAATTGTTCTCTTCAGCTACCCAGAAGGATGGTATAGAGACGATGGAGCCAGACTTTTCTTGGAGAAGCACAGCAAAATGAAAAGGCCAACCAATCAAGCAGCAACTTGGCAAATTCCAAGTAGATACAAGGGGAAAAAATATTACAGTGAGGCAGGACAACCCATTGCAGGAAAGATATGCATAATGATACTCAAAACTCAACTGGGCAAGTACATTGCAAGCTGACTTTCAGCTAAGCAAGCTGAAGGCGGAGTAACAAGATTGCAGTTACAAGGCTGAGCTAGATCCCAGACCTACTCCTGCTTATGGTCATAAAGGGCCTCTTACAAATGACTGTTGCTCCAGGGATCAACACTCTAGTGATAGCCATGATCTACCATCAGACTGAACGTACCATGATGAGGAAAGCATGAAAGAAGGTTTGGGTTGGGCACATGGAATAGCTGTATGCAAATCCTGAAGGGACGGCAGATGCTTCATACACCTTGGAGCATTGATTCTAGTTCCTAGTACCTGTTCTGCTTTGTACTTACATGTCTCTATGACAAATCAACAGGGAACATATTTGCTGTGTAATTATGAGTCACGGCAGCATTGTAATAGTCCATCCACTTTAAAACAACACTTTTGCTTCATAGCTCAATATCTCTTCCTGCTTCTGTTCTGCAGTTAATCATCTTCTAGGTTGGAGTATACAATAACGTCTTTGAAGACTAGCTTCAGAAGTGCATATCGGCTTCAATGAGGAAGCAAAGGTGTTTATTGTTTTCACCATAGCAGCCTAGTTGATTAACCCTTCTTTAACTCTATGTACCATCACCAGCTCAGGTCATAGTACATATTTTAGCAGATATGCTTGTTATCCTTGCCAGACGGGGAGTGGGAAGAGGTTGTGCAAGAGCATGAGCTTGCATATTTATAGACACTTTTGTTTCAGGATTGCACTGGTTGGAAGAAAGTATACAAAATGTGTAAGATGGCTGAGGCAGGTAACAGTAGCTGTCCTGAAATGGGAGTAGGGCAGCTGAGGCATGACCAAGGACTCTCACTACTAAAGTAGCTTCTGTTCTGATAGGATGCCCTTAGCAATGTACTAAGCTATTGAAAATGGGGTGAAACATAGCAAAGAGGAGAACATCTTTAGTAAGCTGCTGCAAACTTTGTGTCACTTGTTCTTGGGGTCTTTCAGAGGAAGCCTGGGAAACGAGGAGGTCAGTCCCAGCTGTCAACAGCCCTTCTTTCACTGCAAGGTTCTTCTGTTGATGCAAGGTAGCCACCGTTCATCCCTGGGTTCTCTGAAATGGTGAATTGTAGAAGCAGTACCAGCACTCTGCTGCAGAATGACAAGCACCACGAGAATTATGCAAGCAATATCACTCAAGTTCCTCATAACACTGCAAGATGTCTCCTCCTTGGACTGCAGTGCCAATATGGCCACTTGTTCTTCCTTTAGACTCTTCAGAGCCTTGGCTTGGGCTCTGCACAGTTCCACTGTACCTTTGCTGAAAATGCGTCAAGAGTGTATCAAACCATAGCCTTTCCTTGTATCTCCACCAGGTTCACAACTCCCAGGAAGATACACTTGTGCCATCATGGCCAAAGCCACGGAACAAAACAAAACGTCTATATAATTTGCAGCAAGCCTGGCTCTGGTAGTCCAAAAATACTTACCAATGCCAGAAATTTGCATGAGATGTTATGAAGATAGCAGAAGTCCTGTTCTGAGAAAGGAGAGGTCTGTGTGAAAGCTTTAGGCAAAACCAGTTTTGAGGCAAAGAGCAGCATCAAAGGAAGGTCAGACTGTAGCTAGCACCACCGCTTACACACAGTTGGTGCCACCTCAGCTGCCTGACCATGGGGACCAAGGAACTGAAGACACTAGGAAACGACTGGTGAGAAGGCTTAAACTAGCCAAGCACAAGTGGTCCCACAACATGCAAGCAGGCAATATTTGATCCAGTAGGCAGTCCTGCAGGTTAAAGTTAACCATCAGCAGCTTTTGAATAAAGTTTGAACCTGTCCAGCAAGTTTAGACCAGCCTAGCACCACTGGTTTTGTTCCTGCTCCGTGAGGTTTAAAGCCCATCACTTGATCATGGCCCTACCAGCACATCTCATTACACCACTTCTAAAGTAATGAAATTATTCTGAGACCTTAGTTCTTGGTTTTCAGTTGTCAGGATAAAACATGAATTTGTTGCATCTGCTCAGGAACACATTTGTATTTAAATACTCAAATGAGCAGGCCAGTTTTTTAAAATGTGTCAGGCACAGGTCACATCTTGAGACGCCTGCATTTGGATTGCTGCTCGTTCTTTAGCCGTGCTTGTCTGAAAAAAAGGACACCCTGGTGTCCTTTTATCTAAAGAAGTAGTAGTAGTAGCAGAAATCATCAAAAGAGAGCACGGCTTATTGCAATCGCCTGCTGGCATGTAAAGTGAATGCTTCATCTAACAAGTTAATAAAGGAAATACAGTTTCCTGTCTAATGTCACTGTGTTACCAACCTACAAGC
This sequence comes from Aythya ferina, assembly GCF_964211825.1. NCBI lineage: Eukaryota > Metazoa > Chordata > Aves > Anseriformes > Anatidae > Aythya > Aythya ferina. The sequence continues at coordinate 161,262,590 of NC_140296.1, forward strand.
ACCTTACTGCTGACCAGACCAGGACCAGCCACGCAGCCGGCGTGTGTCCTTCAGCCTTTTACTCTCAAATCTCAAAGGAATTGGTTTCCATTTCTCTCTTCCCCTTTTTAGGTAGGTGAGGAGCAGGTGCTGGAGTCCCTTCACCCCCAGGACTGCTGACTCCAGGGCTTCTCAGGTTCCCGTAAAAAGAAACGCTCAGCATGAACCAGATGCGAAAATACGAAGGCGAAGACTATCCGGGCTGCTTTGCTCCTCGCCGCCCCGCGGCACGGGAACTCCCCCCCTCCCTGCAAGCACACGAGGCCCAAAAGCACACAAAAAACGGGCTGCAGCCGGGCTGTCTCCCCCCCATGCTCCACCGGTTGCTCCCGGAGCCTCAGCTCCCCCACCCCGCCGGGCGCTGCGGGGCTCCGAGCTGCCCCTCACGCCGTGCCCGGGGCCCGGAGCCCGAGGCCGCGGCCCTGGCCGGGGAGCGGCGGCGCGGCGGGCGCAGCCCCGCGGCTCCTCGTTAGTATAGTGGTGAGTATCCCCGCCTGTCACGCGGGAGACCGGGGTTCGATTCCCCGACGGGGAGAGGCGCTGCTGCGCGCTTGTTTTTGTCTGTGCGGGCCTCAAGGAGGCGGCCAGAAAATGGGCCGGCCCCCCGGGGGGAGCCGCTTTTTGTTTGTTGTCGTTGGCGGAGCGTTGCAGCGGGTGGGGCTTGGGGCCGTTGGTTTTTTTTTTTTGAATAAAAACACGCATTGGCCTCCCCGTCGGGGAATCGAACCCCGGTCTCCCGCGTGACAGGCGGGGATACTCACCACTATACTAACGAGGAGCTGCCTTGAGGAATCCCCTCGCGGAGGTGCCTTTATGTGTACAACCACATCTTCCACCAGCCCCAATGCTTCCAGCAGGGGGCCCGGCCGAGGGGCGGCCTATGGGCGGTGACCGGGCCCCGCGACCCCGCGGGTGCCGGCCGGGCGGCGGCGCTGGGCTCGGCGTTCCCGAAGCAGCGAGAGGCCCCCGCGGCGAGGGGCCGGCAGTGGGGGTGTGGGCGAGGGGCGGTCACGATTCTGGGCGGGAAGCGGGAAAGGAGCCCGAGGCGGAGGGGAGGGGCCGCCGCGGCTCGGGGCGGCTCGGCTACCGCAGCGGGGGCGAGGGGGGCTTCGCCGGGATGGCCCCCAAGGGCTCTGCCTCGGCCCCGCCGCGGCCTGCGGTGGGTGAGTTGTAAGGCTCTGCCTAAGGCTGCCCAGCAGGACCTCGTGGCGCAACGGTAGCGCGTCTGACTCCAGATCAGAAGGCTGCGTGTTCGAATCACGTCGGGGTCACTTCCTTTTCCTGCTTTTCCTTCCCCGGCCTCTTCTCGGGCGAAAAGGAGGGACTCGCCGTGCTGTTTGGCTTTGTTTTTAAGGCGGGACTTCGATATAGTCGCTTCTTTACTCATCGCGTGTGGGTACAGGAGTTCCTAACTTCACACGAAGTACCGGGATTTGTGCAACAGCTCCACACACATTGTGGGAATGACGAGAAACAGTTGGAAAGATGCACAGAAAGAGAAGTTCTAAACTTTTAAGTGGAACTGAGGCCAAAAAAATATAAAGAAATCTGGCAGGAAAACCCTGTGTTCGTGCTCCAGCTCACATGAGAAGTGAAAGTGAGGGCGGGCAGCCTGTGGTACAGGGCGGCCCCAGAGCCCGGGCGGGTTTGGTGTCAGGATCCCCAGGGGCAAACAAAGCCCTGATCGGAGGGTGCTTGGTGAGGAGAGTCATGTCAGGACGTGGTGGCTTTAGGCTATGACATAGAGCAATGTTCCGAGTCGCCATTTCCACATATGGAGGTGCCGAAGGCAAAAAGACACAGAAAATAGTTTATTTTGATCTAGATGTGAGATAGTGAGCCCGAGAGCTAGGATTTTTGTGGTTTGGGTGGACTACGACGTTTGACAGAACAAAATTTACTTAGGAGGGAAACAGACTGGCTTGTCAAAGGCCTGAATTTGAGAGACAGAAACATGGCAGAGAGAAGCTCTAGGTTTGTAAGGATGGTTTATTAGCGTCGTAAACCATGGCGGAAAATGAAGCGAATACACAAGTCTTAGAAACCAAACTCAGAAGAATCATCACACTTTTTTTTTAGACAAATACTTTTGTTTTTAAAGCCTAAGATTTGTCCAATATACCCTTAAAGTCTTAGGCAAATTATGCAGCCTTTTATGTGCTCTATTCTAGTGTTTTGCTAACATTACTGTTATGAAGCTAATACATGTAGTTTAACCATCATGTCTCTTTTGTTGTAACTTAAATCTAGTACTCATGCTATTGCCAGAAGCAATTGTGAACAGTTTATTCTCTTCCTTTTTACAGCTACTTCTTACATATTACAAATTTGTTGTGCCTCCCCATAGCTGTCTGTTTCAGATTAAGACCCAGTTTGCTGGGCCTCTAAATATTTGTATTGCCTGTCTCTGGAGTCTTTCCACATGAGTTGCATTTTTAAAGTGCCCAGAACTCGATGCAGTATTTCAGTCAACATAGGTTGTACCAGTTCTGAACAGACAAGGAGGAGTGCTTCACATGCTGTGCTGACCGTACATCCATTTATGAGGTTAGTACCTTTTTTTTTTTTTTTCCTTAACAACATGATATTGTCACTAAGGGTCAGGCTGTTTTCCACCACAGCACCTAGCAACTCCTCTGCAGGGCTGATACGACTACCGCCTGTTCCCTGTCCTGTACTTGTTAACTCAATTACTCCGTGCTCAATATTTTGCACTTATCCCTATTAAATTTCATTCTGTTTTTCCAGATCATTTCCAGTTCTTCAGAATTAATTTGAATCTTAATTTTGTCTGTCAATATAATTACAGTACCTGCTAGGCTCATAGGATGTGCTAATTTATACCTATGTTTTCTATCCTATCACCCAGATTTTTAATGGAAATATTGTATAGAATGGAATGAGTGAATTGCTCACAGCTTTTGCAGAAAATAACTGACTTTTTTTGTCAGAAATTAGGAAAATATTGACAGTTTTTGCAGCAACCATATACTTACCACCTACCAGTTTAATCTACTCTAGGTTTTCCTGGATGGCTTTTTGGTCATGTTGTGTGATAATTTGAAAGATTCTGATATAATCGGGGTATATGTACAGTCAGAGTATAGATAAAACACATACATGTATTTTGTGAGCAGACAGAGAGGTTGATCAAAAACTGTTTGGGCCCAGAGGGTAGTAGTCTGTGGTGCAATGTCTGTGTGGAGGCCAGTAATGAATGGAGTACCGCAGGGGTCAATACTGAATCCAGCCCCATTTAACACCTTCATTAATGATCTGGACAATGGAGTAGAGTCCACCCTGAGTAAATTCACAGACCAAATGAAACTGGGGGGAGTGGCTGCCTCACCAAAGGGCTGTGCTGCCATTCACAGGGACCGCAACAGACTGGAGAGGTGGTCTCACGAGAATCTCATGAAGTTCAACAGGGAGAAGTGAAGAATCCTGGGGAGGAACAACCCCAGGCACCAGGACATGGTGGGGACCACCCAACTGGAAAGCAGAAAAGAACCTAAGAGTCCTTGTTGAACACCAGGACACCAGGTTGAACATGCGTCAGCAATGTAAGGCTAATGGTATTCTTCGCTGCATTAGGCAAAGTATCACCAGCAGGCCAAGAGAGGTGATCCTTCCTTCCCCTCTACTCAGCATTGCTGAGGCTCCACACCTGGATCACTGTGTCCAGTTCTGGGCACGCCAGTACAAGAGTGACATGGACCTACTGGAAAGAGTCCAATGGAAGGCCACCGAGATGATCAGGGCACTGGAGCAGCTATCCTATTAGAAGAGGCTTAGAGAGCTGGGGTTGTTCAGCCTGGATAAGAGAAGGGAGGGATCTCATCAAAGTGCCTAAATACCTGAAGGGATTGTGCAAAGACCCAGGCTGTTGTCAGTGGTGCCCAGTGTCAGGACAAGAGGCAATGGGCAAAAACTGGATCACAAGAGGTTCTGTTTGAACACCAGAAAGCACTTTTCTGCTGCATGGGTGGCTGAGCATTGGTACACATTGCCCAGAAAGATGGCGAAGTCTCTTTCTTTGGAGGTCTTCAAAAGCCACCTGGACATGGTCCTGGGCAACCTGCTCTGGGTGGCTCTGCTTGAACCAGAGGGTTGGACCAAATGACCTCCAGAGGTCCCTTCCAACCTCAGCCATCCTGTGATTCTGTGATATAATTCCTGTTCCTTCTACCCTGTTTACAAGGCCCTTTGCTTGATCACAGAAGAAAAGTGGCTTGATGTGATTTCTTCTTGGCACACATTTAGTCTTGACCTTATCTTCTAAACGCTTACAAATTATTTTAATATTCCTAACATTTTTTTTCTCTGAGAATGAAAGATGAGATCAGCTTAGTCATAAGAGTCAATAAGAGCACTTTATTTACCCTTTTCCTAGAAGGTACTTTCAGCTTTACAAGTTTCTGAAGATACCCACTTAAGATCTTGCAGCTGCAAAGTTTCTCAGAGTCATATGATGAATTCCCCAACAGGAAAATATCTGACTTACTTGATTACTTTCTGACTTGTTCTTTTCCTGTAGTATCCTGGGTTCCTTCCCTTGCAGTGCTAACGATAAATGCTGACAAATTATTTAGAAAAGCCTGAATCAGTTAAATGATAATAGATTAAATTACAGAATTACATCCAATTAAAATAAACAGTATATCCTACCATGAAAAGAATATGCAGGTTCTTCATAAACTTGCTAAGATACAGAGATCCCCAGCAGAAAAGTAAGGTGAGGAAAACTAGGCTGGATGCATAGTCTGTTACATGCTTCACTGGTCCTACAAAATGTCTTATGTCTCCGCTTTAGCACCCATCGGAGAGGTGGATGTAAGAAGTAGTGGCAATCTGCTTGCATTCCTGTTCTGCTGCCAAAGCAGGTGCGCTGCTCCAAGCATTCCAGATTGCTGCCAGATGACACCCCGGGCTTGCGGTGTGGAGTTCATCTGATGCCAATACAGAAGACCTATTAATAGCATCGCCGTGCTCAGGGTGTGGTTTCACCCTGTATCTGATGTGAGGGCAGGCTGTCACACAGAGGTCAGTCTCGCCTTCCCCTCACCATCCCTGTCTGCCCGTTTCCCCCATGCCACTTGCATCACGTCTTGCAATTGTGCAGCAACAGCTGCTGGCTCAGCGTGGGGGCCTGGCGGCACAGCTACGAGACCCAACACAAGGCAAGCGTCAGCAGCGCGTGGCCTGGGACGGGATGAAAAGCCTAATTGTCTCCCTTTCAACAGCAACACACAACAACCAATGATTAGGTTTAATTTTCTGTCAGTTGTTCTTTGGAGAGCGAGCCTATTCTCCCCAAATCAAAGTAATTTAATTCAAAATTAAGTGAAAGAATTAATGCTATCTTCAAGCCTTAAAATGTCGGAGATCTTGTGACCATTTTTTCTCCCTCTCAATTCCTTGTTGGTAAAACAGAGATAACAATTCTCTTCAGTCCCATTGATGTACTATCAAGTTGGCTCCGTTAATTCTGAGGCACTCAAGTAGTCTGGTGGGTATTTGTTTCTATAATACATGTGCTTCTGTGCTTTTGTCCCTCTTACCTTTTGAATACTGCATTTTGTAACCTGCCTCATCTCCTAAAAAGTGTTGTGTTTTTTGTTTGTTTGTTTGTTTTTTCTTACAAAATTATTACAAATTAAATACAGACAATTACTTAAATTCTCATAAGCTTAAAAAATCTGGGAGCTGAAGTAATAGCTCATATATGGTAAAAATAGCATGTACTTTATCTTTGTCCATATATGATAAGAATACGTACCACATACATCTTGTTTGGAAATGATTCAGTGCAGGGCGCTCTCCTGTGAACTGTTCTTTTCACTTCATTTCTAACTGTCAGTGTACTTAAGTAGGAACTGATAGTTCTGTTTCCAGTCCTCAGTTATTCAGGCCCTCGTCCATCACACCAGTAATAAGAAGTTTTAAACCAGCTAGACCATCCGGTTGTGCACTTTTCTTTCCCTGTCTGCATACAGAGGCATACCAGCTTCCCACCAAGCTGGACACCCCTGCATTCAGAACAAGGGCAGCCACCTGCCTGCCTACCCTGTCAGGCAACCAAGAGTGTTCCCACTGGGGTGCAGGAGCCCAGCTTGGTCCCCTCGTAAAACAATGTCCTCTGGTAAACTCAGCAGGAAATGTAACTTTCAGTAATGTATGCTTTTTTTCTTTCTGTTTTGCCATTTCTACTTGAATTACACTTAAAAAGACATTTCTAATAAGAAAGCTAGTGCTCATAGAAAGCCACATTATTTTTCTAAATTAGCCAAGAAGATGGACAAGCAACAAGTGATTCTAGAAGGTATAGTTACACTATGCCATAACCATTGGGCAACTGCTTATTTTATTTATAGCAATGCTTTCCAGTTTCTGTTGCCTTTCTAAGAGGGAGTATTATTTTCATTGTCAAACTCACTGTACAGCAAGACTGAATTAATGATTCATATAGGTTTTTTACATTTCATTTAAATAAGAAGATTTCCATATCAACACAGTCTAAGACAAGGGCATATCTGTAGCACTTCCTTAAATGTCTTTGCCATGAATGGATTTACAGTTTTCACAATTTTAATATGTATTTCAAGGCAAATATTGAATATGAATGCAAATGATACATGCATATTTTACTATGGATTAAATGTTATCAAAAAATTCCATTGAATTTAGGATAATTTTTTGAACACAGATAGAGATAACATATTTTGTCAGTGTAGTGCAACATGAACTACATACCTCATTTTTATGGGTGGCATTAGAAGTTAAGTACCATAAGCATCGGGAAACTCTAAGCTAGAATTCTAAAATAATTAAGATGCATTCAGTCTTCTCATATCAAAGATGACTGTATGACAGAAAATCTTTTCCTCACAGTCAGGAAAGCTAACAAATTCCAGACATTTGGGAGGGTTCTACAAAGGAAGGATTTTTGGCTTCTACTTTCAGCATATTTCACATTTTTAGGCAAGCTTACACCCTTTTTCAGCCAATGAAAATGGCTATAATCTTACACCATTTTCAATTTTTGCCTAAACCTTCTTTTTGTCACCACTTACACTGACAAGAAGTAAAACATGACTACCTGTTTCTTAGGTAGAAGTGGGTATTCTGGTCTTTGAAAAGCGGAACTTGCTGTTGTTGCAATAATCATTTAAGTACTGAAATGTTTCTCACAAGGCATGGCAAAAGAAGAGTCTTGTACTCCAACCTTTAAGATGCAAATCATATAACAGGCATATGGACCACTTTATGTTTTTTTGTTTTTTTTTTTTCTTTTCCTGTAAAATATTATAAAGATCTTCTGAGCTGATTCATAATGAACTTATTTCCTCTGAGCGCTGCACTTTGCTTCAAAACATAAGCTTTCTTTGCTTCAAAGAAATCAAACAATAAAGGCACAGATCCTCAGCTATATTAAGGTCTAATTGTGGTGCTAGTTGCAGGTTTGCAGGTTACAGTCACTGACTGGAGCAGGATCCCCTAGAGCAGGCTGCCCAGCACCACGTCCATGGAGGGGTTGAGTATCTCCAGAGAAGGTGACTCCACAACTTCTCTATGCAGCCTGTTTGAGCGCTGGCACCCTCACAGTGAAGATTTTCCAGTGCTAATCATTATGCATGTGCACATGTTGGCTCTCTCACGTTATCTTCTGTATCTTTATCTCTTACGTTATCTTCTGTATCTTGCCTGGAGAATGCCTATTCCCAGGGAACAAAATGAAAAGTGTAGAGCTAGGGAATAGAGGACAGTTTTGTGCCAAGGTTGTGTTGTTGTTGTTTGTTTGTTTGTTTTTCTTTCTTCAAAGAGAATTCTACTGCTCTGAAATTGGGTGATACAAAGGGTTGTATGATGCCTTTTTAGCTTTTGTCACTTTGGAAGCACCTGAAGATAAGGCAATGAGAGTCCAGTGTCCAAGCCATGTAAAAATACAACCAAGAAAATCTTTCATGACAGATAATATGTATGTCTGTGGTTGAGGAAATAACTTTAAAAACATAAATGGAACACAGATAAGAACTATAAGTAAGATTAATCTGAGACTGTGGTTCCACAATCACTCTATTGGATTTTGAAGCTAGCCAATGTACATGATGCTGAGTTTCTGCTGTCTTTACGCTTCTAAGACAGCTTTGCCTGACAGCAGACAGACAAAAAATACAGGTCCAACATAAAGCCAGTTAATCCATCCAAATCAGAACTGGGAGTGTAACTTTGTGCTGATACTTCATACTTAGTACTTATTACTTCACACCGTATTTCCTTCCATGGGAGGAAAACTTCTACCTGCAGTTCAGCCTCATTGTCTAACAAACTGAACAGATAAAATACACGACACAAAGAAATGAATACTTTTAGATATGTTATAATGAACTGCGGATGATGGCCAGCCACCTCATATCATTACTTGCACTAAGGTAAATTAAATTCTGCAAACTAAGCTTCTCCCTTGTATTCATGACGTTGTTACACCACACCAGTTCCTGAGTAGGAAGCAACAGACTTGTTGTGGGTAGGCCCCAGCTTTACCTCAAAGTTCCCTTCTGCAGATAACACTCAGCACTGAAACTGTTGTACGACAGTTCACACCATGGCAATGGCTGGGCAAACCACAATGACAGCCATCGTATTTACTGATGGAACAAACCAAACCAGGGGAATTCCTTTCTGTCAATAATCTAGAAGTCTTTCAGGAACTTCAAAAGGAGTGGGTGCAAACACCAACTATCCTATTTCACGTCCAGGGTTGATGGACAAATTGAAATATTCACGTTTCAATTACGTTCAACTCTGATCCTGCAATACAGTTCTCCAAAGTGTGGCGTGCGTAACCAGATGCAAATATTAAGCAGTTCCCATCATCAAATATGAGCGAATTCACGGCAGTGTGCGTTCCCAGCAGGCAGTATGTAAACAAAAATGCAGCATGCTTGTTCTGAAGGCTCTGCATTCAGAAAGTGAGCCCTTCCCCACAGCTGGCCAGACTCCTGTGAAATTTTTGAAGTCAGCTTGAAAACAAACAAGCAAAAAAAAAAAAAAAAACAACCGGCAAGCCTTTCCAGATTTGCAATAGGACAGAAACCACTCGAATCGGGTTTTTGTTTGGTTACAGTTTTTAAACACGCAAGCCTGCGGCAGCCGCCCTGCCAAATTCGCTTCCCGCGCGGGCTCCCGATGAGGCGCTGCGGGGAGCCGGGCGCCTCGGCAGCGCCTCAGGGAAGGGCTTGTGGCGTGTGCGGAGCCCTGCCGCGGCCGGAGCCGGCGGCACACGTCGTGGGATGTCGTGGGCTCCCCTTAGAGCCCCCTACTATCGCGACAGGCGCAACAGAGGCACGATAGCGGGGCGGCAGCGGCGGGGAGACGCCGCCCGTGAGGGAGGGCGCGGGGAGATGGCGGCGGGAGGGGAGATGGCGGCGCCGCCCCGCGCCGCTCCCGCCCGAGCCGAATTTAAACTGCGCTGCCAGCCCTCGCGCAAGGCACCAACGCGGCCCGAGCCCGCGCGCGCCTCTCGCCGTTCCCGCCCGGCGGCCAATCGTGGAGCCGCTTCGTCCCCCTCCTCGCCAATCGGGGCGCGGCTTATTGCGGGCTGGGCGAAGCGCCCGCCGCCGAGCTGCGCTCCTGGCGCGGGGCAGGCGCGTCCCCCCCTCGCCGCGCTTTGTTGCCGCCTCTCCCGGCGGGGCGGCGGCGGCGGCGGCGATGCCCGAGTTCCTGGCCGACCCGTCGGTGCTGACCAAGGAGAAGCTGAAGAGCGAGCTGATCGCCAACAACGTGAGCCTGCCGGGCGGCGAGCAGCGCAAGGACGTCTACGTGCAGCTCTACCTGCAGCACCTCACCGCCCGCAACCCGCCCGCCGCCGCGCAGCCCGACTTCTCCAGCGACGAGGAGCGGGAGCCCACGCCGCTCGGGCCCCGGGGCCGCGGGGCCGCCGCCGCCGGCAGGGTGAGTGCTGCGCCGCGCCTCACGGCCGCCCGGGGCCCGCCCGCCGCTCCCCCGGCGGCCGCTGGAGGCGCGGGGCCGCTCCCCGGGGCTGAGGGGGGAGAAGCGGGGCCGGCTCGGCCCTCCCCGGGCTGTGTGGGGCGTCCCCGGCCCCCCCGGGGAGCCCCGAGGCAGCGGCGGGTGTGCGAGCGGCCCCACGTGGAAGGGGGAGGCTGCGGGGGAGCGGCGTGTTGGGGTTGTGTGGTGCTGGGTTGGGGTGAGGGCGCCCGCTCACCGGAGCTGCCTCTCCGGTGCGCCCCAGCACATGCTTTGTAGCAGTGCTGCTGCTCTGCGTGCTGCCGGCCAGCCGCTGCGCGCTTTCCCGAGACCTCGTTTTTAATATCACATACACGTAAGGGAAAAGATGGGAGCCGTTGCCTCTTAAAATCTTTCCCTTTAGGGAGACGCGTTTTCCCTTTTATATTTTCACAAGTACGCTGTGAATTTGCATGCATTAAGAAAGCTTTTTTTATTCATAATTTAAAGGAGAGCGTGCTGTCTGCTCTCACGCAAAGGTTTGTACAGTGATTGCCAGCTATTGGAGTTAAGATTTGTGTGGCGCTACAAGTGTTTAATTGTCTGAAATACTATCTTTAAAAGCTCACTTGTAAAGCAGGAGCAGAGAAACAGGCTCTTTAAAAGATGTTTCATACTTTAAGTTTTTTAAAGGGCGGGAAGAAAACAACGGTTGGTGAATTAAGAAACTGAAAATTGCAGCTAAAACAAGATTTCTAACTAAATTACTTATCTCTTTTTCCTAACATCTGCTCAATTCAAACACTTAACTAATGTTCACTGGAGTAACTTTATATTGAACTAGACATTAATGTAATTTACAATAGCCTGCCTGTAGCATGTTCAAGGTGTTTTCAAGTCCAGTAGGCTGTTTGAATCTGGCATGTTTCACAGCCTGTAGGAGAACAGAATAGAATCGTTAGGTGGATAGAATCATTAAGGTTGGAAAAGACCTCCAAGATTATCTGGTCCAAGCGTCCCCCTACCACCAATGTCACCCACTAAACCATGTCCCTAAGCACCATATCCAGCCTTTCCTTGAACACTCCCAGGGATGGTGATGCAATCACTTCCCTGGGCAACCTGTTCCAATGCCTGACTGCTCTTTCTGAGAAGAAACATCTCCTCTTTTCCAACCTAAATATCCACTGGTGCAACTTGAGGCCATTCCTTTTAGTCCTGTCACTGGTTATCTGTGAGAACAGGCCGACCCCCAGCTACCCACACCTTCCTTCTGGGTAGTTGTAGAGAGCAATGAGGTCTTCCCTGAGCCTCCTCTTCTCCAGACTAAACAACCTGAGTTTCCTCAGCCGCTCCCCATAGGACTTGTGTGTTCCAGGCCCTTCACCAGCCTCATAGTCCTGTTCTGGACATGTTCCAGGGCCTCAATGTCTTTCTTGTACTGAGGGGTGCAAACCTGAAAAAGAAAAGTCTTAACTGCTAAAGTTCCAGTATGTTTTTTAACCTCCTTTTCCTGTGCTTGAGCTTAAACAATTGTGGGTGACTTCTCTGTTTGCAGAACGGGTGTTACCACTACACTTCTGTTAATAAATGCTGTAAGGTGCTGCGCTGTTTCTGCTAGTGCTGTGTGTTAATTTCAAAGCAGAGTATCATTGTGTTCCAAAACTTCACTGAATATGCTAGTGGCATTTGTTTGGATTTGGGTGTTCTGTGTCCTGTCAGAAGCCTGACATCCAAGGGAGTGGGATTCTGTTATGGAAACGAAGTGAAATATTTTGATAAGACTAAGAGGGGACAGGAGGGAAAGCACTCAGGCTTCTGAAAGAGCATGGGGCAAAGGGAGGATATTGAAGCTACGAGGCATTATGGAATAGATAAAGGAATACCGTATTTCCTATAAGTGTCTTCATAGGACCTGGAAACAAAGGTGGATTCAGCATCCTCTATCTTTCACTTGTCTTTATAACTGTGTTTTGTCTTCAGTATTTCGGTTAGGTGCGCACTTAAAAGGACCAGCGAACAGTTTGCACTGCATGAGTAAGGAAACAGAAGTGTACTCTGTAACTTGCACTGATACAACAGGACAAGCTGCATTGTTTTTAGGCTAAGATGAGACCAACAAAGCTGCAATGCTTTACTAGTTCTGTTTTTTATTGAAGAAATTGTAATTGTAGTTGTAATTTCTATTACAATAGAAATTGTAATATTTGTTTGTGTATATGGAGGGGGACAATGTAAACTGGCTGTTTTAAACCTTTAGGCAATCAATTTGACAAAACTGTAAAGATATTTCTTCTTCTCCTATGGGATTAAGAAAACAGTGGGCTACCGTCTCCTGTATCACTGCTGAAAGTTGGAGTACTGCTCAATTTGAAGATTGCAAAAGTCTCTCCCATCCAGGTGATTCAGTCGAGGCTAGTATGAACTTGTAAAAACAGTGAGAGAGCACTTAGTGGATTTGCATGTTGGAGGGTTCTGTCCCGCTGTGCTTTTTTTGTATATTTCTTTGGGCATACCTTAACATAACACAAGCATTTAATAACAAATCTGTCGCTGAATTCTCACTACCGCTGTTGGCTGAGCGAATGCCTGATGCACGGAGGGAGAGAGGGGCCAGAACAGTGCCTGGAGCGAGGAAAGGAGCGCTTTGAGCAGAGAGAAGCAATGCAGACGGGAGACCTCACTCACCCCTGCCTTCCAGGGCTTGCCCTCAGCCATCCCGGCTCTCTGCACCCTCTGCCCGCAGGGACCCAGCCGCGGGCCACAAGGGGTTGCCCGGGCGGGGCGACGGGAGGCGGGCACGGCACGGGGCGGGGGGAGGCCGCCAGGGGGCGCGGCGGGGAGGGGTTAAACTGTAAAGAGCTGCTCTGAGCTCTGGGTGTTTGCTAATGCATTCAGGTGCACGTTGCTCTGGATCTTTATCAACAGGGATTGAGAAGAAAAACATTTTAATAATCCTGCTGCAACTTGGATCTTTTAAATCCGCTGCTATTCCAGCACAGCTTTATCAATACTACATCCCAGTTAACTTTCTCAAAATGAATAAAAACTTTAGTGTATTAGTGATATATCGGAGGACAGCAAGTTTCATGCACCCATAGTGCCTGGTCTTGTTTCATTTATATTTATGTGAGTTTTAGAACTAATTTGTTCTGATACAGTAGTGAATGTACAGGTGATTAACGTGAATGTATGAGCAGATAAAACCTTAAAGGGGAGTTGTTCTGTAAATGATATTTTTAGGACCTGAAAACATCACACTTTGGAACAGTAAATTCCTTAGGCAGTTAGTGTATTTTTTTTGGAACCTGAATGTCACAAATAGACTACTGTAATGTAGTAAGATCTTGCATCTCCTCTGAAACTCATTTCCTTACATGTAATGTGATGCAGTAAGAACTTCTATTGCATGTGCTGCACTCTGCTTTGCACAAGGTGACTTTAAGTGCTGTGAAATACATAAAACTCCCCAAATCAAAGTCAGGAAAAAATGTCATCCCAAATCCACTGCTTAAAAGAACTTTCCTGTGAAATATTTGAAAGTGTCTTTTTAAGTATCGACACTTCTGTAGATGTAACACCTCTTGGGCACATGGCAGGGGGGCTCACTGTAGCTATACTGTTTACCAGGAGAGGAAAAGGCTTTTAAAAGAATGCTCTTGGGGAATGTGCTTTCTGATGATGTTGTCCAGAGTATCCAGCTTCTCCTGATTTCTACTAATGTATATGGAGTTTTTGTTTGTTATTCTTCAGTGTTTTTTTTGTTTGTTTGTTTGTTTTTTGAGGGGGGTGAGGGGTATTTGTCCTCCTATTTAGCACACTGGTATGTGAGGACAGTGGCTGGTATGAGACACCTTGCTGCAGAGGGAACCATCTGCATCTGGATGCTCATGGTGCTAGTTGATGGTGACCTGAATGTCAAGACAGACAGCTCAAAGCGGAAATAACTACAAAATAGCATTTTTGCCCCTGGAAGAGCATTGTTTTAAAGTACGTACCAAAAAATTACTTTGACACTGCTGCCAAACAGGAGCTATTCAGACCTCAGAAGATGTAGTTTTTTGACTTTGGTTACTGATGCCTTTCATGTCTCCCTGGAAGAATTTCTTCTGAAAGTGTGTGTGTGTTTTTTTTTTGTTTGTTTTGTTTTTTTTTGTTTTTACCTTTAAAGTGGTGATCTGAAGAAAATCAGTCAGATATCTTCTCCTTACTTCTGTAGATGAAGGTATAATGACATTTGGACCTGAAGGGCCTATTTGAAACTTTACAGGCGATGCCTATCAGATGTTTTTTTTTACTTTTTGTTTTGATTAGGTAGCCAGAGCTAGCATCTGTGCTTAGTGGTGTAGTTGATACATAATAATATCTGTAGCTGATATAAGTGTACAGTTTCAATCCCTTCCCCGTTGGAAAGGGGCAGAATAATAGATCCAGATGCTTAGTAAGATGAGTGTGGAAGGTGTGACTGCATTCTTGAGTAGGTGAGAGAATGTAAAGTTTATGTGCTATCTGGTGATAAAAGAGGATCTACTTGGTGTTTCCTATATGGTTGTATCTCCTGATGATGATGTGTTGTACAAATGTGACCCAGAGTACAGATCAGCACCTCTGTGGGCTTTTAAATAGCGCTCATCTGCAGTGTGAGTGACTGAGTGATTCCCACCTCAGTGACAAGCCCTGCTGGGCTCTTCTGCACCTCAGACTTCCTGCAGCTGTAGGATCTTGAACTTGGGGTGGCACACTTGTTAGTGTGCTGGTGTAAGAATAGAAGCCATATTTAAATAAAATAGGCCCAGGTGTCCTGGTGAAGCAATTCTGTCTAGCACTGCTCGTCAGTTCAGCAGGGACAGAGAAAGAAGTTGCATTTCCAGGTTCGCCTGGTTGAGCCCAGGGAGCATCTGAGTTTGGTTTCTTGATTTGCTTCTTGTCCTAAATTTTTACTTTTTCACCAGAGGCTGTGGTGAAACAACTCTTCACCATGCAGCATTGATCTGCTTTCAGAGCAGATACATTCCTTTTGCTGAGTAATGTAGAGTTTAGTGGCTGGGGAGGAAGGAGTGGGAGGGGTAAGTAGTCCCTAGTCTTATCGTTTAGGACTGTTACCATACATAGGCATGGAAATTCAAGTCTGGTGTGTACTAACGAGGGTTAAAAGGTAGAGTTCTCAAAGCTGAATTGTCAGCATCCCTGAATTATTGCTGCAGAACTTCCTTTCCGTTGTTTGTTTTGTCTGCCAAGTAGCTTTGTAAATACACTGGAGTCCAGGAGGACTTAGTTTAAAATTAATTTTTTCTGCAGCAGAAAACTTTCTATGATTGAATAAGAAGTGCAAGGGGAATAACCATCTATTTCCCTTTGCAAGTCTGTTATTGAGACTTGGTAACTGCTGTTCCTGATCTTTTCCTGAGGAGAAATAACTAGTTGCTACCAGAGATGACGCTGTACAAATGGAGAATTAAAGAGCATTCTGTTGACATGATCTGGGCTTCCTTAGCCTGTCTTAACCTCATTCAGAGAAATAGTAAAGAAGCCCTAAGCCTTTCTGCTGCTGGTGATGAAGCTGCACCTGTCTGCAATTAAAGCCCTTGAATATCCTAGTGTAGGGGCAGTTTAAGTCAAGATGTGAAGATTCTTTGACATCCCATAGTTTTGGTATTATTCAGCGACTTCGTGGAGGTGTTAGTTCTTGTTTGGTGGACTAGTGCTAGAAGTAGTAAAGGTAGTAGTATGGTCTGTCTGACAAACTGGTGTTGGATTTCTATTCTGAAACTGAGCCTGACAGATACGCTACCAAATGGCTATCTATTTGACATGAACAAATCTCTCCCTAGCAAAGTGTGCTGATCCTCTTCCATCTCCTTCCTAGAAAATGGGCATGACTGGAATTTTTTTTAATGCTGCTAGCTCTGGTTGGGATTACAAGATCTTCAGATAAAGATTTATTAGTCTGAATACAACACTAAGAATATTTACAGTATTACAGGCAAAGTGATTAGACCTTACTTCAGCAAATTCTGGTATTCACCACAACTTCATTTTAAACACTTACTCTGCACCACAGTAAGACTTTAAATTTACTGAATGTCACCAAACCAGGAAAATGTTTTCTTATTTTTCTTTGTATTTGCAGTGATAGATCAGAAAAAACCTGCAATAAAACTTGTCTCACAGGATAGTCCCATTAAAAAGTTATGATGCACAGGAAGTGTAGTGATGCATTGTAGTATGATTGTGGTAACTTGAGGTTTATGTGGTTGTACCATGGACAAGGTATGTGAGACTTTTTCATGTCTTCTAGAAGTAGTCTCTGCTTCTAGGGACTAATCCTATGGACTAGTAAGTGGTTAAATGGCAGCTTTGTACTTGCACAGGTGAAATCATTTGCATCTCCTTTAAGGAGAGTAGGTATTCAAAAGTAAAAGTTTGAGACCTCGCAGAACACAAGGTAATCAATGCATTTGGTCCTGTTATTGAAGAACACAATTACCTTCAACTGTTCATCCCTCCACTGCCTTCCTTTTCTGCTGAAACTGTATTCTCATGGTCTAGATTTATGTTAATACAAAAGTGAAACAAAATCAAAGTGAAATGGTATTTGGAATAAATGTATTAAAGATACTGTAGGATGTGAGTTCACTTGCGTTGGAGGACGTTACTACTTGTAAGTTGCAGTTAGATTTCTGTAAATTAACTTAGTAGAATGCTGTGTAGTTCTTCTGGTATATATTTTAAGAGTATAGCCTCTTTTGTGGCCAGTAAGAGATACAAAGGCAATGATAAATTAAAATGGTTCCAGTTTCATTAACGGGGTGTTGGAGTATTGACTTGCTGCACGATGCTAGTTGTCTTCTGAAATACCCAAGTATCATCCTAGTTAATCTGACTTGTGACATATGCAAACTCTGGAGCTGTCAATAGTCTAAACAGATCCTAACAAGAAAACCCAGCATGTGTTTTGTAACTCTTCCACTGTTTGTACAGGTCAGTAGTTGAGGGGAAAAAGTCCAGATATGAAATTCTTGTTATACAGTAATACTATTTGATGTTAAGTGTGACCAAGAGATTCAAAAGTAAAAACAAGTCTCCTGTAGTTGCAGGTTAGTTACTTTCTGTGTATGGGATAAGTGGGTTCAGTTATTTCAAATAATTAGATTTTTATGTGATAAAGAAACCGCATGACAGATTTTTCTCACTTGATCAGTCATTAGTCAGTTCTACTACCTCAGTGATCTTATCCTTTCTTCAGACTTCTTGGAGTCTGTTTCTTGAGAATCTTAAGTTCTTAGATTCTTGTTTTTCAACAGTTAATTTTAAGTTCATCATGCTGGCATTTTCACAATCCAGGAGTTAAGGAAAAATCTAACTTAATTACAGAAACAGTTACGCTGGAAATCCTTATAGTTGTTTAGCATTAAATATCAAGACCAAGCTTGTATGCAAACCAGTATTAAACTGGCACTAATGGCTAGGTAGGTATTGACTTGTATCGATGATCTTCTTACAGTCTTCTTACAGTGGTATCGTACTAAATACACCAAGAAAAATATGTTAATTGTGAATGAATATGACAACATACTTGTATTTGGAATTTTAGGGTCTTCGGTAAGTACCAGAAGAGCTATTTGTATCTTTAAGTTGAATTACATTAAGTGTATAATTGATATGTTTATATCTTCCTACTTTGAGATAGTACTTAGAAGTAAGCTGTATTTCTATTGGATTTTCTCATAGTTGAGAGCAAGCAGTTCCTGAGCATATTTCTTCTGTCATACCTCATCAATCTTGCAGATCTTGGAGCCTAGAAATGTCTATTGTAGTAACAACACTTGTTCAACTTGGGAAGCCTTCATGATCACTCTGTTTGGATATCATGGAAACTGCTAATTTGGGAGTAGCATCTTGGCAGATTATTTTGATAACCATCTGTATGTGGTGGTGGTGTATTGCCAACTGTTCAAGTGTGTTGCCAGAGTTGTGTTTGCAAGATATAGCAAGAATAGAGCTTTATAGCAAGAATATATATATTCTTAATATATTAATCTTAATATATTCTTATTTTCTATAATATATATGTGTGTGTATATATATAGCAAGAATAGAGCATTTGTAGCAAGATAGAGCTACAGTAGCAGTGGCCTAAGCAGGCAGGCAGGCTTTTCAAAATTTGAGGGTGTTCTTGGCTTTGCCTTTCCTCTACTTGTTTCGTAACATTGTGTTCTCTGAGATTGTTCTTTGTGAGATTACAGTAGGAGAAGAGAGGGAGTAGGCATTTGGGGAACTTGGATGGGAGGGTGTGAGAACTGAGGGACCTCCTCTTCATTAGAGGAAGAGATATCAACCTGCTAGGTAGAAGGATAATGCAAAAAATGCTAATGGAACACAAATACTTACTGTTTAGTGCTGGTTAAATGTCTAGTAGTTTTTCTCTCCAGTTATTGGAGAGAAACTCTCTCCTGTTGTATACTTCAAATTAAAATATGTGATCAGAATAATGAGTAAGTTTTTATTATTAAAGAGGCATCTTTTAATGGTTATTTCCCTTTATGAGTAGGAAACACATGTTTATTTAGTAGGTATAAATGGTTCGAAGGGTTTCATATATGCTTTATTTTCAGTTGAGGTGTGTGTGAATGTCATCACTTTTCTAGACTCTCATAGCTCCCTGTGCTCTCATAATAAATTATTAACTGGAAACATTCTGCCTTTTGTTTTTGCAGAAAGCCACGAAAAAAACTGACAAACCTAGGGCAGAAGAGAAGGATGACCTAGATATAACAGAGCTGAGTAATGAAGATCTTCAAGAACAACTTATGAAGTATGGAATAAATCCTGGCCCAATTGTAGGTAGGTCAACTGAAGTAGCTAAAATGTTCACCTGTTGAATGTGTTGATCTCTAAACTTCAGTTCTGAGTACCCTGAGCTTTTCTGATTTGGTCACTTACATAACCAGTATTGTTATAGTCTTGTGTTTTGCTGAGGATGGGATGTTTTCATTGAACTATTTACACAGAAAATGCTTGAAGCACTCCTGTGTAGGAAAATCCAGTTTGTTCTGTATGTTCTAGGCCAGCTGTACATGTTCCAGCTTCTGTTTTGAAGCTATGTAACTACTAAAGTTTAGCAGTGTGGTAATAAGGTTTTCTGGTACAGAGGTTGATCTTGAGCCTGCTTAAATGCGAAATATGTCTTACATAATAAGATATTATTATTCGAGAGCAGAACAAGAACAAAGAATTTGCCCTTCTTTAGAGCATTTCCTACTCTGCATTGTGCAGAAATCTTTTCCTTGCTTATTTCTTTTCTGGCCCCTTGAACTTTGCATGCCATCCTGTGTGCTGACCTACTTCAGCAGGAGGAATAGGGAGAAGTCCCCACCCCAACTTAATCTCCTGCCGTAGGCAGTCTCCTGTGTTACAAGATCAAAGCTCCTTGCCTTAAGACTGTGTGCTGACCTGATAGCAAGGTACTTTGATTTCACAGCTCTTCAGCAGAAGATGGTCCGCTCTAGCATGCAAGGCCTTTTGTAGAATGTTTGAAATACTTAGTGAAAGTGCCAGTGGTAGAGCCTGGAGTCCTACATGCATTCAAATAGTCTTCTATGCATAATACTTTGTTAGCTGTTTCTGTATGTTTTCCCATACAACTTCTTTCTCTCAGATAACACTTAAGCCTTGTGGAAAATGCAAATACCTCTGCAGTCTACTAGAAAAATGTTTAGAAAAATGTTTAACTTTTTCGTTTTTAAGTAAATGCCTTAGTTTTTACAGCATATGGGTTCTGTTTCTTGTGAGTCTTCTACTTCTTAAGAATGGCTTCCCCTTAAAAGTTTTCTGATAAGGTTGGACTCTTGGCTGCTAGCAGTGTGGGCACCGGTCACTTCTACAGATTTTTGCCTGCCCAATCCTGATATGATTCTTTGTTTTAAACAGCTGTCCTGTCTGGTTAGGTGAGCCATCGTAACAGCTAAATGCTGGAAACAAGAGGTTCTGTTTTTGCTGCTTGCTTATACTACCTCTGCTTATTGGGCTGAATTTGCTAATAGGTCAAACGTTAAATTAGGAGAAAGTATGTTAATTCCAGGATAAAGAGGTTAAGGGGATAGTGGAATCTGCATGGACACTTACCCTCACAAAATTTAGTGAGATTGACACTGCAAGGGCATGACAACTTGCATATTGTGGCAAATGAAACAAAAAATCTGAAAAGCAGTTAAGTTATCCTTTTCTAGACAAATGCTTGTAATACTCAGTTTGCTGACAGATCTAAGCTTGTCTTAATTTTCTTGAACCAAAAATTCAGAAGCCTTAGAGGTAGCATATACCTCCAGGTATATAATTCTTTAGGTCATACAGACTGATTAAAAATAGAAAATGTGTCTGGAAATTCGCAAGGGATTATATAACAGTCATGTTCTAGCAGTCATCGGGAGACTAAAACTGCATCTGTACCGTGTATCTTTACTTGCTACAGCTACAACTAGGAAACTTTATGAGAAAAAGCTGTTGAAACTGATGGAGCAAGGTCCAGAATTGAAGTCACCCATGCCTCTGCCAATGATTTCTTCAACTACTGAGAACACCAGACAGAACGGAAGTAATGATTCTGACCAGTACAGTGACAATGAAGAAGGTAAGACTGAAGTGGAACTTGTGTGTGAACTATTCAAATTATACATAAGTAATACTAGAAGTAGAAGAAATATCTAAAGAGGGTATGATCTGTTGTTGAGGCTTTAATATACCATTGTAGACCATGTGATAAGTATACTTAATCATGGAGTGCTAGCACAGTGACCTAGGAGCCTGTTCTGGGAAAGGACACTTCAATTGTAAAATGTTCCCTTCTGTTTGTCCATTTTTCACATGGAGTTGAGCCTGTAAATCTGGTTCCAGTTCTCATTGCACCTTGCCTATGAGTTTTGTATTACAGTGCACCCAGTAGTTATCTTCGTTAGGAGATAGTCTATAAATGTTCATTAAATTTCAGTACATCAAAGGTATTGTTTAATGTGTTCCTTGTATATGAGTTTCTTGTGTATGACACTTTTTTATGTTCTGTTCCTTATGGACATAGCTTGGGTTGAGTTGATTTTTATTTTTGGGGCGTTTTAATATCAAGTGATTTTAAAAAAAAAAAGTATCGGGCAGGAGAGGTGGGACCTAAAACACCATCACACATTACAAAAAGTAAAAACAAAAAAAGCTCTAAGAAATATATTGAATGGAATGTTTGAAGATGATTATTTTGTGTGGTTCATAGTGATTAGTGTAGTTCTGTAGATTTTTTTTGATAGAAACATCCAGAGATGGAGCATAAGGGATTGAAATACAACTGGGAAATTAATTGGGTCTGCTTTGTATCGTTGTGCTGGCTTTTGATCTTTAATTTCTTGTACTTGGGGGTGGTGATGGGGTGGTTAGAGGGTTTTGTTTTTGTTCTGAGATAGTCAAGACTCCAATTGTAACTTGACAGCTGTCTCCATCTAATTACCAAACTGTTCAAACATTGAAGGAAAAATGAAAAGTTTCTATATATTCAGGCTTAAAAGGCCTAGGGGATGTTAATAACTGAACTTGAGATCTGGGGTGTAATGCTGTTAGTGTTTTAGTAAGGGGAGTGGAAGTGATGCATCCTCTTACTGGTGAGATGACTGCTAACCACTTGCAATCCTCTTGCATCAAAAAGGAGTCTCCTTTAGAATAGGTACTTATACAAGACTAAACTCACAATCTAAAGCAATGTTGAAAGCTTCAGTCCCCTTACTAAATAGTATGAAGTTAGTTTTGTTAAAGCAATTGTGACATGGTACCAGTTCCTAAATGGAACTGCTGGATTAGTCAAAGCTTATTTGAAGTGTAGGATTATTTTTTTTTTTAAGGATAGAAGTGACATACCTGGGTCAGAACTTTGAAATAACGTTATTCTTCAGGAGACTTAGTTCTTCTCCATTCAGTGGAAAAACTTAACCTGTACTTCACAACTTTTTTTTTTAAGGAAACAGTAGTTCATAACAGTAATGCTGTGTCTTAAAATGATTTTTTGGTACTAATTTAAACCAAGTGTAGTTTATTAACCTGTAGTAATATAAAAAATAATTAAAACCACTTACAGATCCGAAGACTGAGCTGAGACTTGAGAAGAGAGAACCGCTGAAAGGCAGGACAAAGACTCCAGTAGCACTCAAACAAAGAGTTGTTGAACACAACCAGGTATGCTTCATTTAATGGCATCTAGAACAGCTACTAACTGCAGGCAGCGTGCTTACTAAATATAATCACACTTGATAAAACAGCCTATACTGTTTTCAAGTTTTCTTTTTCTTAGCCTATTCTAATACAGCATGAAAATCCTGTGAATTAACTACAGCTGCTGGTTTTTGCCTGTATGATAACATTCAAAATTATGGTCTTCTAAAAACTGTCAGTCTCTCTTGCTAGCATCTGTAGCTCTACATAGAGGAAAACACCAGGTCAACCATAACATGTTTAGCTTTGGAAGCCTGACAGAAAATAAGTCAGAGGTACTTGTGTTGTCCTGTTGTATGTTTGCGGAGAACTTGACTTAATAAAAGGAACGGTTTCCCAAACAATAGATTTGGAAAACATTTCCAGTCTTTTTTTTTCTGAGAAATATTTTTAAATACCAGAAACATTATATTTCTATCTCTAAATGTATGCATTTATAAATTCATATGTTTATAATTGAGTTAAATATAACAATCCATAAAGCCATGTATTGCTTTATATATATACATATAAATACAGGCATATACAGACATGCAGCATTACTGGAGTAGACAATTCATTGGCAAGCTTCTCCTTAAAAGAAAATAAGTAGTTTGAATCTCACTGTATGTACTCGTTGTCTTTAGAAATACTATTATTGGTTCCCTTGTCCTAGTGAAAGAAGGATTTTACAGAAGCACCTCAGTATTTAGCTAGCAGCTCAAAAGCCTGGATTCGGTGACTGGTGGCTGATCTGTCCTTACAATGTGACAGTATCAGTAAATAAAGCGTTGCACAGCTTAGATTACTTAGGATATTTACAGCACTACTCATCTGACCAATAAGTAGCAGAGTTGTCCTACAGTAAGGACTTGTCCAGAAAACATTCCGGAGGGGCACAAAACCTAACCTGCTAATAGTTTGATATTAGATCAGTATCTTAGTGAATCAGTCTTGTCTGAGTACTCTGTAGTATGGTAAATGCTAGATTCTTCCTATTCAGATGATACGTGTATGTATCAGCATTCTTTTACTATGGATATTTCTTAAAGCAGGTAACACACAGCTGTGAGCTACCCAAGCTCACAGCTGTCAATGTACAGAACCAGTTCTGCATATTTTTGACTGGCTTCTTAGGGATACAGGCTAAACTGATCTCACTTCTACAAATCAAAACAAACACGTGGTTCAATATATGATACACAATATGTGGTTCAATTCAGTATTCATTATTCAGTCAATTTCAGCTTGTGATGGTGTTTGTAATGGGCATCCGGATTAAAGTTCTTGTACTTCTAGGATTACTGTTTCGTAAGTTGCTATCTACCCCCAAATCCCTGCTAGCCTCAATATGTTAGTTATTTACATGTAATGCAGCTATCAACAAACAAAGCTTCATAATCTTTGGAAACCCATTTCCTTTTTATTCTGTATTTTCAGGGCATTTTTTAAGTGGTGAGGGCTTACTTTCTCTCTTGTTCATCCAATTTCAATGTAATAACGTTACGTTATTACTATTTTCTCTTGTAATCTTTTTCATGAGTAGTATAGATACAATGTTTTTGCTCCTTCCATATTTTACTAATTAGTAGTTAATGTAATATAACTTGATTAATCCAAAAAGGTGTCATTTCAAAGTGGTGACACACTTCTTCAAGAACTCTCTAGCTTGTTCAACCTTTGAACTCCTGACTGCTGTTTAAAAAAAACAAAACAAACAAAACACCAGTGCTTTATAACTGCATGAAGCCAAGAGGATGCAAAACTCCATGTCTTGGGCCAGCAAATACATAGCCATGCATTTTGCTGAGAATGAAACTGGAAGATGGGGAAAATTATAACCTTTATTTTCCCCTTCTGTGAAATAGAATCTTAGGATCACAGCTTATGTGTCAATTAACTATACTCATTCTACAGAGTTATATGCAACTCGTGTTTGCTGTGTGGCACTGGATCTAAGACTGGGGCTCTGAAGAGTGGTGGGCCTGGACTGGTTGGCAGTGTGGTGTTACAGCTTGTGAGACACTTCTAGGTCCTGTGCAGCACTATTCTTAGCCTAGAATAGTGAAAGGATTGTCTGTCATCTGGTGCTGAAGACTTGGCACTTAAGGATGTTGCTTTTCTCTTTTCTTAAAAGAGTGCAAATAAGTCTTAGAGCAGGCTGGTTGCAACAGAAATTGGGTGGGGGGGTCTTACCAGTTGGATAGCAGTGGAGGACTAGATGAATGAGCTCAGTTCTTCGTGTAATTGCCTGCTTATTGTAAACTGGAAGAGTTGGAAGGAAATCCTAACTTGAATGCTTTCTTCCAACCTAGTAGGTGAATGTAGACTTAAACGTCAAAAATGTGAGTTTAAGGCCTCATAGTAGATGACACTGAACAGGAAGAGATGTGCTAAGCCTATTGAGGCCTCCTTGCAGTGTAGAAAGTCTCAAGAAGAGCAAGCACTTCTGTTGTGGCATTCTGGTTGTGCTGTTCTTACTCTTCTCTGCTCTTCTGTTTTTGACTACCTGTATGCATATGTTGAATGATACTTCTGAACCACAGCACTATCTTTCTGTGATCATATACAGAGTGTTGGTGTATCAAAATGTATTGCATTTTAATAGGGTTTATTTACTTGAAGTATTTGCGGAATAAGCAGAGAACACCTCTTGAATTAATGGTGTGGATAATCCTAAGTGTAGACTTTATTTTTGTCTGTTGAATATGCCCTGCTGAAGTCTGGATAGTTTTCATGCAATAGACTTGGCCATTTCCTAGACTTCTCATGCAAGATCTCCCTGGTACTTAAAATACCTGAGTGTCCAACAGGGAAAAAGTAAGGTGATAAGGGCTTATTTATTGAAACACTTCCAACTTTTCATTGTTGGGGGGAAAAGAGATCAGTTCCAAGTAAAACAGTCTGGGGCAGGGGAGCTTTCCAATAGTAGGATTAGGGAATTGCCTCTCTGCTTTCTCAAGTGGAGTGTATTTGAGTGGGACTAGTCTGAAATTAGTGTTTTCTCTAAGCTTCTAAGGAAGAACACCTCTCAAATAGAAAGAAGGATGTGGGAAAAGGAGATATGATTGAAGGTGTTGCAGGTTAAGCTTTTGTTAATAGAGAAAGCTGAGAAGCCAGTGTTTGGTGAATGTATAAAGAGATTGGGAGACCTTTCATTAGAAGTCTATTTAAATTTGAAAGAATACTGGAGACATAGGCTGAAATCTACAATTCTATATGGAATATCTGAATCTATTTGCATGAGGTCTGTGCATGAATATCCATCGTTTGGTTTTCAAAGTATTTCAGTAACTTTAGAATACAGCAAAACACTTGTGCTCCCTCTGGTGGATATGTAGCAGCTGTAACAGAACTTCTATTTATAATCATAAAACTGCTTAGCTTCTAGTTTCACTGGAGTAACTTACAAGGTACAAGTGGGGAACTGAGAAGGGTGTTAAACTTTTTTTTTTTTACCCCTTGATAGATAAGTACTTTACAGTCTGTACTCTTGAATGCATTCAGTTTTGTGGCTAATATTCTTTCGGAGAAGTTATTTTGCTGTGCGGCAGTGGTCTGCGTAATTCCCACCAGCACCAAATGTAACTTAAAGCTTGGTAATGTGCCAGTGAAAGAGATATTAATGTGCAAAGACCTCAGTATTAACAAAGGGTTTTTATTTTTATTGTTCTTTAAAGATAAGCAAATACAAAGGGAGATATTCTCTAATTTTGAAAAAACAGGCCTTCCCTCATCTCCATTTCCTTCCAGGTGTGTGCTTGGAATTAGGTTTGAGGAGGATTTTAATTTTAGCATACAGCTTGTGATAAGGCATGGGGAATGGTCTGTTTGTTAATGGTTATAAAAATCTGGCACTTCATTACACAACCACATGACAACATGATCTGTTTCAGGCTTGATCATTTAACCCGCAGTTAAGTGAAAATTAAGTGATTCTCATCATTATGTGGGAACTTCTAAGATTATAAAACATCTCTCCATCCGTCTTCCCCTCTCCCCTATGGAGATGAGATCCTGTTGAAATATAGGTATCTGTGCCTAAAACATTATTGTCTTCGCTTGAGAGAATACACTCTTGAGTAATGAACAAGTTGTTGCATTTTGCTTATGATTATAGTGTTTGGCTTTTGCTTAATTTTTGTTGTATACATGTAGGTAGGTGATATAGCAGGCTTAGAAGTTATATCTGCTGTCCATGACTTGATATGACTATTTGTAGTATTATGGATCTCGTGCTATTTCAGTGAGCAGGTTAGCTTTTGGTCCATTCTGTCTTTGAAAAATAGCATGGTCTAATGTGAGTATTGTAGTCAACACTACCTGTCTAGTTAGCCAGGCATTATTGAACATAAAAGGTTTCAATTTTTTTGGTTGGTTTTGTTCTTGGTGGGTGTTTTTAATGTATTCAAGATAATTGGCTATGGAGTATGCATGCTATTTTGGCTTTTGGTTTTGGGTATCTGATGTTGAGAGCTGGCTTTCATGTTTGATCATGTGTTTGATGCTTGAATAGACTTACTCTCAAGATGGAGTTACTGAGACTGCCTGGACAAGTGGATCTTCAAAAAGTGGACCTCTTCAGGCATTTTCTAGGGAGTCTACCAGAGTGTCAAGAAGAACACCAAGGAAAAGGGTGATGAGAGGCTTATTATAATAGAAAAGATTTTTTTCTTACTATGAGGGTCCTAGTGGCTATTTTATTCAACTGTTTTCTTTTGTTTTAAACAAACAGGTGGAAGCTACAGCACAGTTGCCTGTAGATGATGCTGTAATATCAGAGAGTACTTCCCTAGCTGACACTATACTGACTGCAAGCGACGAAACCCTAGTAAATATGATTAGTAAATATACATAATGAATCATGCAAGTGGTATTCTTCTGTAATATCTTTACTAATAGAATCATTCTGTTTTGAAGACATTAATAGAAGACAGTCTCGCTTTCTTGAAGTAGTCTTTAAAACCGCATTCAGTCTCTGTATCAGTACCTAGTGGTGCTCTCTTTGAGATGGCACTAGGTAATCACCTAGTCTCGTGTCTTTTTCGGGGGAGGGTTGAGAAGAACCATTTTAAAGGCCTTGATTTCTACTTAGTTCATTTAAGTACATGCAGAATATCTGCTTTAAAGTTTGGCTTTTTGTGTGAACTAAATAGCTTTTATGTTTCTAAATGGCTTAAAAGAAACTATTTGGAATGATAAGCAATGCATTTCCTTTGCTTATGTCAGAGTATCTGTTACATAACCTTCTTGAATTAATTGCTAACATACATACTTCTGATGCACGTAAGGGTTTTGTTGTTTGGTTCTGTTCCCCTTCCCCTTTTTTATTTTGTGTTTTTGGTTAATTCTGAGTTTGAACAATTTTAAATCTCGGCAGGTTGGCAATAGGGTGCCTGGAAATTTCAAGCATGCAGCTCCTACGCTGTCAATCAGTGAACTCTCAGACATGCCCAGAAGAACACCAAAGAAACCATTGATGACAGCTGAAGTAAATAAACTAAAATATAGATTGCTATTACTTACTTTCTGTGAACAAGATTCTTGTGTGTGTGTTTAGCTCTTAGTGCAGAAGGAATGGAAGGTGTCATTGCCCTGGTGGCACAGTAGTTCAACCAGACTAGCATTGTCATATGGCATCAAAGAGAATATAAAGATTTATTATCTTCCCCTTTCAGCTTCTTGTAAGGGGGTGGGGAAGGGTGGGAGAATTCTGCTCTTTTTTTTTCCCAAGCCAGGTATGTTTGTGGCTATGTCTCCATATGCTGCTATTTTTCTATACAGAGTATAACTTCATTTCTTATAAACTATTTAACTAGTTCAAAGATAGAGCAGAATTGTTACCTAGCTTTGATTTCATATATTGGCATATTCTGAGGAAAAAAACAAACACAACGTGCCTTAATTGAAGGACTGAAATAGTAGAATTACTTTAAAGTCTGAATTTAGAAAGCAGCTGCGAAGTCCTGTCAGTTACTAAGGGTGTGTGGGGGAATTCTTATACTCTTAGCCTATTCAAGCTGTCAAGATTAAGTATTTATTGAAGAAATGTCTAAAGCACTGGCAAGCCCATGTAATTGTATTAATGTAGTACTATAATATTGTGCAATTCTGTGTGACAAGATTATGCTTGGCTAAATTTAAATGGAGTTTATTGCTCCAAGTAGTTACTGTAGATAAATGTGCATTAATACTTATAAAGCCTGCTCGACCAATGGACGTGAGATTTATGAAGTGGTCTACTTTATTTATAACACGAGTAATGGCAGCTTAGACTTAGTTGTCAAGTAGAAGGTGGTGGGAAAACTTGCTTTATTACTTCAAACTGCATATGTTTTCAGTTGGTATTTCACTGTACTATGGCATTGTTTATTACAGCAAAAAGAGACAGAGTATCCCCATCAATGCTTGTTTAATCATGTTGGCCATAAACATTCCCGTGACCTGCTCAACACAGCCATGATAGAGGTGATGGTTAAGTTTTTTTTGATCATCTAGATCATTGGCTGGCAGTTGTATTTGATTTATACAATATATTCTTTATCTTAAAGGAAACTGAGGAGAGCACTGAATGCTTTAAGACACCAAAAGTGACCAGAGAGCTGCCAGTAATGAAGGTTAAACCAACTTTTAAAACCCAAGACTTAAACTTCTTATATGTCACTGGGTGACTCAAATGATTTCTTGCAAACTGCATGTGGTTATGGTCACTGAGATGGTTGTTACATAGGACCTTATTGTTTTGAAGTTTGTTAGGCCTATAACTTTTTTTCTTGTTTTCCTAGGTGCTGGAAAGAACTCATACAGAAGAACAAAGAGTAGAAAGGGATATTCTTAAGGAAATGTTCCCTTACGAAGTATCAACACCTACAGGAATTAGGTATTGATGCTTATGGAGGGCTTGTTTTGCAGTTATTGAAAAACTATTTGAGAAGTATCTTTAAATTACGCTGCTAGACTTCTGAGGCATGACTTCCTGCATTCTGGCTCTATGACAGGAGAGAACCAATTCTGTTTGTGTACATAGTTTTGTTGGTCAAAAAACCTTTTCTTTATTTAAACTGGAGAGGATGGAGGGAATATAGCATTATAGTAGTAATTATTACTGTAACTCGTAGATGTTGGAGGTTAAATGGAAGGAGCTTCTCTGTGGTAATGGTTCAGTATTTGACTTGAGTTTTTGGCTAGATGCAACTGCTTTTGTCTAGCTGTTAATTAAGAAAGTCTTCCAGCACAGATTTATTTTGAGCTTTCTTTTTGAAAGCCAAACTTTCAAATACCATTTTTTCCTTTGACTACAACAGGACTCTTATTCATACATAGTAATATTTAAGTAAGGATAGAATAGAAAGGGCTATTAAGTTCTTTTGGAACTCAACGTTTAAATAAAAATTAAAACCCTCTGGATAATCAAGTCATAAAATTTTGACTGTCCCTTTTAGAGACAGAGAGAGTAATTTCTTCTATGTTAAGATAATGTGAAATCCACTCTTAATGTTATTTCCAACATGTTAACTAAAATTTCAATGTGAAATGCAGTTGCATAAAATCATGCTGTAAGGAGGAGGTATAAAATCAGTTACTACTTCTATGGGCACCATTCAGCTCTGTTCTCTCTTGTTTGAGGTTTATCAGACTAGTTAAATCTATGCCCCATTTTTATTAAAACCATGCTTGCGTGCTGTCCTTGCATTTAAGGGCATGACAATATATGCAGGTTTCTTAACCCTTAAACTTTATTACCTGGCTCTGTGTGTTGACATAGCCACTAGCCATTAGTAGCATTTTAATGGCCTTGGACAAACTCAGGTTTGGAAATCCTGGAGGGACTATGTAAGTGATGAGTAAGACAGAAATGCTTC
Organism: Aythya ferina; assembly: GCF_964211825.1. Lineage (NCBI taxonomy): Eukaryota > Metazoa > Chordata > Aves > Anseriformes > Anatidae > Aythya > Aythya ferina. The sequence goes on from NC_140296.1 coordinate 161,292,682, forward strand.
GTAGTTCTATTTCTAGTCATGATATGAGTATGTGGATAGGGTGACATAAAGTGGCAGTGATTTTTTTTAAAGGGATGTTTATTTGAATGCTGAATGGTTAACTTTAACTATTGTCTCTTAAAAATCTAGCACTTGTATCATTACGAAGTGTTTCAGGTACCCTATTCACTGGAAATAATTTATAGTTCTTCATCTGTACTAAAAATTTTCCTGTATACTTTAGATTCCTCTTTTAAATGTACAGCATTCTTTTCTCTTTAATTAACAGCGCTAGCTGCCGTAGACCAATCAAAGGAGCGGCTAGTCGGCCTATAGAGCACACTCCTTTCAGAATGGAGGAAAGTTTCGCTAAGTATGCTCCAAGATATGGTACCTCAAGTGACATCAAGTCAGAGAAACCACCAACAAAAAAAGAACGCTCCATTCCCCTTTGGATAAAAATTCTTCTCTTTGTTCTTGTTTCAGTCTTCTTGTTTTTGGTTTATCAGTCTATGGAAACTAATCAAGGAAATCCTTTCTCTAAATATCTCAATATTGTCTCTCGAGATGGTGCCAATTGAGTATCTTTCTGAAAGGCACACCCGATTTGATCTCCTATTTTTAAATGTAGAGAACTCTTCTGCCCTCTCATCGGCTCAAGGACTACTTACAAATAATGTGATTGGAACCTGATAAATTGGATAAATGAAACAAGCTAACATTAAATGGACATCAGTAACTTTCTGGACTTTGGACTAGTAGGAGATCACTTTGCCATAGGAGTAACATTTTTTTAGATCTTTGAACTTTTGTAGGCTTTATTTTTTTAATGTGGACATCCTTTAAATTCATTTTTGAGAAACTGTATATTTGTTTTTGCAAGATCTTGGAAACTGAGAAGGGCAAACATGTAGTAAAATGTGAAGCTGTGTTTTTTAAAGCTTTCTTTGTACAGAAAAGAAGTTGTACTTTTGTCTATAGATTATGGTGGAGGAAAATTCTTAACACAAGTGATAAAGGGAAATGCATTTTCATGTGTTTTTCAGTAACACTTTAACTGAATTTGGTGTCTTAGGATGTAGGGAGAGTACAACAATCTTTTCTGTAGGTTACTGTAACATTTTAGTAAATGTAACTGTAGACCTGTTTGCATTTCTGTAAGTCATAGAATCATCCGAGTAACTCTGTTTAAGTGTAACATTTAAGTGTATCACTTCATTTTAATGCTTACAGTGTTGTAGGAGCTGAGTACAAGTTTAATTGGCAACAGATGTTTTAGACAAACTTATTTATTAGTAATACATGTGGAAGACAAAAATTGCATCAAATATAATTTGCTACTAAAATGCCTTTCTTTGGGTAAAGGTTGTTATCTAAATTAATCTGAACTTCAACTTTGGCAGTGGTCTTTTTCTTAAAAATGCGAGGTCTTTCTGATACAGCTTTATGTGATTTTGAATATTCATGTAGAGAGGTATTCTCAAAGCGTGAAAATTCCATATGAAGTTTTATTCTTATATGAAGAGGGCATTGCTGCATTTTCTTTTACAGTTTCATCTTCAAAGGTGAGATTTACTACATTCATGCAGTTGAGTATTTTTCTCAGTGGAAGCATGCTGAAACACTCTATATTGTGTAACTTAGTTGAGCAGGCAGCTGGCTTCACTACTACCAATAAGGAGTGATAAGCAACAACTTCTTAAAGTGAATGTATACATTTTTGGTGTGCTTAAAATCTGCAGCATACAGATGTTCAGTCTCATTGCTTCATACAAAATTGCAATAAATCATACTTATTCTTAAAGTGCTACTTATGAAAAGCTAAGATCATTAGTTAATAGTCTGTTTTTACTTTAGGTACAATTACTGTGTAGACTGTAGTTATGGGGAAAACATTACTTTCTGTGACCTTTGGGACAAACTCGGTAATTTGTAGCAAAGCAATAGTGTTTTTTTTCTGTTAAGAGTAATGTTTTTTTCTTCTAATCTGCTTTTTGAGTATTTCAAATAGCTGAACTTGTGTCCATCCTATAGAAAATTGTAACGTAAGACATTCACTTTTGGTGTCAAAATGCAGGAAAATAAAGATGTTTTTAATGTGTGTGGGTTTTCCTTACCAAAATAAATGCATTGCTGGAAAAAAAAAAAAAGCAAAAGTAAGAAAATTGGTGCATTAGTGGTGTTTTGTGCTGCTAGGGTATTCCATGTTTACAAAAGTAAATCTGATACTAAAAACAGAATGGTTTGCGTCAACATTTGGTAAGTGAAATATAGCACTTGTACTATAATTTTTGTACAATAATCTTTTAGTATACATTAGGCCTTTAATTTGAACAGGGGAAAAGCTAGTCAGTTTTTCAGTGATGAAGAATTTTCCTTTTCACATTATTTTTCATTCCACTTTAACACATATAGCAATGTGAAATATATCTTTATCTTCTCTAGTTACATGGAATACTTTCAGTCGACCTTCTTCATTGATACTGCTAGTGTCATCAAAAAAAAAAAACAACGCAAACCCTGCAATGCAATTAAATGTCGTCATTCTTTCATTTATGCATTGTTTTGGAGAATCTTCAAGAGAAACCTTTCAACTTCAGCGTTAATTCAAAGTAGGTAAAGACTTTTCCACATAAGTCTTTAAAGTGATCTCTGTGTGGTTCACTTGTAGTTAGTAACAATGCATCTTTCAGAAATGAGTGATCTTTTTGTACAGGGTGCAAGAGTACTATTAATGGAATTGTTGAATGTGCTTAAAGCATCCTAAAAACAGCTGCATAAATTATCCTGAATTACACTCTTCTTCATCTCAAAGTTCTGAGGCAACAGGAACTTGTATTCCTCATTTATTTTTCTTGACATTTAGACAGAATCAGGTTAAAACTCCAGCACCAATCACAAAATAGAGCAATTGTATTGGCTGGTAATATAATAGCATCCAAATTCTAATTACAAAGATCAGTTGAATTCTTATGTAGTAATTATTTAAATTCACTTTTAGGCTAAAGGTTACAAAACATCTGAAAAGAGTCTGTCAATTAATCAGGACAAATGTTTTTGTTGTGTATGTTATGCTGTGTTCCTCCTTCCATCATTGGTCTTCCTGTGTAGGATACTGAAAACATGGCAGATACTTATTTTCCCAGTCTGAATGAGAGCTTTCTAACATGAAGCGTACAATTCTTCCATTTAAACTGTGTGGTAATCTGTTAATATTCACAGTTTCAGGTGTCTGGTATCAGGCTAAGAATCGTGTGTTCTAACACTTTCAGTGTTGTAAGTTTTATGCTCCTGATTCATGGTAAGGCTGTGAGAGTACATGGTATATAAGACAGGAAACTCAAGGAGGGTCTTTAATTTAAAATTGAGGTTTGAAACATTAATTGCATTTAAGTAGGAAACATTGTGAAGGAACTATTTCTTCTCCAGGTTTACTTGCTAGCAGTATGTCTGTACTGTCCCACAGAATACTGTTTTGTTTTTCTCATGGCTTGACCTGTGAAAGTCTCCACAGTACCAAAATCTCAAATTTTGCCATTTTTTGCCACCACCTTCTCAGGTGGTTCTGTGCATAAAATGCCTTAATTTTTATTTTATTTGTAATTAGTTTTGTGAAGTTAAATAGGAACAGGTTAGTTTAAAAAAAAAAAAAGCCTTTAAATAACAGCTCTGTAAGAAGGCTCTTCAGCAGAAAAGATGTGTATACTGCAAATGAAACTTGTAAAATTGTGCGGTATATGTTGTGTATTTTTTTTGGCTTGCTTCACCTAGCTAATCAAAGCAGATATGGGTGAGGTTGTGATGTATAACTTAAAATTGTGTTTACAAGCTTAGGTATTTCAGTGTACTTTCAGTTGTCTGTTTAGCTTTTACTTCGCATTTTTTAATATTGTTTGTTAAGTCTAATTACATTTGTTGAACACTTCCTATTACTTCTCTTTCCTCGGGGAGTGCACCAGGTTGCTTTGCACTGGTGCAACCTCAGGCTATGACAGTTGCATACATGAATGTGTTCATACAGCATACAGCCTGAGTCAATTCAACTTGTAAAATAGTCCTAAGGTGACAAATATGCTTATATGTACTGTTTATATACTTGTATGTCTGGGGAGAACTCAAATGACAAAAAAAAAATAATGACAAAGATGAGGGCACTTACAGTAGTGGATAGTAAAAATAGGAGAGGTTTTGCTACTTCCTGCGTTCTGAGGATGTGACTGCTGTAGTTCAGTCTAGTTTCTTTGGATCCTGCTGAGGGAGGTGCTGTGGTGTTAGAGCTTCTTCCCTTGGGCTATGAAATCTACTCACAGATCTGACTTAATCCAGTACTGCTTCTCTGGAATCACTGTTTAGTAGCTCTTGACACTTTTACAGTGACTGAGTATGTAAAATACATGCTTACATATTTTGAAAACAGTAGGTTACCTGGAGAACAGGCTTCTAAGAGCTTTGACTTTAGGGGCTTCACCAAAATGGTAGATCTGTGACAAGTTCTTGTTAAGACAAGTTCTTGTAAAACAAACTGGTCTGAAGTTCCTTCATTGTATGCTTCTGGGGTGTGTGTTAATAACAGAATAAAATGTTTACGAAAGCTTTGGGGAAATAGGAAAATACCACTTTGGAAACCAATTCTTGGGAAACTGCTGATTTTTAGAAGATGGATTTAACTTAAAACGGCTGCCTTCTATGAATCTGAGACAAGCAGACATGAAAAGGTAGCATCTTTCAAGTCTTCATCCATTACTACTTTCATTGTGATCAGAAGTCAGATTAGATGGTTCAAATTACAGGCTTTTGCAATCTTATCCCCACACATGTAGGAAAAGAAACTGCATAAAATGATAGGCATTCAGCAGGAACATGTTATCCATGTATTTTCACAGGGACATGTTAGGTTCTGCCTTTTAATGGTATTTAATAGTACAGTGGTTAGAAGTTAATTGTTAGCTAAACCCAAATAACTGGTTGTTCTACAGGCTGTAACTCTTCAAGTATCGGTACTGGTTACGCACACAAATTGCCACTGTGAATATAAATATAGTCACATGTTTCATGTTTCACAGTTGGAAGGAGCAGAGGTTTTCTATATGTTTAAAAATCAGACAAGTTTACAAGAATTGCAGTCCTTTATATATAACTTCAAGGTAACAGCCCAAGTCTCAGCTAATAACCTCCAAACATGACTAATTAAAAATAAATGTCAGTGTTTGGCTTTCAGATAAAAGATATTGCTATGAATTTAGATGCATGTGAGTAGAGTAGAACAAGCAATGGCAAAAAGAACAATTCTGGCCTGTTGTCCTTGCTGTCAGTGGCAATGAAGGGAACTGTACTTCAGGTTCTCAACTGGTTGCTAGATGGAGCTATTAAAAGAATGCAAGTTCCAGCTGACCTTTTCCTACTCAGCAGCTGGAGTCTAGTTTACTCAAGAGGGAGTTAGCCAAGTGAGTTAGTTCTGTGACAGTGCTGTTATGCTCGTCATTTTTGACACTCTGCCTGGGTTAACGTTATTAGGAAACAACTGGAGCTAAGGTGTAAGGTTAGCGTAGCAGCTGGTCATGCTGCTGGAAGTTCCAAAGGGCTATTTCTAAATGTAGCAGTAAGGGTGTGCTGGTCGTTATGTAACAGCTTTGAGCCCTTTATTAGCGAAGCTGTGCCTGGTGCTTTGTCTTGTGTGCTTACATTAAGGAGCACGATGATGGAATAGATGCCTTGAGGTTAGGGAAACCTTTGAGTCTTTTACCTCTTCAGTAACTAGAGAGATGATCTGTGTTCTAGTTTTGTAGCATGTAAATCCACTAAAATAAGAAAAAAAATATTAGAAAAGGCAGGGCGGGGGGGAGCCACGGCCGCGGGGCCAGCACCGGGAGCGCCGCCAGGGCCGGGCCGAGGGGCGCCGCGCCCGCGCTGAGGCGCCCGCCGCCCCCTCCCCCGCAGCAGGAAGGGCGGTGGCGCGGGCCGCGCGCGCGCGCGGCGATGCCGGCTCTGGGTGCGCCTTCGCCAATCGCCTGGCGGCTTCTTGAGCCCTGGCTCCTCCCCGCGGCGTCGGCGAAGGACAAAGTCACCGCGCCGGGCCCGCGGTCAGCCTCTGCGCCCTGCCGCCGGCCGAGCAGCGGGCTGCGCCCCGCCGCCATCTTAGGAGGTGAGTCGGGCCGGGGGGGGGGATGAGGGGGGATAGGGGCGAACCGCCCGGCCCCGGGCCCGCCGCTCCCCGCGGCCGCCTCGCCTGTTCCGGGCCCGGCCCTCGCCGCCCCGCTGCGCTCTTGTCGCCCGCCGCAGGTCGCCATGTTCTCGTCCATCGCGCCGCTCGCCCGGCTCAACCCGTTCTACGCGCCGCACTTCCAGCTGGTGCAGGACGGCCTGAGGAAGCGCCCGGAGCCCGCCGAGGCGCCCAGCACGCGGCGGAGCTTGGCGGCCGCGTCTGCAGCCGAAGGTGAGAGCGGCGGGGAGGGACGGGGGGCACGGGGGAGGGCGGCGGAGCGGGCCCCGGTGCCCGTTAGGGCGGCGGAGAGGGCGCAGCGGCCCCCGGGCTGGGGAGGAGCCGGCGCTGGGCCTACGCGCGGCCGCTTGGAGGACGAGGAAGGGCACGGGCGGGGGAGGCGCTGGCAGCCCGCAGCGCTCCGCGGGCGGCGTGTGCTGGGTGGCACCAAGGGCCCGGCGTTACCGGCAGAGGACACGGGAAGGTCCCGGGCCGGGGCGCATGCAGGGGCCCCGATGGAGCCCCCCGGGGGTGGGAGGCTGCTTCATTTAGCTCCGCTGGGCCTGCGGCCTCGGGGGCAGAGGCTGTAGGCCCGTGCTTCTTCCTGAGGAGAAGAGGAAGCACCATGTGAATCGGTGAATCTGGATGGAGATTAAATATCCTTTTTATTTGTTGTTCTTATTTTTTTTTTGACTGTTTATTCACAGTTGGATGCCTGAACGTTCATATGTTTTCTGTTCTCCTTTTTTTCCTCCTTGTAAGTTCAGTAGATGTAGGGCGTACTCCAGATAGCTGTTACATAAGATGCAGTGATGCTCTTTAGGTTCAAGTCCAAACACTTCCTGCAAGTTTCATTATCACAGTCATGACTTCAAAGGTCAGACCTTGACAATACTCCCAATAGTGAAAGTAGATGTCAAAATTCAAATTCTTTAAAACTTTTGATAGGAAACCATCTCTCTGGTTTTTATTAAAAAAAAAAACTATAAAAAGATTTCAATAAGATGCATGTTCTGAAATACTATAATTGTTTAAGTTTGTTAGTGCTTATTTTTATCAAAAAATACTGTAAAATGACTTCAACAAGATGCATCTTCTGAAATACTGTAATTGTTGAAGTATGTTAGTGCATTCGTATTCAATGAAGTATGTAAAAGACAACAGAGTGTTGGACTTTTATTAAGTTAAAAATACTTGTGACTTTCAGTAATAATAATTTAGCGAAATAAAGCCCAAAATCACTTTTCAGTGTGCTAAACACATTCTGTAAATCCATGTATTTCTTACAAGTGTCATGTTAAATCTTCATATTTTCTAGGCAGATCCTGATCACCTTTGACTCTTTCTTAGTCTTTGCTAGTCTTTCCTGGTATTTTTTTTTTTTGTTTCACGTGTCATGTAGTTCTCTTGGCCTTTGTGTTCAGAGAACAACCACGTTGCAGAAGATATCTGAGCTTATACAAGGTCACACAAAGTCAGTACAAACCACAAGACCTTTTGAGTTCAGCTTGGGGCATCAACTATAATGCAGCTCAGAGACAAAGTGTTTTATGATCAGCTCTTGGAATTTGTCCTTGTTAATGTTTCAAATCTGAAGTAAAGATGACAGCTACATCACGACAAGGACTAAGACTATTTTAGGTAGCAGAGTAGGCACGATTTTGTACTGCATAATTGAGTAGATTCAGGGCATTTATCTTATCTGTGCATCTAGGTATGTTAGAATGGCATTTTTGACTTCTGAAATAGAAAGTCAGGTATATACTATGGCTTTCTTTTCCTAATACTGTAAGCATAGGTACATGTAAAGAGCATAAGCCAAATTGATAATGGCTTGCTTGTCTTAAATACTGTTTCTGACTGATCTGTCAGACAGATCAGTATCATTTTAATAAAGTAGATATTTAAAGCTCTAAGTTTATATGTCTTCTACAAAGTTTGGGGAGTACAGTCTTTTAACAATAAATTGATGTGTAAAAGGGAGTGTGAAAAAGCAGTTCTGGTATCTTGGTAGTGTAGTAAGTATTAGAGTACTGCCATTCCACGCCACAGGCCAAAGATACAGCTGGACAGAGCTGCCCAGTAATTCAGACCTGGAGTCTGCTCTGATTACACCTGCATAGAAAACTTTGCTTATGTTAAGCTAATCATTCTGATGAGTTTTAAACAGAATATTATTACTGTCTGGAAAGCTGCCAGCTTAACCATGCTATTTAGAGGTACATGCAAGTCCAGGACTAGCATGTGTATAGCAATGAGCAGTAAGTTTAAAAAAATTCTCACAGGTTATAAATTATTCTTGTTGTTAACTGATTCCCGTCTTTAAGTTTAGGCTTAATACAATGCCTATGATTGGGAATTGGGTTTTTCTTTATTTTAGAATAAAGAGAAAATATCATTTTTATTGTCTTTGTGATTAGTTTTGAAGAGTATGGTGAGAAATAGTGTGGTGAAAAATCTGGAATGCTTTGGGGAACCTCTTCTATAATAGGGAAGCTATAAATTGAATGTCAGCTAGTGTTAGTGGGTGATCTCTTGATGCTTTTAAACGTAATTGGAAACTTCTCTTCATGTTCACAAATGAATTTATTTCAGAAGGAAAAAAAAAAAAACACATCAGAGAAACTGAATTCAGGGATAGATTTTTGGTGCCATGATTTTTGTTATTGCTTCTCTGGACATGTTTCTTCTTAAGTTGGTGTAACACTTAATGCCTGTTCTATTATAGTGGCATATATAGCACTAATAGCAAAGGAACTTAAATTATCCATTTCCACTCTTGGGGAATATTTTCTATAAGTGTTTTGTTTTCTATACCCTTACCCTGTATTATAGTTTTGTGTACGTGTATATAACGTTTGGCACAGAAGCAGAAATGTGTTGCTACCTTATGCTTATTTTTACTGTTATTAGTAAATTGTTTTCTGGTTGTGTGTAATCATAATAATTCTTATCCTGTATAGCTTCTTGAACAATGGAAGAGAATCTGATTCTTTTTTTTTAATTGCAGTAACTGCTCCATTAGAATTCATGTGTCAAAAAAAAAAAAAAACTTTTAAAAGTGGATGATTTTATACACAGTGCTGCGTGGAGCAGTGCAAGTTAAATATCCCTTGATTGAATGTGATCCAAAAGCTTCTTTAATGAGCATTATTTATTAACATTAAATGTAATGATTAAGTCTAAAAAAAAATCCTAGAATTTCATTAAATGAAATGTAAATCTCTGTGTCTGCATTTGAAAGAAAAATGTATCTGCATGAAGAATCTGAAAAATACCTGTGTAGAGAAAAAAATATAACCTTAATCTGATCTTTGGACTTCACAATCAATGTCCATGCGAGATTTAAATTATTGTATTTCCTTAATAACTAAGGGAAGGGCTTAAAAAAAAAGCTTTCTCTCCAGGATACTAGAGAAATGCTTTCCTTGCTTATTTCATGGGTATAAGAGAATGTTTAACATTGCAATTTTGAGTCATAATTACTACTAGTAGTTTATGGGATTCATTTATAAGATACAGGTGTGCTGTGTGCTAAAACTTTCTTTCACTGCTTTTTTTAAAGGCACAAACTTAAGTTGGAAGGCCTAGAATCAAATTTTGATAGTTTGAAATGTGTTAATTGAAAATAAGGGAATTATTTTTAATGCTATAGTTACATAGTATAGCTTGGGAACTTGTTTCAGTGTAATAATTTTGAGAAGATAGCACTCAGTCAATTTTGTTTCTTCTCTGATCTTCATTACCATGTCTGGTTGATCGTATATTTGTAATTTTTTTTTTCTAATTAAATAGAATACAGCTGTGCATATGGCTCAGGCAGATTCTTTATGCTTTGTGGCCTTGGTGGGATTATTAGCTGTGGAACAACACATACAGCACTGGTTCCTCTAGACCTGGTTAAATGCAGAATACAGGTTTGTTCTGCATGTCAGTATGTGGTGAAGCTGATAAAGCATGTTTAGTGTGGTATAATTAATCTACTAATGAAATGGAGCCTTAAACTAATCACATGGACATCGTTGTCCAACAGAGCACGGAGTTTATGTAAAAGCATGGTGTGTCTTTATTTTTTGCTGCAGAATACAGTTGTGAATATGGCTCGCTCAAGTTTTATGCTCTCTGTGGCTTTGGTGGGGTCCTAAGTTGTGGCCTGACCCACACTGCTGTCGTACCTCTGGATTTAGTGAAATGTCGTATGCAGGTTTGTATTAACTTACACATTTCTTAAACTTTTTCTGTACATAGCTGGCACATTAGGAGTTTACAGTAGGCTATACAACCTTTTCTGGTCAACACACAGCAAATAAATTGAGCATAAGTTCTCAAGTCTACTGCTGTGCAACTTAAAATATGACTTTCAAGGAAAGATGAGGCGTTTAGGCTAACCTGGGTAAGTTATTTTTGACTGTATTTAGGACAGGTTCAGCTTACTATATTGGCTTAAAAAAAAAAAAAAAAGAAAAAAACAACAACACAGCACTCACTACAGTGTTATTTCTTGCTGGCTGGTAGGCTACCTAGCACAATTAATGTGTCTGAAGTAAGGTAGCATTTTCAGTGTTTTGAAGACTTACAGTTTTTTTACCTTGGAGTAGCATGCATGTATAATTTTAGCAATTAATATCTTGGATATTACTGCATGAATTATGGCTTGGCTAGTTCACTTGAAGTGATAGAAGTGTTTCGTGATTGAACTGTAAGTAGTGAAGTCTCATTACAATTAACTTACGGTACCAGATTCAACATGAAAATCATCTACTGAACAGCTGTGGCTAAAAACAGCACTGGGTTTATTCAGGCAAATCTGCACCTCAAGAATGAAGCAAATTAAAGCGCACCTCCAAACCTCTGAAAATATAATAGTTAATGGCTTTCCTGTTGCATAGGCTAACACCAATTATAAAAATGGCTAATTTTTAATGACAGAATGCCTGAAATGATGAGGACATGAAGGGGACACTACTTTCTGGTCAGAACTACTAGTCACACTAGGAGAATTGCGTGTGATGCTCTTCAAAGCTGTGTTCTTCTAGAAGGTTTTAGCGCTTTACAGGGAAAGGTTTTTTTGTATGCTTGAGAACACTTGAAATTGTGGTCTCAAACTAGTCATTTTGTAACTCATTGGACAAACAGGGTACGTCAAGAGTGGGCAACACACTTCTACAAAATGCTTTCTACAAAATTTGGATTGAGGCTTAACTACATGGAAAAACTATTTCTACCAGTAGGGAAAAGCTGTAGTAGCATGTGTGTGTTATTTCTGAAAGTGTAGCTGAAATGTGCAGCAGATGTGTGTTACTTGAGCTACAGTTCTGGACATCTTACCTGATGAGGGTGGTGATGGCACCCCCTTCCTTTTCTAGTACGTAGAGAAAAGTGTGATGAGAGAGGTTCCATGTGGCTTGCAGTGTGACCTTGTAAAACCTGTCAACATTTAGCTTTTTACAGGTCCGGTAGGGGATCATGTTACCAATTCTTCCTAGATTCTCCAGGAAGAAAGCTGTTTCCTATCCTCTCATATCTTTTTAGGAGGAGGTGGTCTCCTACATAGATGATTGTTAAACGTGGGTCTGATGTGAGAAAGTCTCATTTTACAGTACCCAATTAAGTATTCTGAATTTCAGTGTTTTGAAATTGAGTCTTTTAAACTTGAAATGTTTACGTGAATTAGTTCTCGAGTAGGTTGTTGCCAGACTGTGAGACAAAGAATTAGACATTGTAGTTTTGCATGCATGTCCCATAGTTTTTCGTGAAAGCTTTGGTTGGCTTCTAATTTGATACTTTTCATCCTCCCAAGGAAATGTTGGATGATACCAAGTATGAAAGGCAAGAGGACATGACTTAAAATTGTCAGAATGACCCAAAACAAATATATGTTTTTAATAAATATATTTTGTTGACTTTTTTTGTAAGATCTGATACTCAGAGTATCAGATGACCTCTAGAGGTCCATTCTGACCTCAACCAAAGTTTTTGTGTGCAGGAAATATTTTCAATGTAGTGTTCACTGTAAAGTCAAAGCACAAGTGCAGAAGTTCTTGAGTGTTCTTTGATTTGCTTTTTTCTACCTATGTTAGTCTGACTGTGTTGAGGGATCAAGCTAACAATGGACAAGTAACCTTTTTTCCTTAAAAATCAGATGAGTGTTCAGCCTTGGTAATAAGGCACAGGTGCAACACCTTGTTCGTAAGTAGGTGTGACATGTAGGCTCGAATAGATTGCTGACAGACTCTGTCAGATATTCGAAGAATCAAATCTAAATATAATTGTACAAAAATAGTACTGTCAGTGTTACGATAGTGACTTCAGTAAATCTTTCTTACGTAGAAAGTCTACAGAGAATGAACGTAAATCACAATTCAGGGTGCTTGCTTCCTGGCTATTGAGGAATATACTGACTGTTGAAATAAGTTAGGGTTTGAGACTAGCAAGCAGCCTACTGCATTTACATTAGTGTGACCTTGTGGTTGTGATGGTATAAAGAGAATCATAGGAATCCACCTGTCTGAGGAATTTAAGAATTTTCTGTGTCAAATGGGGGGTGTGAGAAGGGAAATGATAAGCTATTTAACGTAATTAACTATTCTGTTTAGGTTGATCCACAAAAATACAAGAGCATCTTCAATGGATTTTCAGTGACGGTCAAAGAAGATGGAGTTCGTGGCTTGGCTAAGGGATGGGCTCCAACCTTTATTGGATATTCGATGCAGGGGCTTTGTAAATTTGGTTTCTATGAAGTTTTCAAAATCCTATATGGCAACATGCTTGGAGAGGTAAGCCTTAAGTGTTTGCTGTGAGACTGTACATCAGCAACAGTATTTCTAACACAGAGGAATCACAGAAGGATGACTCATTAATGAAAATGTGTTCAAATTCACTTCAGGAAAATGCATATTTGTGGCGTACTTCACTATATCTAGCTGCATCTGCCAGTGCAGAGTTTTTTGCTGACATTGCTCTGGCTCCAATGGAAGCTGCTAAAGTTCGCATTCAGACACAGCCTGGATATGCTAACACTCTGCGGCAAGCTGTACCTAAAATGTTTGGAGAAGAAGGCATCTGGGCGTAAGTCTCTCAATTTTGATTCAAGTTCTTGATTTGGAATACTTTTCCTAATGAAGGGCTGTTGCTAAAACTAATAGTTGCTTTAGCTTATAATATTTTATGTCTTTGTAGTTCAAGATAACATACTTAGCATCAAAGAATCTGTGCTGAGATGTCTGTTAGTTCCACATGCTCCTTAGATCCATCTTTGTGAGTATCTTTGTGCTGAGTTCTGCTGGATAACTTTAGTTTCCAGCAGTTCCAGTCAGAGATACTCAGCAACTTTTTTGGTTGTACAGTCGAAGATGCTTGAGTCATTGGCATGTGAGAGTAATATAACTGCATGTTAGCCTTATGTTCTGATAAAAGTGGCTGTAAATATGCAAGTCATTTATCGCTATCAGGACTTGGCTGGTATGCAGACATGAGCCTTGCTGCACTTATAGTAGCAGTACTGTATTAGTGCAGTGCAGTGTAATCTGAAAAGTGACAACTGTTAGTTCTTTGGTATGAATAAAACAAGGATGCTCCTGTTCCGTAAGTATTGTGACAATTTGGCCTCATGGTGTCAGTTTTTAGAAGTTGTTCTGCTGATAACAGCAATAAGCTAACATTATTTTTTTTAGGTTGCAAATATACCTTAAATGTTAGAGAAAATGAAACTGAGTTTCTCTTGTCTGGTTAAGTTTCTATAAAGGTGTTGCCCCACTATGGATGAGACAGATTCCATACACAATGATGAAATTTGCCTGCTTTGAACGTACTGTTGAAGCTCTCTACAAGTATGTTGTTCCCAAGCCACGAAGTGAATGTTCCAAAGGAGAACAGCTGGTAGTCACATTTGTTGCAGGCTATATTGGTAAGCAGTCTTTAAATCCTGCACTTTGTTAATGGAGTACAGTAACTCAGGAAGCTTAACCCTTCTCAGAATATCAAATAGGTGGAATCAGAATAGGAGAATTTACATGTAACGTTAAAATGTTCAGGTAAAAAGCCTGGGTTCAATCTGTGAGTGGAATGAGTGGTTAAATGGATCTGTAATAGGATGTTACTCTTGATTGTTCTGATGTTAATATGAAGTTTAGAAACATCTGATTCGAGCAGGAAAACGTGCATCTTTGCTATGATGGGAAAGGTCCAGGAAGGTTGAAAGAAGGGGAGAGAAATCAGGGCAGAAAGGTGACTTTTAAATTCCAGAGATTCAGAATGAGTTTTATTTTGGCAGAAGGTTTAGCTGCATGATTAGAGCTGAGGTGTTTCCTGATAGTCACATAACACTAATAAGAATGGACCTGCTATCCTTTTAGAATATCAGGAGGCTTGGCCTAACTCCTGTGCAGTTTATTAGTGGTCTAGGGAAGGTGTGGTTTCAGTTGGTTGTGCTTAGTGTACACAGTAACGGTACAGTTAAAATACCACTAACCTGATGTCAAACTATTCTTTCAGCTGGTGTGTTCTGTGCAATTGTTTCTCATCCTGCTGACTCTGTGGTGTCTGTGTTGAACAAGGAAAAGGGCAGTTCTGCCTCACAGGTTCTTATGAGGCTTGGATTCAAAGGTAAATCCTTACCTTCGTGCATTTCATATTGTTTGTTGTTTTCTGTGTTCTTGAGAGATTTCTTATTTCCTGGCTTCTTATGCTCATGGCTTTTATTGTGTTCTACAGGTGTATGGAAAGGCCTGTTTGCCCGTATCATCATGATCGGTACCCTGACTGCACTACAGTGGTTCATCTATGATTCTGTGAAGGTTTATTTCAGACTTCCTCGTCCACCTCCACCTGAAATGCCAGAATCTCTGAAGAAGAAGCTTGGTTTAACTCAGTAGACAACTCATGGACTGACTTTGCTGGCTGTCCCAGTGATGAGTTTCATGAAACTTTTATATATTTGACTATGTAGAAAACAAACTCTATATGATATCATTATTGGCTGTGCCCTCATCACATGTGAGGGTTTAAATTCTACCACTGTCATTGCCTGAAATAAATGAGAAACGGAGTGCTTAGTGTCTGTTTACTACTGCATATGTAAGCTTCATTTCACAGCAGCAAATGCATTAAATACTTCCCAAGTAAAATAAAAAATAGGCTTTTCTACACTTCAGGAGTTAGAGAATTGTGAAATAACTGCAACAAAGTAGGCTTTCACTGTTCCCAGAGAAGTCCCAAGAACCATGTAGTAATTCAGAAACTAACTGCAGTTCTGTGCTATTTTTTTTTTTTTGAGTCCTCTTTCACTTGCTTGTATAAGCTGTTACTATACAGGAACTGGACTCTAAGATGAGACTGCAGTCTGGTAGGGCATCTGGCTTAGGGTATCTGCATTCTCCATAGAGTTGAGGGGAGCCTTACACATAAAACTATTTCCGCACTGAAGTGATCATCCCAACATAACTTATGGTTACTTGACTAATTTCTGGTTTTCTTGCCTTTGAACTGTATCCAAAGACCTTAGTCCTTCTGGTTGTAGTGTGGAATTAAATGGTAGCTGCTACTTTAACGACAATAAAGCTGATGTTAATGAAGATTCTCAAAGATACTCAACCACTAAAAGTTTACTACAGCTTTATAGTAAAACAAAAATTGATTGCCTCTTATTGTAGAGATTCAACTTGCCAGCTTTTCCTTAAGCATAGTACTTCTGTAACTTGATGTTTTTTCCCCTTTTTTGGGGGCTCAATTACCTTAATACAGAGTTTTGATTGAACTGTACATTTCTGCAGTCCAAGAAGCCCATACCATTTTTTGAACCTTAATTGGTTTAAAGAACTCTAGACTTGTAGGCATTGCAAACTAGAAATGTCTTATAAAGACAATTGATATGTTGTTTTTTTTTTTTTTTTTTTTTTTTTTTTCCCCCCGGTCTTTTGTGTAAAATGAGCAAGCTACCTTTTGAGTTTTGCTTGTTCAAGAAACTTGATAATCACAGAGCAAAATCCAAAAACATGCATAATAGCACGTAAAGGGTTCACCATGCCCAGTACTACTTTGTTCATTTAGCGGAGCTGGAACATAAGTCTCCTTTGTGCAAAGCCATTTAGATATGTTGTCTTTCAGCATTTGAGCTGATGATGTTGAACTTAGCTTGGCTTCACATAAGTTATATTGCTTCTACTTTCTTAGAGTCAAAAGGAGAATTAAAGCAGGCTGTGCTGGAGTAGCAGACACCTTGACTGCTACATACATCTTACCAGAGTCTGATGTTCTGCTAGTATCGAGAATCCTCCCACTTAGTCATAGGGGATACCCTATGACTTTCCAAGATTTTGGATAGTTAGGCTAAACAAGTAAACTAACGCTTCACATTTTCAAAGGCAGCAATTCAAAGTAAAACCTATTAAAACTACTGTATTTCCCTGTTACCATGACGCTAAACATTCAAGGAGCATACATTCTTCCAAGAACGTCCATTTCCATACATTCTTGGAAATATACGTTCTTGGTAACTGTTATACAGCAAAGTCAACTTCTGTTAGTAAATAAAATACTTTTAAGAAGTATGTTAATGTTGAATTTCAGTGATAAAAGTACATACATGTTGTTGTCTTTCTTGTGAGCAGGAAGCTTTGAGTTTAACAAAACATGAAATGCTCCTAAGAGCATCCTTGGAGGAGAGCATTAAAAGGAGTCTTTGTACATTGTACAAGTTACTCTGAGAAGGAGAGAAAAAAAAAAAAGCATCACTTGTGCACTGAATATTATAGCTTGTTTAAAAGTATGGACTTTGCTGAAAAAAATTCAACTTCCTTCTAATCTTGGGAAAGTGAGGCACTACTGTGAACTTTTAAGACTGGTAGAAGAGTGAGACAAACTTAAATTATACAGTGAGGTAAACTGAATGTCAAGTAAGCCAATGATAAGCTAGGTTTCTCAGACAAGACTGTTTCCTGTCGTGTGGAGCAAAATCATGCAGTTTTTCTCTAGAAAAAGTTGGATAACCTGTTGGCAGTTGTATTAAATACATGCAGTATTCACGCAACTTAAATTCTTTTTCTCCTTGCTGAAACTGTCCTATTAAAGATGCTCAGATAGTTCTATCAAGGTAAATCTGAGATAAGACTTCAAGGGACAGCTAGCTCTTCTCTCTTTTTATTTTTTATTTTTTTTATTTATTTTTTTTTGAGTGAGGCAAAAGAGTTCCACTTCCAGTGTTCTGCTCCAGTGGAAAACCAGAGGAGAGAATTGCCTTGCAGCTGCTAACTTCATTGATATTCATTCAGCCGTGGTTTGGACGCTTGCGATGGAAGGCTTTAACATATGAAATGCTGTTGCACAAAGGGTGACCCACTGAAATCTTTATTCAGCTTCAGGGGGGAAATAGTGGTATTAAAATTATTTAAAGGTCAGCTTTGTTATTGATAACTGTGCTTTATAGCATAACGTGTAGTATGTTTTCTGAAAGTACAGAAGATGAGGTGGGAGAGCTACAGTCCTTTGATGGGCTTGGTTTTCAATGCAAGGAAAGTCCTGTATCAAAAAGGAGCACTCCCCTGGAACAAAATATAACTTAGGTAACTCCAGAATGATCATTAAACCCAAGAGTGCTTTGTAAAACATGGATTGTGTATGTGCTACTTGTGTATATTGCATTATGAAGGAGAAAACATTCTTGCTATTACTGGAGCTGAGATCTGCTTTCTGGTTTAAAACATGCTGTCTCTATAAATTTGGAATAAGAACTCCATTGACACCCTGTGTCTGTATTAGAGTGTACTACAGATCAAATATGCTGATACTTGCTGAAGTGCTTGTTACATATTTTAAAACGGGCTATAATAATACAAATAGTTGTAATTCATTTGCATTTCTACATGGAAATGATGTAGTTCACAGTGAAAACAATAAACATCTTGTGTTTTTTTTATAGCGAATATGAGTACCTCTTGGATAGATGAGCTTAATAGCTATATGGCCTTCTTACAGGATACAATTTGTTGTTGTTGTTCTCCTTATTAGTTGCTGGCTACCATATAATTGGCAGTTCTATACCTGCATGCTAAGTTAAAAGCAAACGTCCTGAATAGCATAACAGGTTGGTGATAATGCTGTAAGTAGCATAGCTGTAATTTTCATTACTACCTGAATCTATCACTTTAAAAAAAATAAATTATTGTAGAGGGTATCATTGAACACCCTTTGAAATGAACTAAAGTTTTTAACTTTCCCAATCTAATACACTCCTCACTGCTTACAGCACTAAAGCAAGGAGGCAGCTGCACCTCATCTTTTCCACTATGGAATGAGCTTTGCCTCTGTCCTTAGACCAAAGCTACTCTAAAACTTCCCTTTGATTTTTTTTTAGTACAGTGCAGGTATGTGCTTGAAAATCAAAATGAAGGTTCCTAACACCTATACAGACTGTGGGAGAATCATGGATAACTTGCCCTCTGAGGATGTTACTGTGAGTGTGTGAACTTTGATTATAATTATTATTATTAATTAATTAAATTTTACTTCTGTGACTTAAACTTTTTCTCTTTTGCTTGGTAGCAACAAAGTGTCTGAAAGGATCATAATATCTGATTTGGACCTGAACCTCCCAGGAAGGAAGGGTGGCCTGCATATCTCTGTAGGTGAAGGGAAATTGATGATTCTGTAATAGATTTTGCATACATAATTTCCCATGGACACCACGTGTACGACTGTATACTAAGTTTTATGTTCTAGTATTTGGAGATCACCCATTTGTGCTTGAAAGTGAAATCACCAATTGTTTTTCACGGTTTATTTTCTGGTTACTGTTCAAAGAGAGAGAGAGTGCTCTTTTCATGCAGAAAGACCTCTGCTGTTGCAAGACTTCTCTGATCAACTGTGCATCTGAAGTGTAGTTTCCATTTCTCTCACTTGTGTAGATTAAACCATGTAGAGATTTTGTTGAGGTGAGAAGCTTCGTATTAGTCAAAATCTGATATTTTTATGATACTGCATTCAGGCTACCTACACTCATATTTTCATAACTTGTCATGAGGGTTGCACAGCTCCCTGTTTCAAATTTTAAGTCTGTTCCTATACTGGAAAGCAAATTTATTCATTGCAGGCAGTATATTTGTCTGGCAAAACACTGCATAGTTAGTATGTTTTGGACCAAAAATATTTAATAGAGATCTATTTTTACCTAGTTTTTCCTCTCAATATTTTGATATCAGGAGATTAATTGCATCATGAGGGCCTTTTTGAAAAACACTTAGAACAGATTTCTCAGTTATATCAATTTTCTTTTGCTAGCTATGACTATTATGCTTGGTGCTCTCTTTGACAGGGCTAATATGAGGATGCACAGAAACAAACAAAAAAGAGGATTAATGAATTCAGTGAATACCAGGCCGTAATATACAAATGATGAAACAAAGCATTTAAGGTTGAAGGCTATGCAGCAAGCAAGGCATAGGAGACAGCAACACGAAAAAGATACCGAATGCTGAGTGAAGGTGAGAATAGTGAGTGGGAGGAATGATTATCTCTTCTATGAAGCTAATGGCCAAGTAGTTGCAAGATGTGCAGTTATGACCAACCAACCAATCAAGTAGTTGTAAAGGCCTTACTATACTGTTATACTTCTTGATATAATTTCATTTTAAGGGATTTTTCTTGATTGCTGCATCTCTCCTAGCTGTTTTTAATAATATTTTTTTGTTCCAAATTAAGTAATTTCCCCCTCTTTTCTCTGCTAAGCCATATCTCAGCATCACGTTACCTCAGTCTCTCTTCTATTGAGTTTTCAAATGTCTCAGGTCACTTAAACTCTTGTTCTTTGCTGCAGAAATAGTGCCAGGGGCTCACATTAGTCTGACACCTAAGTAGTTTCTCTTTGCTAATCTTGCTGCTCACAGTAGTATAAGGCTAAGCAATAATGAGTAACAGGATTCCTGAATGGATATGGTGACACTAGGAGGCCGTCAATAGGCTTAGAAGGTCTTTCAAAGCACCACCACTATATAGTTTGATGTTTTAAAGACGTAACGATGCTGCACAATTATGTGATTACAATTATGAGGTCTCACAGAAAATCAACCATGATTGATGTGAAACAGTTTTTGCTCAGAATTAATGTATTGAGAAAAACACTAAACTGCTAGTGTAGTTAATTAACTTCTGTTTATTTGGAAAGTGCAATTTTAATCCCTCCTTTGAAGCAACAAAGGAAAGCTGAAGATTTGCCAGTCTTAGTCTTGCTTACTGAATGAAAGCAAAGATAAATACATTTTATGCTTTTATACTGTTTTATTATACAAAATAGGCAGTTTGTTAAATATAGTGTCATGCTTCAGAAATACATGTACACAAACGTGCACAAAGAAGTTTTTTGCTCAGATTATAGCTTGTTGTCCCTCAAAATCAGTATGATTTTTTTTCTGTTCTTTTAAAAGAAAGAGGACAAGTCTCTCATTAAGTTTCAGTGTGCTTCCAAATGAAGCGTTTAACTATTGTCTTTCCTTCTTAGTACTACTCATGATGGAGGAACAGTCCTCAAACACTACTATTCTCCAGGCAGTGTCATCTCCCAGTGATCAATTCATCTCTGAAATCTTGGTTACTTCATCTTTCATATCTTCAGTCTCAGTTTGAACTCTTGTTAGATTGGTCAATTTCTCATTCAGTACAGCAATTTCTTTCTCACGTCGCAATACGTCCTCAACTAATCTTCCTATTCTCAGTGTTAGGTCATTTATTAATGGTTCTAAGATGGCAAAATCTTTTTTAAGATTGTACATCTTGGGTTTTAAATCATTTGCAAACGTAACAGTCTTCAGAACTTTTGCCCTGTCACCTTCAAGATTCAAAAGTCTATCTGAATGTTTGTCAAAATCATTCCTTAACTCAGACAATGCTGTCTTAATTTGTTCAATTTTTCTTGCGTTACTGGATGCTAAGCTTTGTAGCTTTGTACTTCGGTCAATGCTACTAGTAAGCAGGTCACCTATATTTTCTACTGTCTTCTTTTCACCTTTTTCTACTTTATCTTCTAGCGCTTGCAAAGAACTTGTCAATGCTGTCATCTCTGAGACAAGGCCTGAAATACGCCTTATGTCAGTTTTTACTGTCACAATTTTCAAAGTTATGTTTTTTGCAACAGAAGCTGCATTCTCTTCCGCGCTTGTAACTGCATTAAAAAGGGTTGTTAAATTCTTCTGCAGTTCTTCTTTCTTTTTAATTATGCTGCTAGACCACGTTTTCATTGTATAAATATCTTCCTGTAGATGTTTAATGTGAGAAGTTACTTGGAGATCTTCCAGCTGTTCCAATAAGTTCCAAGTCTTTTCACACTAGAGAAACACAAATAAAAATATTTGACAATTTTTCTAACTTAACTCTCACGTCAAGATTAAAGCTATACTCTAATGAAATACCTTAGAATCCTGATATTGAAATTCAGAGGAAACCATGTCTTTAGGAAATAAATTGGTGCTACAATACAATTAAGATATTTGTTTTTCCTTTCAGCATATGTAACAAATTCAAATATTACTACTTTTCTGTTCTTAAAAAAAAAATAGAGGAAGGTTTTACATGTATATCTTTCTTGTATCATTTGTAAGGGAGGGAGGAAAACAAATCATCAAGTGCAAATTTCTTTTGATTTACAGAATTTTTTGTATTGTCTATACTCTGTGCGATCCAGAAAGACTCATGTAGAAGATATTCAGAAACATTTTAGAAAGTTGCCTACTTTAAAGATTTTATTACAAAATTAAGGAGCATAATTTACAGATGTGTTTTTATTTTGGGGATTGCAACATGTATCTTAAACAAAACATTCACATGAGAAAAAAAAAAAAGAATTAGGCATCATTCTCTTTTGTTTAAATAGCCACCAAAATGCATCACACAAAAAATATTACTTGGACAGCCCACTTTCCTGAAAACTATGTTAACGAGGGAAAACACATGCTACTCTTGTTTTTTTTTTTTAGATGAATTTGCTAGTTAACTATTGTGTTTTATTTTTTTAAATGATTGGTTTTTGGTTTTCAACTTTGAGTGGAAGCAATTAAAATATCTGCTCTCCTATTCATACCTCATAGGAAAAAAATACAGTACAGACACGTTGAAATATTTCAGAACCATTTACGTTATCACTTAGTTCTCAATCTGAGATGAAATTTGGTTGGGAATATGCTGATTCTTCATGTCAGTAACAACTGTTGACTAGCTACCTAAATAGGCAATGCAGGTTATGATATAATGGTTAAATTTAATTTTAAAGCAACAGAGACTCCAAATTGCACAAGATACTAGAAAAAGATACAAGAGAGGAGCAGGTCAGGTGTTCAAACATACACTCTAGAAATAGCTTGGTTTTCAGAAGTGGAAATGCACATGAAGGCTGGAACCTGATCTATGACAGGCATAGCTACCATCTTACATTTCTCAAATGGTTCTTTTCTCTGGCAACAGCATAATACTTGAAAACTCAGATCAAAATATAAAGTTTCTGTATTTTTTATTACTATTTTTATGAGAAACACCAAGGACAGATCTTTTATTCAGTACTGCACCTGTTTTTTTGCACTTATATTAATACCCTATTAAAGGACTACCAGGTTGTTTTCAACACTTAAATGCACTTTTAAATTATGTTTCCTTTCAAACATAAAACTTAATCACCAAATTGAAAGGGTAAGCAGAACAATAACAATGCTTATTTGTTAAAGAACCAACAACATATGCTCCCAATTAACTGGTATTTCACAACTCAAGATGCATCTTCATTAAAATGATTAATTGTCAGTAATTTCCCTCTTGACTAATAAAAAGTATCCTATCAACCATCCGCTTGACTATTAAAAGCTAGTAATTCTGCTACTAGGCACACACAACATTAAAACAGAGGTTGACAAATTAAACAAATTAAAATTAAGGTTAGCCACACTGCTAATTTTAAAAACAAAACCAACAACAACAAATCTTTTTTTTTTTTTTTTTTTTTTAATTGGAATGTCATTAGACAATGTAAAATCCTCTGGGTACTGTCTGATGGCCAACTTTTAATCTAGATTGCTTCCTTTGACTCACATATAGCTTTTAATCATCCACATTTGTATTGTTGCTTAGCAAGCTTCCATGCAACTCAGTAGTAACTGTTTTACGATCTCTATTCTTTTTTATTAATTGACCAAATTTTCAGAATAGGTTTGTTTTCAGAATAGGTTTGACCCGCTGACCTGCATGAATGATACTAATTTGTTCAATCCCCAATAAGCCAGAGCAGATCTTGGAGGAAAAGCAAACAAACAAAAAAACAACCCACCACCAAACAAGCAAGCAAACATATTCTAGAGACTATACTTAGTTTCACAAAATCATACTAATCCTTTTTTTTCTGAGGCCAGTAGTAAAAGTAACACCAAAGAAACAATATTTTAACTTCTTGTTAGTGCCGGTCATTCCTCATTAGCACAGAGCTGTTTGCTTAAAAACAAAATATTAGAATTTACACTGTAAAGAGCTGTGCTGGTTTTCCTAAGGATGAGGATTTCCTGTTCCATCTTATGTAAATTCAATTTTTAACACAGACCGTGTTGATGGAAGGCATTAAACTGGGCACTATACCACTGGTAGTGTTACCTCTTCCTCCAAGCAGAGATGAAATAAAAACACAGTAAAACACACTTGTGAAGAATATTTAAAAAGATTTAGTATAGTATATATTTATAGTATTTTTAATCAAACACTGAACATTAAAGTATGTATTCTGTACTCTTTTCTGGAAGACCAATTCATTTTTAATTAGATTATGCACCAAGACAGGGCAATACACTCCAATATATTTTTATTGAATAACTGTAAACAGATGTAATCTGTACCTGAGCAATAAATATATGGAACTGATTTCTTAGCATTGAGAAGTACAAGTTTAATTAGTATTGTGAATGTGCAGCATTAACTACTTAAAGAATAATTCCGTACAGATAAATGAATGTAGAAAACCTGAATAACTTAAAACAAATTAATTCATAAACATACATTCATTCTGCCTAAGCAATTTCCTTCCCAGAATTCAGAAAATGGACATTACCAAGATGTACATCTGTAGACACAAAATTATGGTGGTCCTGAGATCCAAATTTCAATATATAGTTACCAGGACTATAATGTAGCACTATGCCCTGTGAAAACTTATCTATGAATAGATTTAACTGATCTGTGAATAGATTTCCTCCTCCCACCTCCCCTCCCCGAAGTGTATAAATCAGTGTCTTCCAGGAATTGCAGTCCTTGTTTCACCAAAGTTTAGGAAACATTTTTAGTTGACCCTGTTAACAGTTTCTTCTCCTTTGAAATGCAAACCAATACCAAACAAGTCATGTTAGGACAAAAGAGAACATTCCATAGAGGAAAACTTCTAACATTTCTAAAACAACAACAAAAAAAAACCCTCTCAGTCTAATACAATGACTGATCACACTGAACTTGCAAAAGAAATAATGGAGTAGGAAACTCAGCAGGAGTAAGGACTTCAGTCTATACGTAGTCCAAAGACTTCAATGGGAGAACAAAACCGTGACTGAGTTTAGGAAGGAAAAGGATGGAGGTGAAGTCTAATGAGGCTATTTGCACAAAGTCAAAGAAATAAAAATGTAACATCAGCTGCTATATACTCCCCCACCTGTAAATACCAATAAAATACAAGATTCTCAGTAAGGGGTACTTTACTAGTGTTTTCTGTAGTGTTGTTGTATCTAAAATTCCGCATCAGCTGTTAAACATGTATTTCGTGCTTTCTTGCATATAATAACATTCAGGGATTCCCACTTCCCATTGTGAAGTCTGTATTGTAAGCACAAAAACATTATGATATATGTAACATTAAGAATTATCTACAGCGTACAGCTGCCTAGAGCCAAGAACTTAGTTCACTGTGTTACAAAGTCCATGGAATATGGTCACAAGAAGTAACAACATAAAAACCAAAGTTTTTTTTTTTTTTTAATGGAAATGAGATATAAATTATAATTTTTAATCTGATGTCTGTATTCCCCCCTCAGCCTCCCCCTTCTTCCCTGCATATGCTAGAGTCAAATTATAAATAAACTATTAAAGTGCTTTTTCATTAGTGAAAACCCTAAGTCCAAATTCACTTATTCCCATCCTGGTCATTTTTTAACTTAGAGCCTTCTAAAGTTATCTCTTCAGGACTTGAAGATAATTTTATGTCATGTACTGCTTCTTCTACAACCACTGTTTTATTTTGCAGTTTCAATATGCTGCCATTGTACTGCATGCCTTCAAGAAGGTTTTGCATCATCATTGTATCAGAGACAGTTTTCAACATGTTGTTTTCCACGGTATACAGCTTTGTTGTCAATCCCTCTATCTTTTTCTCCATACTTAGCAATTCACTTGATAGTCTAAGAATAGAATGAATAGCATTTTCAATTGTTGGCAAATAGGTCTTGCACTCCTCAATTTTAGGTTCATAGGCTGCAAGTTTCTGATTCAGGTCTGCGTCCTTGGCTAACAGACTATTCTGTTCCTCTTCCAGCTTCTCGACTGCCTTTGCGTGTAAATCCAACTTTTGTTCAACTCTAGTGAATTCATCATCTTCTTGCCTTTTTACCGTTTTAATATTTCTGGCTGTGCTGTCTTCCAGATCTTTTAACCTTTCTGAAAGGGATTTAATTCTTTGGTCAACTTCATTAATTTGGGAAGTAACTTCTGTATGTATGAACTTTGCTTCAGATTTTATTCCACTAGTGTTTGTGTTCATTTCATCCAAGCTTCTTCTCCAGGAATTTGTAATATTTTGGAACTTCTCGTTAATGCTCTGCATCTTTATAGAGAGAGTCTGTTCATTGCTCTGAATATCCCTTATGATGTTATGAAGAGTAGATACTTCCTGCTTAAACTCAGTCATCACAGACATAGATGAAGCAGCTTCTTGTAGGATACTTTCAGAAGACTCAAGCTGTATTTGTAACACAAAACAATGTCCATATCTACTTAACAAAAGTAAGACTAGAAAAATCACTTGCTTTTATTTAACAGAGTATAAAGTCCCTTAGAAGCCACTTTAATTGTTACAATGCTCAATGTTAATATTTTTCACATTTTGTTGTTAAAAGTATTGATTTATTGAGCATTAAAGATCCACACAGAAAGGTATGTTTGTTGATGAATTTCCATAGAACACATACCTTTTTTTGGTAAATTATATCAACCTAAATCCCATGCAACATTTTGCAGTGTATCTGAACGCAGTATTATAAACACTGAAATTATAGCATAATTATGGTGTTTATAAATATAAATGACAACATTATGAGATCACTGCTAAAACAACATCACTTACATAAGCCATGTTCTCATTCTTTCTATGATACAAGTGATAATTCTGCAGCCAGCCTAAGTTTTCTACTGGATAGTGTCACACATAGCAATGAATAATAATAATAATAATAATAATAATAATAATTTTTTCTCCTAACATTTCAGTGTTTCTTTCCTAGTACTAGAACTGGTCTACTACGTAACTGTAACTTTTCTTCAAATAAATGTATATTTGAATTATCTACACAACAGTAATAGTAGAATGAAGTATGTGCATAAACATAAGTTCTCTAAGTAGTTTAGCGTCTAATAAAATAAGACTGAGATACAACTACTATATTTACATCCTTGAATGATGATAATGGATTGACACATGTAGGTGCATTAATAAAATTAAGACAGATCCCATTCCTAATGTGTCTTTTTTAATAAGAATAAAATCAGTTTTATATTTCAAGAGCCAGCATAGGTTTTGATGGACTAAGTGAGTTTTGCTACTACTTTCACCACTGTTGTGATTTCCTTATCAATGTTCTCATTGTTAATTACAGTACTAATGTTCATTCTAATATGTACACAAGGTCAGTAAATAAGGATTTAAATAAGTAATACTAAGCAACACACTCCTTAAACTTTTTTCAATTATTGCTACATTGCAAGTATAAGACAGAGTACTTCAGAATATTCTTCAGCAAAACACTTTTGTAAGGCAGATTTTACATTTATCTTCATTTTAAAGACATAAATAACTGACAAAGTGCAACCTGAACAAGATTCAGTAGCAAATCAGTAAATGAAATTAACGAATCAGAAGCGACACCTGATTTCTTGTGCCATCTTCACAAATGTTTCAATGAAATATTCACCAAAAGCCAATTCATAGGCAAGTAGAACACATTATAAAAATGAACAAAAAAAAGAGTCAGTTAAATTTGGCTAAAGGACAATGAAATAAGACAATAACAAACATTCATCAGAAGTTATCCAATTAAGATGATACTGATTACCTTTTCAGAAATTAAGCTGACTTTATTTTCCATGTCCAGGAATTTTTCCGCTTCTTGCTGCAAGAAGTTGTACCTTTTTTCCATATCAGCAAATCGCCCTGACTGCTGGAATAGGAACCTTAAAATTACAAATAAATAAATAGTAAATGTAACTATAGTTAAGCATTCCAGGATCTAATTCACAGAGATTTGTGCTGATAGAATTTGCCAGATCAATACATGACAGGAAAAAAAATAGGGGTTAATGAACCTGATCTGTCTTCATACTGGAATTGCCAGTTTCCAACAGATGTGTAAAAATAATTCCTTATTTGTAGACATGCTTCAGTTTTACAAAGGGTACCATTCAAACAAAAACAGCAGAGAAGTCAAAGATTTTAGAGAATACAGTGAGGTCATCACGCGTTTCTAATGCTTTGCCACACAGTTAAAGCAGTATATTTCATTGATAAAGTATAATTCAATTGGCAGAAATAAAACACAAAAGATTAATTTGTACTTTCTTGCAAAGCATCACAAAACCATGCATATCAACCTTTAGATTTAGAAAGGCCAGTTAAACTAATTCTGCCTAACATTAAACAGCATTAATCAACATGTGGCCATCCAAGAATAGTAAAGCTTCTGTTACGATGATGCTAGCTTTGGTAACAGATAGTAGATATCTCAGTTCTGTACCTTATGTACATACTGGAATCACTCGCTGTGAACTTGGGAGCAGAAACAAAGTGTGACAAACAAGCAAACCCCTGATTTTTATTGGACATCTATTAATCCCTAAACAAGCTTTATTGTAGACTATCCAGCAGTCCTCGTAGTAGGAGCCATTTTATCTAGAAGAATACAGTGTATTTAAAATACTTGCATTATCATAAGTTGATACTCTTTAGTATATTGCATAGCAGTTAAAAGTCTCTAAAAGAACTATGGTAGTCTACATGGATTAAGGTATGTAATGAAAGCTAAAAGTGATAGCTACAGATTGATAAACAGAATAACACAGAGAAATAAAATGATTAGTGATGTTTCTGCCCCATGTTTTGTGTGTATCTATTTATATATGTCATGCATTTATCAAAGTCTTGGTATCACACAGATTTCATTATCTAAAATAAGAATAAGCTCTGCAAGATTTTTTAAAGAGTATAATAGTCTGGACTAATTTCTTGCACTAGAGTTCTGAAAATTTCATCATAGCAGTTCTGCATGAAGCTCTGTTTCTGATGGAACTAAGGTATGGATGTCATCAAGATATACTGGAACATCTTTTACAAAGATTATGTCATCTTCTTGAAGACTGCATGAAGAACAGTTTACCACGCTGCTGAGCAAATCTACTCTACTTCCCTTCTGCTGTTGATTTATTTATTCCCTGCCAACTGAGCCTTGTTGTGCTTACTGCAAGATTAAGTTGCTCTTCAGGGTTAGATGTAGCCTCCAAAGCAGATATTTACAATTCATGAGCAAAGCACCTTTTAAACTTTCAGCTTGATTAAACAGATTAAGCTTCTGTGAATGCCTCACCGTATAATGGTATTTCCACACCTGTGAATACTGCTATTCTTTTCTTGACCCTTCTAGCTTTAACATGTTTCCGCAGTCATTTAATACAAACAATATATTCAAATGTTACTAATCTTGTTGTCCACAACTGAATACAGTACAGAATATAAATGAAAATATTAAAATCCATTGTAAAGGATTACCTACCAGGTCAGCACCAGACAAGCTGCAAGGGAAATTACATTCAAGGCTGTCCGCGAGTCTATCCAAAAGGAACTCTGATTGTTGCTCATCCTGGGACCTGCCAGCTTCCCATGATTACTGTGCTTCTCAAGCTTTTGAGAATCTTCACTGGTCTTGGATGAAGAGATGCCTTTTTTCCTTTGCTTAACTTCAGACATTTTGCATTTTCAAAAAGCAGAAGCAAAAGAGAGAGCTACCAAACAAAACAAGAGACTTTTTATTTACACAAATACCACCGAAACGTTTCCTTTGGTACTTAATATCTTACCTAGCGAGGTGAAGTTCCATAAAATGCCACAATACTTTCATAAGACTTTGTTAAGACTTTTTTTAATATACAACAGAGCACAGTTTTCAAACTGAGCACAGACTCTTCAAACCTTAGCTAATTTCACCTTTCCAGAAATATTTTAGCTGTTGTTAGCTGTTATTTTAGCCATTTTGAAGAGATATTTAAAAGCACAAGAACTGAAATAAGCACGATAATTATTTTTATAGTTGGTGATTATTGTCACGGTATTAGCAGAAGTTTCTGTAACCTGTTTTAAGTATTTGTACATTTTAAAACGTGTTACCTCTCATTTATAAACGTGGCATTACAAATAAATATTTAATTTAGATATGATCCTGTTGCAATTATTTCATCTGTGAAACTACAGGCAGGAGCTAATATGAAGCCATTCACTGAAAAAATACGGAAGAATAATAAAATAATATATTTAGATAAAAGAAAAACTGTTATTTTCATTAAAAGTGAGGTCCAGCTAAGTGAATCTCCACTTTCAAAGGCAGCAGAAGCTCACATTCTGCCCAGCCACGTGGAGACTCAGAGGCAGCGTCAGACCCGAGTCCGCCAGCACTTAATTAAAAAGAGATTAATTGAACCCGTGCCGGACTCGGTTTAGCACCGTTTGGGACCGGAGCGCGGTGCTTCTTTCCGAATCACTCCCTAGCACTGCAGCTGAGGCACACGTCGAAATATAAACGTTATATAAACGTTTGGATGCCAGAGATACTTACTTGGTTGCATGCACGCCTACAGGGACCTGTTTTAAAAGTGTCACAAGCGGCCGAAGCTTTGGGCTGCCAGCAAGTAACGGCACCGGGGCGCGTGCTCTGAGCTTGAAACAGGAAAAAGTAAAATAAAACGCGTCCCCCCTCACAAACCCCTGGCAGAGACGCTGCTTCGTATCCCCTCCGACACCAGCGGGGCTGAGAGCGGGCCTTGCGGGGGGCAGCACGGAAAAACGGCTCGGGGCGAGAAGCGCGGCCCCGAGCTCGCCACGTCAGGCGCGTGCCCGCCTCAGCAGGCCGCCGGGGCTCGCAGCGCGCCGCCGAGGCCTCCGCCGCGGCTCTGCGCCGGCGTGGGGCGGCGGCCACGGCCTCTGGGCTCTGGGCTCCGGGCTCCGGCCGCTGTGCGCCGCGGGGCGGGGCGGGGGCTGCCGCCGGCACCGGGACGGCCCCGCCGCTCCGCCCGCCCTCGGGCCCGGAAGGAGGAAGCGGCCGTGGGGGGGGCCGCCGCTTGGGCGGGGAGCGGCTGCTGCTCCGGGCGAGGCCTCGGAGCCGGCGGCACCGAGCGGCAGGGGCAGGTAACCGGCATCGCCCTCCCCGCCTCGGGGGGACACGGGGAGACGTCCCCCCCTGGGGGCGGGCGGAGTGCGGGGAGGCGGTTGCGACCGCTGCGGTTTTTGTTCTGGTTTCGCTGCGCGGCTGGGGAAAGAGAAAGGGAAAGGGAAAGGAAAAGCTCCGGCAGCCAGCCCCGGTGCGCCACCGGCCTCGGTACCTGCCTGGGAGTGCAGGGGAAAGGAGCGATTGGTGTCTTGGTCAGTACTGAAAAGCTTTTCCCCCAAAAATAGCTTTCGTTTTGGAAGCGTGTTTGGAAGTATGGTTGTGCGCCAGGGGCTGCCAAAGGAAGGTTTAGCCCGGCCTTTGGCAGGAGTGGGTGCTCCGGTGTGTGTTGGGATCGGAGTGCACCTGCGGGGAGTCCTGGAGCTGGAGGACGCTGGGTTGATGTTGTGGGAGTCTCTGAGGGTTTGTTTTCGGTTTAGTTCGGCCCAGTGCTGCCAACCGCAGGAGCTGTCCTTGTGTCCCCATTACACGATCCAAGGACTTCAGAATTTCGAGGTACGTAGAATGAAGAGAGAATACACAGAAGCACTTGGCAAATATGTGAGAAGCTTGCACAGGCTGTGAATCTTTAGTTCTGCAAGTTTTCATAAACATAAAGTGACAGAAATGTGATAAAGGACCTCAATTAATGTTTTTGGGTTGTCACCCCCAAAATTATCAGTATGTATCTTTTTTTTTTTTTTTTTTATTTAAAACTTCCATTCTCACAGCGAATGCAAGTAGTTTATTGAGTCTCATTAATTTATAAAGACTGAAGTCTTTATACATACAGTGTATATGTTTACATGAAGTCTTTATATGTATATATTTATATTTATACCTGCTTTATATGCCTCCAAGTGGAGCACTTGTGGAAAGTCATAAATTGTTTAGGTTAGAAAAGGCCGCTAATATCGTATGGTCCAACTGTTAACCTATCACTGCCAAGTGAACTGTTAAACCACGTCCCTGAGCTCTACATCTACACAGCTTTTGAAGACCTCCACAGATGGTGACTCAACCACTTCACTGGGCAGCCTGTTCTAATGCAGCACAACCCTTTCAGAGAAGAAATTTTTCTTAATATCCAACTTTAAACCTCTTCTGGCAAAATTTAAGGCTGTTTCCTCTTGTCTTGTCACTTGGTGCATGGGAGAAGAGCCCGATTCCTACCTTGCCTCTTTTAAGGTAGTTGTAGAGCATGATAAAGTCTGCCCTGAGCCTCCTCTCCTCCAGCATAAATAACCCCCGCTCCCTCAGCCACTCCTCATAAGACTTGTTCTCCAGACCCTTCACAAGCTTCATTGCTCTTTGGGCATGCTCCAGCACCTGGATGCCCTTATAGTGAGGGGCCCCAAACTGAACACTGTATTAGACTGTAGTAGATTAATTATGGTAACGTTCATTTGGATGTTTTGATTTAAGACAATTTCATTTGGTATCTACGTAATACCTGAAAACTATTATTCATGTTCACAGTAGCTTGTGAACTACAAAAACTTAAATATTTAATGTATCTTTTTTACTCTGTTGAAGAGGAATTATACTACATTTCCTCTGTACTTTCTTGATGCTACTGTGCTGTCCAGCCAAGCTGGACCAGTAGGTCTCAAGCAGTGTAACTAAACTTATGCAACAGTGGTATAAAAATAATTTTATCAGAACAGAAGTGAAAAACAACTAAATAGTTTAGATTGCTATTACATACTGCAGAAGCTTGCCTGAAGATTTCACTCTGTTCTTTGTTAACGCAGCTGCTCTGCTGCTTTTTCTAACTCTAACATAAAAATTCATAAGATACTTTAAAACTGTTTTCATTGTACTTACAAGTTATGTTCTGGTTCCCGCTTGACTTCTATTTTTTTTTTTTTTTTTTTTTTGCTTTTTTGAAGACACACTGTAGAAACAAAGACACACTGAAGAAACATGGATGTGAAGAGTAGAAATTATTTACTTATGAATCGTCAAGCTCTGGAGAGAGACATCAAGACCTCTTATATTATGGATCATATGGTAGCTGACCAAGTACTAACATTACAGGAGGAAGAGAAAGTGAAACAACAGGTAGAATCATCTCTCACTGTTTTTTAATCTTCCTAGGTTGCTTATGTGTTTTATTGTCCTTTTTAAAAATAATTGTTTCTGCTCATCATTACTGGATTCAGCACATTTTTAATTGTAAGCTTAGCTTGCAGTCTTTATTGCACCTCATAAAGTTGAGCTGAGGGCTTGCTCAAATTGTTGCTTGTTTCTGTAAGTATAATCTTGGTCTATAACTGACAGAGGGATAGATTAGATGATTTCTGAGTTCTCCCAGTTTTGTATAACATCTGTTCTAATATTTATTCTAGATCACACAGAAGGAGCGAGCAGCTATGCTAATAAACATTATTCTTACAAAAGATAATAATTCATATAGATCCTTTTATAATGCACTGCTTCATGAAGGGTACAGAGATCTTGCTGCACTTCTTCAGGATGGCATTCCTGTCTTCTCCTCTGGTAATGGAAAGAGTTCTGTGGATGGAATGACTTCTTACGGTAAGTGTAACTACAGCGATCCCTGTGCTTGAAAGTGAAGAGAAGTTGTATTTTTATTCCTTGCTAAGTGACTATCTATAATACCTGTTTCAATGAAGCAGGAGTAAATGACAAGTGTATTTGCTTGTTTTGCTAGCACAATAATCAGTATTCCTTTATTTCATATATTTAATAGGGTAGGAGAGGATGGTTATGACATTCATAGATCATCTTGAAAATGTGCTTATTTAGTGATGTGTATTTGAAAAGACTGGTAACTTCCTGTTTGTTTTTTTTTTTGTAAGTTGTAACATTTTACTTAAGTTGAAAAAAGACTCGTATATATTAAAGAAACTGAATCTAACATAAAAAGCTGAATCCTCCAAAATTCTGACATTTTCCCTGAAGATTAACCTATAATCTCTCACCATCTCCTACCAGTAGTTACCAACAGTTGATCTAATTAATTGGTTATTTCTTAACCAGATCTTTTAGTCACTCTAAGTTCCTAAACTTTACATAAGTTGTCGTTATTGTCATTGTTGATTGATATAAAATAAATTGGTAATTTCTAATGGAATGAGCCTTCTTACGGCATTGACTAAAAAAAAAATCTTACAGTATATTTTTGGCACTGTACATTTTAAGAAGCATCAGAGAGACATGGTTTTTGATTACCTGAGTAAGACTTAAAAAATTTGTTAGTGTAATATGCACAGCACCTTGCAGTCCATTGTGTGGCCATTAGTGGACAGATCAGGTGCACATTTACTTTCCTGTTATGCTTTAGCTGCCCTTTTACAAGTTCTGCTGTCTTAGTTTCAGTCAAAGGAAGGATGGCATGGGTCACAATGGGCCACAATGCTGTGCTGTTAACCACAAAGTAAAAGCCCTACATAACGTATTTTGTTTTCTGCTGCATCCTTGGGACAGTAACTTCTGGCTGAGAAAGTGACTTGGCTGTTGGGAAGAGTAATGTTGAGCTCCTGTGTTTGTTTGCCATAATTTCTATTGGTGTTGTTAATTCTTTTCCCTCCTTGGGATTGATGTAACTAGGTCTAGCTTGCAGAATATATAGTTAATAATTGGAACACTACCGTAGGTGAGAAGTTGGTACCTGCTTAGTAATTTATGTCAAACAAGCAATATTTTTTCAGTATCTGGTGTTGTTAGTCTGGTAGCTTTTAAAGCATTTGTATGGGACATGAGCTAGGGAAAAAAGTCACTAGTTATTGGTAGAGAATTCTTTGTTTTGTTTCTGTTTTGCTTTGTTTTGAAGAGGTGTCATATTTAGAAATTACTTTCAATTTTCACGTTTCTTGTTTTTAACTTCAGTTAAGACAGTTCTCTGTGAAGGAGGAGTACCACAAAGACCGGTTGTGTTTGTCACTCGGCCAGAACTGGTAGATGCTATTAAACAGAAACTGTGCAGCTTGGGAAGTGATCCAGGCTGGGTCACGGTTTACGGAATGGCAGGCTGTGGGAAGACTGTTTTAACAGCAGAAGCTTTAAGGGATCACCAGCTCTTGGAAGGTACCTTTATAGAAACACCTCTGTTTTTATAGATTGCTACAAGTATACACATATTGGGTGCGTATGATGAAGTATTTTTATGTCATCTTAAAAGTAATTTAGTATTTAGGTTGCTAAATTCCATAGATGGTTTTGAAATGTTTGCTTGCAAGTTATAGCTTTCATAGCCATTTAGTGCTCTAGGACCACTAAATATTTTAATAATGTATGGAAAAAGATTGAGAATACCTTTTCACCATGGAATCTGCTTTGGTTTATGAGAGTAGATATACCCTTAATTAACCTGAAATTGTTATTTCTGTCAGTGTAAAATAATCATTTTAGTCTTTATTCCTTTTGGACTCTGCTTGTTGAGTCAGACTTTTACCCATGCTATGGGTAAAAAATCATGCTCAAAACATAACATAGATTTTAATAATGACACGTGTTTGTGGTGTGATTATACTAGTATTATGTTAGTTTACAGTTAGTGTATCATAAATTAAATAATTTCCTAGTATTTTTTCTGCATAGGACACTTGGAGAAGAAAATGCAACTGAGATAATAGAAAACATGATGGAGGGATAGAGAATACATAATCCTCTGCTGCAGTTGACTCTTCTAGATGCTTTCTTACTCACTGTTTTGTAATGATTTCACATTCCAACCTCTTTCTGAAGGGTGAAAACAATGAATGCTGAGTCGGAGTAGCAGGAAGGTTGGATGCAGAAGGGGTTGTCAAGGATCAGGCAGGAATGCAAGTAGAGAGGAGGGGCAGCATCAGTGGCAGTGTGAATTCTCTGTGGGAGCTTGCCCTACAGAGTCTGTTCCTTTAAAAGTAAAAAACAGTAGTCTTGTAGAATCAACTTTCTGTGTTAATGGTGTTAACGAGTTTTAAGGTTGCTGGCAATTGACTTTGCAGTTTATATTTTAATTTAAATTGCATTACTGATTGCTGTTTTAATCTGCTATATATACTTATAGTTTTAAATGTAAAGCATGATTAACACTGTTGTTCCTGTCAGATTACTTTCCAGGAGGAGTTCACTGGATCTCTGTTGGAAAACAGGACAAAGCAGGGCTCCTTATAAAACTACAAAATCTGTGTAGTAGATTAGAACACGACTCTACTCTTTCACAGAGACCACCACTTAACATTGAGGAGGCTAAAGATCGTCTTCGTTTGCTAATGCTGCGCAAATATCCCAGGTGATGTCAGTAAAATGAAACATTTTTCTTTTACTCTGAAAGTTTTGTCAGTTACTTTGGTTTAATCATCTAAAGTGTCTGTGTAATGTTTACATGTTTCTGTGTCTAAAAAAAAAACCATAAGAGAACATCCTAACTCTCTCATCTTTTGCTTTTCCTTTTTCTGTTTTACTGTAGAATTATTAAGGTTGGAAAAGACCTCCACCATCATCTGGTCCAACCATCCCCCTGCCACCAATGTCACCCACAAAACCATGTCCCTAAGCACCATGTCTAACCTTTCCTTAAACATCCCTGGGTATGGTGACTCCACCACCTCCCTGGGCAACCCATTCCAATGCCTGACTACTCTTTCTGAGGAAAAAATTTATCCTAATTTTTGAGTTAAGAGGAAGTTGAAATTGTTTATCTCAAAGTATATCTCTAGCTTGTGTCAAGCAGAATTCTGTTAAAAAAATGGAGTAAATATTTCTGATTTTCCTGACATCTTCTAATGGAAATAGTCTTTAAAACGATATTTATCAAGTGCACTTCAATTGCAGCCATAAATGGGTAAAAATTGGATAAAATGGTGAAATGGTTAAAGTAAAAGCAATAAATACTAAAAACTTTATTCTGGAGATACTTGCATTCAGCTTTCTAGCACACTGTTTAATGCCTTCTTAAGATACCTTACATGTTAGTGGAAGAAAATTATAAAGTGGTATGTTATTAATTCTGAAAATGTTCTTTAATAATTAAGATGAAATACTGGGTCTTATTACTAATGGTTGATCTGAAATTACTAATAGTTGATCTGAAATCTGCAATGTTTTTTCTTGTCCTAGGTCTCTTTTGGTCCTGGATGATATTTGGGATTCCTGGGTATTAAAAGCATTTGATAATCAATGTCAAGTTCTTATTACCAGCCGGGACAGGAGTGTAACAGATGCTGTGTCTGGTAAGGAACAGTTTCTTATCCTGCACTACAAATCATGATTATATATGTATGCAGTTTGGTTTTGTGAGCTTTTAAAAGAATCTGATAGAACCTGTGTCAACTTGTGCACAAGTGACAGTTTCAGAAGACTGTTCTCTAAGACCTTATGCTCTTACATGAAATACATGTTAAATGTTATCCTAAAAGTTCAACATCTACATTGAAGAGTGCAGTGATTCTCAACAGGATAAATTAGGCTGTGTGACGCTGCTGCTGTTAAACTGATTACAGTATGAAGAAGTCGCTGCTATGATATGCACTTAATGCTATTTATTTTTTTTCCATAACGAAAACTTGAGATTTATTATACTACTTTCTACTATTCTTAGTACTAAGCACATGCTTAGTACTAAGAATAAAATACTATGCATAAAGTCATGGACCAGATCCTTTGCTCCAGATTTTTATCAGAAAATAATCTTCATTTCCACAGCATTCAAAAAAAAATCTTTTTTCATTTTTTCCCTGTGTTTCTGTGTCTAGGCAATAAATACGAGATTCATGTAGAAAGTGGACTTGCACATGAGAAAGGACTGGAGGTTTTATCCCTGTTTGTGAATATGAAAATATCAGAACTGCCAGAACAAGCTAACTGCATTATAAGAGAATGCAAAGGTATGATACTTTCTACTTTTTAACTTGCCATTTACCATTCAATGGATTTTTTTTCTTCTATGTTTTGACTTAGAGAAAGAGGAGGGAAACATTCCTTGATACTGTATCCCTTAAGTAAAACACACGTGTTTGTTGGATGCCTTCTGTTTCTTTAAACAAAGGTGTCTCATGATGATTTTTCAAGTAGTTCTTTTCAGTGTATTTTTTCCAGTATATTTAAAAGATGATAACTTAGTGTTTTTTCAGACGTCTGCATGTTATAATATATGCAAATAACATATTTTAACATGTTTTTAATAATATCTGCAGATAACATACTTTGTTCGTCTTCCATGTCTCAAGAATTTTACCAATGAATTGGGAAAATTACCAGATTTATTCAACTACTAAACTATTGAATTATTCCTTGAAAACCTCCAAGATTAACTTTATTTTCTTCCTTCAGGTTCTCCTCTTGTGATATCATTGATAGGCGCATTATTGCGAGACTTCCCCAGTCGCTGGGAGTACTATCTCAAACAGCTGCAGAACAAGCAATTTAAAAGAATAAGAAAATCTTCGTCTTATGATTATGAAGCCCTTGATGAAGCAATGTCCATAAGTGTTGAGCAACTGGATAATGATTTTAAAGACTACTATAAAGACCTCTCTATTCTTCCAAAAGATGTTAAAGTACCTACTAAGGTAACAACAGAAATGCAGTGTGGGTTTTTTTTTGTTGTTACTTTGTGTATATGTGTTGGTCTGTGGTCCTCGTGGACCCCATTCAACTTGGGATATTCTGTGATTTTTAGTGAGTTAGAAGCAATGAATTAGTCATAAAATTTGTAACTGTGTATAACTTGTTTATTCAACTTAATAATTAATGGTAGATTGGGTCCATTGTTGTATCATGACTTTTATTGTCAGTAGTGAAACTAAAAAATTGTAACTGAATAAACTTGTTCATAATATTGGTTTAACATGCACTGCATATATAGCTCTTTAGTTAGTTGTGCTAACTAATAATTGAGCTCTCTGAGGGCTTAAACTCTTAAGAAATTCATCTCTCTTAAGAAAATATATGACCATCATAAGTCAGCACAAATGGACAAATGAAGGGTTAATTTGTATTATCTGTCATATACATAGTCTGGTATGAAAGAACTAGTAACTTACTGAATTTACTACAGTTTGTAAAATGTCCATAACTTTTACCATGGGTTTTGTTGTCAGTTAACACTTCTTTTATGATATTAGTTCCGATTATCTTTTCTGTCTTAATGTGCTTTTTTAGGTGTTCTGTATTCTTTGGGATATGGAAACCGAAGAAGTCGAAGATATACTGCAGGAATTTGTTAACAAATCACTATTGTTCTGTGATCGTAATGGGAAGTCATTTCACTATTATTTACATGATCTTCAACTTGACTTTCTTACAGAGAAGAATCGCAACCAGCTTCAGGTACAGTTTTAGCTAATCTACTTACCTCTAACTCTGTTCTCCCAAAGTTGGGCATTCACAAAATGTTCCTTTGTTAAATAGAATCTCCTCCTTTGACCTGCTAGCTACACTTCATTTGATGCAGCACGGAATATGGTTTCTGGGCTGCAAGAGCACATTGTCAAGTTTTCAATGAAATGTCAAGTTTTTCATACATGAGTACCCCAAGCCATTCTCTGGAGCCATTCTCTCTACTTGCTGCCTAGCCTGTGTTCAGGCTAATCTGAGAGAAGATTCTTAACACATTGTGTCTCTGTCAAAGGTGTTTCCAAGAGGAGAGGGAGTGTTCCATTGATAATTCCAAAGAAATCAAGACCCTACCAGAATAGAAAATTTCTTATATAATACTGAGAAATGGTTTTTACTTCTTTTCTCAATTTAAGGCAGTGCTTGCAGGGCGATGTCCTAAAAGTTGGGCCAAATAAATTTATCAGTTTTGAAGGAAGGGGCAGAAAGAGTAGATATGAAGAAAACGCAAATTGCTGGCTTTAGATTCACGTATGTTTTCTAGTCTTGCTTTAGTTCTACATATGTAAGGGTAGTTTTTATTGTTGGCTATATTATATATATATTGGCTATATTATATTATATATATATTTATTGTTTATTGTAGTGACTCGAGAGCTGTTCTCAGTCTAAGAAGGAAGGTTATCAGCTTGCTTTTCTGGCTTTAATATCTGGAGACTGTTTCTGGGGAAAGCTTTTACAATAAATTATATGTACAGTTTTTGAAGATAATTTTTTCTTATTTCATCTGTTGACATCTTATTTTGAGAAATAACAATAATATAAACCTCAATGCTAAAGTCAGTCCATACAGTATTCACTGAAGGTGTGTTTTGATTCATGTTGCAGGAGCTACATAAAAACATAGTCAATCAGTACAAGAAACATTACAAGCTTAACATGCCTATTCCATCTCAAGAGGATTGCATGTACTGGTATAACTTCCTAGCATATCACATGGCTGGTGCCAACATGCAGAAGGTGAGTTCTGTCTGGGTTTTTGTTTCTTTTCTTGATTCCCCCACCTCTCTCCTTGATGCCTGCCCTTCCCATCCAGGCCACTTCTTCCCTCTCAAACCTCTCTGTTCCCAGGCTTTTGTGTATATATACAAACAGTGAACGTAAGGTTCTTTAGGGTGTCCACTGATAATCACTGTCTATTACTATATAAACTACTTTATTTCTACCCTTTGTCTTTTTGTCTTTTCAACCAGTTCATGAGAATATTTCTTAAAACAGTTTGTGTTTTTCTCTTTGTTTTCTCTTCCTGGTGAGGAGGATTTGATAAGAAATCTTCCCTAAGCTTTTCTGAAAATCCAGGCTCGCTACATTGTATGATAAAAGTAAATCGATTTATTCAGATGATTTGATTAGATCGGTGAAGAGAGATTTTTTTGTCTATAGAATTATTGTTACTTTTTCCCATTATGTCATATTAATTTCTGTGTAAATGTTCATTCTCTAGACTTCAGGAGCTGTTTCATGTTAGGCAGGAGTTAGATGGGCATATCTCTGTTTCTAGGATTACCTTGGAGCCTTTAAAAAAAATTGCCATCACTTTTGCCACTTATTGTTTTGTAGGTACTAAGTTAGTATAAGATACAAACCATGGATCAGTAGTAGAAACTACTTTCTGTAATTTCACTTGGATCTCTTTATGCTTTGAATAGTATTTGGTGCTGGTGACTAATTGCTTTATTTCACATGCTAAAACTTTTCATCTGAACCTCTTCTGAGATGGTTTATCTGACTTGTATAGAATATATTTTGTGTACCTACAGGCATTTTCGAAATGACTGTGGGCTACAAATCTATCTTTTAAAATCATACTTATCTCATTGATTATCTGTCTTTTTGCTTTCAGTTTGTAAGAAAGATGTTTTTATAATTAGCCTTTTTATATTTTATAGAACTAGCATCTCAGAATTCTTTAGCGTCTCTCATTATGACTGTACACTTCCCAGAGTTTTCTGATCCCAGCAAGTATTTTAATACTTCTTCTTGCTTCTGTTTTTCTAGAGGTAGCTCTCATTTTTAAATTCAATGCAACTATAACATCTTTTTCTTACTGAAACTCTTCATTTGTGAACAACAACAGATCACTATTAGCAGATTGATCTTTGTCAGACTGGTCTAGAAGAAGCTTCTTTCAGAGTTGTATCATAAATCAGGTCTTCTATGCTACAGAAGTCAAGATTTGTTTCATCCTCCCCATTCCTTAGTACAACTAATCAGAGAAGAAACAATCCTTTGGTTCCCTATAATACCAAACTTAGTTTTCTAAACCCAAAATTTTCATATCCATTCAAGAAAGAAGCAGGAAACAGGAAATCACATAACTTTTGAACTGGAGTCAATTGTACTCCAGTTAAAGTTGATTGTATATTAATTGTATATTAAATATCTATTGTGTTTTCTTGTGCTTTTCCTACTCTTAGGTAGATGCAGTCTTGGAACTCATGCTCTGAACTTTAATTTGTATTTCTTGTAGGAACTCCGTGAGCTTATGTTTTCTCTAGATTGGATTAAAGCTAAAACAGAATTGGTAGGGCCTGCTCATCTGATTCATGAATATGTGGAATATAGTTCAGTCCTGGATCAAAAGGTATGTGAAAGGTAAATGATCAGTCTGTTCAAAATATGATTTTCTATCTTTAATTGCATGTTATTTATGTATTTATGGGAGTTTCTATAGAAAACTTTAAAAAGTGAGACATACAAGCAGTATGAAATTAAACTTGCTTGTATATATTTCAGTCTATCATATGTACTTGCTAATAGAACTAAGTAGAACTAAATGCTTCTGTAAGAACATAATCTATATAGGAAATTAAAAAAGCAAAGTGCACTTAGCTAATGTATCCTCTGTATGTGTTACTAAATATTATCTGCTCTGTACATAGGATAGCATAGTACGTGAGAATTTCCAGGAATTTCTGTCTTTAAATGGGCACCTTCTTGGGCGACAGCCATTTCCTGACATTATACAGCTGGGTCTTTGTCAACCAGACACATCAGAGGTGTATCAACAAGCCAAGCTACGTGCTCAGAATGAAATAGGAGC
This sequence comes from Aythya ferina, assembly GCF_964211825.1. Taxonomy (NCBI): domain Eukaryota; kingdom Metazoa; phylum Chordata; class Aves; order Anseriformes; family Anatidae; genus Aythya; species Aythya ferina. The sequence goes on from NC_140296.1 coordinate 161,334,926, forward strand.
ATTTTATTTGGAATGGATGTAAGTAGCAATAATCCGTCTGCTGATCTATTAATCCCTTGATTCAATACAATCATTTCATGTACAACTATATATAGTGTATGGCTTTTATAAGGACTTTAAAAAGTACAATGTTTTTCATGGGAAAAGTACGTGAAACAATTTTCAGGCATTTGTGCGAGGAGGGAAACTGGATATGTAAAGCTACAAATTAGTAATATTTACACAGAAGTAAAGGAATATATTTTTTTACTCAGTGATTTGTTAATTTTGAATATCTATACAAAGATGAAATTGAGATTCTTTGAAAATTTTAATTTTTTTTTTAGAAAATTTAGAAATGCGGGGCAAATATTGTGTGTGTTTGCAGTACATTGTTAGATTTTCTAGTAAAATATGCACTTTAAAAAAAAAAATAAAGTTATGTTAACTTGTCAATTTTTTGGAAGTAGTGAGGTGAGAATACTAAAAGGTTTTGAAATCTCTACCCCAATTTGATATTTCTGGCATTTATATAACTTTTTGATGCTATAGTGTCTTATTAAGTTATTTAAGGAAAAAGTATATGTATATAAATATTTTTTCAGTATAGCAAGTAGTCCAGTAGTCATCTGACCATGTAACTGTCAATTAGATTCTCCCGTTCAGTGTTTTTGTTCTGCAATCCTTGATGTTACGAAACAAAATGATTTTTGGGTAATCAGGGCAATAACGAGGCAGATCAAACCAGGCAGACTTGAATTCTATCATCACTGAATATTTGGTTATTTCATTTTGAATAGCTAACAGAACTATAACAAAAACAATTGAAAGATACATGCTTTAGAAGAGTCAATCTCCAGGTAGTTTAGGGCGTTTACTTTGGATGTAGGAGACTTAAGCTGAAATCAGCAGAATGAAGATGGATGACTTTGTCTTGAATCCTAGAACAGGGTTCTCACAATGGTTTCTGGATGTGCAGATGAATAAGTTGTACTCTTGACTAGTAATTTTAGCCTTATGAGGGAAGAAGAAATGTTTTGATGACTCACTATTTTGCAGTGAAATTTGTTTTCATTCTAAAGCTCAGTAACCTTATTCAAGATATTTTACTCATTTTTTTCAGTCACTGAGCCTGAAGATTGAAGCTGGTGATCGTAAAAAACAAAAAAGTACATGGATTTATTGACCCTAGAAAAAAAATATTTTGTAACAATATATTCATTACCAAAAATCATCCTATTACAGTGACAGTTTTCTGTATTAACACCTGGCTTAACAGGATGATTACGGTTGCTACTAATCCTAAGTCTTTTTTGAAGTGAGGCAAGAACCATGAAAAATGAGTCATTGCTGTAAAACTGAAATATTTTTCCTTAGATCAAAACAAATGTGTGATTGTTTTTGAGTAAAATTCAAAGAGAAACTGTAGGAGAGCAAGAAGTCTTGTAAATAAGTTTATATTTGGACATAGCACATACCCCCTCATTAAGATGTCATGAGGAAGACTGTCTTGCACTGCAACAGCTGTGCGCATGAAGTAGCATGTTAGTTTCTCATGCACATAGTATCTTTCATGGTTCCTAAGCTTTAAGTGTTGGAGGGCAACGAAAATTCTCAGGGAAAGGAGTAATTTGTGTTTCCCTTCTTCTGCATGAAGGCTGTGAGGCCAGTTGTTTCTAAAGCTTGCTGCTCAAGATGTCTGAACAAATGTTATCTTTTTAGGGAGGATTTTGAATAATAAACTCTAGGAAATCTTACTCATCTAAAATCCACCGTCTTATCTTGCAGAAATAAAAAATCCTTGAAAAACCTCTCCCGTCTGGTTGTTCGTCCACATAAAGATGCGGTTTACCATGCCTGCTTTTCTCAGGACAGGCAAAGAATAGCATCATGTGGAGCTGATAAAACACTTCAGGTAAAATGCCTATGCATGAGTGAAATGTAACGCTGTGTACTATTTTCATAACGTTTGTTAAAAGTCCTGTTGCTTTTCTTTTGGTATGAAGATCTTATGGATCTAGAATGTATTGTGGACATTGAAAGGGATGTATTATTACATAAATATCAAGTTGCATGTTTAAAATATTATTTTCTAGTTCAAAAACTAAACTTTGATATCAGGTTTGTACTCTAACGAGTGTAATACATCAACATGAAATACCTTTTAATGATACAAGAAAGCCCACAGCCAAAGAAATACATCCCAGCATGTTTCCTATTTGTTTGCAAAAATATTTCCCATCATAGTGGATTTTCTACAGAATTGAAAAGACAGTTACAGCTCTGCAATTTCCTTGGGATTGTAATGGATGTTATACTACTTTGGTGCTTAGTAAGTAAATTTTCTTATGTGAAAGAAATAAATCTAGGGATAAAAATGAGCCCCAGAAGTTGAGGACAGTAGTAGAGTGGAAACAGGTACAAAGTGCTTAGGAAGTGGATAAGGGGAGACAGAGAGGAAAGTGACTAATCCAAATTTGCCAGCAGTCTGCCTGGAGGGGAGCCAAACTGCTCTTGAGAAAACTAGCAATCAGCCAGCCACTAACCTGGTAAAGTATCCATATTCCAGACAGCCAAAGGTAAGGGTAAAGAGCAACTTTTCTGCAAGCCTTTGGTATTGTTTTGGATGCTTGATAAGTTCAGTACTAAAGTAAAAATACTAAGTGGCCCTTAGTTGCTGTTCATTTGCCTATTTAGTGTGGTGGTGTTCGTTTGCTTATTTTATTTGCTGGCTTCTGTGTGGCATCCACTTAAGGAGATGCTTGGTGGATGTACTAGTTTTATGCTCTGTTGAAGTTACTGTGCCGTGCTTCTGTCCTTCATGGCCTCGTTACTGAGACTGCTGTTTTCTTGTTTTTCTTGATTTTCTAGCAAAAAAAAAAAAAAAAAAAAAAAGGAAAATTTGTGGATTGTGACTGCATTTAACCTAAACTTACGTGAAAGAAAAAATTGGAAAATTAATAATATTTTTGCATTAACTTTGAACTTATTTGTGTTTTTCCTATTAGTGGCATGGAAATAAAACTAATGTTTTTCAATTTTTAAGACTACTACTACTGTTTCCATGGAATCAAATACAGCATTAGATTAAGAACAGATATTCCACAGAATTTACTGTAAATTTAGATTTCCTTTAATATTAATCTTATTGTTTTAACAAAGACCAACTATTACATGGTTATTATATTCCTGTTTGATGAAAAAAAACAGTGGGAAACGTAGGGACTTCAGAATTGTAGCATCCTGAATGCTGCTGTAAAGAAGAGTTTGTGATTTGTTTATGTAACTTAGGAGTATGTGCCCTTGTAAAGGAAAGGATGTCTTGATTTTTTTCATGCTTGTAAAGCAAAATCTCACAATTTGGGGAAAAAAGATTAATTTGTAGTACTTCTTCCCAACTGCTTTTTTCTTCCTTCCAACCAGATCAAGACAGATTTGTGTCATCCTGTACAACTTCTTACTATTACTTTTTTTTTCCTCTTCCTTCCCCAAATCATCAGTCACTGCTAAAATTCTTTCTTTCAGCAGAAGAATATCATGATATATCAACCTGCAATTTGTACTTTTAATAACAGACTAGGTTTTGTTAATAGATATTTTGTGCAGTTATTCTTAAAATGAGTGAGGATGTGGACTTAGCCAAAAAGAGTAGAAAAGGCATAAATGTTAGAAGACTTAAGTTTAGACTTAGGCATAAAGGGTAGAAAAAAATAATTAATTAAACACGTAATGGATGCAGAAACTTTTTAAAAATATTTTTTCAGTATTTCTTTCCCTAAGAATTTCTATTATCTTTACGAAATCGAAACTCCAATTAAATGTTTTTACACGTATATTATGTTACCTTGAAATTATAAATGCTTTCAAAATGCAACCAGTTTAATAAAGAGCATAGAGATCTGTTTGAAGGAACACAAATTTAAATTTGTGTAGCACGTTTCAAAATTATATGCCAGTTACAAGATTTCTTTATTGTATTTCTTCAGGTGTTTAAAACAGAAAGTGGAGAGATGCTGCTGGAAATAACTGCTCATGAAGATGAAATACTCTGCTGTGCGTTCTCTGCAGATGATAAGTATGTAGCAACTTGTTCAGCTGATAAAAAAGTGAAGGTAAGGAAATGGAAAACAGACTTTTTTTTAAGTGCGATAGTTCCGATTTCAGTTTTAACCAATTCAAGCAGAACAGTCTTAGGACTAATTCTTTTTTTAACTGTCTTAAACCTGATGTTGAAAAACAAAATGAAAAACCTTATACTTGTTACATTAGGCATACTCTGTTAATTATAATGAAGCTATGTTAGTTGTAATTCTTTATGTATGATGGTTATTTTCCTTGTATTGTCAGGTGATTCATTTTAAGTAGAGCATAATGTATGAGTCCAATCCTGTTCATAACATGAATGCCCATAAAGCTTTTTTCGTATTATTTTTCTGTTATATATGAATTATTTGTTCATTTTTAATTCTTCGGTATTGCAGCAAAACCTTGATTGATATTCTAGTCTCTCAGATTCTAATCTGAATGATGATTTTTCCCCTTCCCCTTTGATTTCTAAATTGTTCAAACACTTTGCTGTGAAAGTTTATATAATTAATAATAAGCTAAAACTGACTTTTAATAAGACCAGATCAGTCCTATTTGGTCACAGACTCTTTGTCATTAGAAACTTTGACTGTAGATACTGTGTTCTGGTTCTTGAAAAGTGTATATATCTCTATTTTGGCAACATTAGTAGAAACAATTTAAAATTACAGCTTTTTGTGTCTAAATATATATATACATGTTTTCTATTTCTCTTCCAAACATTTCTGATGTGTAATTGAGAATGCTTTAGGACATTATTTGTATTCCAGTGGAGTTTATATATGTATATTTTTAAATCAAGTACACTGAAAATATTTTAAAGCGTTATTTTTCCTTCAATTCTGTCTAGATCTGGAATTCAAGAACAGGCAAGTGTATGCACATATTTGAAGAACACACAGAGCAGGTCAATTGCTGCCAGTTCAATAACAGAAGTGGTCAGTATCTTTTAGCCACGTGCTCAAATGATACTTTCATCAAAGTAAGTGGAAAAGGTTATGATTAGCAGCATAAAAATAACCACAACAGACTAATTGTTGTTGTATAAATGTACTTCAAACATTGTAAATTAGTTTTTTTTTTAACTTAAAGAAGAGATAAGGAAATAGATCAGGAGTACTTACTGCAGCTCTGTCACTGGATTTCAACATAAGAGAAATGTTCATGCTTAGTGAAAGAGAATAAACAAATCCTTACTAGTAGGGTACAAAGATGGAGACTTTTGGCAAGACTTTTAGAGGGTGGAATGGGAAAGTTTGGGAGTGGAATACCTGATTAAAAATGAAATAAGAAAAAATGAAGCAGAAATTCTAAGATTTTAAACATTTTGAATGTTTAAAAAAACATTAGGAAAAGAACAACGAAACAAACATCCAACCTGGATGCTGAAGGATTAAAAGGTTTACCTTATGGAAGTGTAGCAGGTGTAGTTTTTTTTTCTTTTCTAAATTCATAGGGCATAGTAAAGAAATAAAAGTGGAAGCCAACAAATAAGAATAATCAAAATGAGATTTGTCAGGTTAGCCACCTGGCATTGTTCACACTGGGGGGCATTATGTGTACAGAGAGAGCAGAAACAAGGTAACTGAAGTCTGTATTTGAGGAAGGAGGAAAAAAGGAGATCGAAGGATGACCTAAGCTGTTGGATAAGGGTAGAATTTCACAGCACAGTTGGGCAAATCAAATAGTTAACTGGCACTGAAGATGATGGACCTACTGTGCTTGCAGTCTATCTTGCATTTATTTCAATGCATGTACTGATCTTACTCTGCATGGTATGGTTCAAGGAGCCAGTTCTGGTGGGATTGGTTTTCTCTTCAGTTCACTGTAGTGGCTTCACTCTCCAGTGTCAGTACAAGAGAAATGCTGGGAATAGACAGTGAGGCGTGGGAGTTTTGGAAGGGGCAGGAGTGCCTTTTCCAGTTGTAGCAGTCTGTGAGATGTTTTAATTGTAATGTGAGAACTCATCTGAAGCATTCTGACAGAAGCTTGTGTTCGTGTAAATTGAAGTTAAAATAGACTTAAGGAGCCAATATCAAGATGAAAAGATCAGGCTTTTGTGCTGACCTGGATGTCCTGAGAGATGCATTTGTTGTCAGAAACTTACATCTTGGACCAAACAGATTTAGAACAAACCTGTTTAAAATGACCACTCTCAGGCTGTAAACGTGGCTGAAGTTTTAGACAGTTCAACAGTTTTCATGGGGAATGAATGACAGAACTGAAATATGCACAATAATAGAACAGAGTAGTAAAATAATAGTGGAAGAGACCTGATTGTTTTCAGAGAACACTGTCCAGATAATTGTTCTTGCTTTGAACTATCACTTGAGCAGTCAAGTGTATTGCTTTTATATAGGAGAAGGGCAAGAAATTTGGAAACAGGAAGAAAGTGTGAGCTGTAGGCTTGGAAAACAGTCTGTGTGTGCACGTGCCCTAAACACGTGGAATGTTCTTCTATCTTTATTAATAAGGTTGCAGTAATCCAAGAATAACTTGAGAGATTTCATTTTAGTTATTGTATATAAGCTACGTAATTCTGAACTTTGAAATTGGAAAGAAAGGCAAGACAAAGTTTATTTTTCAGTCTGAAGAAAATTTCAGTAACTTTGTTTGATAAGGGCCTTATCCTCACTGTACAAAATAGTCTATATAATACTGATGTGAATAATTTTCATGCAAGCTAGCAAACGGAAATAAATTGTGGGGGAGCCTCAGGCATAGCGTAAAGTCTGTGAGCAAAAGTAAAACTAAGAAAAAAGGTAAAAGGTAAAACTAAGAAAAAATTGTTGAGGATTTGGTTGCCAGTGCACTTTAAGAATGTGAACTGTGTGAATCATAGAATCATTCAGGATGGAAAAAGCTTCTAAGATCATCTGTTCCAACCTTTAACCTAGTACTGACATACCACTGAACCACGCTACTACATGTAGTCTACATGTTTCTTGAAGACCTCCAGGATGGTGACTCAACCACTTCCCTGGGCAGCCTATTCTAGTGCCACACAATCATTTCAGTAAAGAAATTTCTCTTTGAACAGAAATTTCTCTTTTCAAATTTATCTTGGAATAGTTCACAAATATAATGATATTTATATGTTTATTTCTTATGCAGCTTTGGGATCTGAAGGGAAAGTATTGTAGAAATACGATGTTTGGTCATGTAAATTCTGTCAATCACTGTAGATTTTCGCCAAATGATGAATATGTTGCCAGCTGCTCAACAGATGGAACAGTAAAGGTACACAGCATATTTGTTAAATCAACTGCTTGGTTTGATTTGTTTTTCATAAAATGCAAAATATGCATAAGAAAGTTCTGCATTTGCATAATTAGCTTTTAATGAATTAAACTCTGAAACAGTTGAGTATTGCTACTATTTTTAATGCTAAACTTTGAAAAGGCTTGTCCATTACCAGAAAAAAAGTTCATTGTCTACTGCTTAAAACAAATTCTACCTAGCTTCATTTTGAATCCTTTACTTTACACCATTTTTTTTTTTGAAAAAATGTACGTGGCTAAGAAAATGGGTGGAGGGTGTTTCAAAACTTACTTAAACAAAAAATGTTGATGTGTATATATATATATACATATGTAAATCTTTTTAATTTTAGTTGAAACATCTGTCATCTCTGAAAATGAACCATCAGTAAACAGAAGTATTAAATGTAATTTGTGCGCTGTTTTCCCATGTGTGCACCAGAAAAGAATTTGAGAGGGTTTTGTTTTGTTTTTTCTTAGAATGTAAGATTTGTTTTTACTGCCTTTGGCTGCAACAGATCTATGCTATTCCAGAACTGCAGTTCTTAAAACATTAAATATCTGTAGAGTTGCTAAAAAGAAGTTGGGAAAGAAGGGTTGCAGTAGCTGTTGTCATTCAGAAGGAAAGTTGTGGTGGAGGATACAGACATCATAGAATCGTAGAATATCCCGAGTTGGAAGGGACCCATAAGGATCATCAAGTCCAACTCCTGGCACCGCACAGGTCTATCCAAAAGTTTAGACCATGTTACTAAATGCACAGTCCAATCGCTTTTTAAATTCAGACAGCCTTGGTGCAGTGACTGCATCCCTGGGGAACCTGTTCCAGTGTGCAACCACCTTGGTGAAGAACCTCTTCCTGATGTCCGCCCTAAACTTCCCCTGTCTCAGCTTAACACCATTCCCGTGGGTCCTATCATTGGTGTTTACAGAGAATAGGTCACCTGCCTCTCCACTCCCCCTTGCAAGGAAGTTGTAGACCGCGATGAGGTCCCCCCTCAGCCTCCTCTTCTCCAGGCTGAACAGGCCCAGTGCCCTCAGCCGCTCCTCATACGTCTTCCCCTCTAGGCCCTTCACCATCTTTGTCGCCCTCCTCTGGACCCTCTCCAACAGTTTAATGTCCTTTTTGTACTGTGGTGTCCAGAACTGCACACAGTACTTGAGGTGAAGCTCTAGTTCATTGGCAGGTGTCTCTGTGAAATTAGGGTACAAAACTAGATGTATACCAGATTTCTCATTGTGAGTGAGTTTTATTAAATAGAGTTGCAGAGCAAATGTTATTTTTGCTTTTATTCTTTTGCCGAGTAGAGGTTGAGACGGCCATCTGGGCATATGAATATTTAATGCCATTTGTTGATTGGGGTAGTGGAAAAAGCAGAGGGTTGTTTTGGTGTTCCTTTCTGTTCTCTTCTATCTTTTTTTTTTTTTTTTTTTTGGTGGTAGTGGTTTTTGTGTGTGTGTGTGTCTTCCTCATTTTCCTCCCTATAAGTGATTGGGAGATAGCTCTTCCCTGTTGTATTTTTTATCCTCACCAGTAAAAAGAGATATCATGTATTTTCTATATTTTTTTTTTTTCTTGAAGCTTTGGGAAGCACGCTCAGCAAATGAACTGAAAACTATTGAGATAAAAGATCTCTTCCAAAATGCAGATGAGCAAGATGATGTGGAGGTCTTAGTAAAATGTTGCTCTTGGTCCAGAAATAGTGACATGATTTTGGCCGTTGCCAAAAATAAACTCTTGGTAAGTATCTCATGTTAATAATTTTCTAGAGGTAGTATACTGCTATCTAGTTCAAAACTATGAATAAAGATTATATTATAGGCCACCTAGATGTTTCAGACATAAGTTGCATGGCTTTAAGTGTGTGTTAAGTAAAAATATGTGGGTGACAAACATTGACTGAGAGAAATACATTTTAGATTAGAAGTTGTATGCTGTTGGGTATATAAACTGTTTGTAGTGAAGTAATTTCATCTATGTGCTAAATATTGCAATTATGTGTTCACAGCTTTTTGATGTTAAAACAAGTGATTTGTTAACGCAAGTCATCGTAAGTCATCACAGTACAATCCAATATTGTGACTTCTGTGCTGGTGATGAGTTAGTAGCAGTTGCTTTGTCTCATTGTTCTGTTGAGGTAAGTGATTTGATTTTTTTTTTTTTTTGCAGTAATGTAAAATCATACATGTGTCTGTATTTGTATGCGTTTTAACTCTGTATGCAGAGTTCAAACAAATCAGCCCTTTTAACAGGCTTTCAACGTCCTTCATTGTTATAATTTTTGTTTGCTTCTAAAGTATAAAAGGTAAATTAGGAAATAATACTTGAAAGTTATACATTCATCTTAGTTGTATGTAAAACCACCAGGCTACTGTATGTATTTAAAGTTACTGTTACCACTCTGCGGAGTGTATACCTTCCCGTCGCTTAATTCAACACAAGCAAACAAAACATGCTCCTCTCCTCCTATATGCTGTTATAGGATGTGGCAGTTCACTAAAGAGGAATACAACAGCTGAAATAACTTTGACTAGCATGGCTAACTAAGCCTGTACAAGTATCAGGGTTTTCTGGCTCTTTGTTTTGTTTTTGTTTTGTTTTTGCAACCTACTTGGTCTGAACAATATGCGTTTTTATAATGAGTGATATTTGATATGTGTTGTTCTTTCTATTTCTTTATTTTTCCCCCACCTCATCTCTTATAGTAGTCAAAGAGGTTGCTGATTCCATTGCTCTGACCATCAAAATATGATAAACAGGCACAGTTCTCATTACATGTCTGATTTCAGTGTTAAGTAAGAAAATACTAGAAAAAATAGTAATTAAGTATACTTCTAGATTTTGCACTATTTTCCCTGAATATACAATCTAAATCCACTTAAGTTCTTCTTTCATATTTTTGTTGTAGTTATGGAATATTAAATCCTTATCAAAAGTAGCAGATTGCAGGGGACACATGAGCTGGGTTCACTGTGTGACATTTTCCCCAGATGGATCTCTGTTTCTGACATCCTCTGATGACCAGACAATACGAGTAAGATCACTTTTTTTTAAATGTCATTTTGTGTATGTGTGTATAAAATTGTTGTTATAAAATCATATATATAATACAAACACTTATTTGGTATTATATATGGGTAAATGTTTATATAATATAAATGTAAATATTTATTATAAAGTTATCTATATATACAGTAAAATGAGCTTCCTTTTTTTTTTGCATATCTAAATCCAATGGCTGTTCAAGAGTAATTGTAACCTATTTTGTTTTAGATTTTATCTAAATAAAAAATTGTGAACTATTATGAGGGTTCTTTTGTAAGCTTACAAAGTTGATGTTCCTTTCATTATTAGATATATTTGTGTGTTAACATTTAGAACAAATTCCTGTAGTTGTAATGCCTCATTAAAAGCTGTGTAAGTAGAACTGTAGCTTACCAAGGTAATGTTTCCTTCTTTCCAAGTTAACACTTAACATTCTTAACATTTTGAAAGCAATTGAAGTATAGAAATTGGTACTTGATGTTTTTTGTAATTGAATTTTAACACTCTTTGAAATAGAAAATTGTGGACTTTATGATACCAAATACCAAGGAGTCTGCTGGTCAGCCTTGGGAAAAAAAGTAGTTCTGTTTCATCCATTGGAATTGCTATAGTAATTGCCCAACCTCCCCTAGTAAATAAATACAGAAGGAGGATAACTCTCACTGTTTGACAGTTAATGTTACTTGTATGTTTATATGACTTAAGTTTATAGGTACTCAGCAAGTTTTATATCTCGTCCTTTAACAAAACTAATAAAACAAATGAAATAAAACTAATGTGTTCTTCAACAGATTTGGGAAACAAACAAGGTGTGCAAGTCTTCTGATGCTGAGCTAAAAAGTGAACTAGATGCTGTATTTCACAACGGTGAAGTAATGATTTTAGCAATTTACAATCAGAAGCATATACAAGTAAGTTTTATTAATGCATTGTTACATTTGAATGTTACCTGCAAATCTCAGTAGGATACAGAGGAAGAACTGAAAGAACTGCTTGTTCATTACTTTGAACAGTTGAGTCTGTAGTAGATGACTTATAATGTATGGTAACATTTTTATTTCTAGGAACTCTGCCTAGTTTAGTAAGCAAAAACTGAAGATTAAGTGGACCTTCCACACCGATGTAGGAACTGAAGCTCAATGTGGAGGAACAAAACTGTTTTCTCTTCAAGACTGGGGATGTTGTGAGGCCTGGAAGTGTGCTTAGGCATGCACAGCAATGTGGACAGTGTACAGTACACATAGACAAGGTGTTACACAACACAAGTACCTAATGCATCAAACCTACTGATGAAGTAATAATCTCAAACTGGGGAAATGATACATATAAGCCCAGGTCAGCCCATAGCCTTAGGAAAGCATAGAGCCTTTTGTGTTCTAAACAAAACCATTAATAGTGTATATACTATTTTTACTGTGAGACCTCCTCCCTGCCGCCCTACATGCCAAGTAATAATACACCAATTTTCAACATATTTTTGCCATTCTGTGATAGCAAAAGCACAGACATCTTTTTTTGTTGGTTTTGTTTGTTTTTAGCATGATCCGCTCATTTATTAAATAATGTCAGTTGATAGGATTTTCTTCAAATTGAAGGCAATCAGGTTATTCTTTTCTTATTCACTCAGGTTATTATTTTTTTTTTTTTACTTGATTACAAGTGTTCAAAAGCATAAAACAATTCCGTATTTGTCGCAGAGTGCTGCTTATGTAAACTGATTGTGTGTGAAGCCATAAAATGGGCAATGCCATACCTTTGGCTATGAGGTAGCTATTTCAGTTATTTAGCCTAAAACAGCAGCTGCCTAGGATAAAACCTTTGTTCTGGCCTGTGAAATCAGTGCATTCTTATTGCTGGATATGTAGGTAGGTGAGAGCTGGAATAGATTCTTCTGCCCTGCAGGACATAGTGCAGATAATCTTTGTGTAGGGTCATGTCCTTTTTTCTAGTTTGTCCAGAGACAAGCATGTAAGCTATGTAATCCTGGCTAATCAGCATGACCATCATCTTTATTTCTAATCCTAGAGTTCCTTGGGATTTCTTCCTTTTTCTCTTCCTATTTTCTGTCTGTTGTCTTTTGTCTGTCCTGTCAGCAAATTAGCTAGTTCTTACTCTACCTAAAAATCGTGCTAAAAAAAAAAAAAAAAAAAAAAAAAAGAAACTTTGAGTAGAATATTGATGATATTTGAATAATAGGTAGTATGGATATAGAAATAACTGAAGTATCTCTATCAGAACCTTGACAATAAATATATTTTTGAGCCAAGAGGAAGCAGTAAATGCTGAAATTAAAATTTATGTGAACATTTCAAATGTGTGAGAAAAGAAGCTGTATCAACCACAGAGAAGAGAAAAACCACAATGAATGGAGTTGAATTACTCCTCACATGTAAATGGGTGTAGGATAGTGAATTCTTTCAATTTTCCTGAATTATAAAATACGTAAGACTACTCTGTAATGGTGTAATCTGTCATCTAAATTAGTAGGTCTTAGTAGACCTAAGGTGTGTGTCTATATTTCTATTATATCTTTCTTTTCCATGAGAAAGTTGGTGCTTAGATTTGCTGCCCTATTGTGACATCCTGGAGAGGTGCAGTCAAGAGGGAAGACTTTATTGTAGCAAGAGAATAGATTTTTAACCTTTGTGCAAGAAGAAAAATTGACCAAAAAGACAAATTGCAGTTAAACGTGTGTACTGTAATACCATAGTAAATCTCTACTATCACAATCTGTGGAGGTAGTTTTTCTCGTAGCTGTAATGTTTTACCTTTTGTAACTAGTAAATTAGTAATCCCTAGTCACCTTTTGATGTACTGTATGGTTGTTTTTAAATACATCATATCAGTGGATTCTTTTTAATCTTTTTGTTTGTTTGTTTTGTAAATCATTGTATTCTAAAGAGTTTTTTTTTTTTTTTTGCCCTGGAGAACTAATTTGAGGTCAACACTGAGTTGAAATCTAGTGCACTGTATATGCTAATAAGTTTTAAGTCATGCTTCTGCTCCATTTGGCATGAATTGGAAAATCTGGCTGGCAAGTAGCTTTGAGCTCAGAGCTTCTTATATGGCTTTTGAAATCTAGGAATAACATGTTGAGTTACTGTTTTCTGTACTCAAACTTTTAAAAGCCTTCTAAGGTGTTTTTCTTTTTGCAAACTTCTTCCATTCAGGGAGCTTGGTCAGTATGGAGATGTTACAGTATGGAGATAGTTACACAGACCTTTAAAGAAGTTGATTTATGAAAGTAACTGATACAGATAATTCAAATTTTAGAAACTGACAAACTATTCTCTTACCATTCTTAGCTCTCTATTGTAATTTTAGTTTAAATTTTAAAATATTTTATTAATTTAATTAACTTCCTGTCTTGCAGCTCATTAATGGAAATACAGACAACATTATTATGCAGACAGAACCTCAGGAATCCCTTATTTGCTGCTGTTGCTTAAGTGAAGATCTAAAATTTGCAGCAGTTGGACAGGAGAATGGAACAGTAAAGGTATTATATTGTAAACGTTATTTAAAACAATAGGAAAAATACTTTTATTTAAACGAATGTCATTTTAATGACTCTACAGTCATATTCTTTAGTATAGTACTTTAAAGTTTTTACATTTGAATGATGCTGAAATGCCAATAATTTGAGGTAATACTAATAATGTAGCTCTGCATTTATTTTTACCAAGTACTGAGCTAATGCAATTTTCTTGTTGACTGAGAATGATGTATTTACAGTCTCTTTATTAATTAAAAAGAATTTGCAAGTTCTTCTCTTCCTTTCCATAAACTATGTAAAGTAAATAGATTACTGCATTCTTCATTATAAAGGTATTACAGTTGTTGGATGGGAAAGTTCTGAAATGCCGGGAGGCCTACAGGACATCCGTGCAGCATTGTCGATTTACCTCTGATTGTCAGACTCTGATTTCAAGTGCTCATGATGCAGTCATACAGGTTTGGAAGATATTTTAAAAGACTATATTGTACACAAAAACTCATTTAAAATGATCTTTTCTACTACACCTAATGTAAACTTGGTCAATGTCTACTGTATTCTGTGTGTGGAACCATTTTGATTCTGTGCATTTTGAATGGAGCATCTTTATGTTGCGTTAGGGTAAGTTGGTACTCTTGGTTCTGTTGTTGTTTTAATTGATGCTTTCCAGCTTTTGCAATTTGCAAGTGGTGCTATAGTGAGTAATTTATTTGTTGCCAAGGAATTAAAAATAAAAAGTTACTGTGTTTTTTCTCTGGATGACCAGAAACAGGAAGCAGCAAGTTAGAGTACCAGGCAGAGGCAAGGGGCTCTAGAAATTGTACCCTTTATTTATACCCTACAGACTAATGAGTATAGCACAGTTCTGTTTTTAATACTGTGGATGATAGAACTAGCTCCTGTCAGTTGGGTGAAAAGAAAGAGTAATTTTGAACATGGTAACAGTTCAGATTATATAAGTGAAGGGTTTGGGATGCAACCCAGAATTGGCTAAGTATAGTAGGTCTGTCAGTGGGCTCGCCTATATTGTGTAAGGGAATAGGATTAAAAGACCTATCTCTGAGTGGGCTGGTGCTGAGTACAGATACTATCTAGGCATAGAATGACTGCACTAATGTAGGCTCAAATTAATAAACTAAACCTAGCTACTAAACTAGTATTAGAGCTCGTATCAGGGATGCACTTTTGAAGTGAATCTCCTGGTCATTTATACTTAGTGCTTTAGTTTGCACTTGCAGAACAGTTGCAGGTATGCAGACAGGATTCTTAAAGTGAACTAAAGTGTGCGTGCTCCAGCCACGTATGGACATTCAGTTAATACAACCAAACTTGAGTTAGTTTGAAATAAAACCTCTAAAATCCCCATGGATGCTGGTCCTCGAGTACTGTTTTGCTCAGCAATCTATTTCAACTTCTACCTACTTGCTAAGGTACATATAGACTATGCTATGTCTTACTTCGGTTTTTGTTTTGCTCTGACCACACAGAACTTGTGGATCTGAGGCTAGCTTGACTGCCTTTGCTATGGCACTCACTACAAGTTAAGGTAGTACCTAGTTGCCAGTTTATCACCCTTCTGATGTGGGTGCTTTTTTGCTTAGGTCCTCAGCTCCCCCTAGTGGACAGTGCACCAGTTGTTCATCTGAACATGTTTGGTTACTGTTCTTTCTTTGATGCAGAAAGCCTATTAATTTGAAAAGCAATTAAATAATCGCTATTTAAATCAAATTGAGGTTTAATAGCTTCTGTAAGATAAAATGACACTTCTTCAATTTTCACTGAATAGTTGAATTAAAAATAGGAATGTCATTTTGCTATCAAAACAAATGGAAGTGATATTGCATTAAAAATACATTTTAAAAATACAAAAGAAATTTAAATCAGGTATAGAAAAGTATGAGGTCTTCCAGATAACATAAATGTATTTATTGCAGTAATCAGAGGTTGAAAGCTGAAAACTTTTGGGGTGTCTAGAAAATGATGGGTTTGCCTTTTTTTTTTTTTTAATTACCACTAAGCTTTTATAGAGTGATAAAATCACAGTATATTCCAAGTTGGAAGGGACCTGCAAGGATCATTGAGAACCAACTCTTGGCTCCACACAGGACCACACAGAAATCAGACCGTTTGTCTAGTGGTCAGGCTTGTCCCAGTGCCTGACCACCCTCTGGGTGCAGAACCTTGCCTTAACCCACAGCCTGACCCTCCCCTGTCCCAGCTCCATGCCGTTCCCTCGGGTCCTGTCTCTGTCCCCAGAGAGCAGAGCTCAGCGCCTGCCCCTCCGCTCCCCTCGTGAGGGAGCTGCAGGCCACCATGAGGCCTCCCCTCAGCCTGCTCTGCTCTGGGCTGAACAAACCAAGGGACCTCCGCTGCTCCTCATGCATCTTGCCCTTTAGACTCTTCACTATCCTTATAGCCCTCTTTTGGATGCTCTCTAATACTTTTGTGCCCTTATATTGTGGTGCATAAAACTGCACTCAGTACTTGAGGTGAGGCCGCACCAGTGCAGAGTAAACAGACACTTCCCTTGATCAGCTAGCTATGCTGTGCTCGATGTACCCCAGGATACAATTGACCCTTTTGTCTGCCAAGCAATTAAGCATCACATTCACTTCAAAAAATCAGTTTCTGTGTATATTACAGGGAAACAGTTTTCTTTCATACTTTTCAATATCAATATATTAAAGCAAATTATCCCATAGGTTGATTATTAAGTATTACAGCATGCCTCTTCAATATCTTACCTTTTAATAAGTTGCCACCTCCATAAAAACCTTTTGTATTTCTTGCGAGTTAAAAATAAATCAGCTAATGCATTCTTCAGTTATTTTTGTTATATATTTTTTAAAGTATTCCGTCTTTATAATTAGGTATGGAATTGGCAGTTGAATGAATGTGTGTTTCTAAGAGGGCACAAGGAAGCTATCAAGGACTTTAGACTTCTGGAAAATTCAAAACTTCTTTCTTGGTCATTTGATGGAACAGTTAAGGTAAGTAAAAGACTGTTTATTGACAAATTGTAATACATTTTGCTATCTTTTAATTGTATCTTTATTATATTTATTTATACATTGTATTGATCTTAAAATGAAAGCTACAGAGACATAAGACAAAAATGTTTTCTATTTCTAGTAAGATTTATATTGTTACATTTTAGTAAAAGCTGAGCTTTATCTCCTATGTATTGTCCTGTAAGGTGCATGTTTTTAATTTTTTTTAGTGTTGTAATGAAAAAATAGGGTACTTCTGTATTTTGTAGGTTTGGAATATCATCACTGGAAAGACAGAAAAAGATTTTGCTTGCCATGGAGGTGCTGTTCTTTCCTGTGCTGTTTCACCTGATGGTAGTAAGTTTTCATCTACTTCTGCTGACAAAACTGCAAAGGTTGGTTGCTTTGTATACAAAACCAAACACGTTTGTTTTTGTTTGGCCTGAAATTTCTGCTTTATCCTTTATTATGAGGTAACAGGTGATTATTTGTTATCCTGTTGTATTTCTAGTGTTAAGTTTCCTATATGTGTGAAGATGTTTCTAATGCTGTTACAGACATTCAGAATTGATCTGGATATAATTTGAGACTGTCCTGGTGACCTGTATACAAGTAAAATACACATTTAATGTACAAGTCTGTGTAGAACATTTCTTTTACTTTTCTCTATTGATTTTTCTATTAATAGCCTGCTGATCTAATTTGGAAATACAAAATAAGAAAATTTCTGAAACTTTTAGAGAAAGCGTTGTCCATAGTTGCTGGTATCATTTCTGTTCAGAATCTAGGCTCAAAAAGTTGTGAAATGTTAGATGTTCTGGGGCTACCCCATTAGCTTTTTAAAGTGTCCCATTAGCTTTTTTAAATATAGTTTTGAATTGACTGATGAATCCTTTTTCTAGGGACAATTCTGTGAACTTCCTTATAAATGAATCAGTTGCATTAAAGAACATATTCCAAGGAAAATATGTTCACACTTGGTTCTGTAATTTGTAGCAAATGCATTCTTGTGTGATTAATAAAAAGAAACAGACTATGGTATAATCCATACATAAGTAAACATGCATATATGCCTATATATATATATATATTTATGTATCTGTATATATATAGATATATAAAATACTTTGTACATTTGAACACTAAGCCTTTTATCCAAAAAGTGGATAAAGTCATAATTGTTTTTAAAATTATTGTTTTTACTCTTCTTTTTAATTCAGATATGGAACTTTGAAAGTTCATGTGTTCTTCATGAGCTGAAAGGTCATGAAGCCTGTGTGCGGTGCTGTACTTTCTCTCCTAATAACAAATTACTAGCCACTGGGGATGACAAAGGAGATATAAGGGTACTGCTGTTACCTTGTTTATTTTATAATTCAATTGATAGTTCACATATTAAAGAATTCTAATAGTTTGTGTTCTGCATGTCTAATTAATTAAAATTGTAGTGAATATCAGAAAGTTGAAAATAGCAAAGATATTTTGCATGTTTCAGGGAGACAGTAGTTTGTAAGCATAGGTTTATGTTCCATGAATGCTGAGGAACTATGATTCACATGATTTACTGGCAATTCTACTGTGAATTGCATGTATGATTAAATTTTGCGTATATTGCACAGTGGGAAGAAGAGAGCCCATTTTGGGTGATTAGGCTGTCACTTCAAATAGAATGATTATCTAAAAAATAATAAAATGGGAACACACATTTCAGCTTTCCTTACTGGAGATTTTTTTTTTCTAACTTCATTTGTATACATAACCTTTTTTCTCTCTTAGATTTGGGACATTTTAACAGGTGGATTACTTCACTTCTGCTCCCTAGTTACTGTAGATGAAGGAGAACCAACACACGGTGGCTGGGTAACTGACCTCTCATTTTCTCCTGACAGTAAGATGCTTGTGTCATCTGGAGGCTATCTTAAGGTAAGCCCTGAAATAATAAAATATTCTAACATACCTAATTAAAAAGCAATGCACTGATAATTCTGAAGGAAAACACAAATCTTACATGCTTAAAAGAAACAAACCTTACACATTTTACTTAAAACAAGACTGCCTCATTTTTCTGATTGTCTGGCAATTTCACTTTTTCTCTCCAATCTGAAAGCCCCCTGATTGTGTCTTAAGAATTCTTCAGACGTCTAGGATGGAGTTGGTTTTTGAACTCCGCATGTGCTATTGTTCACAGAGTTCAAGAAACAATTGGAAACTTGAGAGTTTTACTAGTAAAGCCCTTCGTTAACATTTTTAGTATTAAGGATCTTAGTCATTTCTGTTTGCTTTAATAACCACTCAATTTCAGCAGCAATATATTCTTTCAAAAATGCTTCATTTTTTTAAGATAACTGAGTTGTTTTTTTTTTTTGTTTGTTTTGTTTTTTTCATAAATAAAAATTCAGAAGGAGTTGCAAGTGGGAATAATTCTGTCTTGAAAGATGTTTAGGTAACTATTGGAAAAGGGTATGTTGGAACTGAGGAACTCTGTCTTTTCATTAGTCTTTCATTGTTCAGACTTGTACTAGACAGGAAAAGCAGTGGTCTGCCTTTAAGTCTGTGAATTGGGTTTATTATTAAAATTATTAAAATTAGTATTATTAAAATTATTATTGGGTCATAATTTTAAATTTCTTATGAGTTTTATTTTTTCCCCTCATGCAGTAGCTAACACCTTAGTTGAAGTGTTGTGTGTGTGCACATGTTCCAACAGCTAAGAGACTGAGAAGGGGTAGGATGGATGGATGACCATTTGTGAAGTTCTCAACTCACAAAGTGCTGAAGGGTAGTTGATTGTTGGTCAGCGGACGACCATTGGTTGTGCTACCAGACCACTGAATTTTCTAATTTCGCATCGAAAACCTTTTCTGACATTCATTTCTTATGAAAGAACAAGGCATGCATCCTGTTAGTAATTTCCTTCCTGTTTTATCTTGTGGTTACAAAGTATGGCATTGTGATGGTTCTTAGTCGTTGAATGCCCCCCCAGCTGAAACAGGGAGCTCTCTGGGCTCTGAGAGGAGTCTGGCACTGTCATTACTAACTACTTGAAGATGGCAGTTAGCCTTCTCCAGGCTAAACATAGAGTGCTCAACACTATATAGTCAGGGAGCTCAATACACAATGACTAAATTGCTGCTTTTTGAATCTAGCAGTCCACGCAGTTTGTTAGCTACAAAATATTCCACCCACCCAGTGTTTATCTCTCCAGTTAGACTGTAAGATATTACGGGAGACCATAATGAAGGCTTGACTATAGTTAAGGTAAATCACATCCACTGCTCTTGCCGTGGTGTTTACAGGGCCACCATTAATGTCATAAAAGTCAACTAGGCGGTTTGGCATGATTTGTTGGTAAAATCATTGTTGGTAAATTTGTTGGTAAATCCATGCTGGTTGTTAATCACTGCTATCTTGTCATTCACATGCCGTGGAATGACTTCCTGAAAACTTGTTACATAATATTCCCAGGGACTGCAGTGAAGATTACTGGTCTGTATTTCCCAGGATTGTCCTTTCTCTTTTTTGGAAACTGGAATGGCAAATGCCATTTTCCAGTCACTGAGAACAGATTCTGTCACCATGTCTTCTCAAAGTCCTGTATTACTGCTTCTTTTTTTTTTTTTTTTTTTTTTTTTTTCAAAATCTACAGGTGGATGGATATGATGTGCATGCAAACACACCCATACAAACCTCTTAAAGGGAGATCCTAATCAATGAAAGTCTGAAATATTTCAGGAGTTAACTCTGCTCAGAAAATTGAGCAGAGTTTGATTATGCTGCATAGAACATACCTTTAAGCAAATGATTCATTAAATAATGAACACTTTGGGAAAGGTGTTTTTAATCAAAACATGGCTGTGTAGTTACAAAACTGAATTATGCACACAACTACTATTGTTACATACTTCATGATATGAGTAAGTTAAAAAAAAAAACAACAGTAATGTCAGCTGCTTTTGTCAAAGGTAATCAAAGTTAAAGGTAATCTGTTTCAATATTTTTGTACTGCACTCAAATATTGGAAAAATAGAGGGTAGACTTCTTAGTGGAACAAGTAAAAGGTTTTTGCTGGACTGATTTTGGTTCATTGTGGTCTCCAGTTCTGAGAGCAGTATAAGAAATGTGAAACAATTCTACAGGTGTGGAATAAAGTGTTGGTAGAAGGTTGTTCTTTGTTACTACTGCTTATGTATAATCTAAACAACAACAACAAAAAAGGATGTACAGGCTAAGTGGAAAAAAGTCTGTCCTGCTGACATAACTGAAAAAGGTTAATCTATATAAATGACTAATCTGTTTGTGATTCCAGTGAAGTATGTGTTTTTTGTTTTTTTTTTTCAGTTTAGCTATAGTTTCATTTATATTGTATGGCAGTGAGTTTTCTGTATTAATTTGGTTGTATAAAAGTACATAATACAAAAAAAAAAAGTATGCTACAGTTTAATTCTATTGATTGTATTTTATGATGGTATAAAGAGCAGTGCCTGAATTTACTGTTTTGTATGTGTTCCTTAAATTCAACAGCTTCAGTCTTTTTGAAGTTTCTTTTCATCTGAAAGTCTTATATCTTTAATAATTAATCTTTTGCTAAACCTTTTCTATTTAATATTGCTTGTATTTTACTCCCTTAGTTCTATCTCTATGAGGAGAGCAGTCAATTGGGCTAGCCACGCTAGGCCTTTTTATATGATTTATTCTAACTGTACTTTAACTAACTGAAAGCGTATTGTTGTATTTTACAGTGGTGGAATGTAACTACTGGAGAATCCTTGCAAACGTTCTACACAAATGGAACTAACCTTAAGTCAATACATGTGTCCCCTGATTTCAAAGTGTACGTGACTGTTGATAATCTTGGTATTCTGTATGTATTACAGAAATTGTGATTAATGGGCTGAACATTGCAGAGATTCATTCATTTTTTTGAACCGGAAACAAGATTCTGCTAATTTTTGGTCTCTCGTTAAGCTGTGAATTGTATTGCAGTGTTGCATTCATGATGTTTTCATGCATATTTATGTACATTTATGCACGTTTTGGCAAATAAATTTGCATTCAGTTTTGTTTTCAATAAGTATTATTATAATATTTAAGTCCTGATTTGCATCTTAAGTATATTGCTTCCAACTTTGTAACAAAATTTTATTAAGATTTATTCAAATTAGGTGAAGTTAATAAAAGTTGGTAAAAGAAAAAAAAGAATATAATAGGAAATGTATTTTGTGCTAAGGCTGATGGCTAAATGCTCTCTAGTCATGGACACAACTGTAAGATAAGAAAAAAAAGTTTCCTATGATGCAAGGTTTTATGTTTACAACAGAATAGAAAGAATTGGAGACATTCTTCATTTGAAAAATGAAACCAGATATCTTGGTGCTTCAAGTTCAAAACAAATCAAGTAGCTGTTCAGTTTACAGCAGCATTGCTTCCCTCTTTCAGTGAGAACCTTCATGCTTCTAACCTTGTGGAGATAAAAGTGCATTGTAACATGTACGAGCTATTTCTTGTTAAGGGGGACATCTTGAGTTCTGTTTTCTCGAGGCAAAATCTGAAGGGATATTAGAAGTGAAGTGGAAGAGATTGTGCCACGTCTCCATTCAAAGGATGAACAGAACCAACCAGCTAAACTGAAAAATACTAGAAAGTGTGAATTTTGGTTATTTTTCCTTTTGAAATTACCATTTAGTTAATCACTTTATGCAATGGAGACATTTCATTGTTGCCAGCTTTGTTTACATCGCATTCTTTGTGCAGGGATCTCTTTCCTGGTAATATGTGATTTTTTTATTTTTATTTTTTACAATCTATTTATAGATTCTATATGGGCTAGAATCTTTGACATTTGGTACTTAATTGTACTTGGCATATCTTCTGTGAATAATTAGTTACCTTTTTTTCTTAGGTGACAGTAAGCCTTGTTCTAATAAGTTGCCTCTCAACTACTTTGATCAACTGCACAAGCATTAATGTCATAATTTTCATATTTTTGTTGTTGGCAGTAGAACACTTCATCTAAATACTTGATTGCCAAAGGTACATTAGTAAGTGTGTATCAAGTGATAATAAATAGTGAAATTCTCACTTTTAGTAATTTTTGTATGCATTACAGGAGATTTAATATACATCCTTAATATTTGCCTGTTTTTGACAATCATTTTTTTCCTCTTTTCTAACTTGAAATTCCACTGTTTCTAAGGTGCTATTGAATACGGGTCAGGGTAATTAAAGTACTGCTGGCAGAAATGTAAAGAGAAAAAAATTTGATAGAAAAAAGTGTAATGTTTTGTATTCTAAGTAAGTACAGCATTCAATAAAGATAATCGAAGTAATGTTGGCTGAAATTATGGATGAATTTCAATTCTGGAGTGCAAGTTTTTGTTGGTTTATTTTCTTTCTTGCAGGGTGGGGGGAGGGGAAGTGCTGCATTCTTTATTAAGTTTTATTGTGTTTTTATTGTCAATCTGAATGTAATGCTACTTTTCAAACCACATCAAAAATTCTTTGACAGATAAGAAATAGTATTAAATACAATGATGGAGGAAAAAGTGAACAAAAGGAAACTGAAGTCTTGGAACATGTCTTTTAATGTTCAGGACATAGTTGTTTCTACTCTGTCTAGTTTATACAGACCTCATCAGTACCCTTCCTGATTACCTGAAGATCCTAGTAGTGGGATGCTCCTCTCAGCCAGTTTCCACTGATTGCATAGGCAGTGCTGTCTTCACTGCACTGACTGCGTTAGTCAACTTAGAGACCCAACTAGGTAAAAAGATACGGGATAAATGTTTCACATGAGAAAGGTCAGAAAGCTGTCTTTCATGACAGAGTTAATGAATCCTGAATGACAGAAAAATATGATCACGGCTTAATGAAGAAAACGTACGACTGGATTTCATAGTGCATTCTGATTTTTAAGCAAGTAGGTGACAAGTAGCCTGTAAGCTTGGAAATGTAAGGAACATACAGTGCATTCTTGAATTATTCTGCAAGGATGACAGCACTGCAGGATTGTGTTGCTGCCATTGGGGAAGCTGTGCTTCATAGAAGGTGGTGTTAAGAGTCTGGACGTTGGCTTTCATGTGCAAATGGATGGAATTGACTACGAAGACTTCATAGTTGTAGTGAAAGAAGAGAGAGAGTGATGAGAAAGTCTGAAGAAACAGAAAAGATAAGATATACAAGAAGAAAATAAACTGTTAAGAGAAGGGGCCAAACAAGACAGCAACATCTTTAAATATTTAAGAAGTCTAAGGCAATTCATTCAAACAAAAGTGAAGTGCTGCTTTGCACTTCAAACAGATTTGGCACTTCTCTTTGCTTATATGTATTTTAAAAGACGTGAAATAAAGTTTGACCAGAAGAAATTTTGTTTTATGGATTGTACACTAGTGTTTCCATTATGTCTTGTAATGCCAGATCAAATAGCATCACCCAAATTTAACTAATGGGCATTGCCAATTCTGTGTAGTTCTTTAACTGAAATTGTAATGTACATTTGTGTAAACAGTTTTAGGAACACTTTCTATTGATGATGCTTGTTAGCTTCTGTGGAAGTTCTGAGTCTCTTCATTTTGGCAATTAGGCCTACAGCTCCTTTACATTCCCCTCCCTTCCCCCTCCCCCCCCATTGCTCCATCTCCTTTATTAACAAAAAGATGTATCCACACAGTACAGCTGCTGAAAAGGATGCCTTATATTGCCTTGAATTTTACCATTCCTTTAACTACGTTGTTCTCCTTTCTAACATGGTCATTTGAAATAGAGCTGTGCAGTTACTGCCTGAGGTTTTTCCATGTAGAGTTTTATAGGCTTGTCTAGTGCTGGAGTGTGTGGGTACAGCTGGAACTGGTAACTGGTTGCCAGTAGAGAAATGCCCCAAAATTATTCTGCTTCCCCTAGAAAATTATATGGTTAGGCTCCCTGTTAGAGAATGCTGTGGAGTCCAGTTATATCTAGCTACAGCAGTGTGTGTCCTCATCTCTGCTGTTTCACAGAAGATGATGCCTTTGCAGGTTTTAGTGGAAAGCCACACTGAAAAAGCAGTTTGATAGCTTTTTTTTTTTCTTCTTTTTTTTTTTTTTTCCTCCTGGAAAAAACTGCAGAGAGGCCACGCTGTCTCATCTTCAAGAAGGCAGTAAATCCAGAACACCAGTAGCTCACAGAGAATTTACGTCTTCTTCCAGGTATTAGCAGAACATGAATGCCTTACACGAACTGTTTAGTTGCTGTCTCTCCTCCGTAGTAAGTTCAGATGCAACACAAGTGGCGATGCCAAGGAGTGCAGCAAAGGCCAACCTTGTGTCTGAGAGGCACTTTCTAGTATTTCCCTGATGGTGCACTCAGACGTGTTTGTCCACATCTTTCCTTCTTCCTTCTGTCTACTACAAATTTATAT
Organism: Aythya ferina; assembly: GCF_964211825.1. Classification (NCBI taxonomy): domain Eukaryota; kingdom Metazoa; phylum Chordata; class Aves; order Anseriformes; family Anatidae; genus Aythya; species Aythya ferina. Next base: position 161,360,175 of record NC_140296.1, read on the forward strand.
GGTCTCAGAGGTGGTGATGATGAAACAAGATCTCTGAGAGCTTGAGGCACCTTATTTCTGTTGTGATTTCAAAAAGAGCAGAAGTCAAATAAACCTTCCTGTTTGGAGAGTGGATAGCATGCCAGCTACTCAAAACTCTTTGTGTGGTTTTTATGCCCAATTTCACTTTGCTCTTTCAAGCTAAGAATGGGACGAAATTATTACTGGCTCTGCCAACATGCAATAAGCTATTAAACAGAGCAGGCTTGTTTGTGGCATGAGCTCTGAAGTAGGTTGACCAATATTTTTCAGCACTTATAAAGCTACCATGCTGTGTGCTGCTACCTACCTTGCATGTTTAAAACTCACTGTACACCAGTCTTCTAAAGGCTAGGTCTGATAGAGGCCTAAGCTGGGGTGTCAGGGTGCAACCGAAAAGACCTAGTGAGTGTAAAGGAGTAAGATTTTTAGTCTGCTTGTATTATTGACACCTTCAGTACTTCCTATACATTCTCCTACTGTGACACTTGGGGGATACAGCACAACTGTGTGATAGTTGGACTATTTAAAGGAGGTGTGCGTTCATTTAGAAAAATGAGAAAAGTGAAGTAGCTCATCAGTGTTTCAGTAGGCCTCTTGGGGCCTGACTGACTGGGGCCTGATCTACAAAACACATCAGCTTCCTGTGCTTGTTTCCATGTAGCAAACCATATATTGTATGTGTAACCGGTGCTCTGAGAACAGTTATAGATCCTGGTCCTTCAGGCTAGAGAGGATTCTTGTTCTGTGCTCAAGAGGGATCATCTGGGTGCCTATTTAGGGTGCCACAATTAAACTCTGTGTAGTTATGTAGTATTTTTAATTTCTTCGTATAATTTACTTCATTACAGTTTCTTTGTGTCTCTGTGATTATTTTTTTTAGCTATCTCTAATAATGCCTAAACTCAGATGAATTTTGAAAACTGTGCTGCCTAAAATGACTCAAAATGAGGCAAAGACAAATTTACCCAGTTCAGCTGTGTAAATATAAATATGATTCTATTTAGGCAGTGCATGTATTATTTCTAATGCATAAATCCATATAAAGTATACTTAATGTTTAATATTTTAAAAATGGTATTTTCTATTAGTCATGTTTCTGAAGCAATAGGCTATTTTAATTGTTCTCTGCAATTGCATAAATAATTTCATTCCCATAGATAATCAGTACTTCCTAGCAAATGACAGCAGGGATTTCCTTACTCATGTGGTTCTGAAAATCACATTATTTTTTCTGTTATTGTCTCCAAAGATAGTAAGAACAGGTCCACGCTTTTCTTCTTCACTAGAGTCAGTATTCACAGAATCACAGTATATCCTGAGTTGGGAAGGACCCACAGGAATCATTGAGTCAAACTCATGGCTCCACAGAGGACCACCCAAAAATCAGATCATGTGTCTGAGACCATTGGCCAAACACTCCTTAAACTCCAGCAAGCTTGGTGCTCTGACCATTTCCCCCGGGAGCCTCTTCTAGGGCCTGACCTTTTGCGTCAAGAAGAACCTTTTCTCAACATCCAGCCTGAACCTCCCCTGATGCAGATTCATGCCATTTCCTCAGGTCCTATTGCTGGTCACCAGAGACTTGTTGGGTTTCCAGAGGAAAAAAAACAAGATGAGATAGTGCTTCAGGTTTACATATGCTAAGACTTTATAGTGTGCTGATGCAAACCCTTACTCCAATACTAAGAAATTTCAGTCTTTCCATCAGAGCATGTTTTTAGATCCCAGAGACACAATGACAGATATGTTTCTTTTCTTTCTGCACTTCTGGTTAGAACCACTTTAACAAAAGCATATAAAAAAAATTGTTGCCTCAGTGCATTTGAAATTTCAGAGCAGTTACAGAAATATTTTAAACATCTTTCAGATTCTGCACTTTTATATTTCTCAAAGCCAAGCAGTTGTGTTTTTGTCCCATACAAAAATTATAGAGCAGATAGTAATTCTTCTCTTTTTCTGCAGTATCAAGGATTCAGCTATAAGATTGCTATTCTGACTCAGCAGTTTGTTTTTCATCAGTCTGGAGAACTGGGTTTGAGGTCACTTCTCTGGGTGCACATTCATTCAAAAAGAAGAGTGGTAAATGGCCAAACTGAATCTGTGGAAGAATTGTTTGTTTTTCATGATGGTATCAGTGAATACCTGCAAGAGACAGGTACAGTTCAATTGAACTAAACATGACCTGGAATTCTCTTCATAGCATATCTTGAGCATAAAAAATTGGTTAAAAATTAAATACAGTAGATCAGAATAAGCTAAAAGTCTGCTAATTTGATTGTTTTATTTTATTTTATTTTATTTTTTGTAGAAATATGTGTTGAAATTATTAAACTTTTCTTTATGATAGACATGGGAAAAAAAGTCTATCCCTTGAAGTTAGGGTCTTTTTTTTTTTTTTTTTCCTTTTAAATTTCTACCAGCTGTGCAGTTATTTACACTTTGCAGTTTCACAAGATGCTTTATCTGTCATTACATATCATATTTAGCCCTCAGTAACTGTTGTTAACCTGCTTCCAGATAGGAGTTTCCACTGTTCTAGGTTCTAGTATTGGAAATATTTGCTGGGGAAGATTTGCTGAAAGCAAGGTCACAGAATCACAGAATCACAGAATTTCCTAGGTTGGAAGAGACCTCAAGGTCATCGAGTCCAACCTCCAACCTAACGCTAACAGCCCTCCACTAAACCATATCCCTAAGCTCTACATCTAAACGTCTTTTGAAGACTTCCAGGGATGGTGACTCCACCACTTCCCTGGGCAGCCTGTTCCAGTGCCTCACAACCCTTTCAGTGAAGAAGTTCTTCCTAACATCTAACCTAAAACTCCCCTGGCTCAACTTAAACCCATTCCCCCTCGTCCTGTCACCAGGCACGTGGGAGAACAGGCCAACCCCCACCTCGCTACAGCCTCCCTTGAGGTACCTAAAAAGAGCGATAAGGTCACCCCTGAGCCTCCTCTTCTCCAGGCTGAACAAGCCCAGCTCCCTCAGCCGCTCCTCGTAGGACTTGTTCTCCAGGCCCCTCACCAGCTTCGTCGCCCTTCTCTGCACCCGCTCAAGCACCTCGATGTCCTTCTTGTAGCGAGGGGCCCAAAACTGAACACAGTACTCGAGGTGCGGCCTCACCAGAGCTGAGTACAGGGGGACGATCACCTCCCTAGCCCTGCTGGTCACGCTGTTCCTAATACAAGCCAGGATGCCGTTGGCCTTCTTGGCCACCTGAGCACACTGCTGGCTCATATTCAGCCGACTATCAACCATCAGGTTGATACTTTACTATCCTTTCTTTTATCACAAAGTGTGAAATAGGACATTTTCTCAGTGTGTGCTCTTTTCTCACCTTGTATTACTGAAAAAAAGAATGATACCTAACAGACAGATAGGAGTATCAGGATACTTTTGTCACTAAAGTATGAATCTAGGCAATTAAGATCACCCTCTCTATTAATGATAATCCTTTCCCTATCCGTATTTTTAGTTTGCATGCAAATTAAACTTCGTGCTTTTCAAAAACTATACCACAGTGCCTCCAGCATGCAGCTTTTTACCTCCATTTTGCCATACTCATTTTGCTTGAGTTCTGTTAGAAATTATTTTAGGATATCTACTTACCTATGTGGTACATTTTTTTTCTTCTTTTTGTTAAGCAGGAATCTATCCAGAAAATGAGAACTTGATGCAGTGAATACTTCAAGGAGTTAGCAGCAAAGACAAGATTTCTGAACTTTAATATATCCTCCTTTCTCGCAAAAATGAAGTTTGGTTTTCTCATTTAGAATTAATAATTATGACAAATAGTACAGGGCTTTGAGCCTAGATGTCTTCTGTTTAGAAACTTGTGTGTTTTGCATAAAGTTTAAGTTCTAACAAATTGGTTTTCCCTATTGAAATGACTACACTGAGGTATTTTCTTCTTATTTCTAGGGTGAGTTCATGGCTGGTAGGATTCCTTGGAAGGAAAAATCAGAAGTACCTATGCACAGTCAATACTTAAAGGCAAGAACAGCTGAATTTGGTATTGTAACCCAAGAACTTGGTCAAAGTGAGAGGACTGTAAAAGTTATTCCCCAGAGGATGTAAAGACAAAATTAGCATAGATAATCCAGTAATTATGGCACGTTAAAGGTCAAGGTGTAATTGTGGTGGTAGTTTTTGTACAGTGACTGGCAGAAACAGTAGTTGTTTTTTCTTTGTTTAACAGTTAAGAACTTTTTGTTTTCCATTTGAAAGACAAATTTATCTCTTATGTATTTTTGGGATTTGTTTTTTTCTGCATCTAAGTTTTGTAGGCTATTCTGAATAGGTTATTCAAGCAATTCTGGCATTTTCCCTAACAACTCACAAGAATTGGAAAAATTGGTACCTTTAGTTATTCTTCCCTTTCAGAGTTGTTTATTCACGAGAGATTCTTACTGTGTTAAACAAGTGAAGCCATAAAACAAACATTTTGGTAATCAGGCCAAAGTACTCATAAATTATCACCAGGCAGCTCTAAATCTGTCATAAATTCTTACTGACTTGTTCACAGGAATGTTTATATAATTGAAAGCAAATATAGAGAGGAAGTTAAGTCTCCATTTTACAAGTTAAATCAACTATAGTGAGATGAAGAACACCCACACACTTGGCTCTGGATCAGCCAAGACATTCTTGAAAAGCAAACCTTTAAGAAATCTTTATTATATAACAAAATTATGAAATCAAATTCAAGGTGTAAAAATTAGCAATTTTCCAGGTGTCAGTGATTGTACTTTGCTTGCATTTTCCTTGTATTACAGCATATCACCTTGAGCAGGGAATTACATGTTTGGAATCTTTCCAGAAAAGCTAATTTTGGCATAGCTGGGAACATAGATGTAATTAATGTAGGATGTGTTAGAGCTAGGACTCACTGAAAGGGGTTCACAGAGCCACAGTTCCAGAGATGTGGAGAAAACATCTAACCTACTGAATGAGATGCTGTCTTACGATATTATATATCACCTTAAAAAGAGGTGTAGAAACTGCCATAAAACATAGACAAATATATTAAAAGATATTTATGATACATTAAAGTATAATTTACAATGTAAAGTATAGGAGCAAATGATTAGGGTTTATATACCAGTCAGTGAAATATCAATAAGCAAAGTAAATGAGAGGTCATTTAGTATTAAAACGAAGCAGTTAGCAAAATACAGCTTAGTCCATTGATCAGAGTGATACAGTTGTGAAATACGATGTTGGAGAGAGAATATTTGGAAATAGATGGCAAGATGTATCTATTCCATGTAATTTTAATCACAGGAACAGGAAGTTTATAATCTTAACAGGTGGCAAGGATGATTTGTTCAAATTAAAGAATATCCAATCAGCAAATCCAAATGCTAAATAGCCAAATGTCTGAGATACATAAGATGAAGAGTCCATTGAACCACTCCTCATAAGAATCATCCTGTCTTGAAAAAGTGACAAACTACTAAAGGATCATGAATCATGACAATTCTAGTGTTTGAAATAAAGAGACCAAGGGAACTATTGATTTGAATTCAATCCTGAGTAAAATAATGGAATGGCAGATTTAGGGCTATATGAAAAAGTGGAATTTAGCCTGAACATTGCAGAAATTTTCTATGTATTGCTGATATGGTTTTATGAGAGATTGGTAGATTGGTTTTGTCAGACATTATTGGCAGATATCTAGTTGTTTATCTTTTTTTTTTCTTTTTTTTTTTTTTTTTTTTTTTTTCTTTTTAACCCCATCAGTGTCAATACATGAACTTTGGATTTCTTTAGGAAATTTGATTCATTCTTACACAGCATTTTGAAGTGCTTCTATTTTATAGCATTGGTAGAAAACAGATGGATTAGAATATGGGCCACCTTATTGTTAAAATTTAGTGCTTTTGTCCATGATCTAGAAAGCCTTTTATGATAAAACTTCAGATGATATAAATTGGTTAAAAGTAAACAGCAAAAATAAGTAGTTATCACTAAATAATGGGAACACATTCAACAAAGTGTTTTTTTGTTATGTTATGAATAAGGTATAGTTATGTCATACATAACGGAGTCAAGAATGCCAGTGAGATCATCCTGAAAATGGTGGTGTGGAAATGAAACTTGATGAGGTCATCCATATAATTTCCAAGGTGTTTGCATTGGTTTACATTTTATGTAAGCAAGTATATAAAAAAGATCTATCTTGATGGAGTAAGGAAGTGATCTATGTGCTTCATTAATAATTCATCAGCTGGAAGAGTGTATGAAGCTCTGATATTTATGTTTCAGAGATGAACTGGCTTCAACCAAAATCTAGAAGAGGACTGCAAAAAGTAATCCATGGGTTGGGGAAAAGAAACTTTAAGAGCTGGATCTATTTTGTTGAAATTGAGAAAATACTGAGAAATGACCCGTTAGTGAGGCATGTGAGAGAGGCAGGACATTTCAGGCTTGCAGACAAAAGGATGGAAGGAAAAACAAAACAAAGCAAAACAAACAAACAACAACAACAACAAAAAAAACAACTTGTAAAGTCATGTAAAGCAAGGGAATTAAGATCTTAGTTTCTACATCTCTCTACTTCTCTACACAAAACTGAATCTAAACAAAAGTCTCAGTAAAACATTCAGTTTCTACTTATATGCTCCCATCTGTTCTGTAGTTATGGATTCTGCTTCTAAAGTTATGGATTATTATACAGCTAAGATCTTTATTGCCTTGATTTGCATGTCTCAACCAAAAATAGGTGCACAGATGAACCTGAGACCATCTGATCATGTTCCTTGCCTGAGTTCTGTGTAGTCTGTGCTAGAACAGTGATTGTAATGAAGTACCGAGACTTAGAGCTTCTGTTGTTAGTCTGTGGGTCAGGAAAAATTTATTTCTTGCAATGTATAATTTTGCTTCTTAACCTCTCACCTTCCTTTGATATTGGCTGCTTTAGGAAGTGTAGTATTTAACACAGTTGAGCCATGCCTTCAGGTGCAACAGCTGTTCTTTCTGTTCTTTTTTTTTTTTTTTTTTTTTCCTGCTGGTGTAGTAGTTTCTTTGCAGACCACCATGTAAGACTTCTGGCTGGGTAGCAGTCTTCTACAAAAACAGATTGGCAGGGATATTTTTTCCCATCTTTTTCTGTAGCACAGGGAACAGAAGATGTGCACTAGCAGCTGGAATTACTTAGGAACTTCTCACTGAAGTGCTTTCCTGCCATATCAAAAGCTGGGGATAAGGGTGGCATGTTAGTAGTCTCCTGTCTTTACTTTTTGTAGCAATCAGTTTAATTTTCTATGACTGAGGCCTTTGGCCTAGGTCATTTTTCAAGTTTTGTTTAAGTATAGCTGTGTGAAACATAATGGTTGTGATACAGGGATGGTCATAGTGACTGATCTAGCATCTTTTAGAATTAACTTCTAATCATATACATCATCACCTGGATGCATCAGTAGATTTAATTCAATTCTAATGCAAAATTGTTCAGATAGCCTGTAACTTCATCTTCAAGACAGCAGGTAACAGTATATTAATCTTTTTTTTTTTTTTTTTTTTTCAACATAAGCTCAAGGAACAAGTAGTGCTAGCCTCATTTGCATACATTACAATATTTTTGCTTAGGACATGCCCAAGCCCTTAATTCTGCAGGATAGCAATTATCATTATCTAATAACCACAGGCAAAAGAGTGAAGATTGCATTGCATCTACTATATCTTTAAAATCAGTGTAGTCTACTTCTTTTTTCCTCATGGTGTCACTATAGGATAAATTTAATGTTCCTTGGATATCCCCCATATTGGAAAATGATTTGATTTCCCTTGTCTCACTGGATTTCTGGTCTTTCTAATACTTGTTTAGAGGAGATGATAACAAATATATTGCCTTGAAATGTGGACGTGTTCTCTCTGTCATTGACCACCATTAACATTGTGCATAAATATATATTTTTTCTTTTTTTCTTCTTCTTTTTTTTTTTTTTTTAGAATTTATTATTGGAATAAATTTAGCTTTGGAAAAGGATCTGGAGAATCTAAGCAGTTCTAATGATTTGAAGGTAGTTATATATAAAAAATGACAAAAAGGCATGTAGCTTCTGATTGAATGGCTTATTATGTTAAATATCCAGGCTGAGGGTGTTAAGGTTGCTCAGCCTGAAGAAGAGAGGGCTCTGGGGATAACTTATAGTGGTCTTTGCTACAAGAAATCTGTAGATGGACTCTTTATCAGGGAGTATAATGATAGGACAGGGAGTAATGGCTTTAAACTAAAAGAGGCTGGATTATTTTAGGTATCAGGAAGAAATTATTTACTACAGGGGTGGAGAGGCACTGGCACAGGCTGCCCAGAGAAGCTGTGGATGCCCCATCTCTGGAAGTGTTCAAGACCAGGCTGGATGGGGCATTGGGCAACCTGGCCTGGTAGTAGGTGTACTTGCCCATGGCATGGGGTTGGAACTGCGTGGTACTTCCAACACAAACCATTTTGTGATTCTACAATCTCTTACATGTTTCCTGTATGTGAGAAAGTAGTCTAAGGCCCTCAGTTACTCCCTAAACAGAAAGTGTTTTGAATTCAGATTTTTTTTTTTTTTTGATTGTTAGAAAGAACAGTTTTCCATACACTTGGTGGCAAGAACAAGGACAGGAGAGAGTGATAACTTTGTTCGGTTTACATATTGATCACATCTTTTTCTGTCCATTTGTTGCAACATAACCCGTACCCACATTCTCAAAGATAGCTGGGTAACTGACTTCCACAGCAGAAGAGTGGCAGTAGTGAATACACATGCATGTTAAATAGGACTGATGACAAATTTGCTTGTGGTATTGCACAGGAGAGGGAGTCAATCATGGAGGTGCAGCTTCCCTTTCCAGCATTTGGGATGCATCCTTCCTGCACGGCAAGAACCATAGACCATAGCCTCCATCTAGCTGGGTTATGAGCTCACAGGTATGAAAGCTAACTAGAATCAGGGTATTCAAGGGTGGACTGGATAGAGGTATGGCCAGGAACATTAACTATGATACTTTAGTAAAGAAGTTACAGAGCTTTAAACCATTTCAGAGAAACAGTTCAGCCTTCAGCCTGAACAATATTCCCCTATGCTCCCCTGGTTTCAAGTCCTTTCTTCTTCCCTTCTTCTAGAATTTTCCCATTCCTCTTATATATTCTTTCACTTTCTTCATGTGGTCTTTTTACATGAGATAATGGATATACATTTTCTTAGGTACATGCCTTCATTTAAATATTGTCTCTGATCCTTATACCTTGTCTTTCACTTACATGTTTGTCACTGCCACACAGCGTGGAGTCAATTGTTTGGGCTTATAGTTTGGAGACAGTTAAGGTTACTATTTCTAGACTGTTGTCTTGTTGACATCTTAGACATCATCCTCCAGTGAAGTGTGAAACAGGATAGATGAACAGAATACATTGAAAGAAATCTAGGGCAAAATTAGATGAGAGTCTGCACATAGCACAAACTTTTAATCTAGAACGGAAACTATGAACTATTTCATCTTTGGACATGAAAGCTTATTAGTTGTTTGTCATGCTGTTGTCTTTTGTAAAGGACTGACACAACCTTTTTCACGACCATCTAATTCTCTTTTAAGTGGTCACCATCTTATGGCTATGCCAGTTTTTGATGCTGAGATGGGTAGAAACTAAAAGCCATGTATAGTGCTAGGGTTCTGCAGGAGAAGCAGCCTCTCGTATATATGTTGGCAGACCACCAAAAACAGATTTGTGGTATGCCCCCTCCTGTCAGTGGTGAGCAGTAGCTCCTTTGGCATTTAATAAATGCCAGGCCAGGTTGGAATAGTCAGCATGGCCAGTCTCAAAAGCAACAACTGCTTCAGAAATCCTTCCAGCTCCACAACACAGGATTCCCCCCTTGTTACCTCCTGATGTCGTCCAGTCCTGATGAATTCTCCCAGCAGCTTCTTGCCTTGTATAATAGAGATTTCACTACCCAAATAATGTTCACAATCTTTTGTCACCGACACTTACCTCACTTTGATTCCAATTTCCGTATCATCTCATGTCAAATGCAATCCTTTTATCATCTCTCATTTTTTGCCAGCACTCCACCCTCCCACTGTAAGGCAGTTGTTGCAATTAACTCCTGTGCTCACAACATGTAGATGCTCCAGTTTCTTCATGTACTCTCCTTGATTGCCTCTGCTTCCCTCTTACCTTGAGTAGAGAGCAGGAAAAGCAACCTTCCTCACATCCTGATCTTTTGGAGGTGTCTGGCTTTTTTTTCTACCTTCACTTTTAAGATTGACCATTGCCTCCTTACTTCCTATAAAATGCCAGCATCCTACAGACTTAAAAAAAAAAAACAACAAACAAAAAACAAACAAACAAAAAGTCATGTGTTCACAAAAAGGACTAATGATCAAGTAGTAACTGCTTTGGGTTAGTGCAGATTTGTGTCCTGTGTTCACAGAAGTCTCTTTGGCTCTGAAAGAGGAATGCTGAACCATTGTCCCATGACAGATGGGACCCCATCAATTTGCCTCCAGTGGGCAAAAAATCAGTTAGTAAAATCAGTGGGTAAAAAATCAGTGGGTAAAATCAGTTAGTCCTTTTTGGACTAATTAGTTAGTGCAGGAAAATGTTTCCTCTAAAATCCCAGGTTTCTGCAAATACAGAAGTACCTTATGCCTGTTAACTCTTATGTTTCCTTCCAGTTTCAATTTATGTCTGCTGTGGGGGCTTCAGTCATTCGCTGACTCACTGTCCCCCCAAACTATTCTCTTCATACTAATTTCCTGTCCTAACAGTCTTTCATCCATCTCATTTTACATCAGTCTTGCTAGCCATCCTCAGTTGCTTTTGCCCCTTATTATCTCTCCCAAACAAGTCCAGCTGCTTGCTGTGCCACTTTACCTGTTTGACATCTCTTTGATAAACCAGGATCAAATTTCTCCTGCAAATTGCCATCCTTCCTGTTGCTTCACTTCCCTTATATTTTAGGGTTGTGTTACAGCTCCTGCCTTTTCCTTTAATTGTAGGGGTCACTCAGCTACCCAGTTTTATAGCCTGAAAATCTGGACATTTTAATACTTTTGGTGTCTGAAGTGTATTCATTTTAACATAACTTCCCCTGGAACTCTTAAGTATGTAATTAAATATGGAAAGACAGCAGTTGAATAGTGCACCAAAAAAAACCAACAGTTAATTAAGGGCTTTAAAGTATGAGGTGTTTACCATCTGTAAACAAAATCTGTATTCTAAAATAAAGCTGTCTCCACAGCAATGCCTGAGTTTGTGTGGGACAGGATCAAAAGCCCAGTGAAACTGGGGAAAGGGAAGGGATGACATTTCCCTGACTTCAGTATCCCTTGGCTCAGCCCCTTGTTTCATTTAGCAATGATAAAATGACGCACAACGTCCTGTGACTGTACAACTTCATTTTATTTTGTGTGCTTTTATAGGATATAAATAAATGACAAAATTACAAAATTTATAACTGGAAGCCCAAGCATATTTACATAAGTTTTGTTGCAGTGAGGCTACTATTTACTGTTCTCCTATACAATTTTCCTTTTGGTACCATATTTTTAGTGTTAGTTTTTTACTGCCAGTTGACTACGTACATATCAACAGTGAATAGGCAAAATATGTACAAGGAACTATTTTGTTCAAGTAAATCGAATACTGTATTAAAAGTATGTCATCACTCAGCGCTATGATTAGGTTTAACTAAACCATATACAATTATCAGGTTTAAACCAAGTTCAGTTATCCATTTTTGGAATTTACCAACTGACCATTCTGACTGAAAATCTCAGCTGGATATGAAATAATAATTAAAAAAACGTTAAGACAACCACACAATTTATCAATATCTCTATAATGAACTTCAAAATGATTCACAATTTGACTGGATAGAACAATATACGTTAAAATGCCATTTTTCTCCTATAGTGATATTTGTACTGTTATAATTTCAGATCTACATAAATATACATCATGGTATTATACAAATACTCCACAGACATTAAAAAAATTAAAACACTTTAAAGAAAATGTAAGTAAATATTATTTAATCAAATATTAAGCAAATGCTTAACCATTTTGTTCCATGAAAACATTTTTATTACTTTGGAATTTTTTTCTTTTTCTCACCATTTTTATTTAGAAAATGTTTTGCAGTATAATTTTATCAACAATCTTCCAAACAAGTTTTCTGTGACAGAAATCTTGATAGCAAAATCCAGAGTTTTGATTTTGTTTTAGAACCACTGAGATTATTTTAAAAAATACTAGTAGAATTCATGGCTATAGCAATGTCAAACTGCATAAACTATTATGTAGGTGTAGTAGAATGACCATTCATTCCACTTGCATTCCAGACTGATCACACGGAACATCCAGTGCACTGATGCTACAACTTTTATAATTTTCATAATGCTGCAATAGCAATGGTTTAATCAACTTTAAAATAAACAATATTTGTCATAATTAATCTGGCTTCCTTTCCATAAATACTCATATGCTTTCCCATAGTTTTTCTCTTCCATAAAAATATCTAATAAAGGTTTTCTGTGCATTATTAATACTTTTTTTCTATCCATTCATAAAACTCTGATCCTTTGTTACAATTCAAGAAGTTCCTATTTCTGTAGAGGATCAAAGGACACCAATGATTACATATAAAACCAGCGCACACAGAAATCAGGGTACCTAATTTCTTGTCACTTTAATGAGTTCTTTATTCAACACAGCAATTATTAATGAATTCAGTGGTTTCACAAATACTCTATTTATTAATTCTGGTTCTATTTCAATTAAAAACTGCCAAGATTTAAATAAAAAACCAATCAAATATCCTACTTGTAGGCAGCATTAGTGTTAGTTAGGAGACCTTTTGTTTTTTTAAAAAGTAGAATTCTAAAATAAGAAATCAAAGAAAGCACTGTGGCAAAGTCACAAGGGAGAACTGTGTGAAAAATAATGTTTCTCACTCCTCTTGTGGACTGTAATTTTAAAAGTCTTCATATAGTGTCATTCTTCTGTCAGTGCTGCAGGAAGAAGATCACCAGAAATGACTATCAGCCTTTTTCGTTAGTTACAAGGCCACTCATACAGTGCAGTCTTCCTCTCTGCTGGATTGAAACGTTGCCATAAAGGAAAGGCTGTGCTGTGACTGCTTGGAGTGCAAGGCACAACAAGGAACAGGGGGAGAGTTTTGTATCAGAAAATTGTAGTTTCATACTTGGTATTAATGCCTCTTTTGGCTTCTTGTCCAGGTTCAACAATCCATGGTAGATTCGCAAGAGTCTTTTGTTCAGATGGATCTATTTGCTTTAAAAAAAAAAAAAAGCAGATAAACAGATGGGTTACCATCTCTGCACACAGCATTTCTAGTAGAAGTTTTTTCTTAAAAAAAAAAAAAAATACTAGAAAACACCACAAAACCTTTATCAATAAAGCCCTGTTCTAATGTCTACAGCAGTAGTCTGCAGTGGTCTGTATTCCCATCTACCTACTGATGGTTGCCCTGATTTACAGTTTAGATCAGAGCAGTGCTGATCCCCAAGCTCTAGCGCATCAAAGCTTGTTAATGCTACATTTAAAGCACCATTTGATCCTGCAAAGTCCTTTCAGTACTGAGACAGATGATAGCATCAGGAAATGTTCTTTCTTAAAATCCTATGGTGATGAACAAGAAAGTGCATGGTCATATGTACACGTTCATGTATACATATCCCCTTCCCCTCATCCCAGAATTAAATATCACAGAGTATGGTTCTCCTTTATAGCCAATGAATATGATACACTATGTAGTCAACTACATGATCATGCTACGCTCACTTGAATTAAAATAATTTTTGTAATTTTTGAATAGCTGTATCATAAAAGAGTGTTTCACTGTCAGCTGTGCACTCTAGGATGACAAGAAAATATAAAGAAAATCAATATGTTGCTCTGATCACCTACGATTTTTAGGAATTTGGGATTTCAAAGAAGATATTGAAAAGGGTATTGAAACCCTGTTCTGAAAGGAGGTTCTGTAGAAGGTAAAAAAAAAAAAAAAAAAAAAAAAAAGTAGGAAACGAAGTTGTTTGGTGTGACAAGATCACTGTAGATTGATTTGGATTTGCAATTTGATTAGGTTTCATCATCTGGCAATCATACCCAAATCAAACATCAAAATTTTTGAGATACTGATTTGCACATGCAGTGATTGTGTAACAAAAATAGGTTTAGTGCTGATTTTATTTCTTGACACAGGCTCCAGGAAGTCCATGGAACTGAACAGTTTTAAATGTATGCATTGGCTGTGATACACAACACTTAAAAGAGGACAATACATTGAAATCAGGCTGAATCAATTAAAACTTTGGAATAACTAGAAAAGAAATATGTTCAACACTAGTCAAGCAACTTTCTAAACCAGAGGAACACAAATTGGGCAGTTCTGAGTGGCTTCCTGCACTGCAGTGACATAACCCTACCACGTGATGAGCAGAGGCAGCACAGCTGAGACGTGGAGAGTTTCTGACTCAACAGGTGTGTTAACTTACACAGCTTCTACACATGCATCAATTCTTACTGTATAGCTTACTATTATTATTATTGTTATTATTATTATTTTTTTTACATGCACCACTCCTTTCTACTTACCACTGACTTCCGAATACTAACACGTGGTTTTGGAATAGGTTTAGAAGGTTTATTTTCAAAGCTTTCTGGGAGTGTTGAAGAATGGCCCCCTTTTCGTGCTTGTAGTGCAAGCTGATAGGCCACCTCAAATGCTTGTCCTAATGTAAGAATGATTTCATAAGCTAAATTCTGGAATGAAACAAAAACATTTAAAATTGGAATTAGGTGGAGTTATTGTTAGATATAAGAAGTGGCACAGTACTGTTTACAGAATGCATTTTAATGAAAATAATTAAAAACAATATCTGCAATATTTACATCTGTTATTTGATTTCTCATTGATTAAGGACAATCTATATGTAATCTACTGTAGTTAAAATAATTACTTTAAAAAACTTTGAAAACATTATCTCACTAAACATGAGAAAAGGGGTGGGTGGATGGGTGTCACCTCTTTTTCAAACAAGTCATTAACCCCTCCACCCCTTCCCACCTCACCCTGTATCTGCTGTTCTTGAGACCCCACCCATCTTGGACTGCTGTGGGTATCTGACATTCCACCTTCCTCTACTTCAGACCTCCAGACTTCCTTTGCTGACCTCTCCTTCTCCAGAGCTGGCTGACCACAATCCAAACTGCAAGTGAAAGTCTTTTTTTTTTTTTTTTTTTTCCCCGTCCAGGTTTGTGGGGTTGTTTTGGTATATTTATTTATAGGCTCTTACAAACTTTCCAATAATATTTTGAACACCTGCAGAGCAAACACAAGCCTGCAGGCTTGCTTTCTTATGTCCTGCATTCTTCTTAGAGTAATTCATACATCTTGGATTTAATTCAGAAGTTACTCTCTCCTTCCTGAACATCTGTAGCCCACAGCTGGGTGCATTCCTGTATGCTTTGAAATTAGGTGAGCCCTTAAAACACCTACATGCTTTTGATGTAATTTCAGATGTAGCAATTTTATGTGATGCATCTTTTTAGCTTGTCAAGTCTAACTGCTGAGTTTGTAATAAGTGAGAAAGCAGTGCAAGACACACAGAAATACACTCTGCCCTTCAGTCATTAAATGGTTAAAAGTCTATGTGTCTTATTTCATGCCATATACTACAGTTTCACTGCAGTCATGAAGAAATTCTATCCCTTTGTTATCACACTACATTGAATGATGTACTTTATAACCCACACATTCTCTGTAATGAGAGTCTTTATACTCTGTAGAAAAAGTGTAGGCTAAATTCAGCCTATTTGGCTCATTACAGAAGCTTCTTATAAAGGTGCCAACTCTGGCCTTTGTTAGGTCAGAGAGAAAACAATTATACTCCTCCACTGGGACATCCTCTCAGCTGTTATGACTGCATTAACAACAGCAAGCTAGCCAAAGTTACATAGTTTCCCAAATAAAAATGTTTGTCTGATTTGATAGCAATAGTCTCCAAATTGTCTCCCTCTTAATTTAAGGAAACTGGCCAGGACTGAGAAATACTGAAGTTTGCCAGTGGAATCATAAATGAAAACCTAAAGAGACTATTATAAAGTGGTCTGCCTTTTAGCAGGACACTAGTTATAGAATTAAGACCAATTGAGTATAATTGTTAAAAAGGTACAGAATAATATTATTTGAAATAGACTGCACATATTAGTAGCGCGAGGATATTATTCTAACGACATCTTAATCTGCTGTTGTGACAGTAAAGTAGTGTACTATGTCACTGTGGGATTATCTACGCTGGATATTATTATTGGTAAAGGAATACATCAACAGAACAGGGTGTAATAAAGGTTTGGAGAAAAAACAGACTGTAATACTATTGGGACTGGCAGAACGCACTATCCAGGAAGGTATACATAAAGGTCCCTGAGAGACAGACTGAACAGTTCTGAGATCAGAGTAGAGAAAAGCAGAGAGTCTGCCATGCAGAGACATGGGAAATGTAGTCTGCATCCTGCATCTTGTCGTAAGCTACTATGGTTTGTTTTCTTGTATAGTGTGTAAAATGAAAAAAATAGGCCTGCCTAGAGCATGCAAACATGTAGCTGTTTCTATAGTTAATACATATTTGAAATATGGCAAACAGTGCAAAGTGTGTACTGTTCTGTTCATTATTCTAAACATAAACTGAACCATAACTTGTGCATAAATGTCACACATGGTGTACTGTGATAGAGCTTTGAAGAAGTGAAGCGTGCACTTCACTTGTATATAATGGAGGGCTTCAGAATTTTACCTTTTAAAATTTAAACAAAGTATCTGCAGAATTCTAATTGGAAAAAAAAACACACACACAACAGAAGTAAATAGGTTTGGGTTGAGAGATTTCTCACTTGTAGTACTAGGGGAGGAATATGAAGATGAGAGTTAGCATATATTGGATGGGCTATTACTGGAGAGGTAAGAGCAGGATTCCCTTGAGGATATGGGAGGAAGACAACAACTGTAAAAACCATAATGTAAATCCTTCTGATGGACTGAGCACACCATTTTATTATTATTATTATTTTTTAAACATATAACACAAAAGGAAGTAAAGAAGTCTGTCTACCCAAGATATGCCTAGTACAAAAGTTGTACACCATGTGGTCGCTGTGGAGGACGTTGACTTTTACGTCACCCCATAAAGCTCCTTGGAAAGGAGGTAAACTTTTTAGGACCATGGCGATTCTGAGTGCTGCTGCAATCCCATTCTTTGCTCAGCATGGCAGAGAAGGAAAGTGAGTAAGCTAATGCCTTTAATTTGTGTGTTATGAGAAACTGAGGTCAATTGCCTTGTTTCCAGTGTAATGTTATATTTCAATTCCTTAGTGCAAGTCTGAGTCAGTATTCTTCAACCACTTTAATTCAGCCAACCAATTACAACAGCTAATTGTTTTGCTACAGTTTTTTTTTTTGTTTTTTTTTTTTTTTTTTTCCCTGCATAAGTTGCAGCAGGCACTGTTTCTTCGTTGTATTTTCATGCTTCCATAAAGCTATGTTGAGGCTTCAGGAATATTTTAAGAATGAGAGCAAGATTGCTAATTTCTGTCTTTTGATCTACAAAAACTAAAATGTCACTTGCAAGGAATTTTTTTTTTTTTTTTTTTTTTGCCTTTTTTGAAAAACACTTTGGATATACTGAGGATTTGATGGGTTTCTGCTTTAAGGCAATGATTTTTTTCCCCTTTATGATCAATGTTATATTTGGTCTTTAAACTGAATTTACTGGAGAAGCTTCCTTTGGTATCGCACAGATAATTGGTATGAGCTACCCACCTCATTGGCTGTGTAGGAATGTCAATTAGGAGATCCTCTATGCAATGTACTGAACTTAAAATCCCAGTAGGTAAAACCAAACCGAACACAGTATATGAAATTTTAACTTGAAAAATCTGAAAATTCTATCCCAGTTCAAAATTTCCATTCCCTGGAATGTAATCATTTGCCCGATTCTTAGTCATGATGGTCTTCAAGGCCTGACGTCAAGGATTTCTACTATAAAAACCTGACAAATATGGAAGGTTATTTATTAGTAAATAGAGTTCCTTGGGTGTAGAGCTGTTATACATGTACGTTTACACTGTTGACTGTACAGATGCTTTACCCTCCAGACCACAAAACATTTACATTTGGGGGCACCTGAAAGGACGTGCATTTGTCTGCACTCTAATGCGTCACCCTTTGTGCATTCAAGGGGAAGAAAGCTCAGCTCACCAAAGCTGGTATGACGAGAGAAGCACACCTGGCATTTGCCTTTAACAGCTGTGGACTCCTGGGCTGCATGAGGTTTTCATGAACAGGCACTCATGCAACTTAAATTCTTGATCCTTTCTCATTGTGGATTTAAAGCAATGACATATGTCAAACCCTTCTGAATCCTTCCCTCTCTTCTAATGTAGCACAGTGAGATATTGTATGCAATAAAAAGATGGAAACAGGCCTTCAAATTGTGCTTTTCAGACTGCTGCAAAAGCTATCTATGTAGACTAGACAAAGAGGAGAGACTCATTTGCTCATGAGCTGAAAGCTCTCCGTGCCTGAGTGTGCTCCATCTCAAGAAGGTTGTGAGGAGAAATTAAAATGCTTTCACACATTCTGCCTAATGTTCCCCTGAGAGGACAGCATCTGGGCATGCCATCTCTGGGGTTTGGAAAGGAAGGAAGTATTCTGTTCCGAGGACAAGCAAATGCTATGTTGATTGTACCTGGATGGTCATGTGAACAAAGAACAACTTCCAAAACAAATTTCAGTCTCCAAATCCACTGGAAGAAGGCAATAAAGAGAACTTTGAGACCTGAAAACATGTTTTTTCATCTCTGCTATATATGTATACTAGCAGTTTCCAATGCTTATCCAGCTTAATCTGTGCAATGAAGGACAGAAGAATACAGAAAAGCAAAGTCTTTGGGTTATGCAGAGCGCTAGTCAGGCCCTTTGCATGAAGAAAAGCAGATACTGTTCCAGTTTATGCAGATTATTTTCTATTAATTGGTGTGTTGCACAATGAAAGAATACCTGACTGAAATTACTTTGGATGTCTCCCATATATGAACTGAACTTTGGCACAGGGACTGTTATGATGGCTTATTTCTCCAGTAGGAATCCCTCACTGGTAGTTTTAGGGTTGTTTTTTTCTGAGTGAATGAGTGAAGTGGGTTTCAAATATCACTCAATAAATCCTCTTCTCCCCAAGCCTTGTGTCCTTCAATATTCTTCAGGCAAGTCTGATGTTTTTCCCAATTTTGATTATAGCATTATAACTCTGAGTAGAGAAGTTGAATGTACAGTCACTTCTAAATAGTATCAGTAATGCTGGTAGTTGACATGTTATACTAAAATACTTTCCTATTTGGGAAAAAAAAAAAAAAAAAAAAAAAAAAGCTATTCCCCACATTTCCTGGGGAATTGAAGGACCTAAGAGAGTGAAAAAAAATCATCTAATAGTGTATATTATATTACCATAATATATATTAGATGCATCTTTTTTTATACTTTATTGTGGGTTTTACCATTTTGAACTTTACTTTTCTTACCATGGTTGGATTTCTATCTACTAAAAAAATGACAGGACTGTTTCTATTAGCAAACTGTAAGATCAGGCTCCATAAAGGCTGGACTTAAATAGAAAATTTAAATTACTGTATTCTTATGTTCTGAATATTTAGATATTTATTATTATTTTTTTTTTTTCCCACGGAGCTTGTACTTCCATAAGAAATGTTAGATCCTAAAACATAAAACAACACACATACACAAAAAGAATATTTCAGTAGATAACACCCGACTGAGGATTATATAGCAGAAAAAAAAATATGACAGTTAGACATTAAATAGCTATTTTAAGCAATATGGAAACATTAAAGTGCTTAGGGTATTAAATGCTCCTCCTAAGGTATGGGAAGTGAGCAAAATGTTAGAATTATTTCTGGATCACTATTCTGGAAAATGAATGTTACCCGGGTCTGTGTTTGTGTTTGATTATTAGACCTATAAATGAAGATATGGTATTTGGAAACTATTTGTTTTTAACTGAAATAAGAGTTTTGAGACTGATTTCCAAATAAATGCAATCTGCTTTCAAAAGGAAAAGGTGGTGTCAAAATAATTTTTCTCCAAACTCCATATCTGGATTATTTCTTAAACTAAAACTCCCACTTCCATGACATAGAGCATAAGAGAACAGAGGGACCATAATAATCTGATGATGGTTACAGGTGTAACTTTTTACACAGGAACATAAAAAGGACAGTGTTCTGTTCATATCTCTGTTATCACAGATGTTTCAAATCTATGAGATTTAGTGTGGTAGCCAAATATTCCTAGGACCTCTAGAGATATGTAGTTAGTTCTCTGTGTGGTCTCCTCTTTCTTAGATCTAAGTTTTTTTTTTTTTTGGTTGTCTGTTTGAAGTAAGAATAAAACTTTTCATATTTTCCCTGTACGTTTGCAGAAGTTTCGGTTTTCCAGGTTATTCAATACAATACCGAAAGGTTTAAGAAATACTTAGAAAGATGTTTGCTTTATTGGGACTGATTCAGCTAAACATTGAAACCCGTGGAGCAGTTGGGCTAAGAAATCCAAAGAAATCACTTATTGGGATAACATCTGATCTCTGTCCAAAAAGCAGACCACATCCACATTGTGAACGTGGGATGTTTCCACTCCACAATAAAGTGATTTTCCCTCTCACCCTTTGTTGGTTGGTTTGGAGAGACTGATGAGGGTAAAAGCCAAAAAGCTGGAACTCACCAAACCAGTCCTTCCTTGACTTTTCAGGCAGTGGAACATAGTCTAAAATGCAAACTTATTTTAAGCTACTTCTTGAGTCAGACTTTCAGCAGGACTAAGCACTGAATGTAATGAATATTGATTACATCTGCTACATTCTGAAATTTCAGACTGGGTGGCCAAAAGTGATTTTTGTGAACTTCTTGGAAAGCTGTAGCATAGATTAGAAGAATTGTTTGTCAAGACTCACTTATAAACATGTTTAAAGAATTCATACATGTTGTACTATACTAATGTTTTTGAATGATTTTTGTTTCAATAGCATTTCAAATTTCTCTTGTGCTATGCACTAAAGTTACAGTAAAAATCTGTAATTACATAGGTGAATTATTTCAGATATGAAATAAGATAGTATCAAAGAAAATCCTTATTTTTCTCCATAAATGTTATTTTACTACCTCATAGTAGATTAATATTTTCATGTGGTAAATGAACAGTACCTTCTATTAATCACTATATAGCCTGAAAATGATTTAACAGAATTAAAGAACTATAACTATTACAAAGCACTATTAAAGGAAGTATCTTTCATAAACTGACCACATCAAATGCAGTGAATACGTGGCAGTAGTGGTGATTTGTCTTCAAGTCTTTAGTGATGTACGCAAATGTAGAAAGGTCTTCAGGGTCTTGTGCAGCACAGGAAATGTTACGGATTTCATGCTCAGCAATAATATTCTGTTCAAAAAAAAAAAAATCAAACAATTAGGAATTGTAAAAGCTGCAAAATCTTGCTGTTAGATTTGTATTTACATTCATTTACTGTTCTGAAGTATTTCAGAAGTTTTTTACTAAGAAGAGATTTAATACGCTCCATGTGTGAGTTTATACATTTCATTTCAGTTTTGATCTTCTCCAACAATAACTAAAATTGTCAAAAAGCTGGTAGGCAACAAGTGCATTCTATGGTCTTCCCTATGATTTTGCTTGGGTTTTATACAGTTTATGCAGTATTTTTGACAAAAAGACATCTTTCTGGCATAGGGCTGTAAATACAGTTTCAGACTACATGGTTTTTCAGGCTACATGGTTTTCAGGAAAGGATCTGTTGAAACCCAACAGGCTCAATATCCATTTTTTTTTTTTTTTTTTTTTTTTGCACGTGGTGTTTGATAAAATTTAGATACACTCTTTCAAGAAAACAAAACAAAGCATCATCATTTATAATTAAAACCCTGAGCTCTTGAAATGTTTCTGCTTAGTAAGAAGTTTAACTATAGAAGGATCTGGCAACTCTTCTCCACTTAGCAACAACAGCATCCTGTAAGAGATTTAGAAGTATTAAACTCTTCATGCACCTAGCAACGCTACTTGCAACAGCCAGTGTAAACTACAGCATACAACTGAGGTAGAGGTGGGGAGTGGCTGTCTGACGAAATAAATAAATAAAAAACTGTCTAGAGCTTTGAAGAAAATTATGAATATTCATTACATAAATTACTGATATGTAAGTATTGTGTTCAGGCCAAAGGAACCATGAAGCCAGAGAAGAAGATACTGCATAGTGGCTTATGATTAGGCCTTGCTTCATCAGCACACACGTTTCAAATAATTTAACAGAAGAACAACTCATCATATATGATCTTCTGAATTGTGGCCCTCCTGACTGTGGCTATGGCTTTTCCACAAAGCAAACAAACAAAAAAAATAACAAAGAAAGAGAACAAGCCTGCTGCAGTATGACATCTCTATTGCACCAAAGAACACATGACATCTGTAGTGTCACAGTCCCTCACAGCTCTATGTTTCACTGTTGCCTTAGTGGCATCTGTTCAAGTTAAAACAATCTCTGAGCATCTCTGTTTTTCCCTCACCTTTTTTTTTTTTTTTTTCTTTCCAACTCACCTCCTCTCCTCCTCTTTTTTCTTTTTTTTTTTTTTTTTTCATTTTTTCTAAGAACAAGAATTATGTACAACTAAGTTACTTAGAATGCTTTGCCATATCTTCTTTCATTTGCTAAGTGGCAACTTTCCCACTTGTATGTAGGTGTCAAGTTTTCTAAAAGACGTATTAATATACCTAATTGAAGAAATGACGGGTTGGGAAAAATCTTAATAAAAAGCATTCCAAATTTCAAATTACAGAAAAAACATGATAAGGAAACACTTACCAAAGACACAAAATAATCCTCTTAATCTTAAATTGTTGCAAGATACTCGGTTATTTCTGTTTAATGCATTATTCATAAAAATTACAAAAACATTACTTATGTTTCAATATATGCCAGTTTATAATGACATGTATAATCTCTGCTTAACGACCATTGACTTTTTATGTTACTTTAAGCATTTTATTTCCTTTGTTCTCAAATTGATAACTTTTACCCTCAGTAAAGATTTTGATGAGAATTATAATTATACCAAAACCGGTATTTAGATTTAGATATCCCTTTAAGATTACAGATATAGCTGTAATATATTGTCATTGATGTTGTAGTATCAACATTGTAGTTTAATAAGCAGAAAGAATTAATGCTTGGAAGGTGTTAAAATCATGTGAAATACTTATGTTAAATCACGACTCACAAAGCAACCAGCTGAAAGCTCTGCCATGCTGAAACTTTTCCTAGGTGACCTGGGGTTGACACAGGGGTTTGTGCTTTACAGCTTATTTTAACATTAAACCAAGTGAAGTTTGTAAACATACCCATATCGACTTTGTTTTGAATAAAATAAGGTGTGCCTAAAATAAATCTTGTGGATGAAAATTAGTAGTGAAATAGGCTTTTCCCTAGCTTCTACAGAATTATGCTCTGTGATCTCCTTTCCAAGTTAAAAATGTTTTCAGTGCATGCATTTACTATTTCCTAGGGTCACTACTCTAGTAGACCTATAGTTTTAGTCTACAGAAATTGTAAGACTATAAACCAGTTTGCTCTTTTGGGTGCACTCCTCTGGCACTGACCGACAATGAAAAATTGTTGTTCTAAAATTGTTACTCATTTTGTTGAGAGCAACCTCCAGAGCTTCTGAAAAAAAGAAGGGAAGGTGGAAGTCAGTTCTGCTTCTGCCAAGGAAATACCCCTGAGAGATCAAGTTTTTGATAAGAAACCTTCCCTTTGCTTGCCTACCTTGTGTCAGGCAATCCCCCTTCTTGCAGAAATTATCCTGAAGTTAGGGTTAGCTCTGATCCACGAGAAATTTCTGAAAGTCTGCTTTTTTTTTCTAAGCAGCAATTTCTTTCTGGCCTCACTTGCAAAGAAATGGTGTCATGTCAAAGCGGTGTCATGCCAAGCTTCAAGGCGTCACTGAAATAGCTTTAGTGGAATGAGGTCAGAGCCCCTTTGTTACCTGAAGCTTTGCCTGCTGTAACTCAGAATACAAATTCTTAGCTT
This sequence comes from Aythya ferina, assembly GCF_964211825.1. NCBI lineage: Eukaryota > Metazoa > Chordata > Aves > Anseriformes > Anatidae > Aythya > Aythya ferina. Next base: position 161,384,376 of record NC_140296.1, read on the forward strand.
GGTGGCATAAAGAAAAAGGATGAACATCCGTGAGAGCTGAGTTTTCAAGCACATAACTGCTAGCTATTTTTGTAATTTAAAAGTATGCATTTATTTCTAAGTGGTGTCCAGTGCTGTCAACTATAAGCTCATCAGTACAAGTCTGAATAGGATCTCACCTTAGTGCTAATCTGTTTTGGGTCTTGAAGGAATTGGGTACAGCACACTGTGGACAAGGCTGATAACAACGTTCCTGGGAGGGTTGCAGGCTATTACCTGGCTTTTACAGAAGGGAAAGGCAGTGCAGATTTTGAACTGAAGAGAAAGCATTCTACCACTTGAGCTAACACACAGAACTGTGGCATTATCTTGATCAAGTACATCTATTGCACTACTGGCATAATTTTCAGTGGGATTGAACTAGAGGCACCTAATAAAATTTGCCCAATTTACTTCAAATTTCCTTCATACATAAGACAAGAGGCACTGTACTGGAAGCTCCTTGTGTTCTCTTGATTTTTTATTTTTTATTTTTTATTTTCTTTAACCTAAGGACATTACAGTAATGTCCCTTACACTATAGAGGAGATTTAAGAGCTGAATACAGCTTTATCCAAGTTATAGTTAATAGCATTACAATGTCCTGATTTATGCCCTGCACATTAGAGAACATAAAGGATATGAGGGTTGCAGAAGCTCCATTTTGATTCAATGGAAGAAAAAGAAGCTGACAGGAATCCCTGGCCTCTCTGCTCTAGCCAATATGCCATACCTGACATAATACTAATTTCATATCTGTTTTTCTTTCATGCTGTCTTCTAACCCTGCATGTGGCTTCCAAACTATAGCAGAAGATCACAAACCTGCTTTTGTCCCCTCACTTAAAACCCAGTTCTAGTTACACACCTTTAAAAACTGACTGCTTTGTTAAGTTTGAAGGATACTGGGTTAGATGTATGGTGTGATCTGAATGCTCAGCAACACAAAGCAGTTATATATATTATTAACCTGGTCAGGAAGCTGGGTTGCCTGACTTACTTTTTATATTGTGTAGTGCATTTTAGTCACATAACAGGAAAAAAAAATCATTTCTATTCATATGCAAGCATCAGTATGAATTGCATTTTCTTGCCATCTTAAACATCAGAAGAGAAATCCATGCATTATTTTACTCCGGCTTACAGGGATTTTACATTTTACTTTAGCTAAGCAATAACCCATTGTTCTGTCCATCACTGAGTTCCCCAATCTCTCTCTAAAATATTGTCCATATTTTGAAATGTAAGAGGCAAAGCACAGGAGCATTGTCACACAGGAAGGTGAACAAAATATGGAATTATAACTGTGAAGAATCTGCTGCAGCTCAGTGAGTCAAATGGCTACTACTAGGAACATAGCTGTCAGAGAGGCTCTAACATTTGAAAAGTACACTCACAGCTCATGTTTCTTATTTTTACAATGTCTGGCCCTGGATAAATTCTTGCATCTTCATTGTTTATTGAAACATCTTTACATTCTTATTTTTAGCCAAAAATTATATAGACCTACAAATATGTATATAGGTTTTGCTTATTTAAGGAATTGCATAGGGAAGAACATGGTTAAGGATTCTGTGGAGGCCCCTTGCCAAATGTCTGTTGTGGTGAGCTTGCCTTTTAACAGCAGAAGGCCGGACACAATGTTCTCCAACTGAGCCATTAAGTGTTCCTCACTTGTCCTCCAGACAGTGTTTCTGGAGAGTGACAATAAGATTACTTTCATTTTGGAGAGAAGAGAAGAGAAAAAGAAAGGAAACACAAAGTGCAAATCTGTCCCCTCTATGGCCTGGAGCTCTTACAGAGCCAGCCTCATAAATATTCCTATTTGTGAGGACAAAAAGCTGATATTCAATGATTGCACATACCTTATTTGTTGCATCAATAAATTTGACTCCTTTGTACGAGACAGACAGGACAATGGTTGGCACTTTCTTCATTTGTTCTGTAGACTTCTGAAACAAAAATGAAGATGCAGTTGGAGTTACATTGCATTGCAAGAACAGCGCTCTTTTCTACTTCTGACAAAATACTTCAGTTAAACAATAGGTACTTATCCAAATATTTGACTTTTTCTTGAGCTGACTGTGTTCTGGGCTTTTGAAATAGCTGCTTTGTAGTTACAAAATTCCACAGTTTATTGCAAGGATGCAAGAACTGCAGAGTTCTGCAGTTTATTGCAAGAATGATAAAAACTCTCTTTTTCCTTAGTACTATGGGAAGAGAATGAAGCAAGTTTGCTATACTTGAAATGACCAGTCATGTAATCAAGTATTTCCCAAAATATTCATGTTTAACACATCCATCTGATGTGCCCCATTCAGCTCTGCCTCACCTCTCCCTGTCCTTCTCAGCTGTAAAAATTTACAGCGCAGTGTTTTTTGTAGAACTACTTCTTTTCTGCAATTAGTTGTTATTTAGGAATATTTCACTCTCTCTCTTACCTTCTTGCTGTTATATTCGTGACATGAGATACCCCTGCAGCTCTCCAGGCCTGCCAGTCCAGTGTTATATCAGTTATATTTCTAACTGTCTGCACTTCCTCCAATGTGGTTTCTACTGCAACCTGCTTTACACATGAATTAGCACTGAGGTTAATTCTGCATTCCCTTAGTGCCAGGTTCTCTTACCTACAGTTTATATCTTTGTATAAAGCTATTTTTCTTTTATGCTATTCTACCTTTGTGTGCCTTCAATGTGAGACATGCAGCTAAGATACTTCTTGCTGAATGATTGGGAAAATATTTGGGATAGACGTAAATTCTCTGCAGAAAGCCTATTGATTAGTTTACAGATTAAATTTACTAAAAAAAAAAAAAAAAAGAAAAAAAAAGAAAAAAGAGAGAGAGAGTAAGAAAAATAAGTATGACATATCTTAGAGCTGATTTGAATTCTTTAAGGTGGGAGGCAATTACAGAGAAAACTATTATATACAAAACAACCATAGATAAATAATGTAGATGAAGTTCAGAGAACACTCAGTCATGGTAATTTCTGCCAGTGATCATAGAGATCAATCAAACATATTCTTGAGAGGAAAACCTAAGTTCAGATACAGTTAAATATGAAGAAATACCAGCACATAGAATGATGGTGCAAGCACATCAAAAGGCCTAGAAATACAATCCAAAAAGATCACGAGAGCAGTTGAAAAAAAAAGCAGCAGCAGTGGTTTTGTATCTTTGAAAGGAAATTAAAAAAAAAAAAAAAAAAAGGAGATTTAAGCTTGAAAACACAGACTATATCTGAAAGAAAAAAAAAAAGGTGATGGCAATGCTAGACAGCAAACAAATAATAGCTTAAAAGAAAAAAAATGGAGAGTCCCTTTATCACATCTCATTTCTTCCTGAATCAAACAAGGCTCCATTTTTGCCAACATAACTTTCAAAGCTACAGATCCAACCACATTCTGCAATTAGTGTCCTGTACTGTGAAGGCTAAAACCTCTAATTAAGTTTTGAAGAGAACCCCACCCTTCCATACAACGGAGAGGAATATTGCATCTCTCAGTATCAAATGACAAGAGATTTAAGACGATGTCAAGTGTCAATTTATCCTGGAGAAAGCTTCTTTTACCCAGAAGCCTAGACACTTCTTAAAAATGAAAGCTTAAATGATAAAACATTCTGAAAAATATTACAAAGTCTGAAGGAAGACACTAATCTGATTTACATGTCTCTGAGTGGAAAACGAAATGGCATCCCTGCCAAAAAGAGAGCAAAGCACATACCTGCGTTTCTCTACAATAGATCTCAACCGACTCTTTTCATAAAATACAATTTCAATGCACACAAAGCATGACAGTGACTGCACAGAAGCTGCAGTACATACATCCATCAGAATAACAAGCAATATACCCCACATATGCTCATATCTAGGCAAAACATTCACAAATATGACAACATCACTTTAATCATCTGGCAGTGCAGCAATCATCCAACTTTTGTCCTTTCTTTCTATCCCGACAGCTACATTCAGGAGCTCTTTGTCTCCCATTTTGATTATTGTAATTATCTCCTTCCTTGCCTCCTTAGCAGCAAAATTCCTCTTCTCCTCCCATACACTATGCAAACACAGCTACTAAGTTCACTTATTTTAGCTTTTTGGTCTAATTTGTACTATCTGTCACTTTCCATAAAGGTGAAGCCTCCTGTTGGCAATGTTGTACCAGCTCCCTGAGAGTCCTCCTTCATCTAGACCAGTATTTTGTACTTTAACCATCTTCTTTATCTGTTCTACATTCACCTTGCTTTGTCTAGGGCAGACCTGACCTTTCATATTTATTGAAGGTTGTGAACTGACAGAAGACAATATCTGAGTGAAATAGCTCATCAAGATGCCATTAATCTGTATGTGGCAAATTAGGAAATGAATCAGAGGCTGATTGACATTTGCAATTTATTATGCCAAACCATCTCAGCTGGTAAGGAGTGGACATTCCTTATCAACTTGCAAATCAAACAAAAACCAGGATTCGTGCAAAGGTGTTCTGGAAGATTGCAATCCAGCATACAAACATGATTTAGGGATACAATTCTATGCTTATATGCCTGTTGCAACAAACAGTTGGGAAGTGGGGTAATATCCTTAGTAAAGTGCTATTGTGAAAAACACACAGCTCTCTTTCCCTCACTCCACTCCTAGTGACAGATTAACAGAAGTCCACATAAAATTACTCAAGAGTTTTGAGTTGCCATGGTGAGCTCATACTATTTGTTTGTTCATTCCTTTTTTAATGGAGAGGGTGGCAGCCAGGAAGCGTAACACGAGTTTTCAGAGATACAATACAAATATCATTTGCTCGGCCACTGTAACTGCTTTGGCTCTAGACTCTAGGATGTTGACAGACATCCCACAGCTTTCTTGGTCAGCTGTTTCGGTCCTCTGTGCAGGCCAAGTGGGCATCTCTGCCCATGCCTGTGACCAGAATTTGAGAAGGAGGTACACAGGCACCTGTATTTCCTTTCCTCATGCTTTTCAGTTGCTAACCACCATATCAATTCTGTTGAGGACATGATGAGGTGACAAAATATTTTCATCCATCTGTTGACTCTATGGGAAGCATATGGACCTGAGCCAAGGTTATAGGACCCACAGCTGAAGGCTGGCATAGGATGTCATGTGTATGTTGGCATATGGTCTAATGCTGCAAGGCATGTTCATACCAGAGTAGCAGGATTAGATTTTATCTGATGTAGAAGTAATCATAGTGACAGGACCCTGTTTTGGGCAAGTGCTCACTAGCCTGGAACTGGTCATAGTTACTATGAACTCCACAGTGACTGTAACTTTGGCTCTTTATTTTAATATACAACTTTAGGAGAATCATCTGGATGAACAGCAAGTGTATTCTAGGCTTATTGCCATTGCCTGTCTCTGCCGTTGCCAGAGGATCAGCTGGTCATCCATGCAGGGACAGATGTGCATGTCCTGTCTCCTCAAGTGCACTGCTCCTGCAGTGAGAAGTCTTAATGCTGCAGAGTCTGTATGCCATACAGTGAAATTTGATCCCAGTTCTGAAATACTTCCTATAGGATAGGTAGATGACAGCGTGGAAGTATACCATGTGAAACACAAGTGCCATAAAACAGGCTTGACTACAGATACAGGAAGATGGAGGAAAGCACTGCCATCCTAAATCTAATGTGACATTTGTTCAGCTTCCATAGAGCCCCCAAAAAGACATGGAGCCCCTTTTTCTTATGAATCAATACCATTAGGAATAGAAGCCTCTCCTTTATTTTGATGCACTGCTGCTGTGCCAAAGCTTCTTTTGCTAATAGACTTTTCTGAAGAAAAATAATCTCTCTGAAAAGAACAAGAGGAGTGAGTGGTCACAGTATACAAATAAATATATATGGACAACAACATGATAATTCTTACAGGTTAGTGGCAAGGTTTAAATAGACCTTAGGGCTTCAGTGCCCCTCAGAACTTGCTCTGCTGCACCCTCAGAGTGAGGGAACTGGCATCTGCTGGAATTCATAGTGCCTGCAAAGTCAGTGGAGAGCACCAGCCACACTGCAAGCACATCTGACTTTCTAAATGAGCTACTGCTTTTCTGCATAATTACCTGGTTATTACAGTGCTTACTTTTACAGTAAAGGTTGGGATTTACACTTTTCTGAGTCTGCATCTGAACCCATTGCTGCCACTATGCAGGACAGTGAGAAACCCATGTCTAGCAGGGGGCTAGACAGGGAGACAGCAAGTTCAAATCTGAATGCATTTCCTAGAAGAAAAAGGGCAGTCTGGGGTTCTAGCTGTTACTTCCAATCCTGTTTATGAATTTTCCTTAATTTCACTGAAAAAAGCAAAACTACTACTCACAAGTGGACTCTAAATAGATTGTTATAGTACTACAAACTCTCCAGAGTGAAGCATTTCTACCCGTATTTTGATTTTGAGCTAAAGGCTGTGCAGAACTGCCAGATGTTTATTTAGAATACAAACTAAGCTCTAGATAATTTAATTTGAGATCCACCCAGCCATTGTACCTACCAAATCAAATTAGTCAATGATGACTTAAAAGGCAGAGGATTTTTTCTTTCTTTCTGTGAATACAGAAATATAGACTAGCTGTTTGTTTTTAAAAAGGAAATACATGCATATACATAACATAAAATCCTAAAGGGCCTTTAATCCTTTCAAGACAGGATTGCACATCAATACCTTGTACTGTGCAGAACTGAGAGCATTAATCCAGCTCTTCTGAATACGCCTGAAGTATACAAAACATGGTATCTCTATGCACATACATGCACACAAAGCAGCTGAAGAAGAAATTAAGAAGCACACAGAATGGTGTCTAAGAAAGGTGCTCACACATTCCCTTGATATATTGTAGCATATGGTATAATCCAGCCCACTCTCAAAATGCTTTCACCACATCTATTTACTTTCTGACAAAAGGAATGAAGATTCTACTTTGACACCTTGACCACTTTCACATACTTATATGTACATAGAAGTACATTTATAACTGGATTACTCCACTTTCCTACAGTGACCAAAATGAAACCAGTTTCACTTTAAGGTTTTATTGCATATGTAATTATACTTGATCTTGCAAATACACAGTGAAAAGACATATTCGGCTATGCCAACTCACTAACAACTTCATACATAAATTTTGCATACAAGTTTATGAGCCTGTAAAATCTTAAAAATTCATCTTGGCTTTTTACTTTTGCAAACAAATCTCCTAATTCTGTTTTATACTACTTTTTAATAGCTATCTGAAGACTGTAGCTGGTAATTTTACTGTTCCATTACGTACTGGAATCGACTTCACTTAGAGAATCTGAACAATTTCCCATACTGGTAGTTGCTATTAATTCTAAATGGAATCAAACTGCACACTTCAAAATATGTGTTGGTATACCACCTACTATCAGATCCATAAGTCGGTTCCTTACGTAAGGCTTATGAAGCCTTGTTAAGCATTTCCTTTTGAGTGAATCACTTTGGCAACAGCATGCATGAGATGAAATAAAAAGGCAAAGTTCACTTTTGACCTGGTAGTTTTGAAGCCAATTTTGAAAATGCAGTCTGCCTTGTAACAAATATTTACTAACTTCTCACAGTCCAAAAGGCTTAAAAATGTTTCACTGACATAATTTAATACATCTTGGAATATGATAGCATCTGTAATCCCTGTGGTACAAAACTGTTTACTTCTCTACAATTAGTGGATGCCTCCAAGCTACATCATTAATATGAACATTGCACTGGGGATGCACCTGCAACTCATCTACTTGGGAACGAGATCTCCTTGTTTTTTCAATATCTGTACACACTCATCTGCTGCTGACAGGGCATTGCAGCCCTCCTGCATCTTGGATTCTTGTCAGCCAGAGAGTTCAAGAATGTACAGTCCTCTGAAGAATATGGGTTAGCATGATGTAGACATGCATAAGGACTAAATGTCTTTAAGACCTTCCATCTCTTATTTTTTCCTTTTGAGTAATATCCATGTGCCTGTTTCACTGTAGGCCCTCACTGCGCCCAAAGCAGTGGTGACACAAGAGATAGAGAGCTACAAGTCCCACTTGGGAGCACAGAGATCAGAGAATCTGTTCATTCTCAAATGCGGTATTGGATCCTGATGTGGTGTTTTACTGACTAGTTTTAGTGGGAATTGAGAAGCAGAAAGGGATTAGCAGAAACAAGAAGAAGGAGTTCATTTACATCAACTTCTCCTTTATGGAGGAAGGAGTAAGGAAGGAATGCCCTAGACCCTATTTCACTTTTATCAGAGTCACCTCTTCACTGCTTCATCTTCCTCTCCAGAGATAAGGGAAGCAGATTTTGTGACAATTCCAACTTTGACATTTTGGTCTTAAGTCAGCACATGCTTTTTGAATAGAATCTCATTGCTGGTTCCCCATAACTTTGACTTGAAATTTAAGAACCTCTTTTCTAATAATGAAAACTTCTAAGAAAATTATGCAATGTTTGGGAAGGTGGCAGGATCCAAGAACAGAATTTCAGCTCTCTCTTGGGAAGGGGCTGATTGATTCAGATTGTGCAATTTGATGTATGCAACATGAGTGATTTAACATCACATAAAGGAAAGAGTCTACTCTGCTGCACTTGCGCTGGTAAGCACAAAACCATTCCCTTTCTACGAGGTCAAGGAATTCAGATGTGTAAATGCCAGATGGAGTCTACTGTAGAAAACAAGTCTCTTCCCAGCTGCAATTAAACTTTATTCCTTTTCTTTATTTTGATGTAAACACATTTTATTCTCTTCTTGTTCCTATGGTGATCTGAAGTGAAGGCAGTAATCTGACTGAAAACACAACTTATAATATTTCCCATTCCATGCTGAGAAAGATGAAAGCTCCTAACTTCTTGAAGACATCTCTCAAATATAATTAATAAATCTCTCCTGGTCAGGACAGCAAGATTTAATCTCCAAAAAGCAAAGGTCAGTTTACAGCAGGTGAGGAAGGGAGATAAGGAGACAGTACTGTCGACTGCAAAGGGAGTTTGTGAGAGAAAATAGCTGGAAACAAATAGGAAATCATAAAATATAAATCCATCGTTGGAGCACAAATATGTGACTGGAAAAATAAAGTATAATTCCTCTAATAGGCACAGTTCTTGCCAAATATCCATAATTTTGAACGGCTACAAGAATTTGCAATTTGGGTGGGAACAAAAAACATATATAACCCTACCACTGTGAAGAACTCAATCTAATATATCTGCATGATTTTCCCCAAACAAACCCTTCATCTGCCCTGCTGGAGCATACAGCTGTACAATGATGAGAAGTACAGTGGATGACCAAGAAGAGTTATTAAGACAGCTATGAACATGCCTCCTTTTTTTTTTCTCTCTTTCTCTCTTTATTTCTCTCTCCCTTCCTTCCTTTTTTTTTTTTTTTTTTTTTTTTTTTTTCCTTAGACATTATAGAAGATTTAGGATCTCCCTTCTCTCTTAAACTATAAGTCTATATAAGAAGAATAGGCTGCTGTAAGCCTGTCTGTGGAGAGAAGTGAGGGATATCCTCATTACAGTTCTTTTGAAGAATCCAAACCATAAATAGCAATAACTGAAAGTTCAGGAAGCCTCTACAGTTACCAGGGAGGGACTAGCAGTCAGCAAGTTGTCATTTTTGTTGCTTTTCTGTATATATGAATGATTAAGGAAGATCAAGATTATTTTTTCCCACTGATAGGCTTTCATCCTCGTGTGCACTTGCTGACAGGAAAATGTCCAGTGAATACCAACACTATTTTGAACAGCATTAGGTTGAAGAAGAAGCAAAAATCACATTGACGGAAATACTAGTTACCTAATTTTCATACTTTCTGCTTAAAAACATTATCTAGCAGACTCCAGAAAGATTAAAAATTTGCTGGAATGGACCCCAACATGATACAAAGTTACATATAATGTATTTCACCCTCAGCCTGTTTCAGACTACAGCACGAAGTTCAACATGTATATTTGAAATACAGAAGTAGTAAAATAAAATAAACACTAAAATTAAATGGTGCTCTATCACATTAGTATAGCCTTGTGTACAACTTTACTTATTAACAAGAATGTACGTAAATGTCGTGGTTCCGCTCGAGTGGGCAGCCGAGCTCCACCACAGCCGCTCTCTCACTCCCCCTCCTCAAAGAGGAATGGGGAGAAAATATGTGAAAAGGGCTCAAGGGTTGAGATAAGGACGAGAAAATCACGCAATAATTATTGTAACGGGCAAAACAGACTCGGCATAAGGAGATAGTAAGATTTATTGCCTATTACTAACAAGCGAGAGAAGTGAGAAAACAAAGGAAAAAGCAAACCAAAAGCACCTTCCCCCCCATCCACCCTCTTCCACCTCCTCCCCCCGAGCGGCGCAGGGGAACGGGGGAATGGGGGTTATGGTCAGTCTACAGCACTTCTTCTCTGCCGCTCCTTCTCAGTCACTCTCATCCCCTGTGCTGTGGGGTCCCACCCACGGGTTGCAGTCCTTGATGAACTGATCCAGCGTGGGCTTCCCGCAGGCAGCAGCTCTTCCAGAACTGCTCCAGATATGGGTCCGTACCACGGGGTCCATCCCTCAGGAGAAAACTGCTCCAACCTGGCTCCCCTATGGGCAGCAGCTCCTGCCAGATCACCTGCTCCTGCGTGGTCTCCTCTCCACGGGCTACAGGTCCGGCCTGGAATCTGCTCCGGCAGGGGTCTTCCACAGGCGGCAGCCTCCGTCGGTGCCTGGCCACCTGCTCCACCGTGGTCTCCTCCACGGGCTGCAGCGTGGAACCCTGCTCCACCGTGGTACTTCATGGGCTGCAGGGGGACATCCTGCTTCACCATGGTCCTCACCACAGGCCGCAGGGGACTTCTGCTCCGGCGCCTGGAGCACCTCTCCCCCTCCCTCTACACTGACCTTGGCACCTGCAAGGCTGTTCTCTCACTCCTGGCTGCTGTCTGGCACAGCGTTTTTTCCCTGTCTTAAATATGCTCTCACAGAGGCGCAAAACAACATCGCTTATTGGCTCAGATCTGGAAAACAATGGGGCCCTTCCCAAACATGGGGCAGCTTCTAGATCTTTCTCACAGAAACCACCCCTATGGCTCCTTGCTACCAAAACCTTGCCACGTAAACCCACTACAGTAAGAGAATGCACAAGTGGACAAAATTCAGTACCTGAGAAGCAGTCAGATTACGTATCTAACTTTTAACCTCTTCTTAGTAAGTGAAATGTCCTTTTCAGTACATTTAAAGTAAAATGTAATTATAAAATAATCCATATTTTCAACAACAACATCACATCAATACTTCAGCATGGTTTAGGACAACCTGAATGCCCAGTTCAGAGACACTGACAACGGGGGGAGAAATTTTGGAAAAAGATACATTTTTCTCACTGGTAAACTTACTCTAAGATAATAATTTGTTCTCATTAAGTCAATTTTTTTTTTTTTTTTTTTTTTTTGCTTCTGACTTGAATATGATAAAAAGGACTACCTTGAAAGGATAGATAAAATCTTGATTAAGAACTGTTTCACTCAAATCTCTTTGCAACAAATATAAAATAAAAAAGTTCCTTAAACTGCAAAATAAACATTCTCACAGCATAATGGTTTCAAAATAGAATATAAAAAAAAATATATATATAAGCAATACTACAATAGTGTTTATATAAGTGCCCTGTATGGTGCTACAGACTGTTTGTATAACTCCATTATTTTTATGGAAAAATTATAATTTATATTACATTTGTTTTCAAACAGTTTTTCAGGTGTGCAATTTAAATTTGCCAAGTTTAGAGCATATTTCCAAAAAACAAAAATCTTAAAAATGCTATAAATTATTAACTGTGGCTTTTTTGATGTTTAGCTTCCTAGTTCAGTCAAATAACTTACTGAAGATGTCATATGCTACTATGGTGTCAAATTCCATCCTAAGATCTGTATAAGGATATTCCTTAAAAACTGAAGCGCTACATTAGACAGTTTGAAAACTAAATCGAAAGATGGTACACTTGCAGCCTCAGTTAATCTCACCAGAACACGTGTATGTGACTGCAGAACCTCTCTCTGTTGAGTTGCTGTTTTTTTTTAAAGAGGAGTTTAAGCCCAGGTAAGGAATGATTAGCATGTAATTAGCCATGGATCTTCAAGCAATCCAGTAAGCATGAATTACTGTCAGCCCTTAGCTTAAACAGCTTGTGCAGAAGTCTATGTACTGTAGATACGTAACCAATACTAAATGGTTGTCTGATTGCATGAATTTTACATGTCTTCTAGCTTTATAAATGATCCACATGCTACATCTAGTGTTCAGAGGCATCTTGTCTAAAAGATTTATGATCCATAAAATTAAGTCTTTCACTCTCTCATCTATACATTTTTACATCTTCAGTAGGTCATGAAACAATTATATTCTTCATTATTTCATCATGCCAGACCATGATATGCTTGCCATCTCTATAACCAGGAGTGTTTTTACTCCACTACAATTGGGAATGTATCAGGTAGCTGGCCTGGTGTTGTTCTGAGTTTCTGGCAGCAGTATATTTGTTGTAGATAGAATGACCCTCATAATAATTTTCTACAAACCAGCATCAGCCCAAAGAGCTGCAGTATAATATATTCTTACCAAATGAGTGGAAGCCTAACTGCTTTTCCACTAACAGATAAACTTGAATTGGTATTCTTTTCATCCTTTGGTCATTAAATGGGTAAATAATTCATAACTCACAATACATGGGAATACTCATGAGAGTAAAGGCACACGCATGATAATGTGATTTTAGATATCACATACATAAAAAACAATGACCTTGGTAACATTAACATATTTACTAGTACATGTTTTATATAGTAAATTCAATCTCTATTATTATATATAATCATTGTATATGTTATAGATCAATTCTCTTTATGAAAAGAAACCAATATAGTGCATTTAAGTGTGTGAAAAGTACTTTGAAGCAGTCTCAAAGATTCAAGAGGAAACAAAGGATATACATTTGCTTTTCCGAGACAAAATGCAAAATAAAGTCTACCTTCAAATTTTGGTGTTAAGTTAAAAGGCAGAGTGGGCCTCTTACTGAATGCCAACGTAAATGTAAGGGAGCCAGAAACAAATACGTAACAAAACATTATAAAATCAAAAAAGCTTTAGTACAAGTAATTATCAGCTATTATTATTTAATATAATAAAAATTACAGAAGCAAGTTAATTTACTAACTTACCCTCATCTTTGCACATGCGTCCTGTGTTGACTCTGTGCCTCTTAACTCTTTTACCAGCATAGAACCTAAATACTAAAATAAAAATCCATTAAACTTAACATAGCTAATATTTCAGAACAAAAAACATTTTCAGAAATGCACTAAAAATGCCTCAGAAATCACAGTTCTACCAGACAATTTAATATTGCATGGTTTTAGAGTTTATCCACCCTGCCATTCTCTGATAGATCATTTAAAATGATGTTAATCATACAATGAAACAGGAATGCACAGCAAGTGTATTAAATCAGATGGAGCCCTTTGAAACAGCATGTGAAAGTGTTCTAGCTTATAACCTTAGTCACTCAAGCAACAATCACATACTACAGATTCCATCTGAAAAATACCATTTGATTAAAAAATGGAGAGTTTGCTTTTTTTAGTTGCCATCTGTCAAACTTGTATTGCTATGTGTACAATCACGTGGACACGAAGGGCAGCAGAGTTGCTAACCTCTCTGTACTCAATCTGTAACTACTTTATGTGTAAACAGCAATCAGAGCCTGATGTCAGCAAACAGAACACAGATCTGAGCTGCAAACTAGCTTAAACCATTATTTCTTCCTAAGAAAAGACTGACCCTGAACTATTATTTCAAGGCTGTTATTGGAACTGAACAGGGTGGCAGTGAGTGCTGGGTCCTGGCTCAGCTCAGTGAAAGCCACCGTCCTCCACAATCAGCTTCCTCACCTCTGAGGGCATGCACATCCTACCTGCCTCTTCCTCACCTTGCTGATGGGGGCACTTTGAGCCCTCCCTTCTGCACCCTAACAGCAGGCTCTACTCCTCTGGATATGTAGATCTGGGGACTCAATACTTTCTCAACAAAGTGTGATTTGCACTGGTTCCCCAGGGATGAAGTTGGCTACATCCTCACTGCTGTTCTTGCCTGTTAGAGAGAGGTCTTGTTACTGTCAACAGAGTTGTGCAAGGGCCATAGGCTGCATTTCACCTCTATACACTAGAGGTGTGCAGATTTGTTGATATGCATGTTTTGTACAGTTCTGTGCACATGGATGTTTCTGTATTTCTATATAGTGTCACATGCAGGTTTGGCTTAATCAAGGAAAGAGAAAGAGGACAGCAGACTGCCCCTTATCTTCTCCTTCCCAGGCACAGAAATGTCTCTTTGCATTCCCACTACACTTTAATGTCATGGCTTCTCTTAAGTCTTCCATCCTAAGTAAGCAACTAAGTAAGTTGAAGAGAAGTCATACCACTGGTGAGAACAGGCTAGGTGAGCTCCAGGAGGAGACCCAGCACCGTAGACAGGAGCCTCTTCCCAGAGGATACTGCAGCCCACCACTGCTGCCTGGCCCATTTCATTCTACCACATTGACTTCCCTTGGGAATACTCTAAGATGGTTTAAGTTAAAAGGCAGTAAGGCACATGGTTTATTGATGAGACTTGGTAGGTCAGGTTGATGGTTGGACTTGATGATCTTTTGATCTTGACTTGAAGGTCTTTACTACTCTAAATGCTCCTGACTCTATAACCTAACCAAACCAGAGAGTGAACCAGCTTCACCTCAAACAAGAACTGATCAAAATATAACTTCATTTACAGATGAATGTGAACTGCAAACAGAGCAGAAAGTGTACTGGTTCAACTCTCTGGTCTGTTGACCTAGACTGAGAAGTTTTCTTTAGAGCCTTCAGTTCACATTGTGTGCCACAGGAGTCTCTGACCTGCAAGAAAATGCATAAATATTTCAATGTAGACAGTAGCCAAGATGGTGATTAGCGAGCAACACTTTACAGAACATCATAAACGAAAGGGTGAACAACACCACTGCTATCAGATAAGTGCAGGCAGAGAGGAACTAATGAAGGGCATTCCTACAGGACCACAGATGTGAAAGATTTGTAGGTCTAGCAGATGTGATTCCAGCCGGGGGCATGATGGTGACATGAACAGGGCTTTGGGCATTAATTTGATGGGATGGCTTGATATCACCCTTATAGACAAACAACTGATTTAGAACAAGTTCAGAAATTAGAAAATTAAATAAAAGCCTGTGGAGTTGAATTGTTTCTTTCTGTAAGTCCTTTGCTGTCTGACCTTTGGAATTCTTAGCCTTCTCTGAGAAGGATGCAATTTAGTTCTTCAATTTTATTTATTTATTTATCAAATGCGCTATGGCAAAACGATTTGGGATTGCTTGAAAAGCTTGAAAGCTACCAGTTGGGCAGGCATCATGGAAAAAACAAAACAACAAAACAAAAAACAAACAAACAAACAAACAACAAACACACAAAAAAACACACTAAACTGCTTTTGAGCTCCCAGCAGAAGAGGAAGGAAGAGAAGATCTGGGCAGCTCTGATACCACGTGCACAGTGGCAAAAAGACTCGGCTGCAGGCATTCAAAAATGCTTCCCAGATTGGACTGAAGAACTGACAAACAAATTACAAAGCTACTGCCCAGGTAGATGTCAGAAGACTCTGAAATTCTTTGAGAGAATTTTGATTTCCTTTGACTTGCTTTGCTTTCAGAAACGTTCCTTCTCAAAGACCCAGAACATGTGGGAGCAAAGTAGAGGATATCAGTTCAACTGAGTGAAGTGAGATACAATAAAAGGTACCTTTCGTAACTTCCAAGCCAGTGTTATACTCTATAAAGTCGAGGTCGTTACAGCTCAGGAAGCTAAGACAGTTCATTGATGCATGGTCCTTAGGGAAGAAAGATGTCTCCTTCACCACTGCTAACTTTGATATTTTGATAGCCCCTTTTTCCTGTTAATCCCAACTTAATCACTTCAATGATCAATATGCCTATCAATCTAGTGCTAAGATTACATCCAATTATGAATTTATTGCTGGATCAAGGAATGAGTTAAGAGGCCCTCTTCAGATAAACCCATTCACTATACCAAAAATATTAAGAAAACTTGAAGTCATTAAGCTGCCTAATGAATTTGAGGTGCTGCACAGGAAGAGAGAAGGCCCAAGAACAGGTGAGGTGGATTTTGACTGTGTCTTGCTGAGGAAGTTGGGAGGTTCCTGTTACTGACCAGCGACATTACTCCATTTGTGGTATTTTCTATAGCATGAAGGTCTTATGGAAGATACAGATGCATTTTAGTGAGCCAGGCCTGTAACAACCCTTCTGCCCCTCCTCAGTGGGATCCAGGCTCTCACCTGTATTATTTAGTTCCTTATTTATAGCTTTCTGAATTATGTTTTAAATCAGGTTCAGTTCTCCACAAAAATACCCTAGTGCTTGGTGAACAGAGCGTTATCCTAAAAAGCACTCCCCTCAGGTGAAGAGGATCTAAAACCCATATCCTGGACAAGTGGTTAACCTCCAGCTATGCTAAAGGCACAAAAAATATTTAGCCCCTTTCCTTTTAAAAATATCAGTCTTGCTTTATTAGGTGCCCTCTTCTAAAGAGGATGCAGCTGTGTGGATCCCAAGTAGATGGAAGCATCGTCAGCAGCTTTACCAGTGCTTTCCAGTAAAGCCAAAGGGGAAACATAACGGTTTAAATAGGTAGGCTGAGGCACCTCTTGAGATCTGCAGAAGAATGAGCTGCCCTCCATTGACACAGCAAACTCAAGGCTTCAGAAACATGTTTTTCATTTAAAAGTCTCCCAATATTTTTTTTTTTTTTTTTTTTTTTTATACTTCAGGAGACCTTCCTCTCCTTCACAAGCATGCATAACAGCCAAAGAACACCAATCATCCTTAGCTGTAGAAAGAAGCTCCATTTCTCCAGAAATGGAAGTGGGAATGAGTTACAGCTACTGGGAGGTAAAAATAAATACTCCCTGCCCTGAAGGAACTGACTGCTACTGGTACTTTAAGTCATCATCAATTTAGGGGAGGTTTGAATGTGCCCTCATCTCACAGTAAATGCTGCCTCAGACCACGGCCTCCAATTTCCCCAACTTCAATTCCCCAAAATACGTGTAAAAAATTCAGGCAAGGCAATACTCACTTTAGATAATGTGCACTAAACATTATGGTATGCATAAGGATCTCAATATTATGTTGTTTTATTATTTGTCCCATAAACACCAGACAGGCATTTTTGAAGGAGCGTTTTCTCTCACTGTCATTTCTACAACACTTAGCTACTTATTCATAGTGTCATTTCCCTAACACTATTGCTACATGGGCTGCAATATATCAGAAAATTCATAGCAAAAATTACTGTGCATGCTTGTTTCTCATTTATTATAATTACAGTATTGCAGAGGAAGTGGTTTGTTTCATTAAAAGTGATTGACAAAATATTATAAATTGAAAAAAGGTTATCAAAATCTAACATTAATAAATTTACTCCAAATCAAACCACTAAATTTATAAACACTTACAAATGCTTTATAATCGCAAGATTGGAAGATGAGTTTCTCTGGATGATGTTGCCAGTATTGTACAGGTGTTGATGCTGTGGCTTCATTTGGAGGTCGCAAGGTAATTGAAGGCTCTCCCCAGTCTCCTGTCTGAAAATCAGATGCTCAAGATATAAAAAAGTTGCAGAAATTCACTATAAAGTAGCCTTCCATTGTTGTGATCAATTAACACTGACATATTTTCTACATATAAAGCCATGTAGAAGTTGTACTCACTTATTTTAGTTACAGCATTTTTCATGACTTAATTTATAATCCAAACTCATCTGCTGTAGTGTTTAATGATGCTTTAATTAAATCTATTTACCTTTAGAATAAAATCATTATGCACCAGAAATCTTCCTTAAAAATAACTGTTTACAATATATGTATGAGGATGAGAGCACTTGAAAAAAATCATGAGATGCACAAAAGTGCCATTCACAAATTCTGCTATGTGTTTTACAAGCTTTTTTAAACAGCTAATAAGTCTTCCATTATCCAGCATATACAACTGATAACTAACTTTCCTAAATGGCCAAATAACTGAGACTTTGCTTTTATCTGAAGACATATTATACATTCTTCGAACATATGAGACATTCTTTAATCTCTTTATGAATATTTACTTTGACCACTTTCTCTTGATGTCTCATTGTAGAATTACTAATACTGCCCTTCCATGTGCATCATTCTCACTGATAAATGATTGTCTTCCTAGAGCTTTCATCTCCCCTCTTTCCTCAAGGAACAAGGGCAGGACAGTAGCTTGTTGCCAAACCCATTCACAGGGCACTCTTCTCCCTTTCAACAAGAGCCAACACAGACATCTGTACAGGAATCCCCACGGCACAGCAATTCTGGTATGGGTCTCATCTGACACCTCATATTTTGGACATGGCTTTACTGGACCTGCACTGACATCTGGGCCCTCTGAACCCTTTGAGTCTCCCTCCACCTGGCGTCTTTCTCCTCTTCCCAACCTCTCTTTCCTCAGACACCGATCCCACTCATCCCTTAGCCTATCCAGTCTGGTCTCTCTGAATTCTGCTCCCCTTCTTTCTCTGACAGATCTCTCCTTCTTGATCCTTCTTCCTCCCTTAGTTGTTCTTTCTCAAACTATTTCATCCTCTTCTATGAGTCTTTCAATTTGGACTATGCTACCACTTTCTTTACCTGCACATATCTTGTAAATTTTCTGTGTATGTAATATTGCTAAAATGTGTGTTGAAACTAGCAAGGAATCACCATTTCACACAAAATATGGCTAGAAGTTAAGACTTTTAAAATAAGAAGTAGTTAAGCATCAAAAACACATGAAAACAATTCGTATTGAAGACATTCAAGTGTCTGGCAAACTATCACATCCTACTAATTAAATCAGGACAGAGTAAACAAAACAAGTACATCATTTTCATGTGTCACAAAATAATGAAATGACACACATTTGCACAACTCTGCAATGAAAAGCAAGAGATAAATCTGGAAACAGCAACATTACCCTGCCAATATGGTAACTTCAAGCAAGTGAACATCATAAAACAAGTCGAACCTACTTTATGTTGACACTATTAGTACATCTACAAATTATACAGCATTGTAATTTCAGTTTTGCCTACTTAAGTTTTTTATATGCTATGGGATCTAACTTGAACCTCAAATTTTGAAAGGGAAACATCAGCAGTTGCTCAAGTTTTTAGCATTCTTTATCCACGGAAATTAATCCTTCTGACCGCTAATTTATAAAACCCTTCGTCATATTTAATCTGCAGTGAGAATTTGATTTCTTTAAGAAGCAGTTTTTCTTATAAATTATGGTTTCAATCATATTACAAAGAGTAAGAATCTGTATCCTTATTAATACCATTTGTATTTGACTACAAAAGAAGATGGACTGCATCCCTCACAAATTTCCACAGCATGCTCAGCTGTCTATTATGAAATGTTCAAGGCTGTAACTAACAGAACACCTGAAACAGTCCCTTCTTCTAACAAAGATATACTCCTGCATGTTCTCTGTAAGGAAAGAGATCTCAGGAGATATATCCTAACCATTTAGCAAAAGGTTATTACGATGGAACAGGAATAAATTCAGAATACAGCAGCTATAAAAGTACATCCTTTGACCATCTGTTTTTCCACCGAAGAAGCCCAGGGATGGCAGTCAGGGAGGAGCAGTATTTCTACATAATAAGTGACATTGGGTAGTGCTCCAAACCCTTTTGTTGCACTGGTGTTGAATATAGAAAATGGATGCTAATGGCAAATTAAGAAGGGTACTTAAGGACTAAAATGAATACAACATTTTACAGATTTAATATCTTTCATGCAAAAGGGAGTCAATGCATGGAGAACTGCATCCCTTCTGTCTGTAAATGAAGAGCGGTGACAAGAGAAACAGTGATTACCTTTCATATTGGTTCAATTTTATAAAGGAGCTAGGAAGCAATAATAATAAGGAAATCAGAAATAATCTTCAATCAGGCTAATAAAAGTAGTGTATAAGAAACTTAGAGAGGGACTGTGAGGAGACCGTTGATTTATATCCATCATTTACTCTATAAATACGTACAGTCATCCAAGTATCTCCTCCTTTTAAATTAGACAAAACAGAAGTGATAAGGTTGCTATACATGTCTCTAGGATGATCTAAATACACAATATCACTGAGATTAAGGGAAGGTAGAGAGGTGGGATTTCTGCAGTTCCTGACAGACAACTGCAGCTGAAGACCTTTCATGTACTCTGATGTTTCTTGCAGAGGGAGCAGATACTAAAAAAAGCAGCATAAAATTAAACATCATAGGTAATATATTATTATGATAGATGAAGGAGAAGAAGAGTTATACATAGTCATAAAAAACCTTTTTGTAACTGTATAATAAGTGCTTTTAATTCAGTTTTCTGGTCTCATTTCCTTTTATTCATTTCTTACCAAACTCCTTAGATTTTTAGACCATACTAGGGCTACTTTTCAGTATCTACTCAGACTGAGTTACAACAAGGTACTCTCCAAAGACCAGATCCATGAGTATGTTTAAAAATATAAAAATAAAAATAAAAATTAGATGGGGAATTATTTTTTTTAATTGAAGGAGAAGAAAGCATTTAAGCTGCATTAAGGCAGCTAAAATATTTTCATAAATTTGGGCTTGAAAACCTCTCCAGGAAGGAGAAGTTCTTCAGCTGACTCACACCAGTCAGATTCTAAAATTCTGAGATTTAGGATGATTATGATTGTGTCATGATGGCAATTAACTACAGTTTAAACACAAAGGTGCAGAAACAGCTTTGACCTAGAGAAGAGTTGGGATGACAGTTAAGTCTGGGGTAGAAAAATATGAATTGTAAATCTGAGGAATTGGTGTGGAACAACTCTGTGTTGATGTATGGAGATTCAGGTCTTTAATAAGCACCTGGAACACTTTCAAGCACTATAGAAATGTTCAGAAATTGTTGTACCAGACCAACTATAATATTTGATTTAGTTTTTAAAAATACATAACGTTAGATAAGAACTTTCTTGTTTGAATATTTAATTTGCAATATATATTTGCAAGAAATAATCAAACATTTAAGCTTATGTATTTTTTATGAGACTATATACGTATGGAGATTTTAATCTATCTGATGAAGTAGAAAGGGAAGAGAGAATTTATTCCTCATCTCACTTTGCATCTCATCAGGCAGCTGTGCAACTTCTCACGTGGTTTTTACTGTGCTGCCTGTGGTCTGGTGTTCCATGTTTCTAGCCAGCATCTTTCCTCTCACTGGCCTTAGTCACCTTGACAAAAAAGATTTTTTGTTCCACATTTGCAGATAAATAATTTACATACCAAAACCATCTCAAGTAAGGTGCCAAAATGGATGAGATTCAGTGCTTTTACAGTGACAATTTTTAACCATAAAGGTCATAGCCTTAAAGACCAATTTCTCATGCCTTTGAGGTGCTTCACAGGCCTGAAAACAGGCAGATGTGCACTTCTCAGGACTCATATACTTGATGTCAAATAAATTGCTGAAGCAGATTACTGCTATTAGGTAATTTCTACAGTTGTAGCACAGGTTATTCTAATTCATCCAATTCTGTGAGAACCGTATTTGACTCATATTAAAGGCACCTGGATGCAGTAGTAGTTACAGGTAAGAAGTCATCTGACTACAACTTCTATAAAATCTAACATCTGCCTCATCTTTTTATTAAAATGTCAAGTCAAAAAAACTCCATGCTATAGAAAAAAATTAGGCCCAGTTTTGATTGGCATGAATGTATTCATTTTTAACAAGGCCTACATCTTATAACTCTTCACCTGTTAAAGCCTCATGCCTAGTTATGGTAACGTGCATTAGTTGCCATGACAACAATAAATTGGAGCACACAGATATACTGCTTTTCACTGAAAAATTAATAATTTTCTCCCTGTAAGAATTTTAAATGCTCTGCAGGCCAGTCAAATCCTAATTATTTCCTTATTATTAGTTCCTAATCTATCTATCTAGATATATTTGAAATAATAGAGATGGGTGTGTGGTGTACCTACCTTTTAAAAGACTCTAAAGGCTGGTAGCCAAAATGGCCCCTCTCTGCCAGAAATAGTGCAAGAAGGCAGTTAAATGATAGAAACCAGGAGACGTTTACAGACCCTTTGAACAACTGTGCTTGGTGAAGTTCAAACCCCTGACTTGTTCTCACCACACTGCAATACAGATAACTGGTTTTGCTCTTACTTGTACAGCCCATGTGGCTTTGTCACAGAAGTTATGAAAATTCAGAGCACTACCAATGCTAGCTAATTCCCCAAAAGTGCCTTACTGCCTTTGCAAACACATCACGTTCCTTGGCTAGGTGAAGCCTATAGATTAAGACAGAAAGGGCAGCAACAACACAGTGTGGGGGTGAAACTGTGCAAACTGTGCTGTTTACACTGTTTCGTGCTTTGAAGAAGTGAGCAAACAAAAACACCAGGAACAGAAATCAAAGCTCCCACCGAGCGAGACTGCTGCTGGCAATCCCCTCGCATCCTGTATGCGCATCATAAAGCCAACATACGCGAACCACATGGCACGATACATGGATGCGCACACACATAGTCCCGAAAGAGGGAGGACAAGTTACAAACTTTTTTTTTTTTTGCTGATTTCAACAACATGACACCCGTAGATAACAGCATGGCGACAGACTGTACATCCATAGAGTGACAACATAGCCATTTATCACTGTATCTTACATTATGAACCTGATGAATCGATGAGAAAGGATATCCTGCATTCTGGTTGGTCCAGATCTCACAGACAGAGGACTGCTAATATAAACAGAAAACTACATCTCATCTTGTAAATATTAATGCACCGCAACTGCCAAAAGGCAAGAATAATTAAGAAAAGGCTTGCAATAACATTAAAGAAGGGAGAAAAACAGCTGTTAAAAGTAATTTTTTATTTATTTGCTGACAAAATATTTTTGGACTGACTGGAAGGAAACATAGCTTATTCAGAGATGTTAGAAGAGGCTTCAAACTGTGAGTACAAGAAAACAATTTAGTCAGAAGTGCTGGTGATGTAAAGAGAAAAAGTTATGCAGGCATAAACAGAAAACGCAGAGAGCAGAAGAAATATTGGTTACTTTCAGTTTTTGGCAGGAAAGAAGTTTGAAGTCAACACCCCCAATTAAGTTTTGAGATTTTAATCTCACTCTGCTGGAGATTTTCACAGGGATAGAGAAAGGGAAAAATCTGGCAATATAGTCAACAGGAAAGATCAGTTCTCTTTACACAATTACCAGGAAAGAATGCACTGCAATTAAGTGAAGCAGTCAGCCACCATCTCCTTCCACCAACAGTTCCTTTGCATATAAAGTTACAGACAATATTACCTTTGGTATTGACCATGCCCCCACTTAGCAATTAAAAAGGTTTCTTTCAGCATTCTACATTATTTTATAGATAGTGTGTAGCAGGCAAAGCAAAGTAAGCATACTGTAGCATCTCTAGCAAAAGCAACAGAGCTAGATGAGCACAGCATTCACCAGCATCCGCTACATATTTCCTTGTTTGGACAATCATCAAGAAAGCATCTTGACACCTTAGCAAAAGCTAAGATAACATTTTACAGTAGCCAGGCAACTAAAACAAAGCATCAGACATAGGAGCTGCCCACAGTATTTTAGGCAGGCAGCAACAAAAGGCACTAAACACACATGAAAAATGCAACTGCAGCATCCAGAATAGCTAGCAATTAAAGTATCAGTAATTTAACAGCAGCAGAGTGTGCATTGCTGGTTCTTAGCAGCAGCAGCAGGAATTCAGCATTGATGCTCAAAACAGATAACCCCAAAAGTGCAACTCTTGTCAGAAATATGGCTCTTGCTCTTACCTTCAGCAGTCTGAAACCTGGCTGCCTGGCTGGTGACAGGCTAGGTTATCAGCTCTGGTTACTGTCAGGGCAGGCTGGCACCCTCTGTACTGACTACCGTGCACTACCAGACAGGCTGGTGACTGCCTAATGTTGTTAATTGTCCCTTATTTCCTTCATGATTTGAAATGCATGCACACACATCCCTTCCCCCTGTTTCATTAATTTTTAAATTTTCCCATATCCAGTTAATTTCTTCCCTATCTTGTTTTCAAAATTATGTGTGTTTCCTAAGTGATGCGCAGGGCACTCAGTATAAGGCCATCAGCAAGCACCACTTCAGTGACTCCTCCTGCTGAACTACTTAGCACTAGTTACATTTTTTTTTTTCCTCCTCATCTGTATGTCTAGAAAACTGATTTCTGTATGCTCCAGCTATGCCCATCACCGTGATGCCTATCAGAGGCTGTGCTTCAGCTTTTCAAGGAAAGTGTAAAAGTGAAGGCATTTTCATGCCAGGTGCAGCATCCCCAAGCATCTGGCAGTCAAGAAAACATATTGTAGTGCTATTTGGACACACTTGCTGAGGTCCTGAAAAGAATAAGATAAATTAGCATGGCACTGCATGCTAACAGACGTTTAATTTCTCTCCAGCACTAAGGGTGCTGGCACAATGTTGCTGTGATGCTGTCTTATTGTACAGCTGGTTCTCACCACCTTGATATTCTGGAGACAAAGGTTATCCTTCAGTCCTGCCCCTCCTGAGGACTTGCCCTCAAGCAGCAGTGCCTGGTGCCTTCTGCAAGCAGCTGTGGCCCTGGCATAGCAGTTCTGTGATAACAGACCTACAATGCTGTGGCAGGAAATGTTATGAATACACCAGGTCCATCTACGGCTGCTTAGGTGCTAACTTACTTGGGAACAGGTAACACAACACTGCAGTAACCATATAAGCAAGTTTTAAGCTTTTAAAAACAGGCAGGAAATCAATCCTTTCTTACACATGCCAATGCTGCCCACCCTGTCCCTCCATCCCCGGAAAGAACCTCATGGGTTAGTCCACTCACTCCAAGAGCTGGGAGATCTGAATCTGATGCCTTTCTCTGACTGAGGGAATTCACACCTACATATTTCACCTTCCTCTCCTATGAGTTAAAGCAGCAGAAGGTAGGCTGTCTTCAATCCCTTTTATAAATGAAGGGAAGCGCTTCTTATTTTTAATTCCTAGGAGAAAGAAGAGTGCACAAAAGCAGATGTTTGAAGCACTCATCTGTGAGAGACGAGCTCGGGGCCCAGGTCCCTGCTCCCTTCCTCCAGGATTAATGGCTTAGGGGGTCTAGAATTAAGCTAAATTACCTTTAAGTACAGGTGACTATATTTATTAAAGAGGACCAGCAGCGACTGAGAATGTCTCATGACTGCATCAATGGCCAGTGGGAAGTACAGCCATGCAAAACTCATTACTCAGTTCTGTACTCATTAATGTTTGAATGACTAAGGTACTGACATGCAGTACAGAAGGAACATTAATTTTATGGAAGGTAATGAATTGAAATTCAGAAGCCAACCTTTTCTTTGGACCACTGTAAAAATATTTAGCATTTATTATATACATATTTTATGTCTTCAAAGTGCTGAATTTTTTTAATGAATTATGAAAACCCTGTGAGAAGTACTTCAGGTTGCATACCCCTGTGCTGAAGTGGAAGGAACCAAGGAAAGGAAAAAGGTTAAGTGAGCATCTGAGGCCAGAAATTCAGTAAGCAGTAGGAGAGAGAGTTGATATTAGACTTCAAACATGCCCAATTTTCAGTTCCCAAAACATATGCCCTCAAAATAAAGGAAAATAAATAAATCTGTGCATGCACTTCCATGGTAATAAACAGAAATACACTTGGGCATTTAATACCACTGATGTACAAGGTTCTGTGAAAAAGAGCTTCACAAATATTTTTTTTCTTAAGGAATATAGCTAAAAATAATAAAAATAGCACCAGCTATTGTATGATTAGCATCAAACATGCACTTATCTTATTGGTATGCATTTATCTTTTGGGAAGAACAATGTTCCAGCAAGAATCTGATATTCTGATATAAAAGCTATAGATGTCCCATGCATGAAAGACTTCCAAATCATCACTATGGGACACAACTCTGGCAGACAGGAGGGGTGAAGGAAGAGGAAAAGGGAGTATCCTGCACTGTACAGCTCCTACCATGTGCTACTGATGATAGAGATGACTGGTTAACAGTGCCAGAAGAAGGGAGGTGTGGCTCTGTGTCACCTGCTCTCCACTCAGCCATCTCCCTTCCTTTCCCAGCAGTCAGTTCTGACATAGCCTCCTAATCACTTCATGACTGCCTTTTAAAAAAGTTGTTTTACAGACGTTTTCAGTTCTCTTGTTTATTTAACATAACCTCTGTGATTTCCAGAAAACACACTCACATAAGAAATAATATTTCTTACTGCTCTTGCTAACTTCATCTGTGATAGAAGTCAACAGGGTGTAATTATTTCATACACCTGCAGTGAAGTTAGTAGCCAATCATGTTACAAGATGTTTCCACATTCCCATCTGCTTCAACTCTTTCTAGTTACTCATATATTTACTTGAAAAAATGTAGGACACCACATATGTTGGTCTTCAATGTGGCAGGCTGTGTTAGAGATAATTTAGTGCTTTGTAAGGTGAACAAAATTACCTGAAAAGTTAGTGTAAGCTCCATCCCTGTTGACAGAGATGACTTGATAATCTGAAGACAAAGTAATTTTACCAAAGGTGATCACACAGTAATAAGATTGATTATGGAAATCATACCCTTGGAAAGCAACAGAAAGAATATGTGGGCAACGTACACAGAAGGAACAGGAGCTCAGTAGAAAGCAGTCCTGATGTATTCAACACCAGTCAGCTTCATGGCACTTAAGGAGATGTCAAAGATTTACTTAAACCAGGAGTAATTATCCTCAAAAAGTCATGGAAGATAATAAAAAGACCAAAGAAAGGCTAAAAGAACATTTAAGATAGGAGTAAAGAAAGGTTTGGGAATTTATAGCCAACCAAACTGCAGGGACTAGCAAAATGTTACTAGCAAAATCATTTAAAAATCCAATCACCATCCCCTGGTCCTTGTGGACTTTGAGATCTCCTGACTTTGCTCTTGGCCATGTGAAATAAATGTTCATGTATCAATAAATAAATGTGCATGTATCTCTCTCTATGCACACATACAAAATTGAGCCTAATGAAAAAGTGTGATCTTGCTGCAATGTGTTACCCGCCAGAACATTTATAGGCCAAGAGAAATTCAAGATGTTTATAATGAGGTTGTTCAGTATGAATCATCTCAGATCAAATTTCCTTCCTTTGTTGGAAAACGGGCCTACTAAATCATCAGCAGCAAGGAGAAGCACAGCAGGATGTGGACACTGATTATGCAACTTCTGATGCTATGTCACGTGATGTTCCCTGTACACAAACTAGCCTGAATCAAAATGCAGAGTTTGCACAAGAAGTTGAAATACACATTTAGAGAATAATTATCAGTATTTAAGCACAACTGGACTGGAACATATTGAGAGAATCTGCAATGACCTGCTCCATGCAGACCCTCTGGGGAGGATCCAGAACTCAAGGACTTTCCATAACGGGGTAAGAACTGAGAATGGATTTGATGAACTGCAGAAATTGGTCAGATGATATTCATATGGGAAGAGTATGCCTTGATAAAGTAAGATTAAATATACAAATAAAATATCAAATAGATTAGCAGAGTGTTTTAATGGGGCGGGGGGGGGGGGGTGTCACGCAGATCTGGAAGTTTCAGTATACTACAAGCGAAATACAGAGGTTTTGCAGATGAATAAGCAAATTTCAGGATAATTCAGGTTGGAAAGGAGCTGAGGAAGCTTTCTTTAAAACCCCAGCTCAAAGCTTGAGCAGCTGTGAGATGTGACCTGCTTGCTCAGGGTTTCATCCAGTCAGGTCCTGAAAACCCCCAAAGACAGAGATTGCTCAGACTCTGTGAGCAACCTGTCCCACTGTTTGCTTCTCCTTGCGGGGAGGAAGTTTGTCTTACATCCAGTCTGAGCCTTTCTTCTTTCCATTTTTGTACCAAAAGCCATCTTTTCTCCAGCCAGCCCTGCTCACCCAGCCTCTCCTCATAGGACAGGTGCTGGATCTAGCCCCCAACTGTGTTGGTGGCCCTTCATGGAACTCCCCTCTCATAAACAAAAAAGAAAGTATTTAATACAAGTAGCATATAGTAATGCACGGGGAGTAATTTCTGCACCATGCACAGCTACCAGCGAGGCATCATCTGGAAGCAGAGTCCAGTGTTAGACACTGCACTTCAAGGAGGATGAAGGCAAACTAAGGGAACCCGGGAGAGAACAAGTAGTCTAGAAAACACCAAGGCATGGCCATAGTTAGGTAAACATCAGCCCCAAATGGTCTGATCAGCCCTGAGCAAGCCTGAGAAGAGGGAGTTTATGCCTTCTGATTATGTTTAGAGAGCTGTTTCTTCTGTTGGCTTCCATCTCTCCTCTGCAAGGCCCACATGTCCACTTTACAGATCTGGTGCAAGAATAAGAGCCACGAACCTAATCTCCCCACTGCTTCTACTGTGTGTCCCACCACAGGGCTGAGCTTCAGGAAACTGCTCCCACATCCTGGCACTTAAGCTCCAGTACGGCACAGAAGGGAAGCAAAGAAATGATAGCAACCCCACTCTCTCTGATGCAAATTATGTAGCAGTAACTCACTGACTATAATTCAGTCTCACTCCAGAAATGCGGAGAATTTTGGATCAAATCCCAGAAAATCACTTGTGGCACAGCAAACAATCTTTAAAGGTGCAACAGCTGAAAGAAACAAATGAAATGGAATGAATGGGGCTGGCTGGCCCCTTTTGTATTCATCACTCCAAATGTTTCAGGACCATGGGAGAGCAGTTGTGCAGTCTCAATAGATGTTGTTTCCCTGAATGTTCCCCAAGCTCTGGGGAGAGCCTGCCTTACCAACAGGAATAATCACACATCCTCCAGTGAAAAAAAGATCTTCAGAGATGGAGAGTGAAATCTGAAATGAGTTCTTTTATAGATAGAGCCAAAATCAGAAATAACAATTCTTATTAGAGTAAGAAATGAGCACTCTCAGGCAGCTTTCACAAGCAGGAGTGTGCCCCAGCACACCACGGGAAGGCAGACAACAGGCCCAGGACCACTGTGAGCCTGCAAGGGCTGTCCCCCCAGCCAGGGGCAGGGCTTCAAGTCCCACACTGCTTTGCCTCTGGGTGCCTGCTGCACACAGGGACGTGCTTAGAAAATTTTTCTGTAATGAGAATTGACCGTTAACACACCTGGGTTTCCCTCTCAACCAGCTGACACTACCCCTCACATGATGCAGTCTGTTTTCATTTGATTTCCATCCAGCAACCTGGGATTTAGGCTCCTGGTGGGGAGGACTGATTGAGGGTCTTCCCACCAGTTTGCTGAGGCTGCTGCTGCCGTGCCTGGCTTCTGGAGGTGCAGCTTTACAGCCGCAGCCCTGGCCCAGCAATGTGTGGTGAGTCGCCAAACCTTCGCCAGTTGACGACTCCCCTTTCTGCTGGTGCTGCCAGTTACAAGTGCTCCCTAGCCCTTTAGTCTTGCATATAAGAGAGAAACTTCTGGACAAATACCACCCATATAAATAAAATTTGTGGCTTCAGTCCTCAACATTAGGCACAGTTACTGACATTTTAGCAAAACAAAACCAAAATGCAACAACCCGAGCTCTTTCAGAAGAGCACCGCAAACTCAGTACAAGTTATTTCCCAGGAGCTCAAAAATGTAGACGTTAGATACTGAAATTCAGCTTTGACTCTGAAATATTCAGCTTTTCAATAAGAATAAAGTCTCCTTGTCTGTAAAAGCTACCCAACCTTTTCCATTTTTCATATAATCCTCCTCCATTTTTCATATGATCTTTCTAATACAGAGCTTCTAGCTCACAAGGCTGAGTGTGAAAAAAGAGTAAATTAATAAAGAACATCTGTCCCCATCTTGAAAGAACATCTGTCCCCATCTTGGTGTAGTATTTATGGCATTTGTTTGGATCATTAGTACCAAATATAGAAACAACTTCCTTAATTCCATATGATGAAGCAGCATGAAGGTATGATCCACATCCCACGGCTTTATTTCTAAAATGTTAGCTTCTGTAGCCTTCATGAAAATATGCACCTTTTTATTCAGACAGAAATTGCTTAGAATTTTCATGTCTTTATCAGTTTACTTGTCCACTGAATAAAAAAATACTTGAGGGTTTGTTAAAATTTACACTTCAAGACATAGCAATTTTTGGCATTAATATGTATCTGAATTAAAAAGACAAAATCTAGTAACACCTATAAAATGCAATAAAAATAGGTTTAGAAAGCATTTTTGTTTTGATGTTAATTTGAAGGTCTTCATAGATAAATCATTTTTCCATATTTTAAAATAAGATGCACTTCAAAATATGAACCATAGAACATCTTGTTTGGATTTTATATACTTTTCTTTAAAATGGCTTTTGTTCATCCCCAGACTGTACACTATTTTTTGCTTATTTGAGAAACAGAATTAAAAAAATCTTAGAAAAAATAACAGAATGAAATAAACTGGTCATCCATACTTTTGTATTTACTGCTTCTTAAATCCACTATAAAGAATTCTGTTATTTCACCAGTAATTTCAACCATTCATAAAATCCATTCTTTGTTGCTTCTTAGATAATCTCATTTTACACACTGATTTTCTCCTGGGCATATTTTCCTTCACTCACCGTAATCTTTAAATCCTTCTAAAGTGGAGAAGGAGACAGAAAAGCATACAGGAAACAAGCAAGTAAAAATGCTATACTGTGGTTAAAAGTTAAAACAAAACAAAATAACAACAACAAAAACCACAACACTGCAGCCACCACCTAAAAATGGGTCCTATTATACAGGAGTTCTATTTTTGGTTTCTAGAAAATTGTAGTGTCATCTTAGCCAACTTGCAAAATCCTTATACCTTCATTTTCTTAGCTGTAAAATGGAAAACATAATTTAAAACTATGTACCCATAGTTTTAAACCACAATGCACTGGAAAAATGAATGCATTAATATCTGGGAAGTATTTGGAAGATATTATTGAGTTGAAGATAAAATTTCAGAGAGAAAAAAAATCGCAACTATTTTCCTACAAACAGGTCTTTAATTCTGTCTCTTCTTTTTATTACACTTTTCCTCTACTGTAGAAAAAGGATCTCAGCTACTAAATCCATTTGAATAACAAGCTTCTACATACAAAATCATAAAATCATTTAGGTTGGAAAAGACCTCTAAGACATCGGTTGTAATCCTTCCTTCAGTGAATTACTATATCTCACAAAACAATGTGACAAAGCAGTATCCCAATAGTGGAGGAAGCTGTATTTCAAACTTACTACAGTTTGGTTATCTGGTGCTTTAGGGAAGAGAACAACAGAATCCCTCAGCCAATGGGAACCAAAGCACCCAGAAGGGCTTTCATATTTAAGTTTGTGCTTAGCATTTCTGGGAAAGAACTACTCTTGCTAGGATTTGCGAATATTTTTTCCAACTCTCAGATCTAAGTGATTCCCTTCCTCCAACCACATCCCACTGGGGTGTCCCCCATACAGACCATGACGATCCTACCAGAAAGCTTAACCTGACTCACTACCTGTTTATTTACTCTAAAGGCAGCGACAGCCCAGAGCATTCCTGAGAACCCTGAAGAGGCTCCCACCCACGTGCCCCCTCCCAAAACAACAGATTTCTGGCACCTCTGGGCACACAGTGCCTTCATTTGAGAGCACAAGCCAGCCATGCTCCTGCTACCAGCACTGCCCACGCCTCCCTGCCTGTTTGCCATGGGGAGGGTGTTTCAGTGTGCCAACTCCCCAAGCTCTTGCCCACATTTTTTTTCCCTGCAATGTCTGGGGTAAATTAAGAGCCCACTGCCTTCAACGGGCTCCTCCTCCTGATTTCTTAGGCTTTGCCTCTATGTCTTCACTTCTATTTTAAAGGTCTAGGCAATCTTAAGAGCAATCTCAGCTATTTTAAACTACTTTAATTTGATCGTATTAATGTGCAGCTTGCAGGCACAAAACTCAACATCCACAGTCAGAGATGACTCAGACTACTCAAGCCTTTCTGAATTTTTTTTCTTATTATTTTTTCTGAAAACAAACCATCTCACAATCTTCTGTACTACCTTCCTGGCAGTTGTGATTTATCCAACCAGACGCTGAAGAGTTCCACAGTTAACAGTTTGGATGTGAACTGGGGAGCTGGATGACCAAACCTACTCCAGTGGGGAACGTAAATTGGTTAGACTCATTGTTTATATTAGGATTTTTTCTCTTAGGTCGCAAACAGTCTGTTAGGGAACTGTGAATGAAGGTACATGCTGGCCTTGAGACAAAACCACCCACATTTTAAGTAAATTTAAATCAGTGCTTCCTCCAGGAAACAAAGTCTTGTATTACTTACAAGCAGATTTGATTATGATTTAGGGAATTGTTTAAGCCCATTTAGCAGATCAAAGGAAAACAGATTTAAACTGATGTGCTCATTGTTTCAACACGCACTTGTTGATATCTGATGCAAAGATCAACATGGTTAATGATTCCCATGTAATATGTAAGTGAAAACACAGGCCATGTAAGGATGGCAACTTTAGATCTTATGATTTTCTCAAAATACCCACTTCAGATTTTAAATTTTAAACTGAGGCTACAAACAGCCTTATCCTAACATATTCTAATCAAGTTCAAGAAGGCAATACCATGAAAAAGCTCTCATTCCTGTGTTTTCCTCTCTCTTCAAGGCCATAAAATACCTATTAATTTCATGATGAACAATATACCTACAACCCTTTCAAAAAATCACAGCAAAGACATTGTTATGCACATCTGTTTACCATGGCATCCACTAAACATGCAGATTCATACAGCAGCATGCAAACAGCTTAGCAAAGAAATGGCTAAGATAAATAATATGGTTCTTCCAATAATCACTTTAGATTATTTTCTTTGTGAGAAATATTCTAGCTGGAAAGCAGGATTGGTATCAGACTCGGAAGTGGTGTTGATCTGACATAAGCCAAAGGAGCCTGAAAACTGCAAGGAGGAAGTTGTTAGATAAAACATGGAGCAGAAGGCTCATGTTAATCAAATGAATATCCTTTATTTTCCAGAAATAACTATCACACCTTTAGTTTCAAAGGGGCTTTAGGGGAAAAAATTGATGGAAATACAGTTCATTTTCACAAAGTGCCACTTCACATATTGCAAAAATTAAATTTAAAAATCTATTTTTGGGCCAGAATGGTTGAAGAAATCCCTGATTAGCCTCTTAATGGGGTGAGTCCAATTTAGTGAGAATGATCACCAGAGGGAGTCATTGACTTTCCCATTAAAGTCAAAGAGAATTTTGCATACATCAGCAATGCAGAATTTGGGGGCAGAGCTGAGAAAGACTCCAAACAGATTGGAGTTTGGGGACTAACAGAAAATACTGTCTTACAGATTTCACTGAACCCATTTTCTCCTTTGGAGTCCCAAAGGATAACTCTTATATTCCACAGTGAAAGTTAGAAGGCACTGAAGTCATGCTGTGGGTACAAATAGGTATAAACTGCTTCCTTCCCCATCTCCTCCACTTCAAAAAAAAAAAATAATAATAAAAAAAAAAAGAATTGGTTTTAAGTGGTTTAGAGTGGCCTAAGTACTAACTGCTCAGTTCTTTGGCTATGCAACATATTACAGTCTCTTGAAAAGCAGTCTCAACTGCCTGCAGAAAATCTCTGAGGTATGAGTGTGTCATACCTCAAGGGAATATCAGGACTTCAAGGAGGAAGAGAAAAGAGTGAAAAGTAGAGAGGAAGAATTGCTACTATGGCTTTTTTATTCTCCAGTGTTAGTGACTAAAAGAGGAAGTGAGAATGGGGATTTGTAAACCAAGTGATGTGATAAACTAAGCATATGAACCAGTCTACTCAGCCATGAGCTAGTGCGTACTTAATTTTCACACTCCTAAGTTTCATGACCTTCAAAGAAATAACTTCACAGTAAGAAGTGGGCTTTTCCTTGCTGGACTTCAGCTCAGCCTTGTTCTTGCCCCCAAAACCCAGCAGACTTTGATTGGAAAAGAAGCTCATTCACCAGGCAACTTTCCCCTTAATTCTGTACAATAACATTACACAGCAGAAAATACAGCAGAAAATTAGGTGATTTAAAAAGGCAAGAAAACAGCCCCACCCTAACAAATGCAATTTCACTTGCCTAGAAATGTCCTCTGAACAGATCAAATTCAATTTGTTTCTGTGTTCCCAGGTAACAGCAGCACCTTGTTTTGCTTGTTTATTTAATTACTTCTTCTTGTTCATGCAATTAGCTCAGAGACTGCAGCCTTTTGTTCATTATGTTAACCATAATATAGTTATTTGCATAGCTATTTCCATTTCGAGGCTGGATTTTGGGTAGAGACTCTATTTTGAGCTATGCCTGACAACAACCAGGAAGTATCAGGCAAGGCTGAAAGCAGCATCCTGCTATGTGGTGGGATGAGCCACACTGTGAACTGCATGGGCTGCCTGGCTGCTTCCAATGGCAAATTGAAGGCATGTCCCCAGCATGCATCGCAAAGCACGGCTGTCTTGCATAGTATGTGCCACCAAAACACAGCCCAGTATATCCTAAGGCATTTTTGCTGACAAGATGCCAAAGCTCAACTTTACTGACCTTTGGAGCTGTACAGGATATTACTCTGGTCAACATGTGCTTGATTTAAAATTATCAGTACCCATATTTAGATTGGGTGAAGATTTTTAGAGATGAAGTCTTTAGTCTTTCATGAACAGCTTGATGCAATGTCCATTTGGATGTAGTGCTGCAGTAATGCTCAAATGAGCTGTTACACAGTTAAATCTTTCATTAAACACTCAGATGTATCCCCAGACCAAAGTTTAGCAGATTGTTGACCCTCATCACCACACCCACCAGTCCTCTGATTTTTGCCAACTCATTTTTATCTGAGTTGCTCAGAAATTGAGGAATCTTACAGAAGCTA
Source organism: Aythya ferina (assembly GCF_964211825.1). Taxonomy (NCBI): domain Eukaryota; kingdom Metazoa; phylum Chordata; class Aves; order Anseriformes; family Anatidae; genus Aythya; species Aythya ferina. The sequence goes on from NC_140296.1 coordinate 161,419,429, forward strand.
GAGGCAGAGGCAGTGCCAGTGGGAGTCTGCATGTTCTGGTATGCAGCAGGCACCTTCATCTCAGCCTGCAGGCACCTAAACACCCCCAAAACTCTTCCTCTCAAGAGGAACACCAACTTACAGTATTTGAAATAGAACTGGAACACCCAGCTTGGAAAAATTGTCAATCTTTGTGGTTTACAATTCAGCCTTAATATATGCAGGACCCATAGCTACAGTTAGAATTAGCTCTGTAACCAACTGCAGCAAAGTGCAGACTTTTAATGGCATAGTTGTAATCCTACCTGTGCCATCTGCCTCTCCAGCTTCGACCGAGGAATATCATCAAAATAGTTCTCATTTCTTCTCCTCCTTGCATCGCCCTGCATGATAATGTGGGGAACGTCCAGGGATCCACCAGTAGTGAAAGTGCTTTGGCTAAGTGATGGAGACAACTGAGGAGGAGTGTGGTTACCGCTGGGTTCCTGAACAAAGAGGACAAAAATACAGCATAATGAGAGCAGCATATTGTTCAAACTACACATTTTAAAGTGTATTTCAAATAATACTTAAAAAAAAAAAAAAAAAAAAGGCACAGAGCAAGCAGTCATTTTCTTTCCTCAGAACCTTTCCATCTCCCTTGTACATGACCAGGAGGAAGGCAAGTTCTATGAGACAATTTTCTTCCTGTGCATGTGGCTAGGGAAGTGACAGACTACACTCAGAAAACTGTCTCTTTCCCCAGAAATGTGCTACCAAAGGTGCAGAGCCCAAATGGAGGGAAGAATACTTCATTACTGCTCTGAGCAAGTGGCAAATTCCTTCCCCAAAACTTCCTTGTATAATATAGCAGTCCTTTACTAGGACTGACAGAGAGATAAACAGTGAGTTACTTGTCAAGGCCCAAATGAAGTTGTGATTTAAGAGTAGTTATTTGTAAGATGAAATACATTTTCACCACTTTTTAAGCCACTCTGAGAAGCAAAAGTGATTTGAAAGTGATTTGAACTCTAGCAACATCCCTTGCCTGAAAAAATAAATGCATGAACATTTACAAAATATAGATACTTTGTTTACAATTTTTATAGGTCTTGCAGAACATACTTTAACTTGAGGTACTGGACATCAGAAACAAGCCAAATAACAATTCCTAGAATGATGGAATGTATCAAAGTACAAACATTTCACCAGGCTTTTCCTGTGCTGAACTGTGACCTTGTATCAGTCAATGTGCAAATACCATGCAAATTGATACATGACCTCCATCTAATTAACAGCTAAACACATCCTTCTGACTACAGATTTTCCCAGGATCTGCCACCACACCAGCGACAGGCAGCCACCACATGTACTTTTGGAAACACGTGTTCTCTTACACACTGCATCACTTGTTCAAACACAAATTACAAACGCCAATGCCCAAGTCCACTGCTCAGCACTGCCTTGGTGACTAAAATCATCATCATCAGAGCTACGCCTTGCCGTTCAGTTAGTGGACACACCATCCAGCACGTGCAGTAAAACACTGCTGTAGTGACTGGAAGGGTGTAAAAGTTCCTCCCCCACAATGCTCAACATTTCTGATACAGTAAGTTCTTGCAGTAAGCTCTCTGGAGTAAAGATCATACCCAGGAGTGTGTTTTCAGTGTCTGAATTACCTATTGCTGTAATACTGTATTTTATACTGAAAAGCAAGAAGGGACCTGAATATGCTCTACAATGAAAAGCAGCAAAGAACTGTACATGGAGGGAAAAAAACAAACAAACAAACAACAAAAACAAACAAACAAACGAAACAAAACAAAACAAAACAAACAAAAAACAAAAAACAAAAACAAAAACAAAACAACTGCTTTTTCATTTAAATGAAGAATTAAAGTGGATATTTCATGCCTGATTACATTGAACCAAACCTAATTCTGCAAAGCATTAAGGTACTTTACTCCATGCTGTTAAGAAACAAGATATAGTGAAAGAAAACAGAGTTGTAATCTCTTCCAAGTGGAAAGTTAAAAATCTCTTTCTGTGCTCAAGTAATAGTAATATCTGGTGTTAACATTTGAATTGTAGGAGTCTACATGACATTATTCCTCACAGTCATAATAACAGGTTAGTGTTTTCCACATTGGTTGACTAAAATCAGGGTAGTTGTTTACAACTTTTAATTCACTGAGGTTTTTTTCCTTTTTTTTTTTTTTTTTATATATATTTTAATTTTAATTCTCTAGCTTGCCTGTGATCTGAGACAAGTACTTGACATTTCCCAGGGCAAAGAAAGGAATGTTTTCCTCTCAGGAATAGTCTTTTCCTCCTTCATGCAAATCCACCTACATTTGGCCCAGTTAAAGTCTTCTGAAAATCTGGAGTTTGCATACACTCAGAAGGTTTGGTGAAGCATCATCCCTAAAGCCTGTCCCTGGTTCTTCCACAGGCCTAGCACTGACACAAGGCTGCACACAGCCCTCTGCTGAAAATAATCTGAGTACAGGGGCACCAAACGACTTCCTTTCTAATGGTTGCTACCTGCTCTCCAGCAAGGTATGTAACCTCTTTCTTACTCTGACCACAATTCACCCAGTGCTAGCAGCAATAGATTGACATGGCATGGCCATCAGTGGCTCTCAGTGTTAGAAGAGTTTGCAATGGATATCAAGGTTACATGGGTTTTTCATATTTTATCAAACTGCATATAAAGAAGAAATTCACCCAAAAATCAATATTGGAAGATTGCTATAAAGGCAAGAATTACAAAGGCAATAAATAAAAGAATAACAGTGCCTCTGCATTACGGTGCAGTATTTAACTGTATGATTTCATGCTATTTTCTCAGAGAAGTCCTTCACAGCACAGATGGATCCTCAATTGTGCAGCATGTTGTCATATACTCAGCGTTGTGTTATCATTAGTTATTGTGTAATCAGTGTTTTATTCTCACCTCATTTCATGGCCCCAAACCTCTTCCCCAAATTCTATTCTGATCCTGCTCTGAAGATAGAATGATTAATATTGTCATTTTCATGATGCTTGTAAGTGCTTTACAAACTTCAATCAATTTATTTTCACCACACCCTGTGACTTCTGGCATTTTATAATCACCACTTTAGTGCAAGGGAACTGAGACACACAGACAAAGGCTAATAAATATCAGCCACTCTGGATGCCCAATTACAGTATCTATTGCCTGATTTTCCAAGTGCTTGTATTCAAAACCCTGCTTCTATTGATCTAATTTGCAGTACTGTGTGCTTAGCACTTGTATAAATCAGACTCCAGACTCCAGTCAAATACGCAGAATGTCTGTAACATACAATTAGTGACTGTTTATGAGGCAATTACTTAAATAACTTGCCAAGAATTATCCAAGAGCTTTGTGGCAAAAGCAGGTGTGAATCTGTATTCTCATAGCTACAGCTATTCTTTTAATCATGAAGCTCTCTCTCATTCTTCCTTCATTCCTCTTTTTCACCCCATACCCACTTTCTCATTTCCTTCACGGTGCTGCAGATCGGGCATGGATGGCCATGCAGCGTGCTATCACGTATTCAGTACTGTGCTGTTGCTAGTTACTGTGTATTCATTGCCATGTTTCCACCCCCCTGTGAATTCAAGGATGCTTGACGATACATTTCACTATTGAAACCTCCTTTGTCCCCACCTCTCAGACCCACCACAAGCTGGAACCATGCAGTTCAGGGCCGGAAAGTGATCTTCAGGAGATCCTTCTCCAGGCTACCCTGGCACCCATGATGCCTCATTGATGTTTGTCTAGCCAGTTCCAAAAAAAAAGGAATTTTTTCTAGTGCATTTAATTTTGTGTTAAACTACCATTACTAATGTTAACACTTCTTCAGCATTTCACTCTAAATTGTTATACCTAGTTTAAATTCTGGCCTCCAAGGCTGACTGGGTGAGGGTGAGTTTCCGTGAAAAACAGTGAAAGTGGTCATGTAATTAAATATTATGTTATAATGCACTCAAGAAAGGAAAGTAAGACTGTTACCAAGGTAACCTGAGATTCAGCATTTTCTAACTTTTGAGTATATGACTTTGAAATCAAAATAATGTTTCCTTATTACACAGTTAATGTGGAAATAATGTATTTTTCTGGAAATTAGTCTATTTGTTCCTATTCTAAATATTTAACTTTTTTTTTTTTTTCCTTTAAATATATAAAATACCTTAAAAACTAATATGAAAAGAGTTTAAAAAAAAAAAAAAAAAAAAAAGATAAAGTGCTATCAATGCTTAGGTTGACCTTGGGACCTTAAAGAGACTCTTTAAACAAGGAACAAACTTTTCTATTAGATATAAATCAATCTAATAGCTGTGGATATTTTATTTAAACCAATTTTCAAGCTAAAACTAAAACCAGACCAAATACTATGTCCTTGTTTTGGATGAAATGGCATGGTTGATGTGAAAGAAATCTTATTCCAAACTCATGTCCTTTACTTTAAGATTCTTTCTGAAGACTCCAATACTATGAAGTGACGAATGACATTTAGCATTTGCCCGCATCAGTAGCTCTAGCTGTGGAACAGCAGACTACTTTTTATCATTTTGACTACAGATGGAGGACATCCAGCTTTATCTTCACTATTAACTGAGAATACACAATTCTAACCAGTAACATAGGCTGTGGAAACGTTCCCACCTGCTGAAGAGGAACTAATTCCCCAGTCCAAGGCACTGACAGTACTGACGAAAAATGTGTGACTTTCAAATGCTGGCCCATGTTTCCTCTTTCCTAGGAGTGTTTTAACACCTGCCATGCATCAGGAAATTATTCACATAATACAACTAATACAAAATACTAGAAAAATATCCACACATTTGTGCTATGTGCCTTAGAGCAGGACATCATAGGTTTGTGACACTTTTTTTGACATGGCATTAGGAATAGGTTGAATTTGGGAGGGGAGGATTTAAGATGTCTATATGGGGCATTTGAGATTAAGCAGACTGAAAACAGGCTGGTCACAGAAATCAGAAGGAGTATGTAAAAATAAGCCCTCATTCTGTCTTTCTCTATTTCTCTTTACACCAGGAAATTTAACTTGGGAGCACAGGCCACTCTCTGACATTTGGAAATTTAGTCCCAAAATGAGATTCCAGTCACAAATTCAGCCCCATGACAATAATCAAAACCAATCAAATGCAGGAGATGTGACCTAAAATATCAAAATAAAAGTGTTGATGAATATGAACTCCCTTTCAGAGAACGCAGTAGGAATGGGTCATCAGACCATAACTTGGTCAGGGTAACAGACAGTAAAGACACTGGACCAAAGAAACTGAGAGAATTTGGTGTAATGAGACTAAAACTGGGCAAGTGTGAAAAAACCCCAAGGACACAGCAACAAGGCTTCTGAAGGTGGGAATACAAATGAAAAATAAAAATGCAAAGAATTTTTTTATACACAGTAACACCTTGATGGCATTTGTATCTCAACAATTTCAAGAGGCAATCTTTAAAGAAAGTATAAAGCATTCCTCTGGAAAGTAAGTGAAAGCACTTTCAAAACACGAAAGGAAAACAGTAACTCTTTCTGCAATATTGATCGCTTGGTCTGGGACTCCTAAGGGCTGATGTAGACATGCAGCTTGTAGACGTCTGTTCCTGAGCTAACTTCTTCAGCTGAGAGGCACTTCTAAGACACTACTTATCTCATCCTAACGTAGACATCTGAACCAGGTCAGATGAATCACCTAGTAAAAATGTCAAATTCTCTCCAATGGCGATAAGAGGAGGTGTGGCTGATCAAGTCAGCCTAAGACATCCACACTGTAAACTACCAAAGAGACATTAAGCTGAATCCCACTCAAAGCAACCATTGATTTCATGTGAATATTACGAAATGTTTGCTGACTTTTAAAGAAATGCAAACAAATTTTTATGGGGACTCACCCTGAGGGTTATTGACCGAGGTGGTTTCTGAGGAGGATCTTCGTGCAGTCTGTCTCCCAAAGATGCCAGAACACGCTTCCGGTGGCCAATCAAGCTAATTTTTAAGACCTGGAAAAGTAATAGAAAGATCTCATTAAAAAGAACACATTGTAATCATTAAATAAAGATCCATTTGGACTGAGACCATTTTCACTTTAAATGCTTTAACAAGTTAGTCCACCACGCAGGTTAAGGAGACAGAGCATTGTGAGGCAAGCAAAGGGCAGAGAAAATGAGAAGTGAGATCAGAGGAAAAATCCTGTAAAATGAAGGAAGATACCAAAGCAGGTATGGATGCAGAAAATGAGAAATAGACTCACGGGTGAGTAAGGAGGAGAGAAAAATGACACAGGAAGAGAAGGCAGCAAAGCAGGAGTGAAAACAAGGGAAGGGGAGGGAGAGACTGGAAACACAGAGATGGAGCCAAAAAGTGAATGATAAAGGGATTCATAGGTATGGGAAAGATACAGATATTAAGGACCAGAGATTGAGGAACACCCAGCAAATACTTTGAGACAGCAACAAGGGAGAAAATGAACTGCACAATGATCAAATAGTATTGCTTTTAAATCTATTCACCATGCCTTTTGCAGGTAATCTCTGAATGACACGCAGAGTTTGCATTTATCTTGGAGAATCATCCTCATGTAAGAAAACCAGGACAAACATTCTCCCCAACCTTGTCCTGGTGATCTACTACTTTTATTATATGCAATGAAAAATCTCTATTGCACACAAACCTGACCATCAGTGGACAGGTTCAAATGCCTTCTGCTTGTCTAAACTCCAAAAACACTTCTGAAAAAGTGTTCCAAATTTACTGCAACTATACCCTACCTGTACCTCTCCATGTCTCTAGCACATACAAAAAAAACCACTGTTCTTGGGGAAACAGAAGAGCAGAAGAGAAGAAGCAGAAAGTAGGAAACAAGCATTATTGGCAAAAACAAAAACAAACACATATTTTGATGCCATTCTTTAATGGCTACAATTGCTTCAAAGTGTAAAGCAGCCATAACTGCGGAAGCAAGCTTCTGTCCTCAGAGGTATCCTCACATAACTCTTGCAGACTATGTATGGTTTCATACTCCAGAGCTGCCTCCATTCACTCCCAGAAGACAGTACTTCACACTATATTTAGGACCACTGCGTGTCAACACCCTTGAGTTGAAAGGGATTTGTCACGCATCCTAGAAAAAGTAATAGTACCCACAAAAACTCTGAAAATGGTACCTTTTCAGTGAACAATTACCTCAGTTTGAGCAGTAATATTAAGAACTACCATTCATGAAAAACAAAACAAAACAAAACAAAACAAAACAAAAACCAACAGCAGCAACAACAACAAACAGAAAACAACTACAAAGAAAATGCAATGACTCTCCAAAGGCATCTCTTAGATCCAGTATCTCAGGCACAGCAACACAGCCGTCATTCTGGTGGGTGACCTCCTAACCATAGGCAAGTGAATTCACTCACATTTTGTTAAATTTTACTACGCTATCTGACATCATTGAACATCAAGAACACCTGGTTCCTCTGCATCTATAAAATGATGGGCTATGACATGAGAGGCAGCTAAAGAGGGTTGTTGAGACCTTGAAGCCCAGCAGCAGACCCAAGCTGTGGAGTCCCACAGGCCTGTTATGTTCTCTCTCATATTAGTCTAAATCTGCAGAAGCACTCATAAAGCACAGCTTCAGACAGCACAGCATACAGAAATGCCAGAGGCATTTGGGAGACTTATGTATTCAGTTTACATTGAATGTTAAACACAAGGGTGCACAGTTTATCTCAGTATTTAACTGTATGAAACACGTGAAAAAACTACAGCTGCTTTAAGCATTACTCAGGTAATGCACTTCAGTGAACTTGTTTCTTTCATAATGTTTCCCCATCATCAGGAGCACCTACCCAGAGATTTTTAAGTCAATCTACAGTTCGTGGGTCATGTTGAGGTCCTCAGTGCTTTGAATGCTTTATTAGCTGTATCAAACCAGGCAAAGAAATCCACACAAAGCAATTTTCTGAGACTTCATACAGCTGCTGAACAGCAGAGGAGTCTTGTGGGACTTCCCACATCAGAGATCAGGATACAGGTCTAAATGGTTAACTTATTTCAAAAACTGTGCTCATATTCAAAACAATACAGATCTTTAAACGCCATAAAAACTTCTGAGCTTATTCTGTATTTTGTTATTCCACTCAAATGGTGGTCAACCCAATAGAGAAGTGGTAGTAGTAAGGATTTAAAGATGCAATCTACACAAACATATCATCCTCAGCTAATAGATCTATATACCCATTTGAACTACATATTGTCAACTGAAGACGCTTGTTTTCTTCTTGAAACGGACTTGTAAAGCCTGATACTTGACTAATGAATGTAAAATACTTTTTTCTGAGGCACTTCTATATTTGAGTTCTGAGACAAACACCCTGAAATGCCGAAAAGTTGTTCTGTGATGGATTACCCTTGACAGTGTTTATCACAACTGTCAAATATCACAAATATAGGACAATGATGTGTAATAGTGAAGTTGCCTAATGCAATATCTTAGGAACACCTGAAGGTTTTATATCAAAACACCATTAAAAGTCTTGCACATATTTAGCTCACAAGTTAGTTGCCGGTGAATGAATGTCTTTGTACCATGTAACAGTGAAACCAATACCATGCACTCAAGGGCTATGCAGTAAGACATTTTGTCAAGTGAACTGGAGCTTACTCCATACATGACAGTGAACTAAGTTTTGCAGTGTGGCTGCAGTAATCAGCTAGAAGATGTCATCAAACTGTGAGTGTAGCTTAAGGCACTGCAAAGCCTATATTTCATTACTAGGACAGGAAAAGCACAATGGTACAAAGGTGATCCACACCAACAGTACAATACCTAAGACAAAAATAATGCAACTCCTTCTAATATATTTGCTTGTATTTGTAATATAATTGAGGAGAATGGCCCAAATCTTTTGTCCAAATAAACTGTGTGTGAACACAAACACAATCCTATTTTTATCTTTATCTTCTCCAACGGTTAGTATACAAAATAAAATTCCAATAGGAAATGTAAGAAATCCAGAAATATAACCAATGCAACACTCAACATTTAGATTTCTGATTTAGCTGACAGATGTTTAAAAAACAAACACATGTAGCCCAGCAACTCCCTGATGGCTGTATATGTGCAGATGCTGGAATTAACAAGTTACTCCATCTAAAACTGAGCATTATTTCTGCAACAAACTTCTGCCTGATCTTTTCTTCTGACTGAATAATAGGAACAAACATCACATTTTTGTAATTATTCTACTTTTATTTATTTATTTATTTATTTATTTATTTATTTAAATTGGCATTATAAAGATTACTGAAATTCAAGACATCAATGCCCTTTCTTTTGGAATAATCTGAAAAGTTACTGCATGGTGCAAAATTAATACTGCAGTAGTTCAAGCAGTCTGGTCTAAAACAGCAACAGCAGTCAGACACTAAGCGCTAGTTTCAACGTGGAAAAGCAGAGAGTGATCAGAACAGTACTGGTAATTCTCTAGTGGCAGCATCAGACACTTCAGAATTTAAGCTTCATTTAATTAGTAAACAACCCTAGCATTTAGAGCTAAGAAGAAAAAAAATTAAATACAAACCAATAAGGCGTGGTTCTTCTATTTCTGCAAGCAACCAGCCTAAAAAACTAGCTAAATTCAATTTTATTAAACTTTTGTACTGCTGATCATGCTGCAATAAACTCCAGGCTATTCTGGAATTGTGGGTATATTGATTATTACTATTTTTCTGCCACAATATCACACCACGGCACTAATCCTAAGACATGATAACACCTAGAATACTCATGAAACTAGCTTAGGTCATCCAGCACAGCTCACTTGATCACCATGCTTGGTATAAAAGAGAATTTGAAAATGGATTAAATGCATTACTATATAAATAGCCAGGATGGAGCACATTTTTACTCAAAGTTTGAAAACTCTTATTCATCTAACTGATATCTCTGATCAACAGTTCACCATCACCCCCCAAAATAAGCACACACATACGCAAAAAAAAAACAAACACCAACACCAACTAACCAAACAAAAAAACACACACCAACCAAAATTCTGCAGTGTAATAATGGCATAATTTGAAAGATAAATATGTCTGAGTCATTATACTTTCATAAAAAATGATGACAGTCACTACATGGCAGAGCTGATAAATGACCCTATGCCCCAGTCTCCCAGCTGAGCTAAAACTGTTGTGGGATGTCAGAGACCCAGGAGTCCCATTTACCAAGCAGGCTCGTTAATCTCCTCCATGAGGGCGAGCTCCCATGGGATCAGCCCTAGACCTGAAGTGACTGAGAGCTGTGGGAAAAGGCAAGATCCTGCATCCCTCCTACATCCTTTCTTCCCATCTCACGTGAAAGAACATGAGATGTGCAGGCGGAAGAAGGCAAAAGCTATGCAAGGTAGCTGCAATATTGAATGCTTGGTGGCTTATCGGCACCAGACACACCCAACCATATTAAACTTTCATTGCATTTTTCACATAACAATACCTTATTATCTTTCTCATGCTGATTCTCATGCTGTAGCTACTAGTTCCTTCCAGCCCTACAATCATGGGCCCAAATTATCACAAATTCTTGTTCGTTTTTAAACAGTGCAGGGGTTCTCTGGTAGCACCCCAAAAGCACAGCAAAGTGCAGGCACATAGCAAGAGAGAGGCTCCCAAGCATCCTTGCTGCAATTCTGCCCAGAGCAAGACACCTCTGCTTTCCACAATTACAATGGAAGCAATCATTTTTTTTATGTATATGAAAAGACTTGCAAGAGACTTATGATTTCATATCATAATGATACGAAATATGTGTCATTATCCCCCTGAATTAATCACCCAACTGGAAACAGATGTCAGTTGTCTTGGTGATAGCATTTCAGAGACAGATGGCTGCCTAACAAGTCCTGTTTCTATATGTTGATCATGAAGAACTGATGTTGTTCCCCACCCCTCCCACCTCCCCCCAAAAATAATAAAAAAAAAAGTTGCAAATCTGCAGTTTGATGGTACTGAGTAGCCAGCCAAAGGACAAGAACCTTTTTAAGGAAAAAGTAATTTTGAATCATAGGTACTTATTCCCATCTGAGCTGCGTTGCTGCCAGTTAGCTTACTGCAGATCAGCGGTGCTGCAGTGCTGCTTACCACTGCCATCCCACCTCAGACTCAGGTGTGTGAGGATTTACTATGTTTTTTGCAGAAGTACTCAGGATAGCCTTTGGCACTGTGGAGGCCAAGGGAATTTTTGCCTTGACTTCACTGGACATTTTTTGTCATTAAATTGTTTTCAAATTTCTCATTAGTTTAAGAATTGGCTGTCAGAAGACATCAGGTGCTGGCACTTTTGGCTCCATTAAGGATAAAAACAAAATAATGACTGTGTGCTTGCAATTGATAACTCATTATTTCAGTGAAAAATATTAGTTTAATTTTTCATTAATAAAAATCAAGAAAATACAATGAAACCTGAACAAAAATGAGACCTGGGCATTTTATCTCCTGAGGATGTGTCTCAGGCTATGTGCTGAATGAGCCACTTTTTACATGCATTTTTATTTTATTTTTATTACAAAGAAGTTAAATCCATATTTTTACAAATGTCACAACATAATGTTTTTGGAAGCCTCAGGTTTAATGACAAATATTACATATGTGCATTTTTTTTAACACATGAGGCTCAAATACATAACTCAGTAATCCTAGAAGTGTATTATACATACAAACACAGACTATTACAATAATGATTACCTATTCTAAGAGGCAAGACTGAAAATATTCTTTATGTGAAAAACAGCAAGCTCTAAGCAAGTCTGTATATAGAGTGAAATAAATTCCTTCTATTTTCACAGGCACTATGTGGAAAAAATATTGGACAACTTGAAAGGTGGAATAAATTCCCAAACTGAATACTAGAAGAGTATTCTTAGACTGTTCTCTCCAGTACTGACTTGCATTTTTACTTCTGTGATGAACTAATAGCAGGTCTAGTTGCTGGCTCAGATCAGATTTGGAAAATGTGCAACCAAAGAGACCAGCAGTGTTGTTCCTGGCCAATCTCCTTGAGGTCCTCAATGTTAATCATACAGGACGATGAGAGAGCAATTGCAACACCAATATGTTATCCCATTATATTTTGCAGGATTACTTACATAGTGGATAAATTATAATTAATGCTACCAGTACTACAACACATTTCATAATGAGCTAATCATTTACTTATCTATATTTAATATGCAATTATCTGCCAAACAATTAATTTGTACACAAGGCTGAAATATAGCTCAAATAATGAGAAATTGGAGATAAAATACAAATCTCTGCAGAAAATGCTAACAGCTGTAAAGTTAGTTGATCCTTTTTCTGATCTTTATTCATTTTCATCATGGAATTCCAGGCAAAAGGAAAAAAATAAACAACCCTAAACCACAATCAAAACATTCAAGCTCTTAAAGAATGGGACATTCATCTGCTAAATAAAAAGTTATTAAAAAAAAAAAAAAAAAAAGATTTTTTCAATATGCATACAGAAAAGCCAAACACTGGACAGGAGAACCTGGACCAAGCATTAGAAAAAATGTTGGGACAGGTTATTCCAAAAGCATTCAAAAACCTGTTATGTTTGCAAGTTACCATTGGATGCTTGAAGACCTAAATATTATTGTATTAAGATATTTTCAATTTATTAAATTATTTTGCATATAGTAAAACATTTACATTAAAAGCATGGCCTCCACCCCTGAATAACTAGTTCAAGCAAAATTGATGTGAAGAGGCTATCTATGGCTTACATTTAGGCTGCTTTGTGGAGTGATTTGCACAGAACACACACAGCAACCTAAAATACACTTATCCCCTAAAGTATTAAACATTCAATATAAAAAACATTTATAACCTCTGATACAAGACCTATCACTGGCAATGTCAATACTCTACTACTATAAACTGAGAGCATGATGGTCAGGACACAACCCACCCCGATACATTGCCAAAGTACAAGTGATAAGTCCTGTAAATTTCAGGAAATCTACATGGAGCTGACACCTGAAAAGGAAGAAGATCTGCAGAAGAAAGTACCAGGGTTGGGAAAAACACCAAATGGATGGGATGGGTGCTGCTCTGCAGAGCAGAAACACACCATGACAGAGCAAGCTTCCAGGACTGCACCCCAGGGAGCCAACCTGGCTGAAACAAACCTGGGAGGCAGGGGAGGAGCAGTCCAATGTAAAGCCAGCTCCTTATCTGTTTCCTCACTTGACCACAGAAGAGCTCACACTGAGGACTGATGATAGGGGAAAGAGAAATGGGGTGAAAATTTTGTGCTTACAGAGGTGCATGTCAGACCTGAGATGCATCCACTACAATGAAATCACACCTTCTCACACACTGGACCACCTGAAAGAAGTGGCCAGCTAGCACCAAAGAACCCTGAAGCCAATGTTTTAACAGAAGCCACGGTCCACGAGCCTATTCTTTTCAGTATTCAGCGGTTACTACCTTTATTTTTCTAGTTTGCTTGTCAGGTGTGTCATTTTCCCTCTGAGGACTGGAACAAAACTGTCACAGAAAGGGTAGCCATTTCATGAAAATTGTTTTTCTTCTCCTAACTGCTTCTGTCTTATCAGTAATCAGTGCAGATTCACTCCACTGCAGAGTGGCTGTTTAGCCTTGACCATACAGTTTTCTTTGACAGCATTTGGCACACTGGATGAAATAAAACACATATTGTCATGTGCTAGTATAGGCACCATTGTCTCTATTTTGGGTTATGCTGTCCAGGGATATCTCTTCTATCAAGATCTTTACCATTTAGTTACTTCACAGGAAATATGCAGCTACACATATAAGACATGATGTAAAGAGGAACCTCAATTGTTGCTCTACTAGTTCTGTAGCAACAGCTAATGATCATTTCACCATGTTACTTTCTGTAAGGACAATCCTGAAAAGAATAATTTTTGAATGACCTATAACCTTAGTACAGGTTATGGCATGACATACAACTTTACTATAACAATAATTAGAAAGAACCCCCCGCCAAACTATTTTCCCAGTTGTCTTATACTTCATTGGTTTGCAATCTTTGCATAAGCTCATTAAAACAATTATTACAGATGCTGAAAGAAACTCATACCTTCAAATAAATTGTAGTAGCACCCCTTCCTAGGCTTCACACCCTCCTCAACCCTCATCAGCCTCATTCTCCAGCACCAACCGGAAGAAGCTACAAATGTACAAGCCACCAGCTCATCTTAACTGCAGCTGTTATAATCTATTGCTTTCTATCAGATAGTCTAATTGATTGGCATAACTGAAATAAATTAAGAGCAATTTTGTCTAACCTTTGTTTGATTTGGACTGTGACATTACCTGTCAAACCCTGAACACAACATCTTGTCCATTTTCCAGATACATTATATAGCTTGAAAAAAAAAAAAAAAAGCCATTAGTTCTTCCTTAGATTCTTCCTTCATTTATAATCTCTATACCATCACAACTGTAGCAACACTATAACTGCCTTTAAAAAGGCAATGGCCACCATGGCAGACCAGAATCATACATCACAGGCAGCGCTGGCATCACGCTGTACTTTGACTCTTAATCTGTTAGGAGGAAGCACCGCGGGTGGGAGAGAACAGGCTCTACGAGCACAGCAGGATGGCTGGATTAACTCTGCCAGGGGCAGCAAGGGGACAGCGCAAGCATTTCTCAAAATATCTTTTTCTTTCATGCCTTGAGGTAAGAGCAGGAAGGAACACCATCAAAAAGTGGGGTTACAAAAGGATACAAATAAAGTGGCAAAAATATTCGGCCGTCAATAGCTCAAGTGAGTTCTTCCCTTGTGATTTGAGCAACATGACAAATTTCAGCATGAAAGATTGTCTGCATGATTTGAGATAAATTAAAACTGCAAGGCTGTTCAGATCATACACATATTCTTATGCAGATCCCTTCATTAAACATTCAACATTAGTCTGGCTTAAGGAAGAGAAATTTTTGGACATAACTAATTCAGAACAAAGCAAGTGGGCAAACTGTACTGAAGAACTCTCCAAAAGGAGGCTGATTCTTCACTACAGTTAACTTTATACAACAACAAAAAACAGAGTTTGGTCATATTGAACTTGTTTTCCTTGAAGTTACTTCTTAAATTAAAAAGAATATATGTGTGTATCTTTTAGAATTCCATCGCTTTGGGCAGCTACATTATTAATGAAGCACCCTGGGAAAACCCACAAGTGAATGGATTATCATGGGAGTCTTTCTTGCTATAAATTCCATTTGAATTTTCTCACTGAGAGGGGTTGGTCATGTAGCATGTTTTCTTCACCTCTGCTCTTTCTCTGTTTTTTCTTCATCCTTATCAAAAGTTCCTGAAAAGGGAAAGCTCTCTTCAGAGGGAGTGTCGAAAAGGAGATAAGCCTCATCTGCATGGCTCAGACTTTGCCTTTCTTGTTTTTCACCTTAGGCACATCCACCCACATAATAGAGTCAAAAGAAGGAAAGAGTTCAAGGAGTTTATTCTCCACTTTCCCCATCAGTAGTGTAACACCATCAGTCCTCATTTTGCAGAGAAGATTCTTGGAACTACAGGAAACCAAAATGACTTAGTGGTCCTGTGCACACAGCTAACCACAGGAAAGCAACCCTACATTGCAAGAAGTCAAAGGCCTTGAATCATATCTATAACAATTCCCAAACAGCTCCTAATTTTGTTAGGAGTCTCCACAATGTCTAGTCATACCTTTCTATAATTCTAAATACTGCAATATAGCAAATATCCTTCATTCAATGATTAACTGTTCTGATTCTTGAATTATGTTATCGTTAATATTTAACTTAAATTGTCTCTTCTCTAGCTCTTGTTCTGTCCTCAGTGATTTATGAAAATAATTAATCATTATCTCCTTTGTAACATCCACTCACATGTTGACGGAAAGTTACATATGCTCTCAATCTCTTTCTCTCTAAAAGGAACATGCTCATTATACTATGTGTCTGGTCAAGTTTTCCAGTTGAGACACAGCCATGATTTCTATCCGACATAAACAGAAAAATACACAACAATCCTCCTCCCCTCATCTAAAAAGCAGTATAAATACATACGTAAAATGTTTACCTTTAAAATAAATAATATAAAACAGAAGAGATAAAAGAACAGTTTTCCTTTTTTTTTTTTTTTTTTTTTTGGCAAGAATATCACACACTCCTAAATTTGTAAACCATACAAAGGAGCAGACATTTACAAGGTTTTTATACATGTTCTTATTGTTAGTATGCACAACATCCATACATCACTGTCTTTTTCTGTGTTACGCTACTGACTGATGTTCAGTTTAATATCCAGCAGCTCTACTCCTGCCCAAATTATTCCCCCAGTACTGCTGCTCAGTAATATACTCAGAGCTCGTTATATTCTTTCATGTGATCTGATCTGTACTTCCAAAATAAATCACTTTCACATTTCTTCAATTAAATCTTATATAACTGATTCAGCCCATTTATGCATTAAAAAAAATCATACTCTATTTTAATCCTATTTTACAAATTCTTCTATACCATTAAATAATCACCCTTCAGATCAAAAATAATGCCATGAAAATCCACATTTATTTGGAACAAGTTTGCAGACCTTTAATTTTGCTGGAACTTGAAATTTTAAACCTGAAAGAAAATGCATTACCTTATATGTATATTTATTTATATATATTAACTTATAATATTAGGTATAGTAATCCGTGATACTATTGTGAAGCCACGTTTCTACATAACCTTGTCAGAAATACACACTACAGTACAGATCACATTAACTTACCGTAACATAAGAAATCCTGTCATGAACATTTTATACCAAATCACTACATGAACTATGATTAATGATGAATCAGAAGAGTAGATTTATATGAATAACAAGCAAAGAGGAAAAAAAACACACACGCTTATTATGGACAATTAGATGACAATGTAACTTACGTATTTGCTGTGTTCTAATATGTAGCCACTTGGGAAATCTTCACGTGACTTATTTAGACTTAGAATATACTTCTGAGTTGTACTACAGAATTTGGGGCTTTTCAAATGAAAAAGTAAGCCTAAATTTAGTCATTGTCAGTTAAGTATAGTTTTAAAAACTTTTCTATTCATGTACACATCTTGTTTATGTGTTGGTTTCTTTCTTTTTTGTGTTTGTGATAATCTGGATTTAGAAAAATATAGGGCATTTCTTACTTTAAGAGCCCTGACATTTATACTTACCTGCTTCTGCTGCAATATTAACCTTTGAATCATAAAATATTTTCTTCTCAAATAGATTTGTTACAGATACTCAACACCATAAGTAAACCAAATTTCTGCACAGAAGAGAAAGTAAATGACTGCGCTACTTCAGTAGTAGAATGAAAAATACTTAGCTAAAAGGTTAAAACATGCTTTTGAAGTTTTTTGTTATGCTGCTGTATCGCACATAAAGGGCTTACTCAGCCAGGGACAATTTCTTAATTTTCAGGAACGCCTGTGTTTTACCTTAACTTGATCAGAGATGGGTGCAGCTGATGTTTTCTGAAGTAATATCTATCATAAGTCTATACCAAGTGCTAATGCTCCTACTGTCAGGGAGGGCACTGAAACACAAGTTTTCCTGTGCAAGTACAGCACAGCTGGTTTGGGGATAATTCTCTAGATTCCTTCAAGATAATTCTCCAGATTCTGAACTTCAAGGTTCAGAACTGTATGTAAAGTTAACAAAATATTTTCAAAGAAAACATGAGATTCTGGCACATCACCTGCCCAGGAGATATAAGCTGTATTTCAGTTCAGAAAACAGAGAGCATGGTGAACCCTGAAAGTTTCAAATTTGCTCTTTAAAATCGCTCTCTGGTAGCATAGCCCTCTGGGCATTGTCATGGAGCTGGTTCTAAAGCAGCATGCTGTGATATGGAGCACAGTGGGATGCTTTCACGTGCACTTTTCCATGCCATCCACTCAGTGCTGTCCCTGCTCTGAGCTGTTCTGCAGCCGTCCTATGTTTGGCTGCTGAGAGCAACCTGGGATGTGGGGCTGTGCCAGGGGTGATGCTGAGCACATCTCCACACACCTCAGCACCAGGACTTGCAGACAGCAATGAGTACTGCCAGAGAACTACACCCGTATAATGTTACATCCCACATTTATCATACAGACCAATGTGAGATGAGATTCAATGTAAGGGATCTCACGCAGGCATGGGATTCCTCCGTATCCATGGTTGGGGAGTTGGGGAGTGAGGGGAAAGCAGACAAAACAAAACAAATAAACAAACAAAAATGCCATGTGCAAACCATAAGCCAAAAGATGGCAAGGGAAGTCACAAACTAGAACCAAGCTGTGACTGTACAAGCAGTTATATCTGCTGAGAACTTAAAATGCAAATGTTAAGTTTTATTAATCCTTTTCTTAACTGCAGAGACAACCAACGCAAGCTCCTGAAATAATAAGGTAAAATGGGAATTTGGAACCTATGAGAGACAAAATGAACAGCAGAAATCTGAAGAGGCTGAATAACACAGGAGAAGAATAGGGAGACTAGAAAATGGGTTGTTATAGTAATCAGATGAGAAATAGCTAATGGAAGGACTTACATTTTACAATAAAATTAAAATGTAGCTATTTGAAAGATACCAATAGGTGACATCCACAAGGCATTTCTGATAAACCAGAGTATATTTATTTTGTTTGCTCTGGCTGTTCAGACACTTTTCCTATCCTCTTCCTTAGCAAATTCTACTTCCTTCTCTCTCACCTGTCATCCTTCTCTCTACCTCTTTTCACGTCTTATTTTCAGGTCAACAGTTTCTTCTCCAAGTTTCTTTTCCCGTTGCAGCTTTGTTCCAGATCCCCTTTATTTATTTACTGACTCCCACCCAGCTCAGCAATTTAATCTGCATTTGCAACCACACCACCACCTCATCCACTGACCACTGTGGAGGCAACAGGGAGAAAGAGCAACAAAAGAACAAGCAAAACCTGCTGACCAAGGAGTAAAGAGCCTGGGGAAAAATTAAAAGGAAGCTGTAAAATCAGATGTGATTTAAAGGCATCTGCTCTTCACTCCAAGCAGTGAAATAACCATGTAATAAACATTTTGAATGTATGTTTAATTTCCATCATATATGTCATTTATGGTATAACCACCCAAATGGTTCAGCTTGCAGCAAGAGACAGCCTCATTCTTCAGCAGTCTCTGTCCTTATTTTGCACCTCTAGGATACCGTTGAAATGAAGAGAACAAACACCCACATACATTTCTATTCTTTCGTAGTCTGTACAGTGCATCTTCTGTGGAAGCAGTGCTGCTGGGATCACCGCAACCAGCTCCCCTCCTCGGCTGTGGCCTGTGATGACTTAGAGCACTACCTGGTACAATATGGTTGCTTAATTCTCTATTGAGATGAGCTACATAGAGAAAATGTTTTACCAACATGAAACATTTTACAGAATGGTTATTTGAGAATGTTTCAAATAAATAAGTGATTTTGTGTACATGCTCAAAATTTTGACACCTGCTGAGGATTTTATTTTATTTTATTTTATTTTAATTGTTATTTATTTTATTTTTTAAAATTGCTAAAGTTTAAAATTGTAGCTACTTAAAATCTTATTAAATCTCTTCACTAGGGTACTAGCATACAATTTTTGTATTGTCTAAATTGCAAATTATTACAGTGTCATGATGTTAAAAATATTTAGCAAATATCAAAATTCACTTCTGTACATTATTATTTTGCTAACAAATTTTCTAAGCCCCCAGCAATTGCCATATATGTTAAAATCATCCAGGGTCAGCTTTAGCAATGTATGAGCTTCAGTGGTTCAGAATTTTACATTTTATTTTATTTTTTTTTTTTTAGAAAACATGGCATGTGTTTGTATCAGCAAGTTTCCCCCGTCATTATCCATCTCCCTCCTACACCTTTCTAGTATAAAAACCCCTTCTGCTTGCTGACAGAATACTAATTTGGCTTCATTTAAATGCTAAAGCTGCATAGTCCAGCTATCTTATTTAAAATATGTGTAAAGCTGTGAAACAATTGACAAGCACAATGAAGTGTGTCTACTGTAAGTTCTGCATGAAATTATTTTTCAATAGACACTAAAAAGCCAAAAGCTAACACTCCCTTTTTTTTTTTTTTTTTTTTTTTTTTTTTTTTTTTTTTTCCCCACATGCATCACCTAAAATCAGAGAAGGGAAAAAAGTACTATTTACTTAGCAGCTCACCACTTTATAAAACCTGTTAAAATTAAAGGCCAGGTGATATATCCACAGAATACAGCTTCTATTCATGTGAGGACATTCATTCTTGTAACTACAACCACATTTTTATTCCATATGTTTAATAATAAACTATGCATTAAGAACACCTATATCAAACACTAAATAAACTGAGGGCAATTGGAATTTCCACGTGTGAATAGTACAAGTGAACTAAATATGGAGAGCTCTGTGGACAAGACCTGGGCTGGTATCCCTCAGCAGTACCATTCAGTGACCTCTACTGAGAGATCCAAACTGCTTTCCTCAGGAAGGTGTAGTGTTACGGCATAAAATGGAGAGCATAATGTAACCTGAATGGTTATGTTCCATCCATTGACTTGATTCCAAATACTTGGCATGTAAGTGTATGGAAACGTGTAAGTGGAGTTTAAATGTAAACACCTTTATATAAAGATGTGTGACATATTTATTCTGTTTATCCATGCACATGTGAATAGAAAGAAGGAAATAAAAAATGTGCAAGGGAGCCCTTACACCACTGCAGAAAATCACGTCTGAAAAGATGTCTTTAGACTCTATAATTCCTGAAAGGTTAAAAAACAACAGAGATTTACCAGTAGAAGAGTCACTAATAAAAATAATTAGTTTCAGAGGGTAAACATAACTTTTATTGTGCAGATTGCAAGTAGATAACTGTCATTGGAAACCTCTGTATTTCTAGATAGAAACTAAACATCATTTACAGTTCAGTATTTTAGAGAAATGAAAACATGGAAGACCTGATTGTAGTTTGAAAACTGCTTTGTGCAACAAGACTACTGCAGGACTGAGTTAAGGAGCTGACCCATATACAGAAAAATAGGATCTAAAATTAAACAGGAAAATGTACATCATTATTTTAACTTAGCTCAGAGTTACACAGCTAAATCTCTGTGCAGCAAACTGAAAAGTTATCTGTACATTGCAGATTATTATGTGCTCACTGAACAGACAACATTTAAATCATTTTTGCTGTTAGTATTGAATTTTTCATGCATTTTAAAGTTGGATAAACGGTTAGGGAAATAATTCAATAGGTCAGCCATTTCATTAACTTTAATTTTAAACAACAAAATCATCCAAGCAGAATAATTATTATTATTATTTTTTGCCTGTGGACCTACATACTTGTCCAGGGCAGCAGAACCCACTGAGAAGCCTTCCCAGCATGCCAAAAGTACCACAGTGCAAGAAATCTAGGGCTGCACAACTTATGTTCCCCATTGAAATTGTGTTTAGTTCCCACCTAACACTTTACCTTGTAGCTAGATTTGCACATTTGTTCTCAGGCCAAGGCTTCTTGTTCCCAAAGGTTAAGATATGCCTTGCTTTGCTTTAGTTTCTGAATGTACACTGAATATCAGCTTAACACAGTTTAATAAATTAACAAGAATACTTATGTTAGGACTTTGATAGTATCTAAAATATTTTCCACAAGGTTATAAATTACCTGCCTGCAAAGATCTAATGCCACTAAAAGTCTCTGTCAAACATTTCCTATTGTTAACAAGGGTGACATCCTGGTTTTCTTGGTGTTAATGGCAAAATACCACCAACTGCAATGAAGCCAGTGTCTCACTTAGAGATGCTGTATTCCAATAAAATAAGGATTACAGTGCTTTGTAGAACTGAAAAGATGGGTACAGTTAAAATGGATGCTAGAATGAAAGCTGACTGTGTAAAAATACTATTTCCTTATTCAACAATCCTACCCTACAAACACATTCAGTCATATAGCTGCTTATACTTCTAGCTATATACTTATACTTAATTTCATTTCCATTTCAGAGATGCACATTATGGTTAGAACAAGCAGATCTGGCTTATACTGTTTCTCACTCCTGTGATTTCATCGTTAGTCTCACCAAAGTCTATCTTCCTCTCAAAGCCACAACCTCTTGAATATCAGCAATATTAATTGGGGAAAATCAGAAGAATTTAAAGCAGAAGAAGCTTTTAATTATCATACAGGAGAAGGAGAGAGAAGCAAAAAAACCAACACATCCTAATTTTTCTGTGATATCTGAAGCCCTGAATTTGACTAGCTTCTCATCATTTATCAAATTGTAAGAGACAGATGAATTTTAAAATTCTACATGCAGTAACAATTTGCTACAAGCTGGAGCACCCCTACTGAAAATACTGCTCACAGAAACTTTATTATTACGTAAAAGAGAAAGATGGTCTTTCAGATACCGGCTTAGACTTGCAGTCAATATGCCTGTTGTACCTAAGAGAAACCTTTTATTTTCAAACTTGAAAACTTTTACCTTCTGCTCTCTAAGACAAAATGAATATGCCACTTTGCTACCCTTCGATAAATTGTCAATGTTTCACAGCACGGGGTTCTGACTTTCACTTAGGAAGATGGAATTTATAATCTCTCAGGGATGGAAAAAAAGTTTGGACACAATTCAAGTGTAATCAAACCACTAAAAGTAAAAACCTCATGCAAAACAGAATGAGAGAAGTTGTGTGGCAATATATCTTCCTGGCTGTGCTCCATGAAGGGCTGCTGAGGCTCACCTGTAAAGGATACTGTTGTTGGCATTAATTCTCTCCTCCTCGCCCACTGATGTGGTGTGCAAAAATGAGGCAGACCTGAGACAAGCTGAGAGTGACCTGCAGTTTTGATAACTCTCCTTCCTCTAGACCCTACCGGAACCTCTCCTTGGCTGTTCGAATCAGTGGTTAGCAAGAGCCACGGCTCAACTCACCCCGGTCATGACATCAGTGATATAATAATATAGGACAAAGATGAGAGATACTTTTACTAAAAGCCACTCTTGATCCTGTAATATTGTCAACTCCCTACCTCTAGTCTGTTTTGTAAACACACACATTTTACTACAGCAGGAATGAAGGAAGTTGGGTATACCCAATTTTGTAAGATTTCTCCTTGCATATCAGGCATCCAGGATTTATGTTGCTCTATGGCAAAGTCTGAGAGAAGATATAGCCCAGCAAGATGAAAAGCAAAGGGGCTGTAAACTGAACATCAAATGAGTTTGATCCCTGCTTTCTCTGGCTCCAAAGTACATGTGCCCAGATGTGGCCTCCTGCTTCACTAGATAAATAAGTATTGAGTTGAGCAATGTGATTTAAGAAGAAAATTATATGACACAGTATGTTTTATTTCACAGCATGGTAAAAAATGATTAAAGAAATGTGAAGAAGAGTAAAAGACTTGCTCTTTTAGCTTTACTTTCAAATACAGTAATATAACAGAACCACTCTGATATGCCGCTGCATGCACCACTTCTATGCCTATTATCCATCTTCTTAGAAAAAATGAAATCTAGACCTACACATTTTACCTTAGAGCAGAAACACAGGTTTCGTAGAGTGAAAGCTTATGAATGGTAAAACAGGAATTTAGCACAGTGAAAACACAGTCCAAACTTGGGGGGTCTATTCTCCTCTTATTGCTTTTATATACTTCCAGTATTCAAGAAAATTACGTAGAAGCATTAAAAGTAGGATAGACTCCTGTGAAATGACCTCACAAATGAAATTAAGAGAGGGAGAGAGCAGTGAATAACTGAATCCCTTGAGCTAGAAGAATGTCATGCTGGAGTGCTGTGGGAGCATATAAAATCTGTGCTACTGTGCACCCACTTTTCAGAGAACCTGTGTAACTTATGAACCTGACAGCAATGCCATACCTACCTACAGGCTCTTCCTATCCTCCCTCCCACCCTGTCAGCATGCTTCCACTAAGAACTGCCAAGGAGACTGACACAATGAAAATACAGTGGTTTGGCTGCCTTTCAACCTTCTATATACCCTGGAGAAAGAAGGATTACTTATTATTAGCAATTATGAAATTTAATCCACTATACTACATTGCATATGATCAAGCTTTATTATACTCTAGTGAGTCTTACCATAGTATAAACATCAGATTATAAACCTATTTTTAAATGCATTGATTTTAATTTTATATAGTCAACTTTCTCTGCTGCAATGTGCTCACTTCATTCTGTAATGCTGATAGAGCATGGCCCTTGAGTCATTGAACAGCACTGGCACATGTTTCTACAGGTACACAGGAGAAAAAAAAAAAAAGATTTCTCTTCCATATTTTCTTCTTAACAAAGGAAAAGCTGGAACGTGTGGATTAACTGATAATTATGACTATGGATGAAACCTGAAATACTAACAGGAGTGAAACCACATCTCCAAAATCCTAATTCCATTCACAAAATCATCCTGGCCTTCCATGCTGTATCCCCACAATCAGAATGGAAGAAATAAGTTAGAGCTATAAGAAATGTGCACCCTGAGTGCAGTTTGGCCAGCCACTATTAGATTTGGTTCACAGTTTTAACTCTCTGCCACCTTAAAAAACAGGTGTTTTGCACTGTTTTCTTATAGTGGTCTTTGTTCTCATAAACTATGATAGTTAAGAAAATCATAACACTCTTTCTCATGAACCACTACTTTAAGAGAAACACAATCATAACTACCTAAGTGACATTGCACTTGCTAACTACAAGGGAAAAAAAACACCACCTTTATAAGAATATGTACTCTTTGCTCAGTCAAGGATTATCAAAACCTAATCCTTGTTAAATAGTAAAATATTTGATTAGAAAGAGAAAAAAGAGCAAAAATAATATTCAAGGTAATCATTTGTACATATTGCTCCACTCTGTTTCTTTCCATTATGTGTGGAAGCTATATTTATCTGACTGCTTTCCCCACCTACTAAACAGCAATTCGTACACTGAGGAGGCCTTTTCCACAAACCGTAACACTCTGTTCTGCAGCATAGGCTTTTCCCCTAGGGAGAAACTGCTAGTGCCAGACACTCGTGACCCTCATCAGTCGCATCATGCTACTTAGTGCTGTGAGGAGCACGCTATGAGAAGCTACATGTATATGCAACTGTGCTAGTGCTTTTACTTGAGCCACTCATTGTACAGTGACTTACTTTGAAGAGGCACCTGGTGACTGACATGTTCCACCAGGAACATGAGTAATGGTGCAGTGTGGATAGATTTGCACTGAATATCTACACTATTCTTCCCTTGCCCCACACCACAACTCTGTACCTTCCTCCTCCATACTATCTCCAGCTTTCCTAATCCTTACAGTAATTTCAGCGTCCCATCATGGCTTTACCACTCCTTATCTCCAGTTTTTCTCAACCCCAACACCGTGAGAAGGATTTTAAAAGGGTTCTCTCTACCCCACATGGGAGTTGGAGGAACTTAATACCTTTGAAATCAACCATTCTTCCAGTTAAATGGCCTACTGGTTCAGAAGTTCAAAAGGCTGACAGCACAAATGCAAAAAAATACTTAAGTTAAAAAGCATTCCCTTAAATGAAAATTTAGATGAGTAAATCAGTGATGAAAAATTACAAAATACATGGGTTTTAATAATCATTATAGCCCAGAGCAAGAACCTCAAGTCTTCTTTCTTACATAACTGCATACAGGATAACCACAACTATTTAATCAAATTTCACCTAAAAAAAAAAAAAAAAGAATAAAAGGGATATGACACTCTTAATACTATTTTACTTTCTAAAACCAGAAAAGATAAAGCACCCCAAATTTAGACTCAGTTCAGTACTTCAGTAATGATAAACACAAAGCAGTGAAACAAACCTAGGCTGTGCTTCGTGTCTACAGAATGACATGACATTCATGTGGAATGAATGTTATTCTATGCTCATGACAGAGCTGTGATTAATTAAGCAATGATCCTAAGTGATTTCTCTTACCTGAGTATGCACAACCCCAATTCCCACACACTACTCATTTGACTGAGACTGGAAGGAGAGATCTTCTGCTTAGGACAAGCAAGCATCAGATTGGTCAAAGTTTAAAATGTACCAATATAATCATATTAAAGCATTGCAAAATTAGAAATAATCATTTTTATAAAAATAGTCATACAGAAAATCTACTATTCAGGGAAGAACCAAGTAGTGAACCTGACGGTTCAAA
Source organism: Aythya ferina (assembly GCF_964211825.1). Taxonomy (NCBI): domain Eukaryota; kingdom Metazoa; phylum Chordata; class Aves; order Anseriformes; family Anatidae; genus Aythya; species Aythya ferina. The sequence goes on from NC_140296.1 coordinate 161,445,663, forward strand.
TAACAAAAACATCAGGAAGGCAAATGTCCTCTGTCAGGGAAGCTCATTATTTTAATTTAATTTTAATGGGGAATTTTAAGTAATGGTGAAATGAATTACACAAAGCTTACTAAATCTTAGGAGTTAAGGGAGTCCTATAGTTCAGGTTAGGATGCCTTTATGTGGTGATAATGATCCAATAACTCTTTAGATGCTCCCACTGCTGAGATAAAGCATCCAGGACAGCTGCACACTGAGCACCCACCAGCTGCAACTGGCATGTGAGGTGAAACTTCTGGAAGTGAAGATGAGGGTAAACAGACAGGTAGCAACCAACTCTGGATGCACAAGCTTCCTTCATATACCAATTTCACTTCTCTGTACATGAAACCTTAAAACTTCAAAAATTTTAAAAAATCCTATATATTGAAGACAATAGGAACCAGATACCATTGTATATTCTGAAAACTTTATCCTGCAATGGTTCCAAATATGTTCCTCTTTTGATGATTCACAGAAGAGTGCCGTTCTCATGTGTCCTTTTGACTCATGCTGAAGCCTAATTATTTATATATATATATATATATTTATTGCTGGAACCATTTTGTCTCATCTGTTCTTTGTTTTCCTTTTATTTCTTTTAATCTTCTAAATTTATAGATATAGCTTTCTAACTTTTATTCTCTTTTAACTCTCTTGTGCTTTCACTCTTCTTTCTTTTCTGTGACTTTTCAGGAATCCAAACACTGTGAAAGTCATTTTGCCTCCTTTTATTTAATCTGCCCATTTCTTCCACTGAAATGAAAGCCAAGGGAGCAGGAATACTTTAGTTAAGATACTGCCCAAGCCTGCAGCTATTTACTTATGAACTGATTATATGAATGACTGTGTTAGAAGTCATTAGAAGTCTAAGGGAAAATGTCATGTAGGTTATAATATAAAAACTGGAAATAACAGCTGGTTTTCAAGCAGCAGTGTAATACACTATCCACAGCTGCAAATCCCTGTTAGCAGAGGTGTTGAGGCACCACTGAGATCAACTTTGCCATCTGCACTGCCCTGTTTTTGTCTGCCTATCAACCATGGCTTGTAGGCTAACCTTTCTCTCCATCACACATTGATAAACACCACTTAAATTCTGTTTAAATAAAGATGGATCTTGCTTTGGAAAACAAAACAAAACAAACAAACAAACAAACAAACAAAAATACACAAAAAAAGCACAACGAACCACCACTACCAAACCTGAATGATCATGGATACACATAATAATAGACTTTTGAAAAGTAAATCTGCAAGGATAAGAAAATCAGCGTGAGAAATAATTCCTTAGAGGAGGTGAAAATGGGTTAAAAATGATCAATGTGGGGAAAAGGTCAATATTTGCTCTAAAAATAGCAGAACTATATATGTGATGTATTATTAAATTTCAAGTCTTTGTGAGGAGGAAAGTTGGGGCAAAAATTCAGGCAAGATAGATTTGAATAAATCTAAAACTATAACTACACTTAGTTATTCTATATGCAGTAACTTGGCTAATGCCAAAGAAAACTTTCTTCTCTTAAGTCACTGGCTCCCATCATCTGGAAAGAACAACTATTCCTCTTTAACGAATGGCAGAAATCCTGTTCCCTGTATTCAAGCATAGTCTTCCAGGATCCACGAACTGCAGCAAGACCTGGTTAATACACCTCATGTAAGAGACAGGAGGTTTGAAGAACAGGGTGAAGGTGTTAGTCCAGCCAGGTAACACGTTCAGGTAACCTGACTGAAGAGATGCATCAAGATGATGAAAAACCCACCTGGACTGTATATGCTTCCCTCTCCCAAACACCAGCAAAACTGGAAAAAAATGAACTGCAGTGACACCTTTGGCCACGGATGACAAAGCATCCAGCACCACCTAACCAGTCACTGTGCCAGAAGTGGAAGCAGGTGGTATTAGCATTTGCCCTGAAGGCAAATCAGACCATTCTGAATTTCCAGACTTGTGTGAGGAAGGTAGAGTGGCCTGCAGACCACCTGCCAGTCTTCTTGGAGGCAGAAGTGAGATGGCAGCCTGCCACTGGGACTGAGCCAACTTCTGCCCTGGTGACTGACAGGTTTGGTCTTGCTCCCTGGAGGAAAACGTATTGCTGCTGGAAAAGCAAGCCTGTCTGTGAAAGGCCAAAAAAAAAGTATGAATGGACAATTTAGGGAAATAACTTCTCCTTATAAATCCCCCCTCTTCATTAACACTTTTTTTTTTTTTTTTTTTTTTTTTTTTGTTAAAATAACTCATTTTAAGTCTACTAAATAAATAATGTCAATTCTGATGCTTCACTAAATAACTGGACATTCTCAGTAATTAAGCAGCTTTTCTACACAGAGCAGAAGGAAATATTTTAATGTATTGACTATATTTTTCCATGGCACAGAGTACATAAAAATAGGCAATTTCAATAATCATTATTACTGCTACAGTATATATTAATATATTTTGTATAAATCATTGCCTCTACTATCAAGTCTGCTACTGCTTCTGCAAATAAAGCGATACCTTGTTACCTAGCAACTGAGCAAGTTGCTGCTACACTGCCAAAAAAAAAAAAAAAGGGGGGAAAAAATGAAATATATGTATTTATATATCCCCTTGGTTTCACGTTGAGAGAACATCCATAAAGAACAAAGAATAATCCACTCAAAGGCCCTGAAATTCAATATTTAAATAAAATATTTGATCCTCTGCATTCCCTAAGTATCATCAGAAGCTGGGTCTAGATTAAACATGCATTACATATCACTGACAATACAATGTTCTTGCTATGCATTTCTTGGAATATTTTATTAATGCATATATATGTACACAGACATTACATATATAAGTCATGGCATACACTTAATGCTACATCGGATCTGTATTAGAATAGGAATAGCTATCACAGGGCTTTCTTTAAAGTCTGTTTGCTTATGCTAAATCAGTTCCTTTCCTGTTTAACATAGCAATGCACAGTATTACCTTTGACTGATGCAATGTCTCCTTTTAGGATTCTGTCATTTGTACAAATTTGTCCTTGTGTTTCATACAAAAAGAAAAGCACGCAACCATACGTACTACAAACCTCATCACTTCATTGCTTTATATTTCATGTCAGTTTCTGACAGATTGCCAACACTACCTTGGTCAAAAATGAAAAATGAGAGCTCAGGAGTCTTACTTGTGTGGATGAGCTACTTGTTCTGGGCAACATGCAGATTCTGCAGCAGCCCCGAACCCTCTGTGTGTGTCTGGCCCACACTCTACCCTGAGCTGAAAAACGCAGAAGGATTCATGGCCACACAGTATGAAGACATACCCTTCACTACAACAAGGACTGCCAATAAGCCTGTGAAGCAGGGAGAATATGAAGCCATGAAAATTGCTGTCCTGAAGGCCCACAGTTTCATTAGAAGGTAACTTTTTGCATTCAATAAACTAAGTCATTACACTGCCTAAAAATCCAATGCAAAATACATCTGAAGACAATGCAGGATGGTTTTCCTAAATTTCACTTCAGAGGTAGGAGCCAATCACACATTATTACGGGTAATGAAAAATTACATCATTGTCGATCATTACATCAAATTACATTAAACACAAATAGTGATACCATGCAAAGCTTTGAATGCTGCTCCTGCTACCAGCTTATGTAGTAAAAGTGTTCCTGAAACATGTTGTTAATGTCCTCTTGAAACTTTTTAAAGTAACCTATCTCTTACAACACAAGGATATTGGCTTAGTTAATCATAAGACAAAACTATACACTACCTATATCATGCTGTCTTGAACATCTGCTGTTGCTGTAATCCTTGCTAATTCATATCAAGAATATACAGAAAATGATAATATGCTTGCACCCAGAGTCCTCATTTTGTGTTGCCCTTACCCTTATCTCCAAGTGCTAAATACTAGTTCAAAGTCTTCTGCAGCCTGGTTTTGCCCATTTTTGAACATTCTTACAGCCTTTTAATGAATATGGAACATATAGCAATGAGTGGGTTTCAGTAAAGAGCAAAATACATACGCATGGGTGAGGATGATTTATTGGTTAACATGGCATTCAAAAGCTTCTTTCAATAAAAATTTTAGAAGTTAAGAAAACACTACAACCTATACATCCTACAAGGATAAAACAAACATCATACCCTACAGGCTTTGTATGATGAAGTCTGTGCATATTGTCTCTCTCTCTCTGGAACGCAGTCTTCAGTGACAGATGGCACAACCACTACCTACAGATGGCTCAAACGGGGCTCCATAGCTTTGATAAATACTGCAATCAACTCCTAGGATAGGTATGGTTCAGGCAGCAGAGCAAACACAGGGAATAAATCCCTCAAAAACTTCTTAACTGTAGAATAATCACATACATAGTATTATCCTAAACAGACAGATGAAAGTCCCGGGCTTTTACTGAGCTGACAGAAATTCAAGACTACTTAAAAAGAGGTCAATAGTTTAGGATGAAAGTGTTTGAAATTAGCCTCAATCAATTTCTTATCTACTTCATCCAGAAAATCATTTCCACTTTCATCATGGACCAAGCATTCCTGGTAAAAGTATTCTTGCTTTCCAGTAGGATTTGTCATACTTTGAAGGAGCAATCAAACCTATCACTGATAGAGTCTTGGTTTGGTTGGTAGAAAACATCCCTGCCTCAGACGGATGATTCACTACAGTGAGCGGAAGTATTTGAATAACTACTACAAGAAAATCAAAATTCATGGACTGATACTGTGGCTATTTGTAGCAGACTAGCATAATCTTTTCTAACCGTCTATAGAAACCTGGAAATAAGAACAAATGGAGTGACCTTACCCAGGAGCATTTGCTTGAACAGACGTCTCAGAGACCCTGCTCTCTCACGTCCTACTGTTAAAAAGACAAGTAAGGCTTTGCAATGTCTTTTGTGGCAGTGCAGGA